>NW_026054788.1:0-600000 GCF_022836535.1 Colletotrichum spaethianum
GAACTGGTACAGCTTGCGGAACGTGCGCGTCTTGCCCGAGGTTTCGGTCGCTTCGTAGTAGCTCACTGTCACGGCGAGGACGTGGTTCCCTTCCTCTTTGAGATCGAAGTTCACGATGCGCTGCAGGGTATCGCCCGGGTCGAGGTCCGTCCCCTTGGCTTCATCAGAGGGGTTGGGCGGGGAGAGCTCGAGTTTCTGGACAGAGTTTGCGCCAGGGGTTTTCATCTCCGCCTCGATGCGGACGTCGCGGATGCTCTTGCGCTTCGGGGCGCCAGCCAGGGGTTGTCCTCCCGGGCCTGCTGGTGGTGCGGAGTCGGGGACATCATGATTCGCGCAGAGGGTGCAGCTGAAGACCTCGCCGACGTAGGCGGAGCCGAAGCTCAGCGGGAGGTTGAGGATCGGAGAGAGGAGGAACGGAGCCGGGTTCGTGGCGCCGGTCGTGTCGTAGGCGAGGGAGGCCGGGGTCGGGTCGGCGGGGAGGGTGGAGGGAGTCAGGGGCGCGCGGATCGGGTGCTGGACTACGAGCGAGGGACGGGAGAGTCTGGTTTTCACAAATGGCTCACGAGTTAGAACGAGTTACTGCTTGGTCTACGGAGGAGCCAGGGAGACTACGATGGGCGCGCGAGTATAAGTAGGGATGGGGTTTGGCTGGCTACCTGAGAACTTTTAGGGAGACGGAGTGTGGCTCCTTTAGGGGGTCGTGGGAGGGGTATCTTTGGTGGCTCATCGTGTGCGGTTTTCCTCGTTTTCCCTGGAACTATCGATGGCGAGAGACCAGAGAGTGTGTGGGTTAGAGCAGTCGTCAGAACCCGGGACGGTGGAGGACGACGGAGTGACAAGTAGGGAGAGAGTTTGGAGATCCTCGGTGGGACGAAATGACGATGGGCCTTAGCTGTGGTGGAACCTCTATACGTTATCGATAAGGATGTCGTTGGGGGTTGGAGCATTGAAGGGAGGTCCGGCTCTTGCGGCGGAGCCTTTCCCCGCATCGACCTCCGGGGCCCACTCGATTCGGGGGTTCCGGTTTAGAGGTTCATGGGTTCGGGGTCGATGTCGAATTGGCGCACTGTGGCCGGAGGGTCCTCCGGTGTTCGATTTCGGTTAAATGTATAAATTCGACTTCAGCCTTATAAAACAGTGTTACTTCCATCATTGGCTCTGCTGTGATCCCTGGCGTTCGATATTATCCTAGCTCTGTGTCGAGGTAGTCATCTTGTTGGAAAGGCAAAACAGTATTTCTTTCCTAACTTTGTTGGAAGCCAAGGGACTTGAACACCCCGAATAATATTGCTTACAAACAGACCCAGTGAAGATGCGCATGGTGTTCCAAGATCCAAGGGTAAACAGATGGGAACGCGCAGGACCTGGCCTTTTCCTGCTCTGAACTTCTCTACACCTTCTTCTCTCGGTCTCCGTCATCTGGAAACACGTGCGAGAGGATTACAGCTTCGAGCGGACTGGTACATGGCGTGAATTGCAGTTATATGTGACCTTTCTCTACTCCGCAATATCAAAGACTTGAATCGATAGGACGGTTCCTCGCAGACATGGAAAATTGAAGAATACCGCTCTGTAATGAATCACGCGGGCCCATGCCGGATCTATTGTGATATTTCTATACGGTTGCCCATTGTCTTGCTGTTCAACCCTACGATGTAATTTGGTACCTGTGCGAAACGTCAACATCAAAAGGCCGCGTTCCCAGTAATCCCAGTTTCGTTTAGCAGGCTTCTATCTGACAGCATTTGCATTACTAGCTTTTGTGTATCATATGTCTCTGGTTCGTGAGTTGACAACAAAAGATGAGAAGTGAGGAAGTGTAAGTGACATGACCCTGCGGAGGAGATGGTCATAATTAGCCTCCGGGTCGCTATAAGCCCGTACTTGTGTTGCGTTCTACCAACTTCAGCAGAATTTCATTGCCGATAGCCCGGCTGTAGGAAAACGTCATAAGGGAAGCGAGAATATGAAGAAACCGCCCTTTTACACTGCATTCCACCGTTGTCTGTTAATCGAACGCACTCTATGGAATGTTGCGTGTTAATGGCAATGAATCCAGAAGAGGGCAAGATACCGTTCGGAACTGATTTACTATGTAACCAGCATCCAGGTTGCTGTTGAAACCCGGAACCCCGCTCCTCCTACTAGCTCCCATGTTGAAAAAATGGCATCGAACGCCTCCAGGTGCATGGGTTAGCAACATATTGTTTCCTGGCGTTTCTGTAAGACTGACTGCTTCAAGTTTGCTCACGAGTACTCTCATCGCTGGAAGTGGTTACCAGCAGGTGTTCATTCATTATCAATGATCTGTCAACTCCACAAGCCTGGGTTCAGGTTCCAACCTCCACATACTGTCATGGATTTCGCAGACAAAGCCCGGAAGAAAAAAGGGATCATTCATAGAGTACTCGTCAGGCTGTGTGTTTCCAAATGGTTGCGTTTCCCCGAACCGTGTAGCTGGTTTCTCCGCGGTCCGATACGTGGCTTGCTTGAGTGATGTTACCTCTCCTGTGCCTGATCGTTGTACCATACTCTGCAACGAATATACATGAGGCACCAAAGAGAGGACAAGAAGATGAGAGGGGCTTGGTGACATGGATGGAACGCAATACTAGGCCCAAGGAAGCGCTGGCAACGTTGTCTATCCTACGTCAATATACCCACGTCTCCGGATCGTAGAGGCGGCTGCATGAGAGTTTCCCGTCGATCCGACGTTGCCCCAGAGACCGTAATCGGAGAAGGTCAGACAGCTTACTAGGCGGGGGTTTCACCCCTCTCCGTCGTTGTCTCTCCCGTGCTTCAGGCGGGATAGACAAGATACATGAGAGATAGGAAGATGACACATCACGCCGTGCGTGTGCGCAACTGCTGTCCATGTAGAATAAATCATACTCCAAGAACTATCACCGGCCATGGATGTTAACATTACCACAGTGGCCTGAAGAGATGCCAACGAACCAAGTCTGACCCCAATCATGGAGGCCAACAGCGTTTCATCACTCAGGGAAGTGTTGTATGCCCCGGGATAGCTTGCAACACCCAATGTCTGTCACTTCAATGTGTAGTCGAGCCACCGCGGTGTGCAGTTTCCATTCGACGGCATTACGACCGGATAATCGTACCAAAGGTTAACTGCATTTTACGCATATCGATAAGCATCGTTAATGTCCGGTAAACAGGTAACCGAAACCTGGCTAAGGTCTGCAGAAAACCGTAGTCGGGAGTATCATAATGTTGGTTATATCTCGTTTTACTGGAATTCGATATCGATGCAATCTGCAAGGCTTTGAGTGGGTTCATATTACTATGTCTGTTTAATCATGTACAACCACATCCGCTCCTCAGTTCCACCATGTCTATGTCATCTGCGACGCCTCATGCGTTCTTGTGAATGACGTCTACAACATTGTTTCTCGTCACCAAGCTATAATGTAAGAGTGACCTGAAGTCCTGCTGGTCCCTTTAAAGACCCGGCGGGGGCGGCACCTGCCATGCACATTAGCAATAATGATCTATTAGTTTCAAGTTCTCCATGAGCACTCACTGAGCCGTATGCTCCAGTGCCCGGAGGCGAGCCCGATGGAGGTGGTGGGGGAGCAGAGCTCGGAGGAGGTGGCGGCGGAGCTGCCTCGCTGGGCGGAGGTGGGGGGGATGCGGATGCTCCAGGGGGCGCGGGCGAGCCCTGCTGTTGTGCTTGTGCAGCGGCGTAATATTGTTGGTACATTTGAACGTAGGCAGCGTAACCACCATACGCTGCGTACGGGTCCTGTCCGCCGTAGTACTGCGCATACTGGGCAGCGTAGTCGGCTCCGGCAGCAGGGCTGTTAGAACCGCCAGGAGGAGCCGGGCTGGCCGATTGAGCAGCTCCGTGGCCGCCGCCATAGCCACCGTGACCACCTTGACCGCCGTGGCCTCCATGTCCAGAGTTGTAGCCACCACCGCCATGGCCGCCGTGGCCTTGATAACCACCGTGGCCGCCGCCGTGGCCGCCATCGTGACTGCGAGATCGGTCGCCATAGCCACCACCACCACCGTAGCTACGAGGCGGTCTGCTCTTGAACTCCTCGTATTGCTCCTTGACGTTCGCAATCAAGTCTTCGCAAAGCTCCTTTGCCTTCTCAACCATCTTAGGATCAGGCCCACTGTCTCATGTCAGTCATGGGCATTAGGGATGTTACATGTATGAACTTACGCCACGTGAAGGTACATGTCTTCGTCGCTCTCGCGGTTGGTGGCAGCCTCCAGGTACCCAGAACCACGGCCCTTGATCTGGACACGGCATTGGGTCTCCTGCTGAATGTGTTTGACGTAGGCACCTCCATGACCAACGACCTGAGCGCGAAGGTTGAATCCCGGGACGGATTCCAGGCCAATGGGGATCTTCTCCTCGGGCCATTTGCGCTACAAGATGTTAGAAGAGAAACTAGAAACCAGTTGGGTACATACTCGGCCGTATTCGTCTCTCTCGACTTGCTCTTGATCACGGCGACGGAAACGACGCTCGTCGACCAGCGCAGGGAGTTCCTGTTTCATGAGTTCCTCAATCTTGGCAACGGCTTGCTCAAGACCCGTCTTTGATGTACTTGTAACGTGCAGGTACAGAGGCGGATTCTATCAAGGCCGGTTAGTACGTGTTTCAGAGAACGGACATATGCAAACATACCGCGGCGGTAGCCATGCTCTTGTCGGGATAATAGTTTCCTCGGGTAGTAACATCTTGCAAAGTCAACCTTTGTTTCTAACACGACGTAAATATGGGAGATGTTGCGTACCAGCACCAGTCTCTTCTTTGATCTAAATCAAGCAAATGGAGTCAGCAGGTGCCAAAGAGGGGTGATCTGTGCGAGCTATCGTGCCAAGTAAGCAGGATGATCTCGACACAAATCTATGGATATGTAGGAAAGCGGAATGCGCCCAAGGCGAGGCCTGGGAGGGAACAATGATCAGTGGTTTTACACAGGAGTATTTACCATCTTCTGAGTCGACCCCTTGGTCAAGAGGTATCTGTTGCGAAGGTCGTTCACTTCAATGTCTTTGATGTAGTCGCCGTCGGCAATGTACATCTCGCCATTGATCGTGTTGGCCGGATCGGGCGATTGCGCACCGCCAGCCGGAGGAGTCGCAGTCTTGATCGGAGGAACATCGACGTGTTGAATGCCTTTCTTCGCTTGGAGCTGCGCATTGATTCTGGCGGCGGCGGCGGCTGAAACTCTACGTTAGCCACTGGGCTTGCTCTACAAAGTATACAGGACAATCCGTACCGGCAGCAGCAGCGGCATCCACGGGCGACTTCTTCGGCTCAGTCACGTGGTCGGCCGCCAAAGGGCTACGATCCCTCGCCGACTCCGAGCGCCTTGAAGGCGGCGATCGTGAGCGGCGGTCGAATCTCGACGCCTTGCGCGGCTCAGGTTCGGTTTGGTCGAAGCGCGAGCGCTTGGCGGAGCGTCGCTCGGTATCGTCCATGACGGCTGCGCGCGAATAGCAGTAACTCCGTGTACGATCGTTGCCGGGTGATTCGGATTGAATGTTGGCGTGCGTCTGGAGAATGCGCAAGCGCCTATGGTGTGATCAAGGGAAGTGAAAGGTTTAGGTAAATTTTGCCAGGCTTGAAGCTCTTCGTAGGTGGAGCCTTGCGGATGGCCAGGCCAGAATATAGTAGCATGGTCTGTGCGGCGAGACGGTCACATCCATCACGGACCTAGCGCCTCAGGTGTCAGATGTAGCTGCTTCTTTGGCCTGCACCAGCCACATGGTAGCATCGGAGCGAATATCGGTAGGAAGGTGCTGCGGGTGCGCATGACCGACCACCCGGCACCGTTTCACGGAGCATGCACCTTTCCAATGACTCCCAATTGACCTCGAATGTGGACTGGAGTATCGTCAATTCCACTTTAGAGTAGTTTGCGACGCATGTAGGCATGTAAGAAACCTTGCCTTGCTGTTGATACCAACCTATTTAGGTGTGAGAAGCTAAATCGGAAGCACCTAAGGATCTCACTTCCCTTTCGTCTCATGTTCCCTCTCTTTCACTGTACTTCGCCGCCGGGATATTCCAAGCTATTCTGCTCCTTTCGCGAAGCCTTTGCTAATGGATCATCTCGAGAACGTTTGTGAAGACAAAGTCATCACGGGTGGTGTCCGGTATGGTTGGTCGGATACATCGATGGAGCTCAAGTAAAGGTTGCGCTGCATGGCTCCAAAACTTTCCCTTAGGTTTTACGACTGAGATCAACTGAGACTTCGAGATTGACAAGCTCAAAGGTCGAGACGAGCAGTAATTGAATGGTTGCTGAGCAACAAATGTTTCCCGTTTCGACAATTCAGATGATCACCCTGGACACTGTCGAGAAATGATTGGTGAGCCTACATAGTAAGGCCGTTTTGAGAGCCTCTTCACCAAGTCGATGCATGGCCTGCAACCACCTTGTTCAATAGATGGCAATTACTTTGCAAATTGTACAGGCTAACGACTGGCACAGTGCAATGTGCAACCCCGCACCCTCCAATTCCGACCCCGCGATGCAGAGTCACTAAAAGTCCACTCGCTCGGTGAAAATCCTTGTCGGTAGCTGATCCGTGCCCCATCGCCCCTGCGAACGGCCAGCTCCCCTGCCTCCGACTTGCCTCCGAACAATCATCCCCCAATCTCCTCAAATTTTCCCAGTGGAACTTGACACAGACGGTGAGTCAGTTGGTTCTTATCTTTCCAGTTATTGACCCTCGAGCTCATCATACATCTACAGGTCTAGAGATCCGTCCTTCATCTGGTCAAGAGAGCAATTGGTTGTTCTCGCAATTGATCAGGAAAGATGGCGTCTCGCCGCCTCGTTTCCACCTCGCTATGGCGGGCAGCCGCCGCCCCGGCCCAAGCGACATCGCTCTCCGCCGCCGCACGATGGAGCTCAACCACCAGCTCGACCTCTGCCATCGCCTACAAGGCTCTTCGACGCCGTTCGGCGCCTCTGCCCGTGAGCGACAGCCCGCCCGCCTGGTCCGCCCAGGCCGCTGTCTCCAACATCCTCTACGACATGCCCTCCCCATCGTCGCAGCCCCCGAAGCGTCATATCCTCAACTGCCTCGTCCAGAACGAGCCCGGTGTGCTGTCCCGCGTTTCCGGCATTCTCGCCGCTCGCGGCTTCAACATCGACTCGCTTGTTGTCTGCAGCACCGAGGTCGATGACCTGTCGCGCATGACCATCGTCCTGACCGGCCAGGATGGCGTTGTCGAGCAGGCCAGACGCCAATTGGAAGACCTCGTCCCCGTCTGGGCTGTCCTGGACTACACCAATGCCGCTCTGGTTCAGCGCGAGCTCCTGCTGGCCAAGATCAACATTCTGGGACCCGAGTACTTCGAGGAGCTGCTCGCTCACCACCGTGAAATGACGGCCGCCGACCCTGATGGCGAACATGCCCCTGAGGCCGAGCAGCAGTCGTTGGAGGAGGTCGCCAAGGACTTCCACCCCAGCAAGCTTGCTGTCAGTCAGGCCCTGCGCCACAAGCACGAGCATCTCAAGTCTATCACCTACTTCGCTCACCAGTTTGGAGGCAAGGTTTTGGACATCAGCACCAACAGCTGCATCGTGGAAGTGTAAGTCAGGCCCTCTGGTGACCGAAACCGTTCGCATACTGACTATGACGCAGCTCCGCCAAGCCGTCCAGGATCGACTCTTTCCTGAAGCTCATCGGACCTTTCGGTATCCTCGAGTCCGCCCGTACTGGTCTTATGGCCCTGCCCCGCTCGCCGTTGTACGGACCCAACGAGGAGACGATTCTGAAGGAGGCAGATGAGGTTGTTGATGCTAGCCAGCTTCCTCCCGGTTAAGCGGTTTTGTATGTAAAGAATATCCGGCGTTGGTAAAAAGGGGGTATTGCCATCTTTCAATGCTACCAAGTTGCTATTCAATCTGTACCAATTTTTTTGCCAAGAAAGAAACGCCTCGCCTTTTTTCGTTTTGCAGTGATTCTTTTGAACGCCAGTACATGTGCCATTAGATCTTGCCCTTGTTAACAACAAATCCCTCGAGGGCAGCTTTTTGATTGTTAGCGTAACTAGTCTGCTGAGGGACTGGGGGCACACTTACAAACAGCAGCCCACAGACGGTTTTCCGCCTCAGGGAAAACCAAGGAGCGAGGGCTGTAGAAGACCTCGTCGGCAACCTCCTCGGGGTGACGGGGCAGGCAGTGCATAAACTTCCAGCCCTCGTTAGCACCGCCGCGCTTGGCCAGCTCGTTGGTGATCTGGTAGCCAGCAAAGGCCTTGAGACGCTTCTGGGTCTCGGCCTCCTGGCCCATAGACACCCAGGTGTCAGTAACCAAGATGTCGGCGTTTTTGATCGCATCCTCGGGCACGGTGGTCTCGCTGAGCTTGCCGGGAGAGGCAACGCCGTGAGCCGCAGAGGCAATGACAGCCTTCATGGCGTCAGGAATGCCATAGCCGGTGGGGGAGGCCACGGCGATGTCGACGCCCATCTTGACGCAACCAATGGCCAGGTCAAAGAGGACGTTGTTCGAGTCACCAATCCAAGCAACCTTGAGTCCCTTCAGGCCAAGATCGGCCTTGTCTGAGGTGGCGGAGGCTGGGAAAGCTTCGTGAATGGTCAAAAAGTCTGCAATGATTTGCAGAGGGTGGTAGTCATCAGACAGAGCGTTGATTACGGGCACGCTCGAGTCCTTGGCGAGACCGGCGACGTCAGAGTGAGGACCGACGCGAGCAACCATGCAGGAAGTCATGGAAGAGATCACTTTCGAGGTGTCGTAAAGAGATTCGTTGACCTAAATGAGTGTGAGCCGAATGTATCCAATGTAGTGAGAGCTTCGGTCTACATACCCCAAGCTGGATGTCGTCCTTGCCCAGAAACATGGGATGGCCACCCATTAGAGCCACAGCAGCCTCCGTTGACACACGAGTGCGGGTGCTCCGCTTGCTAAACATCATGGCAACCGTCTTGCCTGTCAGGCTCGCGGCGAGCGCCTGGGGAACGTTGCCGGACTTGACGGCGGACTTATTTGACGCGGCATTGCGGACGAGGGTAGCAAACTCGGCGGGACTCAGGTCGGCAATAGACATCAGATGGCGCGGGCCGGTTGACTGTGAGTAGGCGCGGCTCTGGACGCCGTTGAGAGCTTGACGAGTCACTCGGAAGGCTGTTTGCTTCATGCTGGGCAACTCAATGGTCCGGGTTTGGAGAAACAAGACTTGAGGATTGAGACTGCTGTCGGAAGAACGAGGTTGCTTAATTGAGTGCTTGAGGGCTTTTGCTGAAAACAAGACGAGCAAATTGCAATGCTCACTGAGTCACAGTGGTGGTCAATGGATGTGTAGCGAGAGCTGGTCGAGTCACAGATGGATGGCTTCAAGTGAGGCGATAAGGACTGGGCCCTCCACAAACTCCCATGCCCCAAGCAGCAAACTCAACGGTCGATCTCACCGCTTTACACCGAAAATTTCAGAGTTGGAGCGAGCACAAGACCTTGTAACTTCAGCGCGCTGCAGAGCATTGAATGCAATGTCAGTGGGTGCTACAGGCGGGGGGGGGCCAGCTGCAGGAGCCCAGACCGGTTCGGTGCGAACGCCGTAACCGGAACATGCCAATGTGCATTGTGGACCTGTGGTACTTCGGCCGCCTGTCTCTCCACTGCAGCGATGGCACACTGGCGGCTGCGTGCCTGGGAAGCAGGATGGAATAGGGGTGGCCCGTGCCCACCACCCCCGGGCGGCCCTGCCAGGCACTCAAGCACATGGAGGGAAGATCATCCCCAGCCATCCACTCAGTGCAAGTCGGCCCTGCTGACCAGATCTCGCCTTATTGGTTTCAGCTGACCTCCACCCCAGCATCCTCAACTGCCCAGCCCGCCCTAGGATTAACCAAGTTACTTGACATCATCACCATTACGAATCCCGACCATTTGGGTTCTCGGGGCACCATCGGAAACTTGTACACCTTTTCTCTGCATCACTTCCCTCTGTACGCTTTTCTCTGTTTCACAACCGTCCTCGTTCTCGACCGGCGATGACGGACTTCTCCCTACTCTAATCCGACAACCCACCCCGCCAATTGCCATTACGATACCCCTCTATTCCACTATGGCCGAAGACGAAGAGAGATCGCCACTGCTGGCGCCCAAGGGCAAAGGAAGGGCGGAAGACGATTCTTTGCTGTCCGAGTCGGCGCCTCTGCTTTCCAGCTCGACTGCGACTCCCCGATACGATGGCGAGCAGGACAACCCCGAAACGTCTCGCGCGCCATCCCTGGCCTCGAACCCCCCAAAGAAAAAGAGCTCTATACGATGGGCGTCTCTTATTTCGATATCCGTGTTGATTGTATTGGTCATCGGCATCATGGCTGGCTGCTTTTTTGTGCCTTCGGCTGTTCAAGAGTACGCCAAGCAGGCTGCAGTCGTGGAGCCGACGAATCTTGCCCTCGAGTCCATCACTGCCAACGGCGTGCGAGCACGTGTCCAGGCGAATTTCAGACTCGACGGCTCGCGGGTGCAAGATACAACATCCCGAAGGATCGGAAAGTTCACGACGTGGATTGTGAGGCAGCTGGGGACGGAGAAGACCAAGGTCGGCGTCTATTTGCCGGAATACGACGGCGCATTGCTTGGCACCGCCGTGGTGCCGCCACTCACCATCAGTATTGTCAATGGCCAGACCACTGCTATTGACTTCGTCGCTGAATTGTCGCCTGGCGACGCCGAAGCTTATCGAAAGATTGCCAACGAGTGGCTGGACGGAAAACTCGATCAGCTCAGAGTGCTTGGAAAAGCCGACATCCCACTCAAGTCCGGAATCTTCCCGCTTGGCACCCACCCAGTCAGCGAAGTTTTGGTTTTTGAAGGTCAATCACTCTACCGCTCCTTCGCTTCCTTGTATTTTGGAGAGAAAGCACTGCTTTGAATATCATTATGCAATCATTCACCTCATTCTTTCTGAAGCTCGAGACTAATGCCTCACATAGCGAACCAAATCCCTACGCTGCCGCAGTACAACATCTCGCGACTTAATTTCCGAGATGTACCAGACAGGGATGGGCAGCGTACCGCAGTTGGTGCCGACGTTTCCATCACGGCGTACAACGAGTTTCCAGTCAGCCTTGACGTGCCCGAACTTGGTTTCGAGGTTCTTGTCCCCAACTGTAATTCCTTCGAGCCCTACATCCTCCTCGCGGACGCCACCACCAAGCCTCTCGCTATCAAGCCGCGGAGCGTTGTGACTGTCAATGTTTCGGGCATCATCCGAGAACTTCCCAAGTCCCTGACACGGGTTTGTCCTAACTCCAAGTCGTCGCCTCTGGACAAGTTCCTGGAGCAGTACATGCACGGCGAGGCTGCCACCGTCTACGTCCGGGGCCGGAAAATGCCCGATTCAGACACGCCTCACTGGGTTGGGGACATTTTGTCTGAGATCACTGTGCCTGTGCCCTTCCCGGGACAGGGGTTCGACAATCTCATCAAGAGCTTCTCTCTCACTGATGTGAATTTCCAACTCCCTGACCCAATGGCGGATCCCGATGACCCGGATGGAGCTCCCAAGGTTTCTGGCACGGTAGAGGTACTCGCCAGCCTGCCGAAAGAGATGAATTTTGACATCAACGTCACGGACTTGCGGGCCACGGCAGACGTGATGTATCAGCACAAGAAGCTTGGCGAGCTTAACCTTGACAAGTG
This sequence comes from Colletotrichum spaethianum, assembly GCF_022836535.1. Lineage (NCBI taxonomy): Eukaryota > Fungi > Ascomycota > Sordariomycetes > Glomerellales > Glomerellaceae > Colletotrichum > Colletotrichum spaethianum. The sequence goes on from NW_026054788.1 coordinate 11,671, forward strand.
GCAACCCGCGAATTCGACAAAGGTAGAAGGCACCGAGAAGCACGAACCACTCCTGAAGATTATGTCTCGAGTCGTCGATGCTCCCCTTAACATCACCGACGGCGACGTTTTGACGGACGTGATGCAGAGACTCCTTTTCGGCGGCAAGGAGGTCTTGTTGGACGTCAAGGCCGGTGTTGACATCCGCGTCAAGACGGCTCTTGGAAACTTGGTTCTGAAGGATGTCCCTGCAGAGGGCAAAATCCCAGTAAAACGTCCGTACTAAATCTGACACTGTTCGTCTTATCGTGGGTTGATTTCTTTTGTCCCTGCTCACTAAGAGGGACTGGCGGATCACCATGGCTTACACTGGTGTAGCTTTACCTGGCGACACTTTGGGCAATATTCGCCCGCAAGTTGGAGATGTCAAGATCATCAGTACCTCTTCGTCGTCAATGACAATTGAGGCTTTGGTCAACATCACGAATCCGACACCGTACACAGCCACTGTGCCGTATGTTAATATTCACATTGTGAGGGACGGCTTCGTACTGGGTAGTGCAACCGCGGAGAACATGAAGGTTGTTAGGGGCATGAACACGAACTTAGTCGTCAAGGCAGCATGGGATCCCGCGGCTGGCGGCGAAGCTAGCCGAAAGGCTGGCAGCGACATGATATCGGAATACTTGTCGGGTCGCAACATTACCATAGACGTCAAGACTCACCGAGGAACCATACCGGCTGCACCCCTCATTGGCGAGGGCCTATCCAAGTTGAACATCAGCATTGCCGCTCCTAAGCTGGACCTTCCAGGAGAAGGCGAAAAGAAGGGGCACTTCATCAGAGACGCGACTTTTCATTTGCTGTCTTCCACAGCGACGTTTACTCTGGTATCCCCTCTACGATATAACACCATCTATGTCGACTGGATCAATGCTACCGCACTTTACAACCATACAGAGCCGGTTGGACGAATTGTCTACGACCTACCATTTGCGGCGCCTCCCGGAACATCTGTCACACCTAAGTTGCCCGTAGACTGGTCTATGGGATCCGTGGGCTACGACGCCGTGAAGAAGGCGCTTGGAGGAGCCCTGAAGCTTGACGCAAGTGCGAATGTCACGGTCCGAATTGGTAATTGGAAGGATACGGTCTGGTATGAGGGTCAGGGAATTGGGGCGAGTATTCGTTTGTAAACGGCTATTGGGTTCGGCGTTGTTGGGTCATTATTGGGTTTGGGCGGCAGTCGTAAACGCCTTGCGCGCAAAACGACCTGAAAATACAGTCACGAAAACATGTGTCTGAGTACAAAGCATAGAACAGCCTCATGGCTTTGTGATTACATGAAGAGACTCACTTTAGTCAGATACCTCGTTTATCAGTATAACACGTGATGGGAACAGAGTATTCACTAACTCCGCCGATCTAGAGGAGGAGGTCATGGGACTGGAATGTTCCTCGTTTCTAAGATGAGAAGCGTTCGATGTGTAACTGGTTTAGTGGTGGATTGCCAAGTCTGGGGGTTTGACTCTACCTGATGCCATAGGCAGCTTATGTTCCTGTCATCTTCCCTATAGAATATTCAGTGTAAATGAACACCATTAGACGCTCTGCGAATTTTCCTGGACGATAGCGATTCTATTCTCATCCCTTGGGAAGTTCGTGGGTTCGGGTACATGGCATTCGGTCTTGTTGCTTGGTGTGCTGGCATTAGATGGGCTTCCCCGAGAACACAGGATTCTTACTTGGAAATCCCATCAATTTGACGAGTACTTTGTATGGGTAAAGAGCTTGAAAGAAGAGAAGAAAAACCCCGATAACGGGCCATAAGACGAGGCGAGCTGGACTTCGAGATGCCGCCCATCTGGCGTTCACACGAGCCTGCAATCACAGTGCGCTGGGACAGTGTCGGGATCGTCCCCTTGGCCCCGAGGGTCCCACTGTTGCCGAGAACCTGTTCCAAGATCACTCGCTCATCTCCCCGTTGCGCGTTGACTTCGCCTTCAATTAGGATCTACCATTTTCACATTCTGGTACGGTCAAAGTTCCGGAAAAGGTCAAGCAGCTGTTCCATGATAGACCGCGCCGTTCAGGTCCACCGACGTCCACAACCAACTGGCACAAAAAGTCACCTACGGTTCGCCACTGCCCGTGCCATCTGACCACCTCCACCTAACGACCCGAAGCACGTACGCTCTATTTCCATCCCACCCGCCCGCGCGCGCGCCATTCTCCCACTCAGAAATGGCCAACTTCAAAGGCAACTTCTCGCCCTACGCCCCACGCCGCCGCCGTTCCCCGCTTGTGGTCCTCACCTGGGTCGCAGTCTGGCTTACCGTCCTGACGCTGACGTGGTGGTTCACGACCGGGCGGTCTGCCGGCATATCAGCGGCGGACAGGGAGTTTGCGGACGCCGTGATCAAGGGCAAGGAGATCCCCCCCGAAGCTGGTGCTTGATTCCCATGGTCTCTTGGTTTTTTTCCTTTCTTTTTCTTTCTCTTTCTCTCTGGATGAGTTCATTTGAATTTATGGCGCCGTACTGGTCTGGACACTGTCTTCAACCTGTTTCCTTCTTTATTCGCGTTGTCTCGGAGACTGGGACAATTGGAAAGCGCGCCCTGCCGAGGAACCCACGGAGAGCACCGCCGTCAGGAGACCGAAGACGCATCCGTCCGACGAGGACGGGCGAGAATGCTGATGGAACGTGTGGCGCTACGGGGATCGGGCCTGCCAGCAGGGAAACCTCACGATGGTGACGTCGGGAAACAAATTGTCAAGGACCCTATTCGCCCCTTGACACACCTCGGGCTTGGAATAAAACCCATTTGTGTTACGTTGGTGGTGTAAAATTGTTTTCTAAAACATGAAGGATCGATCGTGGAGCGGGAAGGTTGACCGTGAAGAAGGGGTGATGAGGTTAAAGGGGACGCTGGAATGCAATTCGGCCGGCAGAGAGACGGTGTTTTCTGGAGATTAAGGTCGCCCAGGAGGATCTATTGGCATTCAAGGGAGACTCAGACCATGGGCATGAGACGGAGGTGAAGGGGAACAACGCAAGGCGTATCGCAATCATGAACACACGCTTCTTCGTCTCTTTGCAAAAGGGAATGACATAACATGGGCGTTTCGAAGCCAGAGCGAAAAGGGAGGGTAGAGCGTGTGTGAGGTATCGACAAAGTCCTCAATATTTCATTTCTTTTCTCCCTCCCCTCCCCCACCTCCTTTTCCAACTCACTGTTTTTTTGAGAGAGAGACAATGTTCGACCGGACCTGAAGATCGCACGTGTACTGTTCTCCTACTTTAGTCCACCGCTGTCCTCTAGCTTCGCCTAAACCAAGCCAACGCCACATGGCAAAATAGGGTCCTTTGTCCGAACCGCACCGACTCCAGGATTAGCAGGACTCGCCACGTACAGCTCAGCGGCGCCGCGCGTGGCCAAAAGGTAGTAAGGGACGAAGCGTTTACAAAAGCCTCGGAGCCTCGAAGCCTCGAAGCCTCAAAGAGCGGGTGGGAGACCAAACGCGGCTAGAGGGAAAGCTATTGCCCGTCTGTACCTGAACTGGTCGCGCCGGAGAGTGATACCAGAACGTGTTGTGATGCTGGCGAGCAGCTCTTAAGGTACACATTCAGTCATCTCTTCCATTCACGGGAACTACACTCACCATCATCTCAGCATTGATACCTCGCGGTCTGAAAACACGCCTGGCCTAGCCATCACGGACAGGGCTCCACACCAAACTTTCTCAATCCCGGGTCAGAGACCCGAATCACGCATAACACACAATGAACGGCACCAGCACCGCAAGGCCGGTATCGATGCTCAACTTCAAGGCTGCACACTCGGACATCTTCGCACATGGCGCCCGCGGGTCGCCGGCAGCAGGAATGGAACACGAGCTTCACGGGAACGTTGTACGGGACATTATCAAAAAGCGGCGGGATCAGAGACGCGCACGGCTGCAGCAGCGGTGCCGGACGCACAGCAACGACGCGACGCCGACAACACCAGCATCGACGAGCCGCAGCGTCACGCCCCTGAAGCGGCAGCCGAGCCAGAGCAGCAGCAAGGCCGATAGCCCGTTCTCCTCTACCTCGTCCGAGTTCTCGTCCGAGTTGTCATCTGAATACTCGTCTGAATACTCGTCGGATTTTTCGCCCTGCGTCTCTCCGCTGATGGAGGACCTCATGTTAGAGATCAAGGACGCAATTCAGAGCAGCGGCACGCACCCCGAGCCCGGCTTGTCGCCGAGGCGGACGGCGTCGGCATTCGACATGGACGACATATTTGAGTTGATCGAGGAGGCACAGAGGGAATATGAGAGCCTGAGTGACGAATCACCTGCGCCGCAACGGAGAGACGAGCCGCCTCGACCGCCTCGGTGGAGCTGGGAGAGCCTGCTGGATCATTCGTAATAGCAAAAGAGAGCCACTCGGCTTTGACCAGATGACTCGCTGAAACGCGAAGAATCGTCTCGACCTTTGCTGTGAAGGAAAGGGGGGTATGCAAGGGAGCTTGGAGTACGACTTGTACTCTGGCCTTTGGGGGGATGGAAATCAAAAAGAGAGCGTCACCAAACCAACCGGGTGTCTGAAGAATTGTGCGTTGTGTCAGCATGGAAGAAACTTCATCAATTTGGATTGTACATATTAAAGGGTCTGCACCTTTTTTCCTGGTCCCCAACCTTCAACCTTGATAGCCTTTATTGTAATCGAACACCGGCCTGCCGCTTCGCCGATGATGAACTCATGTTTGCGTTTTCGCTCGCGTCAAAGGTCGGCTTGGCCTCGCGTCGCTTCTCCTCCTCAATCTTCTTCAGCAGCTTGTCGGTCTTGCCCTTGCCGCTGCCCTTGCCGTGGAACTGGTGACTCATGTGCTTGAAGGCCTCTTTCTGGTCGAGGGACCGGCCGTGGTCATCCACGTACTTGAGCTCCACGTTGGGCTTGTAGTGCTTCTTGAAGAGCTCGTCGACGACGCGGGACTGCTGCAGTTCCCGGTGGGCGTTGGCCTGTCGAGCGCGCTCCTCCCTGTCCCTGGTGGACATGGCGTCCAGTCGACCGCTGTTCCTGTCACGCTCGCGCTGCGATCTGGCTCGCTCTTCTTGCTCCCGCTCAATGCGTCTCTTCTCTGCCAAGAACTCGGCCTTCTGGCGCTCGCTCATGTTCAGCTCGGCACCGTGAGCATCCTTGAGAATGCCACGTTCTCTCAATAACGCCAACGTTGAGCCCATTCCCGTGTTGATGGTCTTCTCCTCGTCAACTCCCGTCGCCGCAATATCAGTGGAGGCTTCTCTGGCTCTGTCTTCTGAAACCTCGCGGGTATCGTCACCCATCGGATGGTCTTCGTCGCCCGACTCGGCATCCATGGCCGTGACGGGCTCTACTGACACGGATTTCGGCCTCTTCGGTTTGCGTTCTTCTTCCTCTTCTGGCTTCTTCAGATTGGACACAAACTCTGAAATCTCGTCGATCACTACGCCGCCCGTTTGAGCCTCGCCTGGCTCGTCTGCTTGTTCTCTTAGTTGCCGAGCAATGTCTTCGGGGCGGGCCCTCTTTCTCTTCTTTAGAGCGTTTTTGCGCTGGATGGCCAATGACGCCTGCAAATCTTCGTCATCGACAAAAGTGTCGTCCTCAACTTTGCGCTTCTTCTTGACAACGGCTGCGCCGGAGTCAAGATCCATCATGTCGTCGTTGGCTGGTGTTGTGTCGACGGGGAAAATGTCATCCTCATCAACAGGCTTCTGCCGAGTTGACTTGGACTTCTTCTTCTTGGGCTTCTTGACCTTGATCTCTGAGATGTCGAGATAATCTGAAGTGGGCGCATCCTCTGGTGAAGAAATTAGCGAGGTTCCATTTCTATCAGGTTCGGCTGGGCAGTACTTACGAATGACATCGAGGTCGATGTTCTGCAGCTTCTTCGACTTCTCCGGCGCCCCTAAGATGTCGCCCAGTTCTGCAATCGCACCAGACCCGTCGAGGGTGAACTTCTTGCCCTTCTTGCCGTAGATCTCGTCGTCGTACTGAGCCAAGATGCCACGCTCTGCCCCTTCGTCTGCTGCAGCAAACACGTCGTACGCTGGCTTCTTCTTTTTGAGATCCAGCCGTTCTTGCAGCTGCTCCCTGGCCTTGAGGTCCATATTTTCGAGCTCGTCGCCCTCCTCTTCATTTTGATCGATGGTGGCGTCTTTGAGGGTCAGAATCTGCTCATCACCATCGAGAAAGTTGTCGAGTTCGTGCGCAACCTTCACACCGGCCAGGTCCTTTGACGTGTACTCAACAGCCGCCAGCGCAGCAGCTTCGGCGGCAGCCTGTTCCTCTTCCAGCTTCCTCGCCTTCTCGATGGCTTTTTGTCGCTTCTTTTGAGCCTTTAGCCACGCCTTCGCATCCACGTCGGCTTCCTCTGCTTCGCCTAGACCCTTGCCCTCGAGGATTGCGTGGCGCTGCGCAGCCTCTCGTTCCCTTTTCGCAGCGGCGGCTCGCTCCTCTCGTTTGCGCTTGGCGGCTTCAGCGTCGCGGACTTTCTGGTAGTTGTCGTATGCTTGCGCCGAGCGGCTCTCGAGGGTACTCGGCGCATCCTCATCATCTGAAGCGGAGTTGTCACGTTGCGTTTCAACTGGAGCGGCGCCGGGCACTGGCAACGGCTTCATGCCCAGCGAAACGCGGATGCGATTCGTCTCCTCGATGGTTGCGGCGTCCATCTTGGCGGGTTTTCGGGTAACGGATGGAATACTAATGGTCGATACGTCGGGTCGGCAGTGAGTCGTATCGAGATGATGTGGTTTCGAAGATGGCGATTCGTGAGCTGCAGTTACAAAAGTTGTTGCGCAAACAAGGTTGGAGTTGCTGGTGCAATGGCGATAGCAGGCCCCATCCTTTCGTGGCCAACCAGAAAAGTTATGCGGCTCATGGCACTGTGCCAGGGTAGTCTCCACCAACAAGCTGGAAAGCTTAGCTAAGCGAGGGTGGGTCTTTGATTTACTACATATCGCAGCCTTGCGAAAATTCTCTTCTCGATTTTCTTTTCTCTCTTCAACAAACACGGGTCTGTGCCCAGCGATCCTCTGCTCCCACGGGAGTTCAGAGTCGAACGCTGAGGCAGCTCGATCACTCAAGGAGCCATCAAATTTCATGATGTCAATCTTCCGATCGACAGATCCAAGAGAGACCGGTCTTTAGGAAGCCATGTTCGCCGTAAAAAGCTTGAGCGTGGTGGAATATCGCACTGGGGACGTCATATTCCGTACCCTTTTTCCGAGATCGTCGATCTTTGAGGTTAGGGAAAACCATGACTTGCCCACATACTTTCACTCGGGGAATAACTTGTATTTTTGTTGCTGTAAAGGGTCCTTGTTGCGCCGCGCGTCGAGCGATTCGCAGCTTCCTTTTTCGTGCCTTGCCCGGCGCGAAAACATTGGTCATACAGGCTCTCGACGCGATCCCCACGAGTGCTTCGGAATACTGTTCGCGCTTACCTGGTTTGGCAACCACGTCGTATTATGGTTCGTTGCGTGCCGGTCAGAATAATAAGCCCGTCCGTGTATTTGCGCAAGTAAGCTTGCTGTTCACGATGCGGCAGGAGAGTCTTCGTGAAAAATCGTCCCAAGTGGGGACCATCCCTACCTGACATGGCATGTGAAAATTTTGGGTTGACGTCGAGACGAGCTGTGAATTTCTCCACGGTCTCTCTCTCGGCGCATCCCGTGCCTGGCGCCTGTCATCTTATGCCTACCATCCCACGATGCATATTGCTCCTGCGTCACGGTGCCCACCCCTTTCCTTGCTTCGCTTCTAGATGGCATCAAGGTTTGTCGGTTGCGGCGCAGAGTCCCCATTCTGGGTATCCCGGCCGGCCCTGTCAACGTGCGGGGTGCATCCGTGTGATCTGGGGAAGCTATTGGCGTCGTCCGGCCCGATATCAACAGGAGACTCCGCCGTACCATCCATCACGCATCACACACTTTGGTCAACGCTACTGCACGGTAGTAAATGAGCAATGATGCTCGGCCTTGGAGAGTAATGTATTCCGCTTCGTGATGATGAGCTGATGGTATCATGCCACCAACAAACTAGTGCTGTCCGTCTGCGTCCAACCCAACCATAAACTGCTCAGGTGGAATAGTGTCAGGCGTCCCAATTCATACAAAGCTTCCAGAGACCGCTTTGAAGCAATCCAAAACAATGCTACCGGTCTTTCCCCCAAGTCCATCTCATACTAGTGTGGGAATGCAAGACACAGGCCGTCCTGTTTTGAGCCGTGTTTGGCCCCCCAGCCATGTTGGACGTGTCTTGGTCACTCGATCAGCTTAAGCCGCGGGACGGAGAGTGCGGGGAACGCTTAAACCTCCTCCACCTAGGCAACCCCAACCTCGATGCGGCCCTCGCATCAAAACCACCAATAACACCTGCAGTTCCTGGCGGATAGGACCGACACATCACGTACCTAATTAATCTGCTTGCCGAAGACATTATACAACCCCTGTCACTATCCTTGGCCCCTGAAGGAGACCCTAAGCTGACTTTCCCAAAAGACGAGTTGACTGAATCACGGCGGCCTGCACGGCACTGCTTGAGCCGGGGCCAGTGTTACCCTCCCTTCGCGACACTGCTCGACATCCTCTGAGTGGTAATCGCCGGCGTTGGTTTCACTCGTTGCTGAAGGGAAGACCAAGAGAGACGGCGACGTCCTACGAAGGGTGAGCGGAGGGAAAACCACAATAGGATTGGGGAAGTCGTGGGACTAGTTTGACGATTCGACCGAGTTCTGTTACTGTTGAGCCGACGTAGCCCCAGTATCCAGAGTGTGACGAGGGACATCTTAGACATCAAGGGTCTAATGCAGATCAACTTGACAGCTCGGTGATACTCTAGCATTCGGGCCTTCGAGGCACATCGCTTCGAGCCACCCTGGACGGTTACCTCATTTCCAAGCCTCTTTGAGGATATATAAGTCACCATGGTTTACCTCCAGCATGTTATGTCAGGAGCACTGGCATCCAACACCACCGAGCATCTCACACAGCCCATCATGAAGCTGCTCACCTCCGCTCTCCTGCTCGGCTCGCTTGCCACTCAGACCATCTTTGGCTACCCAGGAGCTCAGATCGTCAAGCGAGATGTTGACTCCTTCATTTCTACTGAGACCCCCATCGCCCTCAGGGAGTTACTCTGCAACATCGGACCGAACGGCTGCCATGCCCAAGGTGTGAGCTCCGGTATTGTTATTGCTTCTCCGGACAAAGTAGACCCTCCGTGTAAGTTAACACTTATCCTTATCATATCAACATATGAGCACTGCCCATATCTACGTGGCATTTGAAAAAGTAGCTTTGTCAATCAGAGACCATTGCTGACGTGTGGCAGATTTCTACACTTGGACCAGAGGTATTTCTCGCTCAACCCTTATCCAGGTTCTCTCTGGGCTTAGAAGCAGAAACTAAGTGAGATCCAGACTCCGGTCTTGTCTTCAAGGCTATTGTAGACATCTTTACAAACAGCTATGACGCAAATCTCCAGACCAACATTCAGAACTACATCGCTGCTCAGGCTCGTCTTCAGGGGGTTTCGAACCCTTCGGGAGGTCTTGGCGACGGCCAGGGTCTTGGCGAGCCCAAGTTCGAGGTAGACTTGAGGGCTTATACTGGTGATTGGGGTAAGACAAACATCTGTTCTTGCAATTCCGGGCTAAGCTGATCACCGATGCAGGGCGACCTCAGAGGGACGGCCCGGCGTTGCGAGCGGTTGCCATCATCGGTTACGCCAAGTGGCTGGTGGCTAATGGCTACTCTTCCACTGCCTCGTCGGTCTTGTGGCCCGTTATCCGCAACGACCTGAACTACGTTGCCCAGTACTGGTAAGACACTTTAAGGTAGTGTTTATTGGCACCTCTAATATGTTGCCAGGAACCAGACCGGCTTCGATCTCTGGGAGGAGGTTCAGGGGAGCTCCTTCTTCACTGTCGCCAGTCAGCACCGCGGTATGTATTCCTGAACTCTGGTAATGGACAGGACTAATATTACATTGCAGCACTTGTTGAGGGTAGTGCGTTGGCTCGCTCGCTGGGTCTGTCTTGCAACGCTTGCGATGCCGTTGCACCCCAGGTTCTTTGCTTCTTGGGTAGATTCTGGAATCCTGCTGGCAACTATATGGTGGCCAACAGTGAGTCAACGGCTTACACATATTCCACATGAAAACTATGAACGCTAACACTCTGTGAAGTCAACGGAAACGGAAGATCTGGTCGTGATGCCAACGTCATCCTCGCTTCCATCCACAACTTCGACCCCGCCGCGGCCTGCGACGCAGCAACCTTCCAACCATGCAGTGACAAGGCTTTGGCTAGCCACAAGGTTGTCGTGGACTCGTTCCGCACCATTTATGTACTCAACAACGGAATCGCGCAATCTGCAGCCATCGCGGTGGGAAGATATCCTGAGGATAGCTACTACGGTGGCAATCCTTGGTACCTCAACACCCTCGCCGCCGCCGAGCAGCTGTACGACGCCCTTTACGTCTGGAAGCAGCAAGGGTCCATCACCGTCACTCAAACCTCCCTTGCCTTCTTCCGTGATCGTCTTGGCTCCGTCGCTCCTGGGACCTACGCCTCCGGCTCATCGACCTACACTTCTCTCATCAACGCTGTGAGCGCCTATGCCGACGGATTCATGAACATCGTCGCGACCTACGCCCAGACCAACGGCTCGCTTGCCGAGCAGTTCTCGCGCAGCAATGGCCAGCCTCTGTCGGCCGATGATCTGACCTGGTCCTATGCCGCGTTCCTCACCGCCGCTCAACGTCGTGCCAATGTTATCCCCAAGGGCTGGGTGGGCTCCGCGACATCTGTCCCAGGCACTTGCCAGGCCACCTCCATTGCCGGATCCTACTCCAGCGTCACAGCGGTCTCTTTTCCCGCCAACCAGACACCCCAGACCAACGTGCCCACCAGTACGCGTAACACGGCGACTCCAACTGCCACTGGCTGCCCAATTGCGAGCTCCGTGCTCGTCACCTTCAATGCCCGTGTCGTGACGCAGTTCGGACAGACTGTCAAGCTTGTTGGTAACATTCCTTCGCTCGGAAACTGGAACCCAAGCAACGCTGTCACTTTGAGCGCTTCGGGATACACCTCTGCCAACCCCGTCTGGTCTGTGACAGTTGAGCTGCCGGCCGGTCAGGCTATTCAGTACAAGTACATCAACGTCGCCAGCAGCGGCACGGTTACTTGGGAGAACGACCCCAACCGCAGCTATACCGTCCCGTCGTCTTGCGCGACCTCGGCCACCAAGTCTGACTCTTGGCAGGGCTAGACGTTTCAGGAGTTTGAAGGACCTCTGAGATTAACAATCTTTCACCTTGTTCGGGTTTGCTTCCATGGTGGATCTGGTGGAAACGAGCGAAGCACATATTCCATAATTCTTGTACATATTTGCTGAATATTTAGTTGACGATATGCATGGCTACTCAAGACTGCCCAGAAGCCCGCTTCTCCAACTCCGTGATGATGGTATCGACAGTCCACTCCAAAGTAGTCTCCATATCAATATCGAGCCCCTTGCCAACTTGCGCCTTGATATTCTTCTCGCTCAGGACTTCTTCATTCAACTCACCCTCTACGTTACCATCCTTGAAAAGCCACGCATGGGACTCCACGTAGTTAGGCCAGACAATCTTGTCAACATATCCAGGAGGGTCCTGCCAGAAGCCCTCCAAAGTGACATAGCCGTCGCGCGCTTCACGACGCTGGGTTGCCTTGGCACGGCTTACCAAAAGAAATAGTTTAATGTCGATAAGCTTCATCGTGGTCTCCATCTCCTTGCAGTAGAGCAGGAACCCATCAAAGAGGCACACGTTGAGCTTACCTTCGGTGAAGATGGCGTGCCCTGGGTTTCCAGGCTGGAGCCAGGCTTCGATCTTTGCCTTGACGGCTTCGATCTTGGCGTCAGAGACGGGGCATCTACCGACAGAGTTTTTATCTTCTTTGGAGTCCACGAAGGGCTGGTAGGCCTTGTGTAAGTAACGAAGCGACGAATTGCACATGTCCGCGACGGCGGCTTACCGGAAACGTCCCCTTCTCACGGATGTGAGTAAGGGCTCTCTCCATATCTGGGATGGAGATTGCTTCTGGGCAATCCCAGTCTAAGAGTCCATGTTTCGTCGGCAGCCTGGCTGAAGCGGTAAGTAACAGTCATATATGCTCGATCTTGAGCTTACTCACTCAGACTCTGCCTTGTAAAAGTCGTCTTCATGCAGTATGAAGGTATTAGGAAAGACGTCTCTAAGCAGACGAGCCAGTGTTGTCTTTCCGCTGGAAGAGCAGCCACTCAGCCCAACAACTACGGCGTTGTTCCCTGCCATCTTGAAGGTTCCTCCCGATGAACCTCTGATAAGAGTTTCTGTGAGCGAGTGAGTCTATTGTTTCGTCAAAAGAAGCAGGGTTGTAAGACAATAAAACACTCCTTTTTAAAATGGGTACTTACTGGTCTCGTCTGAGGGCGTGTCGTTTAGCCAAGATGTGAGCAAGCGGGAGAGAGTCAGAGCCAAGTCCTCATCTGAGATCCTCACATGCGGTACGGAGTACCTTAGCTCAGATCTCACCTTAGTTAACAAACCCCACCACTTACCCCTCCCTGGTCCAGAGGTCAACCGGTGGAGACATCTTCCGCTGAAGGGCCCCCGACAGCAGTGGTCCAGGGGGTTTCAGCCACATCCAGACGGGTCAAGACAGGGCCATGCAAGCCCCTGACGTGCGTCATCTGGCAAGGCACAGCGCTGTTCCACGACGCGAGCAAAGAGGCAAGCAAACCCGATATCTCCAAAAATCCCATTCCCACAAAAAGTCGCAGTTCGTCCCAACTCTTCCGGCCGCTGCATCTTACACTCGTGTCGCCGTTGTACAGCGACTCTTGACCCAACTTCTTCAATCCAGCCTGAAGCCTTCCCAAGTCTCAAAAACACTCACCCGCAATGGCCTCCGACGCAGTAGTTCTTTCGACTTCCATCGTCGCCCTTATGACGGGCTTCATGCTTGGCGTCTACTCAATCCGCGGCTACCTCATCTCCCCTGAGCTGCGCGCCGAGGCCCGCGCCAACATAGATGATCCTGTTGAGAGCGACGAGTCCGACATTGACGATGACGATACCGTTCTTGACCACGCGCCCAATTGGGCCAATGGCGTGGCCGCCGACCGCCGCGACGGCCTGCGCCAGCGCAACACTGCATCCTCTGGGAAGCCTGCCTCTTCCAAGAAGCCCAACCCCGACTCTGTGCCACTCGCCGACTCCAACGAGGAGTGTAAGCTCGTCCTCGTCGTCCGGACGGATCTGGGCATGACTAAGGGTACGTTTGCTCTCTATGCAACTGCCAACTCCTGAGAACCTATCCCTGCTAACGCACTCGCTACAGGCAAGATGGCAGCGCAAGCATCACACGCGACACTCGCATGCTACAAGTCTCTCTCGCGCGCCGCGGCGAAAGACCCATCATCCCCGGCGGCCAACATCCTCAAGCGCTGGGAGCGCCTCGGCCAGGCCAAGATCGCGGTGCAGATCAAGAATCAGGACGAGATGCTCGAGCTCATGGGCAAGGCGCGGAGCCTGGGCGTCACATCCGAGGTCATCGCCGACGCCGGCCGCACGCAGATCGAGGCTGGCAGCCTGACGGTGCTCGGTGTCGGTCCCGCCCCCCGGAGCCTCGTTGACCAGATCACGGGCCACTTGAAGCTGTTGTAGAGAGGAAAAGGGTGTATTTTGCGCTCGACGTGGATATGGATAAATTGTCATGGAACATAGAATTCTGGGAACATACACGAAATGGAGCGTAACGGCGTAAGGTATATAAAAGTAGGCGATGGACTTGAGTGTGTATTTCTCTTTACATGTGGACATGAGGTACGTCCCCAAATGATAATCAAAAGTCAACGCTGAAGATGTGTTGAGTCGAAACTTGATGTGAAACTGAGCTGAAAGCCAGTGGCGGCATACTTGAAGATAAGCAGTGGGGTTACAAAGGCGTAGCAAGCGGCTCATAGGCCAACCCTTTCATACATTTGGCCAAGTTGGAGAGAATCAGGATATAGAGAAGAACCCTCAGCTTTGGGTATTCGTGGTCACTAAGGGTGAAAATGCCTAAACGCCTCTTACATGCAACCAACTCCCCGTCCAACTTTTAGTCACTTTTACAGTAAATCCCGTGCCACAGATTATTCCTTGCGCGCGAATCTTGACAGCGCCGGGCCGAGGTCGGCCTCGACCTCCTGGTTCTTCTTCTCCCTCTCCTTCTGCTGCTTCTCCCAGATCTCGTCGACCTTCATCCTCTTCTCGTCGATGATGTTCTTCTTTCTCTGCTTGCGCAGGTACTTCTTGAGCGCGCCGTTCTTGCCTCTCGCCCGCTTCTTGATCTCTTCCTCGATCGACAGCGGCTTCGCGTCGAGGTCCTTGTCGGCCTGGCGCTGCTTGTCCGATCGCAGGTCAATGTTACCAATGAAATTGGGGTCCAGGGCAATCATCTCGGGCTGCAGCTTGTTCAGCAGACCCTTGACTTCGGCCTCCTGTCTCTGCTTGGCCGTCTCGAAGGGGTTGACCTCGAGGGCGTCGAAGTTGGCCTCTCCGGCGCCAGGAACAATAATGGACGAGAACCCTTCGTCGTGACCCATGCCAAGAATATCCTCGAAGGGGCACCATCTCACCCGTTCGATGCGCTTGCCCTCGCCGCCCCATGACATGTACGGGCTCTGCACCTTCTGCTGCACGGGCTCGTTCTTTCTGAAAAGGTCCTTCCAGACGCTCGTTTGCGTGCCCCATCCGACGGCTGTAAGACCCGAGTCGGAGATGGCTACCGAAGACGCAGGCTGTCTCGTGAAGTACTGGTTCACCTCCTTGAACATTCTGATATCCCAGACCGCCATCTTGCAGTCTTGGCCGGTTGAGACCATGTACCTGCCCTCCCGGTCAACAGCTAATGACCTCACAGGGCCTCTGTGGGCCAGAAGCTTGACAAGGGGGTCAGTCTGGTTCGGCGACCAGAGGGTTACTGTGCCGTTCTGATGTCCGACATGGAAGACAGCGTTCCACGGGTTTTGGGTCATGGCTGTCGGGGGACCAAGCTTGGTAGGGATCTCGGAGACGATGTTGCCGGTCGAAACGTCCTGGTACTTGAGGAAACCAGTCGATGCCTGCGTTTGTTAGAGAAGCCCAGCATCATATCCATTGACGGTACTCACCACCGTGCCCAAGAGGAAGTGGTAGGGGAGAAACTCCATATGCGTGACCTCCATGTGTTTCCTCAAGCAGTGAATCTCCACACCGTTGTGGTCGTAAATGTAAACATACTTCTTCTGCGCGACGGCGAAAAACTGGTTGTTGTGCAGCCACCTCGCATCCCTGATCGTCTCGCCGAGCTGGATCTCGCACCCCAGCTTGCCTTCCCTCCAGTCGAACGTCGCAAGATGACCCTTGCGTCCCGCCAGCAACAACTCTCTGCCGTTACGGGTGTACTCGCCAACATACGGGCCGAGCTCCTCCAGCTTTAACTCGAAGCGCTTCTGCGCCGTCGTGACGGCGACACCGTCGGTGATTTCATCCTGGCGAACCTTGTAGGTCCTTTCGAGTTCCGTTTCAGGTTCGAGGAAGCCGCCCGAGTTCTCGAGCAGGATCTCGGCGTCCTTGGCCTTGATAGTTGCGTCGCGGTACTTGCTCTCGAGTCTCGAGAGATTGGTGCGCAGCTTCTTGTCCCGGATCGCCTTGACGTTGATGTTCTTGCCGCGGCCGTACGACTTGTTCGCCTCCTTCAACCTCCGGATCTTCTCCCGTTCCTCGCGAGGGAGGAGGTCGGTGCGCCTCTTCACCTGAACGGCGCCATTAGAGTGTGTGTTCTTTCGGGATATCGTTTGCGTCTCGGGGGTATCGACTTCCATGATGGGCGGCGCTGTCAGGTTGTAGCAACCTCTTTTCGTAGAATACCGTCGCGAAATCCTAGCGGAGCAAAAAAAGTTGACCGACCTACGAAATTTCACCCAGTTGTTATCGCCTGGGCGAATTGGTTATCGATAAAGACCATCCAATTGGCCATAATAAATTTCTAGTGGACCTTGCGGGGGTACCGTCTTAGCGATAAGAGATACGCAGTTGCCCACGCACGAAAAAGATTTTGATAGGCAGGACCCCGCGATCGCAAAACCGACGAGAAGAAAAATACAGGGCCAAATTGCGCCGAACACGAGTTACCTCAACACCCCATCCACGAATCTGATCAACAGGTAGCCTTCGCTCAACCTGGCTTCGTTACCATTCCGATTTAAGGCTGGGGGAGACGGGAAACCGCCCGCCGCGACCATGAGTCACTCTCACCGACCGACCACCAAGGTCACCCACAAGCCCTTCAAGTCCAAGCATGCGACCAAGGGTGCGCTGAGGGACGCTGCCAAAGGTTCGCCCCCAAAAATCTCACCACTCCTCACTCAGACCTATTCATACCCGGACAAAGTATACTGAATTCGTTTTCGTCAACAGGCAGACTTCCCGGCGAAGAACGCGGCCAACGAAAGACACCCCATCAGCAAGTTATGTCTAAGTTCGACCGACGAAATCAGGCCAAGCAGCGCCAGATTTCCAAACGCAAGGAGAGACTGGAGGAGGCATCGATATTCGTTGGAAAGGATGGTGCCCCGAGAATCGTCGCCGTCGTGCCCTTGTGCCGAGATGGCGACGCTGCGGCCGCTGTTAAGCAGCTGAACGACAGTGTGGACATTGAGACCGAGGTCGAAGAGACGCCGTTCCGAGTCTCGGTTGACCGATTCAAGCAGAAGGTCCAGTACATCCCCCTCAAGCGGGACCTGAACGCCGTTCTGGACGCCACCCGGGTTGCGGACTTTGTGGTGGTCATGCTTTCGGCCGACGTCGAAGTCGATGAGTTGGGCGAGTTGATGCTGCGTGGTCTGGAGAGTCAGGGTCTGTCGACCCTGTTCACTATCGTCTACGGACTGGACAAGATTGAGCAGGCTAAGCACAAGCAGTCCACGCTTGGCTCCCTCAAGTCTTACATCACCCACTTCCACCCTGAACAGGAGAAGCTCTACCAACTGGAGAACAGGCAAGAGTGCGCAAACCTGATGCGTTCAATCTGCAACACAACGCCCAAGGGCGTGAGGTGGCGCGAGGACAGAAGCTGGCTCCTGGCTGAGGACATCAAGTTCTCCAATTCCGGACTTGGCTCCACGGTCATCACTGGCGTTGTCAGAGGAAGAGGCCTGAAGGCCAATCGTCTGATTCAACTGGGCGACTATGGAACGTTCCAGATTGAGAAGATCACAGCAGCGCCGTTGCCTAAGAAGCTGAAAAGGGGTGAAATGGCTGTTGAGGAAACCGAGACTGAGGAGATTCTTGATACCCCTGATGAGGACCAGGATGACCTGGCAGAGTTGGCCCCCGACGCCGCGATGGAGGACGATGAGATGGAGGCCGACGGGCCGCCAGAGATCAAGAAGGGTGTGCTCCTTGACGACCACCACTACTTTGATGATGATTACTATGAGGCCGCGGAGGCCAAGACAAGAGTACCCAAGGGAACTTCCAACTACCAAGCGGCGTGGTACCTCGGTGACGACGTGTCGGACTCCGGCTCTGAC
The DNA here is from genome assembly GCF_022836535.1 of Colletotrichum spaethianum. Taxonomy (NCBI): domain Eukaryota; kingdom Fungi; phylum Ascomycota; class Sordariomycetes; order Glomerellales; family Glomerellaceae; genus Colletotrichum; species Colletotrichum spaethianum. Next base: position 29,266 of record NW_026054788.1, read on the forward strand.
ATGGAGGACTTCGAGATGCAGAACAACTCTGAGGAGGACGAAGCCCGCCCCGAGGACGGTCTTGAAGGCCAAGCACCAAAGGAGCCCACCGAGGCGGCGCCCTCGGAATACGCCAAGTCTGAGAAGTTCATCGAACCGGATGAGGAAGAGGATGCCGCCGGCCTAGCAGCTTACCGCGCCAGGAAGTCCGATGAGGTTGAAGACGACAAGGAGTTCCCTGACGAGATTGAGCTGCACCCCGGCGTCCTCGCACGCGAGCGCTTGCAAAGATACAGAGGTCTCAAGAGCTTGAGGACAAGTGAGTGGCTCGAGAGCGAAGACCGGGCCTACGAGCCCGAGGAGTGGCGAAAGCTCCTGCAGATCCCAGACTACCAGGCGTCCCGCTCCCGCTCCACGCGCGAAGCCCTCGTCGGCGGCGTTGCCCCCGGCACAAGAGTCCACGTCTACCTCAAGGGCGTCCCGGCGTCATTTGAGAAGTCATACCAGCCCAGCAAGCCAGTAACCCTCTTCTCGCTGCTGCGCCACGAGCAGAAGAAGACGGCGGTCAACTATCTCATCAACCTGAGCGCCGACTACCACCGGTCGATCAAAGCCAAGGAGGAGATCATTGTGCAGTGCGGACCCCGCCGCTTCACCATCAGCCCGGTCTTCTCCCAGCCGGGCAACACGCCCAACAACGTCCACAAGTTCTGCAGATACCTCCACCCAGGCCAGTCCGCGGTGGCTACCTTTATGGGCCCCGTCACCTGGGGAGCCGTGCCGGTGCTCTTCTTCAAGCGCTCCGCGCCTGTACCGGAGGGTTCCGAGGAGGCCGAGAACGAGTCGACCGTTGGCCTGACTCTCATCGGCACGGGAACGGCCCTGCCGCCGTCAACCTCCCGTGTCATCGCCAAGCGCGTCATTCTGACGGGCCACCCGTACCACATTCACAAGAAGATCGTCACAATCCGCTACATGTTCTTCAACCGCGAGGACGTCGAGTGGTTCAAAGCCCTGCCGTTGTGGACCAAGCGCGGCCGCACCGGCTTCATCAAGGAGCCCCTCGGCACCCACGGATACTTCAAGGCCACCTTTGACGCCCGCATCAACCCGCAGGACGCCATCGGTGTCAGTCTGTACAAGCGTGTGTGGCCGCGTAACGCCGTCCCGGTTCAGGGACCTCTTCTCGAGCCTGGTGTCACTAGCCAGGCCGAGGAGGGTGATGTGATGATGGATTAAAATGGATACCAAGTGAGACGGAAGCCCAGAAATTCGGAAATGATGAGATGGAAATGTCAAAAAGGGGGCCCCGGTCGAAGAACAAAAAAAGCATAGATATTAGCAGTAACGTCAACTATAGATATAGGTCTGATGCCATCCTCCGGAGTTTAAAAAAGGATAAAATGGTCAACTTTTCTTCACTTTGTTCTTTCCTACACGCTTCAGTGGTGACCAACAATACAACGCTTTTCATTTTGGCTTAAGCCTTGAGGCTGTCCAGGCCCTCCGTCGGCCGCGGGCCGCCCGCCGCCCTGCGGTTCTCCTCGGCACCGCTCGCCTTCCACGCGCTCAGGATCAGGTTGACAATATGGTCCACGGCAACGTTCTTCTTGACCTGCGCGAACACCGTCGGCCCGCCCTCGCGCATCTTGCGCGCGTCCCTCTCCATGACACCCAGGTCCGCGCCCACAATCTCGGCCAGGTCCGTCTTGTTCACCACCAACAGGTCGCTCTGCGTGATGCCCGGGCCGCCCTTGCGCGGGATCTTGTCGCCGCCCGAGACGTCAATGACGTAGATGATGTAGTCGGCCAGCTCGCGCGAGTAGTTGGCGGCCAGGTTGTCGCCGCCGGACTCGATGAGCAGCAGATCCGAGTCGAACTCGCGGTGCAGGTCCTCGAGGGCGGCGAGGTTGGCCGAGATGTCCTCGCGCACGGCGGCGTGCGGGCAGCCGCCCGTCTCGATGGCGCGGATGCGCGGCGCGGGCAGGGCCTTGTGGCGGGTGAGGAACTCGGCGTCCTCGCGGGTGAAGATGTCGTTGGTCACGGCGGCGATGGAGTACTTCTCGCGCAGCGCGAGGCAGAGGGCGAGCATCAGGGCCGTCTTGCCGGAACCGACGGGACTGAGACGGAGGTGTTAGTCTGTGTTTTCTTTTGCCCTTGAGGTCGTTCTCTTCCAATGAATTCAAGAACCTGCGCTGGGTCTTCGTCCCAGTTGCGAAGTGCTGCTACCAAGACGGGAGGATGAGCGGTTTTCAACCTGCCCGATGCAACTAGTAGCAAAACAGCGACTTACCCTCCGATACCAATGGTAAAAGCCCGGTCACTCCAGTTCCTACCTTCGACAATGGGCATCTCACGGCCGAGGTAGCTGCCGGGGCCGTCGAGGATCTCATGCGAGTGGCCGTGCTCCTGGGCGTTGAAGCCGCCCTCGTGGGAGTGGGAGTGGCCATGAGGCCCGTCGTGAGAGTGCTCGTGAGACATGTTGTGCGAGTGCTTGAACAAACCTTTGGTCGAGCAATAAACAAAAGGGTATGTGAAGCTGTTGTGGAGTTGCTTCTAGAAGCGCAAGGTTACAGTTTTTGAGTTCCAGCCTGGGAGCTCTTTAAAAAGATGGAGGGGTTGTGTCAGAGCAGTCCGAGGGATCGCGGGGTTCGACAGCTTATCGATGCGATAAGAAGTGGGACGCAGGGTCCCTTCCCCACGGCCGCCGCCGGCGCACTCAGTGCGGAGATGAAATGCCATCACTCCCCAAGGGTTGGTCAGCGTGAACGATGTACCAGACTTCACGATAATAAGCAACGATGCCGCGGGGCTATATGATGGCATCCAACCCTCCCTTATATACCGAATCGCATCCAGATGTCTACAGTGCGCACTGCAAGGGAAAACACCATCACGAAATCAGAAAAAGGCATGTTTCCCACGCAGAGTAAGTCATCTCTACCTGTATGCTTCTAGCATCTACCCTCTTTGCCCGTTGCGCCCATTCCAGGGACTATGAGTCTGCATCGGTCATAATAATCATCCCGAATTCCCTTTCAACGCCAATGAATGCAAAGTCCACCTTCCCACTCAAGCCTTGGCCCCAGTGCCTTTACTCCCCTCACCCGCCTGGTCCTTGGGCTTGGGCGGCTTCGGCACCTTCTCGTACGCATTCGGGCTAGGCCTCCTCATCTTCTTCTCCTTGTCGTCACGACCGCCCTTCCTGCCGTGCCTGTGGCCGTTGTGATCGTGATCGCCGCAGTCGTGGTCATGGTCCCGCTTGGCGCTCTTCCCCTTGCCCTTGTGGTCGCCCGAGGGTACCCTGCGTCTCCCGCCATCATCCGCTTCCGAGTCGGACGAGTCTGAGGATGAATCTGAGGAGGACTCGTCGGTCGATTCGTCGACTGCCTTTGGGCGATGGTAGATGCAGCAGACTATGTGGCCGCTCAGTCAGTCAAAAGCACGGAAGAACGGACAAAGAGAGGGCGCTGTTGCGGCAGACCTTTTGAGCTTTTGCGGCCTAGGCCCTCATTATCCACCACGTCCTCGGCCCAGCGCACCGACTGCCGTGACGGCGCATGCGCGCCCCTCAGCCGGAGGATCGCTTGCGTGCCCGTCCTGCTCTGCGTCTCCGTCTGGGTCTGGGAAGGGCCAGGCGCCGAGCGCTGTTGCGAGCGGTCTTGTACGGCCGCCATTGTGGCAGCGTTTTGTATGTGGTATGCGATCTTGTACGTAAAGAGAGTCTGCTGATGGGTAGTCGTGTGCCAATCGCCCCTATTAGGAAGCCGAGGCGGTTGTCACACCGACAAAGCCTCAAAGCACAGTCGTTGACCGAAATTTCTCGAACAGAGAGTCTGCTGCAGTCGTCGGGGTCTAGTCGCAGCAGGTGCTCCGGGTTGTTGAGTCGTAAAGATCTGTCAGATGGCAGGCGGATCGGAGATATTCAGGGGTCGTGAGGGGATTGCTGATTTCTAAGTTGGAGTGGGAAGGAAAGGGTGGCATGCTTTTGTTATTTTTTTTGGAGGAGGGGCGGTTCCAGGCCGATTGTCACAGTTGGGTACATGCCAGGCTACCCACGTCATTCCGCGGGACCCACAGCCATGACCGCCGGACGGCCGATCTAGTGGTCGGAGAGGCCCAGCCATTTCAGGGAACGCCGGCGCCATAAGAGGTTCCGGGTTCGGTCCCATCCTTCTTACTGGTAACGGTCCGGCCCGGTGTGTCGATGGCTAAACGCCTTTCATTTTTCAGTTCGCATGCGGGACTGTGACGCGCCGCGCATCATTTCATGTTTAAAGTGATTTATGAGAAAACTGATGTCATAGCTATCGTCTTTCCAGTTGATGACGGATTTGGGTCGATGACGTCCCGCAGCCCTTGTTTTCAAATATTGATACGTAGTTTTTTACATGATGATTGTACATGAGTTTCTAGATGGTATACAGAGTGTGGAGTTGATAAAAGCAGCTACGCAGCTACGCAGAGGCCTCGGCGGCTCTCTTGGTGCCTCTGGCAGCCTTCTTCGCCCCTTCATACTCTTGCGAGGACGGCTCTTTATGTTCTTCTTCGGAGACTTGTTGATCAACCACGCGTTCATTGGCAAGCGAGAACCGACAAACTTGCCCTCGGGAGACCAAACCTCGACAACGGGCCAGTTTGGCTCGTTAGGCTTCGTTTCAGGCTTCTTCTCAACCTTGGCCACGGACTGGCTCTCCGCCGCCTTCTCCATCTTGGCGAAGGGATCAGCCGGCTCGGCCTCGGGCTCGGGCGCACGTTGCTCCTCAATGAACGGCGCGCAGCCGGCAAAGAGGTTCTTGGTCCGCACTTGCGCCACGATCTCAACCCATCCGCAGCCCTCGATGAGGATGTCGGTCGCCAGGACGCGCCAAGGCAGGTTCTCGACCTTCATGCCCGCGACCTCCTTGCGTGTAAGCGGACCGGCGCGCTCCTTTGTCACGTCGTCGCGCAGCTGGAATTTCCCAGCAAGCTTAATCTTGTCGGCGATCTCGGGCACAGCAATGTTTGGCACGCGGTGGGACTCCTTCCTCTGCTCCTGGAACTCAATAGCCTTCTCGGTGGCTGTTGCGTGTTCGGGGAGAGGCGTGAAGTTGTAAGCGAGGAAGACCAAGTCTGGCGTAGTGGGAGTGATGCGAATTAGGCTGCCCAGCAAAAGAGACTGGCCGGGCTTGAGGGAGTGCTGCTCAGGCTTGATGCGGTGGTGCATGATGAGATCCTGTCGGTGCTCTGGCTTGACGTAGTTTTCGAGATCTGACCGAGCGACTCCAGGCAGGTCGATCAGCTCTCCCTTTCCGTTGCCGAAAGGAATCCGGATAGGAGAAGCCGTGGTGCCAGGAAGGGAGGAGACAGTCGGCATTTCCGGGAAGTTGGTTTCATTTCGGGCGGGCGGCAGCAGCGCGTTCACGTCCAGGCGATCCGCTTCGCTCTCGAATATATCGCCCGCTGAGTACGTCGTGCCATCGCCGTCCTCCTCCTTTGCGAACATGGAGACCTCGACGTTGTGCTTGGAGGGAATACTGGCCGTCGTGCCCTTGGGGAACACAGACTCGAAAAGCTGACTCTTGCCAACGTTGACCTTTCCCACCATCCACCCAGCGCCTCCACGCTCGTAGATTTCTTCCTTGAGAGTCTTGGTCCACCACCCCCGCTGCGCGCTGACGCACTTGACGTTGCCCAGCCTGATGAGCTGACCGAACTTTCCAAGCGACCGGCGCAGCACTTCTCTCAGGTACGGCATAAGCGCATCGACTTGCTCTTTCTTCGGCGCCAGCAGATCTGACCGGGTGATAATGAAGCTCATGTCGAACTTGCGGTCCTTGAAGTAACGGCCAGCCCTGTTCCTGCGGTTGCGGTGCTTCAGATTGGCGTCGAGGACCTGGTGCAATCTCGGCATGAAAGACATGGGGAAGTCGGCGGCGTCAATGACATGGTAGATGTGGTTGTTCTTGAACGGCGACTCTTCGATCGTCTCGCGCAGAGAGTCAACGGTAGGGTGGTAGATTGGCTTTCCGGAGTGGTGGTGGACTAGGTTGTGGCATCTGTCGCAGAGCGGTGCTCTCTTGGTCGCAGGGCGGGATGCTATGAATGTGTTAGTGGTCGCGAATGTCATTGCTAGCTAGCGACACATACCAGATCGGGCCGTCTCCAACTCCTCCCCGTAGCGCAAAGTCTTCGGGTCCAAGCCTAGCTGTGCAAGCTGTTCCTCGCCCAGATTTTGGAGAGCCTCATCGACGACCTTGTCCTCTTCGCGAAGCTCCTTCTCGGCATCCTTATCACTTGCAGGCGCAAGGAACTCCCTCACGGCTTTCCTGCTGAGGTCGTAGTAGCCAGCCTGCCCGGCATCTGTCGTTTGAGTCAACGCGCCGCAGCCGCTACACTGCAAGGGGAGCTTTTTGGTCGAGAGTTGCTGTGTCGGTTCGGTCGCGGGAGGTGGCGGCGGTGCTTCAGATGCTGTGCTGGCCTCGACGTGTACGCACCGTCGCTGTCTGTAGGGAAGTTTTCGATGCGCCTCGGCGGCCGGCGCAAACGAGTGTCGAGCGGACACGGCGCTGAGGGACGGGCAGAGGTAAACCGGCACCTCAGCTAGGGCGGCTCGGTCGCCGATGCTCAGAGCGCTCCTGAGCCATCTTGACGACAGCGCGCGATGCATCGTCGCAAAATGAAACCAAAGAAAATTTCGAAAGTCGTTGAGGAATACAATATCCCCTGCAACTTTTTGCTTGGAGAGCTTTCCAAATTTTTAGATCATCGGTCGAGCTTCACAGGTAGAGCGATAAGATAAGCACCTGATTCGACTCAAGCTCGTCCCGGCCTATTAAACAGCGGACAAACCAACCCCCGGCCCCCGAAAAAGCAAGGGTCGCGGGCAATTTTCAGAATCTCAACCACGCGACTGACAGCATTCGGAGGTGTACTTTGAAGGTTTGGCAGTGATACCCCCCCCAGATTGTGATATTTCTGGAAAGATTCGTCAAAATGGTTCGCGTAGGGCAAAGATGGCATGCTCTGAGAGCTGTAAGTTATTCGACAAAAGCCCCCCATTGCAACATTTGTCAGAATGCACAGCTAATACTTGCCATTAGAAGGTACATACGATCACTCGAGAACACACCCGATGTAGCTCCTAGGACAGCTTCAATTGACACGAGAGAAACCCACCAGATCCTAAACATACGCTTCGGCCCCGGCGCCGCAACGCTGCCCCCAATGTCACGAGGATACACATGGAGTTCGCCAGGCGCGCAGAAGACGGCCATTTCGGTCCCAAGTCCGTTCACCCCCCTACCCGACCTTCCGCCCTCGAGCGCAGCGTACGGAAACACAGACAACTGACCCATTTGGAACCTACAGAAGATTCTGGCGCGACATGCTTCCCCGTCTAAAGTACTACAACCCCGCCGTCCCCATGATTGTCAACCGCAAAGCCAACAACGAGGGCGCCGCCGTCATGTCCGTCTACTTCTCCACCACCGATGCACCCGTCGACCCGTCTACCTTGCCGCAACCCCCTTCCTCCGCTATCGACAACAGCAAGGCCCAGCCCCCGCTCGAGGGCGTCGAGCGTGTCGTCAAGATCGACATGAAGGGCAAACACTCCCAGGAAATCCTCGACCGGTTCCTCGCCGAGACCAAGGCTGAGGCCATCCTGCCCGGGCCGGAGGACGAGAACGAGATGAAGGCTGTCGAGGAGCTCAGAATCAAGGGCGAGAAGGACCGCCAGCGCAATCTCAAGATTCGCGAGGAGGAGAAGAGGGAGAAGGCCATGTTGGCCAGGGCGCGTGCCGAGGCCAGCTCGTAACAGGGTTGAGAGAAGACATGTACGAGTCGGGCGTGGATGGAAATAAAAAAAGTGTATGAATATCCTGTACAAAATGTACCAAAAGAATCTCTGCATGAACTGGTATACGTTAGGGAATCTGACTGGTTTGGCCAAAAAGTTGGTCCAAGGTAGGCAGTGCATTCGTTCAGCTGTACAGACATGACATCGAGTTTATGAGGGGTATCGTGGCAAGATGTGAAGTATTGTTCATTGTAAACTAATCAAGGACTTACGACCATGTACATCCAAGAAAAAAGAAGAATAACCCCCCATTGCCCAACCAAGAAACCAGACGCTCTGTAGGCTGGAGTAGGGTCGGCCAGCCACCGCGTAGATGCATGCTAATACCCTTAAGCAGGCCAGTGGGGCCATTGTCCTTCTGTAACTCCAATAGTAATGCTTCCCGTAGTTGATTTGGCGCATGAAACGCCTACTTCAAACCAAAACCCTCGCTTTCGTGTACGGCGGTCCACAGCATATGTTCCAATTTCTCCCTCGAATCATAACGCCGCAACGCCAGCATATTGAAGCAGGTTCGAGCAATAGGGTATCTGTTCTCGTCGTCTCCCAAGCATGTAATCTTTATCGGAAGGAGAGCAGCGCCCATGGCCGGCACTCTGTCAGTGCCAGTGATGAAGGAGAGCAATTTTCTCTGTTCGTCCGGGGAAGCCTCCTTGAAGGTGTCCCAGAACCATCCCACGACGGGTTCCACGCCATCAGGGTTTCTAGTTCCCCAGTTGTCGTACTCGGCGACTCCCCTTAGGGCATCCACGTCAAGAGCTGTATCGGACCCTCGAACAAGCAACTCAATCTCTTCGGGCCGGAACAATGACAGAGCGTTACCACCACAGACTGTGTAGAAGCCGCGCTTGAAAGGCTCGAACTGCCGAGCGACTGCCGTTTCAAGGAGATATCTGACGTGCAGATTGACATACTCTCCTCTGTTTGCGTTGGTGACTGGTCTTGTCTCGCCCCCCGGACAGAGTGGGACTTGCATCACAGTCCCATACTTCTCGACATCAACAACGAAGTCCAGCTGAAAGGTCGTTTCAACATCGCCTTCATACTCAAGGAGCTGTTTGAGGCCGGTGGCCAGGCGCGGACGGTATTCTGCGAGGTCCTCCAGGGTATAGCTCATGGTTGGACGAGGGTGTGCAGACGAACCAGCCGATGCGCTAGGTGCCGATGCAAGAAGCTTTCGGAAGGCAAACGGAGGCAGCGCCACATCTAAGATGGTGGAGTTGTAGATGGCCAAGCCAAGCACAACACCGACAAGGAAGAACTGGTCTGATGTTTCAAAGGCATTGGGGTTGAAGTAGCAGAACTGTGAGTCTTCGTCGTAGATGAACATACCTGATGTTCTTGTTAGAAAAACATACAGATATGAACGAGAATGAGACGTACCATGTTCCGGGTTGAACACCTCACGGACGAGAAGAAGAAACCATTCTTTCTTTAGACCTCCTGCATCAAGGCCCTCCTCGCCCTTGAAAACGATGCGCAACCCCTTCTTGATGTCTTCGCTCCCGCTTCCAATGACTTCACTGACAGCCTTCAAACTGTCATCGACCAAACACTCTCGCCGCACATCGAGCACCAGGAATTGCGTGACATTTCTTCGCGTCATGATGCTGTCAAAGAAGGCGTCTCGCGCCTTGGTCATTTGTTGCCTGCGCGCGTCGTGCTCTAATATTTGGGACTTTGCCCATATGCTCAGCAGAAACGGATACTGGCAGAACGAGAATCTGCCCCGTTTTGACTCCCAGGCTTCGAACTCGGCCACCAGATCGGTATAGTCGATCATGGTGTTGTAAAAATCACTCGTCGGGATGATCTGCCCATGAGCCTGGATGCCGCCTCTATGGGTACTGCTGCTCATGTTCCTTGACGTCTGGTCCGGGCGTCGAATGTGCGTCATGTTGTTTGCCGCAAATACCAGAGATAAGACTCGCGCGGCCGCCCGGATCTGCCAGTCTTCATTGTACACCATCTTCTTCGGTTGCTCCTTTTGTTTTTTCGAGGCGGCACGGTGCGTTCCCAGCGCAGCATGCAGCGAAGCTGCCGAGTGCCCGGCACTCATGTTCGGAATCAGCCCGGCTGTAATGTCCACCTTGACCTCGTGCTTCTTCTCGTTTTGACGAATGAGTCTATACGTCAAGAATCCCGCGGCCAGATCCTTGATCTTGACGAACCTGGATTCGGAATACCGAGCGAACCATGTGGTCAAATGGTTCTGGCACGTACTGGAGGAGTTTGAGATCAGGCCTAGGATTCGTTTGATGATGACAGAGTGCTGTCCAGACACAGGACCAGTTTTCAAGGTCGATCTGTCTTCTCTCAATGACTCGTCGCGTGCCAACGACGGGCGTCTGTCGCTATTCCGCCTTCCCTGAAAAGCGTTTGACTCCCCATGTAGCAAAGGGTTGTCTAAAATGATGAGGAGATACCTTAAGTCTTCCGGTTCGGTCATCGGACGACCAGGTCGCCTTAATAGTGCCTCGGTAGCCTTCAATAAAGTCCTGTGGGCGTGGTCCTGGCCGAAGAGTAACTGGGATTCCAGGGCTCGAAGTTCTGTGGCTGAGAGGGGATCAGCCCCTGATTCTTGCGTCATCTCCTCATAGATAGACATCCAAGATTCTGCTGCATTGACCACGGATCTGTACCACTCTGCAACGTCGTTCCATTCTACCTGTGGTGAGCGTGGCGTAATGAACGAAGGCACCTCCTCGGTCCGTTGTGAGGCCGACCGCTTATGACGCGCCCCATTCGGTCCCTGATTTCCAGTCCACCACGTGCCATTCTCAGCGAAATCGCCGAGCAGCAGAAGTTTTGGATCAAGGTCACAGATTGGGGATTCGGTGTACTGCTCAGCGTACTTTGCTTCAGGTCTAGGAATGACTGGCCGTCGGGAAGCAGACTCGCTTCCTGACCGGACAGCGATGACAGGTCGCCGAGACGAGAAGGACGAATTTACGCAATGGAATGAGCTGAAGCAGGTCGTGATATAGTCTTCCAGCGGTCTGAAGATCATTTTCGGGTCGTCGACATTCCAGTATCTGGAGTCCGCCGGCCGGGCACCACCACTGTCTGCCGTGAGCTGCCGCATGGAAGGTCTTTCGGGGTATGAAGATGAGAGAGATCTTGCCGTTGGCGGTGCGCGAAGCGTATTGGGACGCAGCGTCGGCTGCTCGGGAAAGACGTAAGCTGTCCCATTGCCTTGACTTTTTTCTCGCCTATGTTGCAGGACGCCAGTAGTCCTCGAAGTGCATGGTCGGCCACCATGTTCTCTCAAATGGTCGGAAGGCCCATGGACCTCAACGTTTTCGCGGTGTTCATCCTCGGAGCTTGAAGACCTCCTAATCGCCCTCGCCAGATGTGCATGAATACACTGTCGAATCAGCCTTTTAGTCTGCTCGAGGGAAATCGGTTTGGCCTCATTTCGTTCGGCTGGGCGGGGCGGTTGTTTCTGAGGGGACGTCGAGTCTTGGGAGGGGCGCTGAAGCCACTTGGGGCCGCTGTTGGCTTTGGCGCTTTGCTGGTCTGAATGGATATCGTTGATAGTTACACAGACGGTGCATTTGAAGACTTTCAGCTCTCGCGGCCAACGCACGAGTGAGCCGCAAGTCATGCAGTTGCCTGTGGCGAAGTCCCTGCTGCCGCCAGTTGCACCTCCTCTCTTGTGTGTACCACTCCCTAGCGGCTTCGTCATGACGGTCACATCGTCCTCGGAGTCGGTGTCATGGGCAGCGTCTGGGCGCTTCTTCTTGCTCGAGAACAGCGAGGGAAACGGATGGCTCATGGAGCGGGAATGGGTGGGTCGGCGCGGTCGTCTTGGGTGGAAATCGGATTCGGAGGAGCTCGAGTCGGCTTGGAGGTGCAGACTATCCAAAATCGCATAATCGGGCAGTCGTCCCAGTTGGCCAGGTGGTGCAGTGAGCGAGGGGGTGTGTACTCGGGAGATCAGGTCGGCGGAAGTTTGACGGAGAGTAGAAGGGCGAAGAGGTGGAGCATGACGTTGGGACCAAGGAGCCATGGTTGCGAGCGACGTCGTCTAATGTCTGCGACAACGACAACGGCAGGGGCATGGAGGCAACTTGATCTGTAAGCAGCAAATCGGCATGGAGAGAGAAAGATGTGCAGGAAGGCAGGTTTAAGCTTTCCACGAAAAGCGTACTGCCGCCCCCAAGGAAGGTAGTTGAAGTATAAAGACGATACGATTGAGATGGGGGGAGGGGCGGCTAGAAGACGGAGGGAGACCTGCAGTTTGTGTGTCTGCGTCTCTCTTCCAGCCAGTGCGTACGAATGCAGGATGCATCTAAGTCAAAGGGCGAGACAGAACAAGACACCACCGCAGGGGAAAGGTTCACGATGAACGACGATGCAGGCAGGTGTCGATGCACGAGGAGGACGACACGGATGCGCCAATGCCGGGAATATGCTGCAGTGGTCGGGTCTAGCTGCGAGGCCATAGAACCAACAGACGCCGACACTGACTGCCAAGCGGCTGAGAGTCAACCTGAGCTGCGGACAAGGAAGCGCAACGTCGTCGTTGTTTTTGTTATGGCCGCATTGGTTAGGCCAGGCCGACGTACTGTAGGGGAATTGACCGCCTCTAGTGCCCAAGCCAACAATTTGCGCCGTGCACGCGACGACATTAGACGACGGGACGGACATCCCAAGACGATTCGGATGCCAGGCCTGCCAACTGAGCGCATCGCTTGTCGGGCTTCCAGGTCCCCAAGTCCGTTCCTCGAGATGGAGGCCGGACTGGTCGACCAGGACCACGAGACGCGCGAGTCGGGCTCGGCTGAGGGGCCTGAACAATGTAACGACGGCGGTCACCCGACCCAAGACAGAACCCAGCGGCCATGTTCTCTCATCATACTCGCCTCGTATTCGACGCCGGGCATGTGGTTCCCAGACACAGGCAGGCCAGGGCCCGATATATTACCACATCAAACAGCCGATCCCCGCAACGCACCCGTGGCTGGCGGGCTGGCTGAGCGCCATTCCCCATTTAATTCCATGAGGGTTTGTCTCCCTGGTGTGATGTGGCCCTTAGTTGACTTTCAAATTAAAGATTGTGCAGACCCATTGTCCCTAGCGCGGATAGCTTGCATTTCCTTGCATGAACTGCTAAAGAGCTTGCTGTAATTAAGGTCCCAGAAACATCAAACGTCGTTCCCAGAGTGCCAAAGATGCCATCCTAAAGAGAAATAAGTCTGGACCGTGTGGAGTGATATAATGTTGCAATTTCAAAATTGCGACCGACCCCCATGTCAGCTCAGCTTCAACCAATTTTCTCTGGTGTTCAGGGTCTTGAGCTAATCATTCAAGCCGGCAGGGGGGTTCTCTGGGTCCTCGCTTTCCAGTGTAACCCAGCATGAAGACTTGCCAATCCAAAACAAACGAGGCCGTCCGCGGCTGGAGAAACCTGCAGGGGCAGCACTCCAGCGTGCCTTACCTCCCGCTATTGCCTTGCCTTAAGGTACCTAGCACATCCTCCGCGGGCTGCAACTAGCGGTCCAATGGTCGCACTTCCCCGCGGCCGGCACACGGCGGATGTGCGGTCTGTTCCTTCCCCCAATCCATGTTTCCTCCTTCCGAGTCCCGTCGATGCCAATCTGCGCCAAGCTCAGCTAAATTCGTAACGGGGAAAGAAGCCCATCGTGGATGCCCCGTTTTGTCCCTGCCAGGCTCCGCGATTGGATCTCTTCCTCTACCTATTTTGTCACACTTCCAACCTCGATCACAGGTTTTGCAGACAAGACACACACACAACTCGCAACATATTGCCTCGGCCGTTTCAGCCTGCCCAATCCATCCTTGAATATACTTCCACGTCGTGCGAGTCTGGCTTCCTCAGCGTCCCCGAACAGCCAGGTTCCCCAAGGTTGTCGGGAAACCTAACCTTCGGCTGAACAGCTCCGGGCTGGGCGGATCCCGTGACGTCAACTGATGCCGTTGTAAAGGTCGCCAAAGACGAAGAACGACGAATACGCATACCAAACGAGTAGACGACCACAAGGCTGATGGACATGCCAAGCAAACGCTTTTCCCTGGAAAACGTGGATGTGGAAAGCTGCTCATTGGTCGGGCATCGCTCGCTTATCTCCGCAGTATTAAGAGAGACAGATCTAAGCATCATACACCAAGAGGAACGCAACATCTTACTGGATGCAAACATGTTCATATTCTCATTCGTCATAATGTATGGACAGCTAGCTGTCAACCGCCTCCGATGCCCTATAGCATCTGGGCAAACTGGGGCGTTACAGAGAACGGGGTGTCGATATACTTGATCGTCTCGTTACACCAGTTCGACTCCTGAGTACCGACACCCACCAATCTCGCCTTGTCTGTGGCCTTGGCGCCCTTCTTGATGCTGCCATGGAGCGTGCTCTCAAAGTCACCCTTCACAATCTTTAGGTCACCCTTCATTTCCGCTAACACTTCACCGCTCTCGCTGCGGAGCTCAAACATGCTGACGCCATGGTCAATCTCCAATGGACTGGGGTTGTACACCTTCATGGTGTTGACGAATGTACCGCCTCGCTCTTGAGAGTTGACCTGTGCGACTCTGGGGCCGCCCATGCCAATAATGGGCACGTCCTTGGCGTACTTGACTCTAGCTGACATGCCGAGCGCCTTGATTGTGCAATCGCCGTTGTCGAGACGCAGCACCAACTCGTTGTCGCACATAATGGCTTTGACGAACGCCATGAAGGCGGCGCGGTCGACGATCTTGATGAGTTGATCGCGAACAACCACCTCCGTTCCGCCTGACTTGGTCTTGACTTCGGGGAGGTCCAGCTTGCCAAAGCAGCCGCCATTGAACATCATGTCGACGGTCATTGGCGCCATGGTCGCGCCCATCGGTCCGGTGCCCGTGACCCTGCTCACAATGGTCATGACGAAGGAACTGTGGATTGCAAAAGTCAGCAAGGCATGATCTCGCGGCGGTGCCCGGTCCGGGATTACTCACTCCGCCGTGGGCTGGGAGATCTGAATATGTTCCACCTCCAGCTTGGACCGGTTGAGAATGGCCTGGGTGATTGCCTCCATATTGGCTAGTGTGCTGATTTGTGGAGCGCTAGAAAAGTGATGACGTTGACTGAGTTGATATGTTGTGTAAGTGAAGAGCTGTGTGCGATTGAGGCTGATTGATTGATTGATTGACTGACTACCAGACAAGAAAGCGAGGGGCAACGACCTTTATACACGCTTCCCATCTCATCTCACAATATCCTGGTCATTGCCGCGCCGCGATCCAGCCTCATTGTCGTCAGAACACATGCACACCTCCAGCTGCCATGTGCTACCGGGCAGCCACAGTCTTTTTTTGTTGTTGCTTTTGCCTCGGAACCTAAGTCTCGTCTCCAACAAGACCAGCCCCACCACAGTTCGCATAGCTCTTCGCATAGCTTTACTACCCTGCTACACGCCGTCAATATTGACAAGGCCCCCAAGTGTTTCCAGTCGGAGCTATCAGATGAAGATACTCGTCTGCTTGGTGAGCCCAACTTATCGGATAACACCCTCGCGCGTATGTGAGATCCACCGCTCGCCAGTCTCTCAAAACGGCAACTCCCTGTGCGTTGAAACACCTACACGGCAGCGGGGCGCCGCAACCAAGCAGTAGCCAGCCCACGCACACAACGCACCCGCACCCGCATTCGCACTGCTCACGTACACTACAACTAAGGTACCCAGCAATGCGCAGCCACTGTTACCTACATACTACTCCTCCTCAACGCCCAGCTCGCTTGGACGTCCGTTTCGGGAAGCATTGTGCACCTACGGCCCCAGCTCTGACTAACCTCCGGGGACCCGCGCGTCACGGCCGGCCGCCAGTCTCAGACGCACTCTCTTTCTCAAACCCCGTGTCAGCGGCGCCAGAAGGCCGCCCTTCGGGTTCCAGAAGTTGAACCCTAGGGGAGGGCTGTGAGCACTGCCTGCCGACTTCACCAAGGCTGACTCCAAAGGTTACGGGATTTCTTGAGGCGAGCAAAGGGGTTAAGCATGTATCCCCTCGGCTGCGTAAGTTATGGGTGACGCAGATCCTGCGGGGCGGCATGCTTAATCTCGGTACGCAACATCGAGCAAAGCTGTAAGGGTTGTTTTGACATGTGCTTCGTTCAGCCTCTCGTCGGCTCTCTCTCTTGGGACATCAGAGTGCGGGAGTGCGGGGCTGAGCATGACGTCTAGATTGGCGATGTTACGGCAGCGTCACAAACGTAACCCAAAAGGCAAGGTTCTCGTAGGGATGTGGTTGCATTTGGAGACGTCGACACGTGTGGAGGGACAGAGTAGGTTATAGCATGGTAGGCTTCGCCATCCATGTGGCGGCGACGCGGAGTCCTCTTGCGTAATGCTTCACTTAAGCCCTTTTGGCCGAGGAATCTTGTGGCCCAGCGATTCCTTTTATCTTGGACATGTCGGAGCAAAACTTCCAGCCTGGGCAGCTCCCTCTACTTGCAACGCGCAAAGTAAGAAACAGCTCTGGATCGGGATGTCATCAACGATGAGCAAGGTAGATCCACGGACCCAGGCGCGAACGGCAAGGCTACGATCGGGACTCGTGGTGATTCATCGCTCTTTCAATTCTTTGTTTTGAAGGGCGCGCTTAAGACTAACACCAAGCTTTTCCATGCCTTTTTTTTCCTCTCCACCTCCCTCTCCCGCAACCGCCGTACTGAAAACACACCCAAACCGGACTAAAATCGCCGTCGTCATTCCTCAACCGTCCAAAACACCTTCTCTGCGCCAACCTTTTGTGAAAGCTCAACCGCTCGCCTGCCCAGCCGCCAGCCGCTAACCGCTCACCATTCGACCCAGACAAAACAACAACCGCCGTTTCTCTCTACCTCTACAGCCGTCCCGCCAACCTCTGACTCCGGTCCGATGCTTGTCTAAGAAAAAGTACGAAATGAGATGAGCCCAAATTGAGACTTTTTTTCTTCGTGGACAACATCAAGCAACAACAACGACAACTGCGCGGGGGCAACTAAGACTTTTGTTTTCAAAGGGGAAAATGCTCGCTCCCGTGTGTGTGTATGCGGGCGGAAATGTTTTCTGTCATGCTGATGCGCACAGAGAGCGCTTACACTCCGGTAGCGTCGTCAAAGACGATGGCGGCCTTGATGGCGCTCTTGTTCTTGATGGACTCGAGAGCCTCGCCGAACTGCTCCAGTTTGAAGGTCTTGTTGACGATGCCCTTGGTCTTGACCTTGCCAGAGTCGAGGTAGTCGATGGTGGCAGCTGCGCGGGGGTCAGCACCAGGGGTCACAGCAAACACTCGGAGAGCTTGAGAGTAAGAAGGGGTACATACGGAACATGTAGGTCTCGGAGAAGGATCCGAGAATGGTGATCTCGTCACCAAAGATCTTGGAAGGGGGCCATGAGACGCGGGCGGAGCTGGAGTAGACACTGGAACAAGCGGGTTAGCTGGTGTCTAACTGCCTAGAGATGCTTACGATCTTACCCGTAGACGACAAGCTTGCCGCCACGACGGACGTAGTTGATGGCGTCCTCGAGAATCTTGACAGAGCCGGTGGCCTCCACAACGACGTCGAAGCCGTACGGGTTGTCGTTCTTAAGCTGGGAGAACTGGACCTCGGGGTCGGAGCGGGAGAGCTCAATATAGTGGTCGGCGGCGTCCAGGCTGCGGGCAAGGTCCATCTTGAGACCCTGAGGCGCGGCGATGGTGACGTTGCAGCCACCGTTGTGGCGCATCAGCTGGGCGAGCATCTACACAAAGGTTCGTTGGTCAGAGAATGGTGTCTATTCCAGTGCTCACGAGAGACTTACAAGACCGGTGGGGCCGGCGCCGAACATGAGGACGCTGGAGCCGAGACGGGGGCGGATCTTGTCCAGACCGTGGCAAGCGCAAGAGGCGGGCTCAAGGAGAGTGGCGTCGACATCGTTGAGGTTGTTGATCTTGAAGACCTTGCCGGCAGGGTAGGCGCAGTACTCGGCGAAACCACCATTCATGGTGACACCGTGAGCCTCGAACTACGGAGGGTGTTAGTCTTGTCGTCTCAATCATGCAAGTCGTAAGGTAGGCCTTACGTGCTCGCAGAGCAAAAGCTCTCCACGGCGGCAGTAGAAGCACTCATTGCAAAGCTCACTGTTGTCGGCGGCAACACGGTCGCCAACCTTGAAGTCCTTGACTTTCTGTCTATGATATCAGCATGGTTCGTGGTGGTTGTTGAGGACAGAGAGCTATACGTACGGGTCCAACAGCGGCGACGACACCGACGGTCTCGTGGCCGGGGATCAGAGGGAACTTGGCGATGAACTCTCCTTCGTGGATGTGCTGTCGAGAAGTATCAGTGATGCCACACCGGCGAGCACGTTCAAGAGTTGTGATTTACCAGGTCTGTAGCGTTCATGTTAGTCGTACAGGTTCCCCAGTTACTTGTTTCTTCTCTTGCTTGCACTACATACGTAGTGCAGACCGAAATGCGGAGTTCACTTACCAGTGCCACAAACACCGCAAGCTCGAACCTTGACCAGGACGTCGTTCTCCCGGAGCTCTGGCAGAGGGACCTGGACAATTGACCAGTCCTCAGGCTTCTCGTATCTGTATGAGGGGTTAGCTTATCGTCGATGAAGAGACAGCAGATCCAGCGAACAAAGTTCCGCGGAGAGCAGCACTATATTGCTGAGGCTGGAAATGCCGGATCTCGACACGGGGCAATCGTACCGGAGAGCCTTCATCTGCTTGGGGAGGTTCGACAAGTTCGCCATAATGAGTATGTTGCTGGCTAGGGACTAGGATACTGAATAAGGTGCTAGTGTGGGCTGTTTGAAGTCGAGTCAGTAGATGTTCTTCGTGTAAGTGAAGCCGAACTCGAACTCGGACAAGGGGCTGATTGGGCACGGAAGCTGGTAACATACAGAATCAAAGCTCACGAGTGAGGAGAAGGTGAGGAGTAGCTTGGATTCAACTTAAGATCGATAAGAAGGAGGCGGTAACGACGGCTTTATATACCGGCTCTCAAGCAGGGCCATGTTCGGTCAGCGCGGGGAACGGGCGCATTCTGGGATGGAGATGGGACCAGGGTCCAAGGTGTCTTTGGCTGGCGTGTCTGAGGTCAAGGTACCTACACCTAAAACCTCCCTAGGGCTAGCATTGTATGGTCAAATCGGCGAGCTTCTATGGCGACGCCGAATGTTTGTACCTCTTCACTCGTACAGTGCAATACACGGGAACGTGGATAGTATGTTGGTGTAACTGTATCCCGCATCCCGCGTCCACATCTGCATCCTTGTCAACATCCATCGACGCACCACTCGGCAACATATGACGCTACGTATACGAGACGGAATACTACGCCGTGGGCAAGGCCCAGCCTCATTCAGCGAAAACAGGATTGGTGAGAGCAAGAGGCACCTGTGAATAACGGAACTGTAGATGGAACCACAAAGCTGAGCAAAATCCCATCGCCAAACCAGCCGGCCCCCCGGTCCAACACGGTGCCCCGCCCCAGAACTCCCCGCCAGATTTGGCTGCACACTAGGCGTCATCACGCAGGGCTGGCACTAGTAGCGAGACTTTCTGGCGTGGAAAAATTGGGGTGAACATATGGCGGGGAGCAATCATACTGCAGGGAGAGACTTAGACTGGGAGGGGCAAAAGGTACGGCGACGCGCACACCCTCGAGCGTCTGACGACTGCCAGCCAGTTAGTCTAGCACTCCAGCTCATCCCATGGTACGGAGTCGATGAACTTTGATCGAGCCATTCAGAGAAGAGCGAGGCGGGCACGATGCATCCAAAATGGAAAGGAAGGGAAAGGGGAAAGGGGACCTTGGACTTGGATCGCAACTGACCGAACGGAACACTGACACCACCAAGACGGCAAGCTTGACCACCACCATCTCTTCCATCCCTTCTCCACTTGGACACCGCCGCGGTGCTTATCTCGCACATCCGACATCCTTTTCCCAATGTGCATCACCTCAACAAAACAACCCTTCCCAAGGCCGGCTCAGGGAGAGTGAGAATGTGGTGACACCTCACGGCACATGACATGATGAACTTCCACTAGCCTCCTGGCCTCGACCGCACCCGCGCCAGCGATTCCCTCCACGCGCTACCCTGGGCGTGGCCCTCTACCCGGCCGTTCCCCGGTTTGCTGGCCTCGTTGGCGTCGGCCCTTGGCGTGGAGATGCTCCCTCCACATGGAGCTGCCTTACGTACCAGGTTAGCATGAGAAAGCGGGATGGGCGGCTGGATGCTTTGACATGATTCTGCCACGGCCATATACAGCTTGGTCTGCGTTTGGTAGCCCAAGAGCTTAAATGTGTTTCTGTCCACTGTCTTGCATGGCAAGGTGTCGATGATACTGCCTGTTCGTCTCTTCTCGGGTAGCCTGCAGACTCTCAAGTGAAATCCGGATTCTGGCGCTATTGGAATCGCTCGGTGCATGGAGGTGTCATGTTTGGAAGAGACGCGGGGAAGGTGACTTTTGTGCAAAGAAACACCGTCCAGGATGTCTCCCTCTTCCTTCCTATCCTACGACTCGGGGATTTCGAGTAAACTACGTCCATAATCCGGTGTAAGTGCAGGAAGACCACCAAAAAGGCAGGGTAACTCGTTGAGGAAGGGGACTCGATCGACCCCTTCCAAGCCAATCTTTCACAGCCCACTCGCTGCGGCAAGACACACGGCAGCCTATGGTGTGGGGAGCATGCTTGGATTCCAACTTACGCGGGGCACGAATAAGACTCGCAAGTCGAGAAACCTGGCAGTCATGAGATTTACGCAGTCACCGCCACTTCTCAATCGTCTTACCAGTGCACCTCGGCATCCTCCCGGCTTGCCGTTCTGGATAAGACTCGAGACCGTCACGCATGTTTACTAAAGCACGGGAGCATCGCGCATTTGCTTCATAGACCGGGGCTGCACGTACACAACGGGACACGCACCAGGGATGCAACACAAGTCTGGAACCATACGTTATTCGTGCGAAGCCTGCTGAAGCTATCCTACTTGCGTCGGCGCTTACTCCAGGCTCTCAACATTCCTTCATAGACGGACCCCTTTCTCGTCCGTCCTCGACAATCGGAGAACACATCCATTGGCGTCCTCGTTTCTTTTTTTCTTTCTTCGGTTGCTCTCAACATGCGGGGAGAGTCTTGAACATGACCTCTCGAGACGTGAGCACCACCCCACGTGCTAGCCGGCAGACACTGCTTGCTCATCACAGCGTGGTATAGAAGAGAGACAAAAGGACGTTTCACAGTTTGGAGGAAGCAGCACAAGCTGCATGCTGCAATTCATGACCTTTTGATGCAAACGATTTCCGAGGATCTAACCTCCAAACTCCCACGATGTTTCCCCCGTAGTCTGTGACGTTAACAGACGCGCGACTGTTCCGGCCATCCACTTTTTAGAGTACATGTCGGTGCCTTTTTGTTTCTGCCAATGCGTCTCGAGAGTAAAAGCCGATAGGAAAGAACCTTCTTACGAAGGGGGAGCGGCACCACGGCCACGGCCAAAGCCACCACGGCTGCAAAATTGTTAGCAGGTATGTTCTCGGGATATTCCAAAGTTGCGCCAAAATGATATCGTGCGGCAACCTCCAAGGGGTTGTGGCTCACAATTGGGGCTCGAAACCACCGGGCGCACCACCCTCCTTGCCGCCCTCGCCAGCATCACGGCGGCGGTAGCCACCCTCACGGTCACCACGGTCACCACCACGGCCACGGCCGCCAAAGGGTCTTCTCTCGCGCTCGCCCTCGCCGAGCATACCGCGGGGGGGAGCGTGGGAGCGCTGCTGCTTGATGTGGGTGGCGGGGACAATCTCGGCGGGAAGGTGAAGCCACTCGCGGAGGTAGTCAAGACCCTCGGGGGTCAGGGTGTAGTAGTAGTATTGCCACGAGAACTGGGTCTTGACATAGCCGCGGGAGTTGAGCGACTGCAGGGCCTTGACGACGAACAGGTTCTTGGTGTCGATGTCGGGGTGCTTGGGGAGGTTGAAGTCCTTCTTCGCGACGAGGACACCCTCACGGAAGAGGTACTGTAATATTCGTCGTCAGCATCAGATCAATCCCCCCATTATCTGCGCCGTGCGCCAGCGAATTGTAAGTCTAACCTCGTGGATCTTCTTGCGGTCGGCCTTGGGGATCAACATCGTGGCGGTTGTCGCTGGTCGCTTGCTCAAGGTCGATGTTGGATTGTCGAGTTCGGCTTACGGTCGAGATCATTCAGCACAAAAAAGAGTGAAATCTTTTGGTGGGCTGGAGAAGGCAGGTACGCACTAACCAGGTTGCAAAACCCTACGGCTCGGCAGGAAGGTGGTCCGTGCCTTCGGTTGGTGACTTCAGTACGTACTGCTTCAGCCACACTGGGCGCCTCTCTCACGGAAGGTGCGCCGTGCCACCGTGGCTGTGCTAATTGTAACTGACATATCCGATAGAGGTGCGATTCGGCCAATAAACATTTGGTTGCAGCCGCTCTCTGCCTGCACGTCTCGCAAGTCGCAACCTACCTCATCGTCGTCACTCCCAGTTCCGCCAACGCTGCATCCAGTGATCTCGCGAAATTCAAGTCTGCAACGCAACAAGGCAGGCAATACTAAAATGGCTGTCAAGAACGTCAACGTTTTCGTCAGCACCTTCGCGGGCTTGGGCCTGCCGTCCACGCTGGTCCTGCCCGTCCCCTCGACAACCTCTATATCCGACTTGCGACACCAACTCGACGAGCGTCTGCCTGCGACAGACAACCGGCTGATTTTAACGACAGTATCAAACAAGGAGCTCTCTGCGTCATCAACAAGGCCTGTATCGGATCTCCTGTCGTCGATCAACGATGACTTTGTTTCTTTGCGACTGTCGGTGCCGCTTTGCGGTGGCAAGGGTGGTTTTGGATCCCAGCTGCGGGCTGCTGGTGGTCGTATGTCCTCCAAGAAGAAGCGCAACCAGGGAGATGCCAACAACTCCAGCCGAAACCTTGACGGCAGACGTCTGCGCACCGTCACCGAGGCCAAGGCCCTGGCTGAGTACCTAGCTATCAAGCCTGAGATGGAGAAGAAGGAGAAGGAGAAGCGTCGCGAACGCTGGGAGCAGATTGTCGAGCTTGCAGAGAAGCGCGAGGATGAGATCAAGAACGGCGGCAAGGGCCGCCTTGATGGCAAGTGGGTTGAGGACAAGGAGGAGTCCAACGAGAGAACCCGTGAAGCTGTGCTTGCCGCCATCAAAGCCGGAAAGTACAAGGACAACCTGCTCGGCACTTCTCATGCATCAGCTAGCTCAGAGGAGGCGGTTGAGGCGATGTCGAGTGATGATGAGGATGAGGAAGGAAGTAGCTCTAAAGAGTCTACGCCTCCATCAGAACTGGCAAAGGCACCCAAGGACAAACCGAGGACGTTTTTCGGATTTGACGAGGATGACGAGTTCATGAGCTCTGACGACGACGAAGCCGACGGCAAGAAGAAGTGAACCTGGGAATTCCTCTTTTCAATCATTTCGGTCTTATCAACATTTATGTTTCTTTGCGCAAGGAGTTCAGGATTAGTAGAAAGAGCGCACGGAGTTTCCGGACAACCGGGTTATTGAAATGGTATCAAAGGTTAGGGAATTGTACAAATGATCATATGGGCGGACACTACAGATAGTTTTCACGGAATCGTATTCGGCGCCCGGGAGCGCCCTCAGCTTCGTCGCACGACACATCCTCCGATGCTCTATTTGAGGTCTTGATCCATCTCGAAGTAATACAGACGCCCGGCCCCTCTGCCTAATCTGCTCGCAACCTAGTCCAATGTCGCTTATGCGTCGAGCTTGACGGGGAAGTTGCCAGCCTCTGTTCTTTGTCAGCATGCGCATCTTCGGCATATGGGTGAAGTGCTGACCTCGCTGCTCGTCCCAGCGGGTGTACCAGCCGGAGGGGCACAGAGAGCGGTAGCCGAGCCAGAACTGCGTCCCATTAGTTTCGCAGTACAGTCAAAGGATGATCGTGGACAGTCCGGACCTGGCGGCAAGGGGCAAAGTCCTCGCCCTTGGCGTTGATGCACTTGTGGTAGTCGACGTAGTTCTGCCAGCAATGCTTGGTCTGGTTCATGTTCGGGAAGCGGGCATCGGTGCCTAGTTAAGCTCAAGTTAAAAATCACATTTTCCAACATTATCGACATCAATTGAGTCGACGCTGTCGCGGGTTTCGGCGGTTCGAGCGGAGGGTCATACCGGCTGGGAGTCGTTGGTTAGCCTCGGAGAAAGATCAGGCCATACTTCGGAGAGGGATATTTCTTTCGCGACGTACCAGTAACGAACTTGAAGGGCTTGGTAACGAGTTCCTGATCGTCGGCCATTTTGACTGCGTGCGAGTGCAATTGACGGGGAGTCGGTTCTGGTAATGGGATGGGGTGGGCAGCGGCGTGCGATTGGTGTTGTTGCTTGGAGAGCAATTGAATGGTCGTTTCTGCACCGAGAATCAGGTGGTGACGGGCAAGAACCGGGTGGATGCCTGAGACGGCCAATCAGGCCTCAGGCATTGAAAAGGTGGGCCGAGCTCCGTTCTAACATCAGACCAGACTGATGGAAGCGCAGTCCAACTTCCAAACACCCATTTCGAGATCCAATCCCGATCAACTACGCTCCCTCAGCTGTACCGAAAGGACCGAAAAATCTCCCCTCTTCAAAAAAATAAATACCGCCATAATGCGTCCTACTCTCGGCCTTCGTGCTTTCCGCCCGACTCTGCGCATGAGGTCCCCCGTTCCCGTACGTTGAAATTTCGCTGGTCCGGACGAGCGCAACCGCTAATTCTAATGTTCAACCCTTAGACCGAGGACCAGGTCGGTATGTTTACACCCGCTCCCAGCCATTGAGGCTTCCCACGATACCGGACATCGATCTCGACAAACAACCCTTGGAGGTGCGAATTCACTAGCAGCAGCTGACATGCGTGGTTCCAGGCCACACCGTCTCCCAGAGACTGCGCAAGCTTCGCCAGATCCCCCCCGAGCTGATCCCCCTCGGTACGTCACATGGCATCAAAGGTCATGTTGAATTGTCGTTGACGAAGAACAGGTGTCGTCGTCGGCTTCGCTCTGGTCGCTGCCACCTACTCGGTCGGACGCCACTTCATGACCGACAAGACCATCCGTCTCAAGCGCCAGGGCAAGTCTGCCGCCGCCAGCTCCGGCCACGGAGAGGAACACTAAGCGGAAGTCGGGAGAATTGCGGGAGACAGTTTGACCAATGGCGCCGATGTGTTATTAGGGTGGATCAGTTTGTATATGTCAACGACAGACAGATGAAAAGGCACCAGAGACGCTGCTGCTTTCAGTTTCCTTTCTCAATATGCCTTCCGCCCCAAGTGTTAGAGAAAAGCCATGTCCATTTGTACATCAGTAAACCGTGTGAACGCCGTCGCTATGCCCGTTCATTAAGCCTCAAAACACCCTTCGAACTAACTCGTCCTCACTCCGGCCTTGGTCCTGCGACATCAAGCCCCTCCAGACCTTGCATGGGGTCGTCTCCACGCACTTCAATCTCCGTAGTTCGCTGCTCTGCGAGCCCGTCCTCATCACCAACGGCATGTTCTGCCAGCCATCCCTCCTTAGGAAATAGTCAGTATGGAACACATGAACACTCGAACGCAGGAGTGGTTTACCTGTTCCCAAACAGCCTTCTTGCTTCCCAGACCCTCGTCGGCGCTCTTCGGTACCTTGGCGGCTGAAACTTTGATGACTCTTCCGAAGAATTCCGACTGATCCATGTTGTCAATGGCTTCTTTGGCATCCTCCGTGTCCTCATACTCGACATAGGCAAAGCCCCTGTGAGGGTCGGTTGAGTTCGGCTTGTCGTTCTTCGGCAGCGACACATCAGCGATTTCGCCAAAGGGGATGAAGGCATCGTGAACGTTGGAGGCTGTAACAATAGAAGCCAGCCCGCCCACGAACACGGTTGCCTTCCAGCGCGCAGCGTCCGTCATCTTGACGTTGATATGGTCGATCTGCTTTTGTCTAGGCGCACTCAGTGATATTATGTGAGAGGCGGCGCGGCTGGGTGACGCTCAAGAGTGAATCTTTCGGGTAGTGGGGTTTCTGTGCAAGAGCTCCTCGCAACTCTCCATTGGCTGGACCATGGAGAGCTGTCTGCAATGATGCACGTGACGCCACTTTTGGTGCCAAATGCCTGGTGCACGGTCCAGTATCCTGGTTGGGGGGCGTGGACTACAGTTCCCTTGGGCCTTGAGCTAGAACCTGGATGTGGGCTGCAATCTGGCATCATATTTCCCAAGTGCCAGCGTATACTGTACCAATCCGAACAACTAACAGCCACCTCTCCCAAAAAGCTTGGCTGCCTTTTCCCAACTACAAAGAATCTCGGCACTCCTCGCCAGATCTTTTGCTTTCGTCTTCCCTAACCAATGCCATTTTACAGCCGCATTTGAGTTGTCTCGACTGGCTGACCTTCTCTTACGCAACGTCTCTCCCCCTCCCTCTGAGTGCAGTCCTGGGGACTGAGTGATTCTCGCAATCATGGTTCGCCTTCGCGAGATCCCGAGGACGGCGGCTTTCGCCTGGTCCCCCGACCCGTCGAAGCCTCTTTTGATTACCGGCACCAGAGCTGGAGCTGTCGATGCTGACTTCTCTGATGAGACCAAGCTGGAGCTGTGGGACCTTAACCTTGACAACCAAGACCAAGGCCTCGAGCTGCAGCCCATAGCTAGCATCAGCACCGACTCGAGGTAGGCTTTGCTACTGCTGCCACGCAACCAATCCCAACGTCTCCGCTCACGACCTTAGATTCTATGACCTTGCGTGGGGACCGCCCGATTCCGATCACCCCCGGGGCATCATCGCCGGTGCTCTGGAAAATGGCTCTCTCGACCTCTGGGACGCAGAGAAGCTCATCGAGGGCGCCGAAGACGCCTTCATGTCCCGAACGACGAAGCACACCGGTGCAATCAAGTCTCTCCAGTTCAACCCCCTCCGACCCCAAATCCTCGCAACCGCCGGCGCAAAGGGAGAGCTCTTCATTTACGACGTCAACGATGTCGAGAACCCGTTCCGACTCGGTACCGCTGCCGCCCGCGCAGACGACTTGGAATGCGTCGCTTGGAACCGCAAGGTTGCGCACATTTTGGCCACCGGAGGATCTGGAGGCTTCGTCACTGTTTGGGACCTGAAGACCAAGAAGGCTTCTTTGACGTTGAACAACAACAGGAAACCCGTCAGCGCCATCGCCTGGGACCCTAATAACTCGACCAAGCTTCTGACCGCTACCTACGACGATACCGCTCCCGTCATCTTTCTTTGGGATCTCAGAAACTCCAATGCGCCGGAGAGGACGCTTCAGGGACACGAGCAGGGCATTCTGTCTCTGTCTTGGTGCCAGCAAGACAGCGATTTGCTGCTTTCGTGTGGCAAGGACAACAGAACCCTGGTCTGGAACCCTCAGACTGGTGACCGTTACGGAGAGTTCCCCGAGGTCACGAACTGGACCTTCCTTACTCGATTCAACCCTTCCAACCCTAACCTCTCCGCTACCGCTGGGTTTGATGGCAAAATCACCATCCAGACCCTCCAGAACACCAACCCCTCGAATGCTCAGGCCGCCACCACGAACAACCTGGACGGCGAGGACTTCTTTACCAGCGCCCAGACGCAGCCTCAGGGAGCATCTTTCTCGCTGAACAAGGCTCCCAAGTGGCTCGAACGCCCCATTGGAGCTTCCTTTGGGTTTGGTGGAAAGCTTGTCATATTCAAGCAGAATGCCCAGCAACGATCCACCAAGATCTCAATTTCGCAATTCTCTGTCGACTCGTCGATCGGTCCCGCAACGGAGAAGTTTGAAGAGGCCCTGCAATCTGGTGATATTGTCAGCCTGTGCGAGTCTCGCAAGGAACAGGCCGAGAGCGAGGAGGAGAAGGCGGATTGGCTTGTCATGGAGACGCTCACAGGCGAGAACCCGCGAAAGCGCATTATTGAGTACCTCGGATTTAAAGAGGAGGAAATCACCAACGGAGTCTCGAGCAAGGACGAGGATAAGACCGAAGAAACCTCGGATGAGAAGAAGGAGGCTACCAAGGAGGGAGAGAAGTCCGACAACATGTGGGGCGAGGGTGATGGCGATGGCGAAGAAGACTTCCTATCCAACCTTTCGGCGAACAAGGGGGCGAAGACAGACAGCCCCTTCCATTTGCTCGCAGATACCGACACCACAGTGGAGAAGTCCATCACCAAGGCATTGATGCTCGGAAACTTTGCTAAGGCCACTGAGATCTCCCTCAAGGAGGAGCGCTGGGCAGATGCTTTCCTCATTGCTAACTGCGGTGGACAAGAGCTGGTGGATAAGGTACAGACTGCCTACCTGGCCAGCAAGGATGGCGTTCCCAGCTACGTCCGACTTCTTGGCTCTGTCATTGCCAAGAACCTGTGGGATGTCGTCTACAACGCCGATCTTGAAAACTGGAAGGAGTCTATGGCCATCTTGTGCACATTCTCGGATCCCAAGGAGTTCCCCGATCTCTGTGAGGCTCTTGGAGATCGCATCCTCGAAAACGGCTCCCGTAAGGACGCCTCATTCTGCTACCTTGTTGGATCGAAACTCGAGAAGGTTGTCTCCATCTGGATCACGGAACTTGAGGAGGCGGAGCAAGCTGGCATGCAGGAGCCAAGTGACGATTCGACGTTCTCTGTTCATGCCCGTTCGCTGCAGCATTTCATTGAGAAGGTCACCATCTTCCGTCAAGTCACCAAGTTCCAGGACTCTGGCAAGGATCAGAGTGCCGACTGGAAGCTGTCAGCTTTGTACGAGAAGTACACAGAGTACGCCGACATTATTGCCGCTCATGGTCAACTGGCTGTTGCGCAGAAGTACCTGGATCTGCTGCCTAAGAACTACCCTGAGGCCGAGTTGGCGAGAAGTCGCTTGGGGCGTGCTACCCAGAAGGGTGCAGCCACTCAAGCTGCTGCCAAGACGACGACTTCTGGTCGTCGCCCTGGACAGCCTCCCGTAGTCAGCAACCCGCGGGCCACTCCAGCTTACCAGCCTACAATCCCCACTCCGACCCCTGGCGGCTCTAACCCGTACGCACCGGCAGCCCCGTCCCTCGTTACTCCGCCTGCGCCGGCAGCTCCATCAAACCCCTATGCCCCGGCCGCCCCGGCCATCAGTGGTTACGCACCTGCTGCCACTCAGTCTCCGTATGCTCCGGGACAAGGCTACCAACCTCCTGCCGCTCAGTCTTACCAAGCGCCTTCGGGCTATGGGCCCCCCCCAGCAACTTTGGTACCGCGCCACCACCTCCCCGCAACTCTACACCCACGTCGACCTTCCGCCCCAAGGAGAGTTGGAATGACGTTCCATTGGTTGCCAAGGCACCCCCTCCTAGGAAGACTACCCCGAGCGTTGCTACTATCACCTCGCCCTTCCCTAACCAGGGCAACCAGCCGGGTCCTCCTCAGAGCCCTTACGGACGCACTGGCTCGACGCCTCCCCCACCTCCTCCCAAGGGTCCGGCACCGCCTCGTGTCACGTCTCCTCTGGCTGGTCCTCCTCAGACCTTCCAAGGGCCGCCGAGACCAACATCGGCTGCCTCTAACGCATATGCTCCTCCGCCGCCCCAGCCCGGAGCAGTTCCCTCTATGGCGCCGCCTTCCATGCCTCGCACTGCGTCGCCATACAACCCTTCCCCGTCAGGCGCTCCGCCCTCTAACCGCTACGCACCTGCTCCTTCGGCACAGCCGCAGACCAGCCAGCCCCCTATGGGTTCTTCTATGCCGCCTCTTGGAAGCCAGCCGCCGCCAAGGAACCCCTATGCGCCGCCACCCCAGGCGGGTACACCGCAGAGTCAGTATGCGCCCTCGCCGTATGGAGCTCCACCCGCCGGTGCACCCCCGCCGCAACCTCCAGACCCCCTACTGGACCTCCTCCCTCAAGCGGGCCCCCGCCTGCCGGCAGAGCTCAGCCTACGCCCCCTCCCCCGAAGGCGGCAGCCGCTCCGCCCAAGCCCAAGCATCCCGCTGGCGACAGGTCGCACATTCCGGCTCATGCTCAGCGACTGGTCGATGTCCTCAGCTCGGACATGCAGCGTGTAGCTTCCCGGGCACCTTCTTCCTTTGCCGCTCAGGTCAAGGACACTCAGAAGCGCCTTAACCTGCTGTTCGACCACCTGAACAACGAGGAGCTAGTCAAGCCCGACACGATCGACCAACTTTGTGCACTGGGTGAGGCCATTGAGCAGAAGAACTACGAGGTGGCCCACAAGATCCAGGTTGAGATCCAGCGGGACAAGACAGACGAGTGCGGCAACTGGATGGTAAGTTCGCATTTCCAGCAGTCTACTTGATCAATTTTACTAACGCTTATCAGGTTGGTGTAAAGCGGTTGATCAGCATGAGCAAGGCCACTCCATGAGCGCTTTTTAGAAGGATGGGAGGCGGATTGTTGTCGAATATGAGCAGTTGATGATAGCCAGCCAGTTGCGCTTTTGACGTATACACTAGAGCTTAAAATGAATGTGGATTGCTTGAGAACTTGCTTTTAAGACCGTAATACATTGAGGTTTACACCAGAACAGCACTCAAGAGAGGTATGCATGATTCGAATGCTACCACGAAACTTGTGTTTCCTGTTAAAAGATGTAAAATCAGCAATGATCAATATGAATTATGAAGTGTTGCATTGGCTTGTCAACTGATACTCATGACTTCAGGGTGTGAGAGCTTAAACAATGGCATGTCCAAGCGAATGGGGGGTGGCTAAACTCTAGAGCTGGTCGATTCACCGATAAGATAAGCACGCGGGCTAAAGCCAACATCATCCACAAAACGTCACTCCTTGCCAACCTGTCTCCCCACCAGCAGTCAACCACCACACAAAATGACGGAAGCATCACCAGAGGATGCGGCTGCTCAGCGCGCGGCAGAGCAAGTTCGACTCCGCAAGGCGAAGCGAGAGGCAAAGATTCGCGCTGGCGGCGCGTCCAGATTGAACAAAATCACTGGTCTAGGTGGAGGATTCCAGCGTGGTACGACCCAACCCTGCCTTGACAACTGAGCCTGCGCGGTCACGTTTACCGTATCACCCATGGGTTGAAAGATTCAGATGACTGATTTTATGATCCAGATGATCCCGCTCCGACACCCCCGTCGACCACATCATCACCAGCCCCGTCAGCTACATCGGGACTTCCCAAGCCCAACTCGAGCCCCGAGCACGCAGACCCTGAGGAGATCGACATCTCCCAGCACTACTACGAGCCAGCCGCGACTCCCCGCCCCTCTGCCACAGGCCCTCCCCTCGACCCCAATGCCATGACCGAGGATCAGCTTCGCCAGATGATGCTCGGCTTCGACAGATCCGGCCCGGCGGCGCAGGTGGGACCCCGCCCATGAACCCTTTTGCGGGTCCAGGCGGCATGGGGGCGGGTGGCATGCCCGGCGGCGAGGACGACCCCCTGATGAAGATGCTCTCGCAGATGATGGCCGGTGGTGGCGGTCCTGGTGGAATGCCCGGGTTCCCCGGCGCTGGCGGTGCGCAGGGTGGCTTCCCTGCTGGATTCCCTGGAATACCCGGTATGCCTGGCATGCCCGGCATGCAGACGCCTGAGCAGGCCAAGGCTTCGTCCTCCGCTTATCTCTGGCGTATCCTCCACGCCGTCTTCGCCATTTCCCTGGGTCTGTATATCGCCCTGACGACGACCTTTTCCGGCAGCAAGCTCGAGCGAGAGCGCACGGCGCTGGCGTTCAGCTACCCTGTTGGCAGCGACGAGGCGGTCACGGATGTCAACAGCATGGAGAAGGGCCGCGAGGTCTTTTTCTGGATATTCGCAACGACCGAGGCCATTCTGCTCACCACGCGGTTCTTCATTGAGCGTGGACGCGCGCCGCCCGGAGGCATGTTGTGGACTGTTGTGGGGTTCTTGCCTGGTAGCATCAAGACCTATGCCGAGACGGTGTTGCGTTACGGACAGATTTTTGCCACAGTCAGGAGCGATATCCTCGTCTGCGTTTTCGTCTTGGGTGTTGCCTCGTGGGTGCGCGGTTGATGGGAATCGTTTAGAGTGGGTGGCCTTTGCTGCGTAGGACTGAGGCATCGTGATAGGGGGTTGTAGCATATAACCTTAACCCACCCGGTTTTTCCCTGTTACTCTTGCTAAGTGCGTACAATCTCTCCCGAGTAGACAAGTGTCGCATAGGGTAATGGAACTTGGAACAGCAACCCAGTTTCCATCCCACATTGTACATGTTTTGAAGCCTACAATTGCTTCGATACACAGCCATCGCATCGGTAGAACCTTGCCTCGCCCACTGCTCCAGACATCCGAAGCTGACACGACTTCAGCTACGTAACCAACTTAAGAGGCTGCACTGGTGTGTTTAGCAAGGTTTTTGAAGAGGACTCTGATGACACGTACTGGTCATATATCAGCGTGCTGTCAACGTCTTTTTCTTGGCGACTTATGTATGTGCTTTCGAAGGTGAGCGGACTTGTTACTCATTGTCTATTCCATAGAAGTTTCTATCAAGTCATTCGCCTTAGAAACATTTGCTGAACCCTCAAGGATTCCTTTGGGGCTGGGTGTTCAAACCCTCCTTAATTGAGAGTGTTGAGAGGCAATGAATTGATAACGAATAAGAAAATCTATATATTGACAAAATTTGTCCCATGCAGATGATACTTAGATGTTTCTTTGTTGAGCAGGCAGACCACAGCGATGACAGTCTATCACAGCGAAAGTCGGTTACTGAAACTGACTTACTCCTGTAAATGGCATTCGATGACAGTAATAGCACCCGACATTTGCAGTGACAGTTAGCCAATAGTTGATCGTTGATCAATTATCAATTACAACGACCTCCAGTGGAACGCTAGTTTTTGCAGCAATCGTCATCTAGGGTAGTAAACCAATTGCACCACTAAGTCACGTCTTGTGCGTGCGTATGCCAGGCCAGTGTCGGAGATATTTATACCTGTGCTGCTGACTATATTAGTGTTACCAACAAAAAGACACAGATCTTGGTTTATTATGGAGTTCCGCCCGGATATTAAAACTAATGATCAGAGTGTAGCTCTTTGCGAATCAAGACTAAGCCGAAAATGTCCTCCTTAACAACACAAAGTATGCCTCTTTCGATGATACCTAAGAGGCGAAATTAATGAGGCATGTAGTCTGTGAAAAGAGCCACTGATCCGCAGGGACGGAGACAATATGGTGCGCCGGCACGCAGAAATAAGGAGAGAGCTGATCTAGTCTCCTGTTAAATCAAATAACGAGGCGCGTTGGATGCATGCTATGAATTAAGCTATCTCTCAATGTCGTGGAATCAAAATAATGATAGAGTTTGCCTCAAGATAATTATTGTATGAGTGGTTTGGCTGTCATCTGAGCTTTCTCCGAAACCTTTGGGATGCGTGTCATGGTATGCAGATAACCTCCAGCGCCACCGGAGGCCGCAGCCAGATATGACGCCTATAAAAGCCAGCATTCTGCCGCCTCTCAAGCAAACAAACGCAGAGTATCGTCCTACTCCCCATTACTTCTTCTCGCTTATTGCTCATCCTAATCCATACAATGCCCACACAGACAAAGAATAGCAACACTGTTAAGGATCACGCCCGGCTCAATAGTAAAATGGCTGCTTCCAGCTCCTACACTCAACAACATACACTAAACCAAGACCAGGCCGATGAAAACACTTTGTTCTTCTATATGCCCGATGCTGAAGGGGGGGAGTTTTGTCAATGGTACAAATCCAATTTCACCGTCACTAAGGCGGATATCTCTGACCTAATTGGTCATGTTGTCGACGAGGCAGACACGCAAGGAACCATCACCTTCAACTGCACCGAGCAATTCATGATGTACTGTAAGGCTGTAAGGTTCCATGATACTGCAAGGCAAGCTCGTATACTTGCAACAAGCCGCCTCAAGGAACAAAAGGCACTTGGAAGGGCAACAGCCGGCTTTACTCACGAAAGCTGGGACCAAATCAAGAGCAACGTTGTCGTGGCTGGCAATATCGCAAAGTTTGGACAAGAACCCCACTTAGTACGGAAGCTTTTGTCTACTGGAGATCGTGTGCTGTGTGAAGCCGCCTCCCAAGACCGCGTATGGGGTATCGGATACACAGCCAAGCATGCCATGTCTCAACGGCGACATTGGGGAGAGAACCGTCTAGGCAAGGCACTCATGGCAACAATAGACCATCTTAAAGCTGAAGAGGCTCGAAAAAGATAACCTTGGGACCTGTGGAAGGACTAAAGACTAAGTCAGCTCTGTCTACCCACATCTATCGGGCTACGATGGGAATGGTATCACAGCTTGTGTCAGGAGTAGATCAGGAGAAATGCATGGGTAACTCAAACACATGCGCACACGTGCGCAAGAACTCATTTGGAACTGTCGTCAGGGCCGCATCTTTCCCCGGAACTTGCGCAAGTACAAGCTGGCGACACTTGTTATTGGCACTATTGCTACTCGTCCGAATGCTGTGTACCAGCGTATGGATTCGCCCAACAGCGTCACTCAGGACTGTGTGCTCAGGGTCGATACCCTCAACCCCAACCCTGCGCCTGCGGTGCAGTATGTCTTCAGTGCTGAAGAGGGAGAGTACTTCCTCAGACAGCATGTCGGCGACAACATCCGCGTCACGCCATTTGTCAGATCTGATCTCGAGGACTGGATCAATGAGTTCCGCAGCATGCTTGGCTGAGGGTCTTCTTGGATTCCTCATCGATTCCCAGCATCAGCAGGAGCAGCCGCTCTAGCCGGTAAAACGACAACTGGAAAATGCAACTACACTGGCTGACAGGTACTACGGACGTTAGGAGAATGATGTTGGATGGGGAGTTTCAGGACGGAATTTGTCTCTTGTAGTCAGCATGGGGCGATTTGGGCAAAATGGGTTGGAAAAGACAGAGTGTTTACAAAGATTGGAGGTCAGATTCATCGAGACATTCCTGCTGAAGTGACAAAATATCATTGTAGCAAGTCATATTCAAAACCCAGAGTAACTTTTGCATCAATACCGCCCTGTCTTTTGATACCATAGGTACTTGAAGGTCGCGATCAGCCATCTAGGCGCCCTCTAGTCATAATATGCGACTGACAATATTAGCCACGAGAACCATAATCTATCGGTAAACGACTCTGGTTAATACCACTTCATCCCTCCACCCGTGTTCTGCGCTCTCCCGCATCCTACAACAGTCATGTAATAATCGACGGGGCCACCCACAGTAGTGACACTTCCAAAAGCTAGCGCCAACATTGGAATTACCAGCACGATTCGCTAGTTCCTGGCTTTGAAATGGCGGACGACACAGCATTAAGTTCCTCTTCACGGCAATCTTCGTCACATGCGTGACTGATGATGACGGAGGTGACTTCTCCGATAACCTGTTCTCAGACCTAGTGCCGTATGTCTTGTCTTTCATAGTGTTGCAACACGTATACTGGTGGCATACTGCTGATACCTAGGCTACTAGCTCTTTTTGGAGAGCGTTTCACCATGCAACTCATGAGCCAGTCGATGGGATGGGCTGACAATATCATACTGGCAATGGCTTCTCTGGGAATAGTCACAACTATTCGCCCTTCATAGCTCAAAGCCATCATAGGAAGAGCTCGGGAGAACCTTGCTGTGGCAGAGCAGGAGCTGATGTCTACTTCAACGGAAGTCTGTGAGCTCTGGAATGATAAGAAAGTGGTGAGATGTATGGGATCAGCTGCGATTGCAAATTTTATATGTTTATTGCCTGCAAATATGCCCAAGGGAGAATAGAACCCTGAATTAGTGGCAACCACGCTAGAAAGCGCGTTGTGTAAAGGTTTTGAGGAGTTTGGGTCCGACAATAAGTCACTGCATCGGACTTTTGAACCCAATCTTACCTCTCCATCAGAACGAAACAGTTGGACCGGTAACCATCGCAACTATGACGGAGGGAAACAGCTTCCCTCGTCTCCGACACCTGAAATCATCATCGTCCGGAACATGTCTCCCAATGCACCCAACATCTCGATAAACTCTCACAGTCAGTACGGGAGAGCAGAGCTATGGGTGGTAGCTGCCATCGGGGCCATCCTCCACCTGGATGGTATTGCCTACTCAGGATTCGCCACCCAACACTCGACCTGCAGGGCAGTTTGGTGGTCGCCTTTGCAGTAAGCCAGCCAGCCAGCCACTTAACCGATGACATCAAACGACCTTGATAGCTCGTTGCTTCATCTGGAGAGCCCTCTGAAGAAGCGCTTTGGCCTAGCGGAAACGCCGAGACGGTGTTGAATCGGATTTGGCAGGAAACCAAACGCCCATGTTATCCAGGTATTTCGCCGCAAGCCGGCCTCGAACTTTGTGGCGAGTACATTGATGGGCAGCACAAAGTTGTTTCCGGTAACTGCCAGCACACCATTCACCTTCTCTCCCCACGATACCGAGATTCTTCTTCTCTGCCTTGGAAAACAATCACATTTCCATGATCCCATGTGCGGATTTACAGCCAGACAACATCTGGTCTCGCTCTGGAGGCGTGCTGCGAGGCTTATCGCCTGACAAA
The DNA here is from genome assembly GCF_022836535.1 of Colletotrichum spaethianum. NCBI lineage: Eukaryota > Fungi > Ascomycota > Sordariomycetes > Glomerellales > Glomerellaceae > Colletotrichum > Colletotrichum spaethianum. The sequence goes on from NW_026054788.1 coordinate 65,587, forward strand.
CGTCGACCCTCAGGTTGCCGCCAGAGCTCATGCTCCTCATCATTGGCTACCTATCACCCGAAGCGGTCTTGTCGCTTGCCCTCACCTGTTGGTCGTTCTATGTCTCCTATTTTCCCGAGTCGCCGATTCTCGATGCCCGATCAAAAGACGCACTTCTCACACTGCTTGAAAGGGATGTTTCACACCTTCTGTATTGTCCTGAGTGTACTATCCTCCACCCATGGCGGCGATACAGAAGATTTATGCTGTTTTTAGGCGCCAGAATTAGTCTTTTATGTAGACATAACGGCTTTTACTTACCTTTATTCTGTAGAGCAATGCCGCATCACTATGCCTAGTTAATATTAAACTGTTATCTGTATGGGAAGGCGCATGGTTTCCTAGTAGGAATACTTGATATGGATAGAGGACCGTCCTTCGGAGGAAGCGTAGACTGGGGGTCGACTTGGCGGGTGCGCATTATTAACAACGAGCTGTTCCTTTTCATGCACAAGACAGTAAACCATCCGGAAGGCGACATATCTAAGCTTGAAGGGTGGCTTAACAACTATGAAGGACGTATATGTAAACACCGGACCGTGTGGGACCTCCGTCGTCCTACCTCCTAGTCAAACTTGGCTCTTGATGCCGGGCCGGAGCTCCATAACGGATGGCCCCCTTCCATCTCGCTGCCCACATTCCTTGCCGGTATACAACGCAATACAATCCTGTCGTGCCCGCTATGCCCAACAGACGCGGAAATCAAGATCAAGTGGTATGGTGCACGCAAACAACGGTCTGTTGGAATAAAGATTTGGAGGCAATATGGAACATGCCGATCTCCCTCGGATCCAAGATTGGAAAGCTTGACAGACCCGGATTCTCCTGGGCCTCCATGGAAACGTCGGGCGGAGGAGAATCCACCGGGGGTAATCAGGTACAGATGGAGCGAAGCCGACAAGGAGCCGGTTACCATGGTTAGGTGCTTTCTTGATTCTACGAGCGACCGATATCCATTTCGTCGATCTTAAATAGGTAGGTATCTAGCAGGAAGGACACAACACACGCTCTTCGAGACTCGCCAGACGGCGGATTTTTCGCTCCTTCACAACCCGTCATACCTTTCGCCTCTCAACAGCTCTACCCCAGGCCCATCGACGACTCTGCTCAGGCACACTGCCCATTACAGCCAGAAAGCCAGCCAGCCAGCCAGCTAGCCCAGAGTACTTGTCAACATAAGGATGTATAGATCACGATGATACGGATGGGTGAATCACAATGATGCCGATGGATAGATGATAGGGACACGAGTACAGGTACAGATGATTTGAACAGGGATGCTAAGGTCTAGCAAAAAGAGCTATCACTATGATGGCGGGATGCTAGAAACTGGTTTCTCAGAGATAAATGAAGTGTTGGCGGCTGTTGACGTTGACGTCAAAGTTCACAATCACACTTACACTCTCAGAAACGTGTCACATGTGAGACTCGAGATTAGCGCCACCAAACAGCCTACAAACCAAAGTGACCAACCAAGTATTTTCAGAAATTACGCAAAAAAGAGAGAAAACAAGTCCCTTGATACACAGAGTAAACCAAGCCTCAAGGTCTTCCGATGCCATTTCACCATCAAAGCCACATCGCATCACTAAGGTGGTCGTCAAACATGAACCAACAAGGCCCGCGAAACCCGGGTTACCGTATCGGGAAACCCAAGGGAAAAAACAAGGCCAGATAAGAGACAAGACATTTACAGAACAAAGACGCGCGCAAACTTGGGCAGTTTGCTCTATTTGCAAAATCCAACACATCTCCCCCGCGAGAAGAGGAGGACTCGAGTGCCCGAATAATCCTCGTCCCCCTGTCCAGCCCCCATCCCTCCTTCTCCTCCTCCTCCGTCCGTTCCCCCCCTCCGCTCGCCTCCCTCCAAAAAGACCACCCCTCCCCGAGTCGCCGATCCGCCACCGGCGCTTCCGCCCCTACGACTCCCGCGCCGTCTGTCTCCGTTTTCCCACCCTGGGCAGAACAGACACCGCACTAGACTAGCACGACATCACACGACTAGGTAGCATCCAACTCGCCCAAATCCGCCCCCCTTCACCGACGGGCACTAGCCGGTAGTCCACTCCAGAACGCCCATCCAGATACGTTCGTTACTAGCAATAAGCCTGGCCAGCCAGCCAGCCATCCCACCCACCAACGCTTCCCTTATCCCGAGGAACTCGTTCTCCCCCAGCCCAGACCGACAAAACAGGTGTCCGTTTCTAACCCATCACGTCCACCGCCGCCGCTTAGTCCTCCCCCCCGTTCACGCACATCACGCCTCCGCCCTCGCCTTGCCTTATCTCTGCCAGCCAGAAGCCATTAAAACATCCTCCCGGCCCCGTCACCGCCAGCCGCTCAGATCTCCTCTTCCCCTCCCCTCCTCACCCCACGATTCCTCCCGATCAGAATCTCGCCCGCGCCCGGCAGGCAGGCGTTTCTGGAGGGGGGGGAGGGAGGACTACCGGCTTACCCCACCTTCGCATCGCTCTTCCCCCATCGTAGGCACCCACCGCACATGACAAGATACGGGAGAGACAACGACATGTCGCTGAACTAAGGCATATCTGTAGAATGGGGTGAGGGATTGCATCGCACTAGCACACAAACATGCAGCATTCATCTCCGGGATAATATCGCGAGATGGATGCAGGCACGGGCCGAGTGAAACAATGTGCCATCGCCAAGCGCTGTCGTCTGGGTCGAAGGTGGGAAAGCTGTACCCAGTACGCATACGCGATCGACGTCGAAAAAAAAAGAGGAACCTGCGGGGTGCATCCGCACCACGCGAGCTGAGCTTTCACATGTCAAAAATGTAGCTGTTGACTCCGAGGGACCCAAGTCTGGGCGCAACCAACCCTTGCAGATTCTTGTGTGTGTCAGTCGTTAGGGAGCAAAAAGTTGAGATGGCAGATCAGCTCAACAGTTGAACAGGATCAGAAAAGGAGCAGAGAGATTCTCCGTCACGAATGGCTGAGCCGTCACCAGGAGAGATTCAAGATGAAATAAATGGTTTTTTGAATTAGCAAACAAATTTGAAAATAGCAGTGTGAAGGGTATCAACTACAAGAGCCTTCCCTGATAAAAAGTGGTGAATATGGCTAAATCTGGTCCCGCATGTAAATCATCGTCGCCTCCCGTACACGGCCAGCAGCAAGGCCGGGATACTCATAAACCACTCTCATAATCATCCAACTCGCTGCCCTTCCGGAGAACCCCGACTTCCTTGGTGTTTATTCCTCCCATCTCATCATGTGGTGACTGCGCTCCGACGATGCAACACCATACTCGGTTTTCCGACTTCATCTCGGAGCGCAGTGAAGTGCACCAATCGTGCGTCCGTACATAGCTGTGTTTCCAGGGTATAGTGGCGTTCCTCACCGGATCGCGAGAGCGCTCTCTTGAGCCCTGAGCTCATCGTTGCCCTTCATTATATCTTCAAGCCACTCGGCTGCCATGGTCAGCATGGTACTCTTGCTGAAGCCTCCTCCCTTCAAGCCTGGCACGAGTTCGCAGAGGTCGTCAAAGCCTTCCTTGATCAAAGTTCGGCGCTTTTGCTCGCTCTTGATGTGGTTCTCTCGCTTCTGGGCTTCCGTGAGATTCTCACGGGGCGGCTTAGCTCCCGTGCCCGATTTGCGTCTTCGGCTAGCTGTGCCGTTTTCTGCTGGCGGCGTGGCGGAAGCCGGCTCGATCTTGGTTTTACGCTTCCTTGCCGCCTTTGCTGCCGTGCCATTTTCCTCATCTTCCTCGTCAACGTCCTCTTTTGTGTTCTTGCTCTTCCTCCTCTTTCGTGGCGGGGCATCTACGTCCTCTTCCTTTTTCAGGATCTCCGATGACTTTCGACTGTGTCCCTTCCCTGAGGCGTGCTCGCCATTGGGGCTCGGTGGGCGAGTGTTGTCTGTGCTTTGACTTGGCTCGAGGCACTCCATATATCTCAACTGGCCCTTTGATAAGGCGTCGTACGTTTCTTTGGGGTCTGGTACAAAGCTGTTGGAGCGGTTGAACCGGGCATCTGAACCCCACTGAACATCGATGTTAGGAACTTGACTTGTTCGCTGGGTGGAAACCCTTTCCCCAGGAGCGGTGCTGAAGAACATGTCCGCAAAGGTGCTCTCGTTGTCGTCAACAAGGCTGGCCTGAGCTATGCTGCCGCGCTCAGCGCGCTTGAAATCCTCCATGGGCTGGTGTCTGAGGTGACCGACTGGGGGTCCGAGAGAGTGTGGCACGTCTCTGCTGCTACCGCCAAACATCGGTCCAGACCCGCTTGCGTTCGATCTCGACGACGACCCGTTGTGTAGTAACGTGTTGGCAGCTTGGAGGACGTCGGCCGAGGCATGCTGTTCGAGCGATGGGTGTGACTGCTGTTGATGTTGCTGGTGGTGTTGTTGTTGCTGGTGGTGGTGTTGGTGCTGCTGCTGCTGCTGTGGCGGAGGAGGAGGCGGTGGCATCAGGTTCGAACCCATGGACATCATGTCCGAGAAATCGGCATGGGGCATGGTATGCCCGGGAGATGCGAGTGGCGGTGGTGCTGGCGACTGGCCAAAAGACGTGGCTGTCCCCATGAACTGGGGTGGTAAATCCAGCCACGCATCGCTAAAGTTGAGACCTTCGCCGAATGAAGGTATGTTATAGTGGTCCGCCGTCATGTCCTCGAAGAAGGAGCTAAGTAGTTTTGTGTCATTGTCGGAGAGGAGAGGAGCGCCAGGCGCAGGTTCGGGAGGGTCGAGGAAGAAGTCTTGAGAGGGATCAACGGCATCTAAAAGGAGGTTGTCAGTGAACGTTTGACTTTGGCGGGAGGCGGAGAAGAGGGTTGCTCACAGCCGAAGGGCAAATTCGGGTCTGACGGCTGCGTCGAACCCATCCTGGGACGTTGTATGGCGAGCATGGGTGCGTCTTGTGGCAAATGGACGGTAGTCGTCGAATGTGCTGCTTCTGGTAGGGAGAGACGTTGAGCGTTGAGGCTTCGAAGTATGAGGAAAGAATGAATGCGAGCGACTCGGAGGTGGACATGCGCATTCCTCTGGGAAAGTCGTTATACTAAAGGGACATGGCAGCAGGATCGGAACGTGTCTATCAAAAACGCAGCGCGTCTATGCGAACGAGAGGCTCGGCTGGCTGGGCTGGGAGAGGACGTGCGGAGGAGCGGCGGTCGTCAAGTATCGGTCAGTCGTTTGTCTGTCTTGTGATTTGGCGGGGTGGCGGACTGTTGTTGTGGCAGCAGATACCGCAATGGTGTTGCTTGATAGGAGTGCAAAGAGGTTGGTGGGTGGTTTCTGCCGTCTTTAGGTGCGCGCCGTGGCAGAGCAGCAAGAGACCAAAGTGGACGCCTGGCGGGTTACGTCGAGGCGGAGGTGGGGTGGTGGCTGCGCTTAGGCACCGCACCGGGCTTCTGGATCCCTAGTGCTAGGAGGAGGTTCTCTTCGTTCTCGTCTCGTCTGAAGAGCGGGGGTTAGGAAGCTTGAGTGAGGAGGGGGGGGGAGGATGGACGGCGACGACAGGGCGTAGTAGGAAGGTCGGACGGGTGCCGTGTAAGGTAAGGCGAGGTAAGGTACAACGAGGTAAGGTCGGGGAGGTAAAGTGAGGTGGGCGGAGCTGGGGGCAGCGAGCGGGATGGGATGTAGCAGAGCAGCAGAGGTGCTATGCCCGGATGGAGAGGGCTGTTCGTGGTGGTGGAAATGGGTTCCAAGGTCTACCCCGTACGGCGGACGTAAATGCGGACCATGCAGTGCTAAGGATACAGAAAAAGACCCTTGAGACTGGTTGAACCGCAGAGGCAGAGAGTCCCAGTAGGTGGGCAGAGGGAGGCTATGGCGACTCTGGCGAGAGCGAGCTTAGAGACGACAAGGGTCCGTGTATATGTCGAAGATGGGATGCGAGCCCGAGGCCCATTTGAAGCATTGGATTGCTTTGCGGACAGAGTCTCTGACGGCCGTAGGCGCGCTGCTGCGTGATGTTGAGGTCCCTCACCCGTGTACTTGCATATCCAGTCTCAGCAACCGCAGTCGGTACGGACAGCTGGGACAGCGACGACAGGCAAGTGTGAGACGGACCCCCAATCAGCTTCAAAGTTGGTGGCCAGTCGCAAGCTAAGGTAAGTAAGACAGGTTGTAGAAAGGACGTGACGGAAGACGGACGGGGTCACGGCGGGCGGCGACGGCAGAGAACGGAGGGCACAAAGACCCCGTGATTTTTTTTTTAGGCTGGGTGGGAAAATGCCGAGCCCAAAATCAAGGACGACGACTCGGGAAGAATGGAATGGTCTGGGGCACCAAGCAGCCAAACGGCCACCCCTGTTCTTGACCAGGGGTGGTTGAGAGCCAGTCCTGCCAGAAGAGGCAGAGACTGAGAAAGAGGGAGGGCAGGTCGCACGCAGGTCGCAGGGCAGGGCAGGTTGCAGCGCCGAGAGGGAGGGGTGGGGTTTGGCTGGGATGGCGGCACGGTCACCTGCATCGCCCTGCAAGCCTCCGCAGTTAGTACCAGCAGCAGACACAGCAGGCAGAGGCAGGCCAGAGACTTGACGCTGACGAGCCGGCCTACCTAATCTTCCTCGCTGCTACCTCACAAAAAGGCAATTGGCCCAACTCGCAAGTGCGTGCCAAGTGAGGTGCCGGTAGCTCTTGTTTCCTGCCCTTGCCTGTCCCAACATCTGAACAGGGACGGAAGGCCAATTGGCGAAAGGCCAGGATCGGCGTCGGTGCCATACAGACATGAGACAAGCCGAGCAATATCGTTGAAGCGGTGCCCCCCGCTGTTGCTGACAAAGACGAGTTGCGCGGACTCCGAGTCGCACAAAGGGCGGTCAGCAGACAGGCCGGGAGGCGAGAAGCGCGGCTGATTGGTTCGTCGAGCCCACCTCAACCATCTTATTAGCCGGTGCCTGGCGGCTTCGCTGCATGGGGGTTGACGCATCTCTCGGGCCTACTGAGCTTAGTATCCTAACGGGGCATCACATGCCAGCTCGGGGCTTCCCTCGATTTTTTGGTCTCCCCATTCTCAATCGCTCCTTGTCCTCCTCCTGCTGTCTTACGCTGCCAGTCATGTCCCAATTCCCCCTCCGCCCCAGGAATTCTTTGACACTATCCCGTTCTGGGCTTGGCCTCCAAAGTACATTGTAACTGGGTGCTCCGCACAGTCGCACTTCCTAAGCTTTCCCCAGCACTTTTCGTACCACATCTCAGCTTGGGGTAGCTTTCGAGGATCCGTTCCGCACCCGATCGATATGCGCTGGGCTGCTTGCTTGACTTTGCTCTCATCCTTGTCTTTCACGTTATTCCCGCTCATTCTGCTCATCCTTCGGCCAAACCCGTTGCTTCCAGCTGTCGCCTGGAACTGCATCTGTAACACCGCTTCGTTCCGTTCTGAGCCTCCCGGTCTCTCAATCGAATATTGCCGTTTCGACAGCTGCAGTGCTGCCTCAATCTTTGGGGATCTTGACGGCCTGGCGGCACCAGTTCGTACGTCTTCACTAGCGTCGACGGGTCCCACTAAGGCACCTTACTGACACTGAATGTCCAACCTCCGCAAGGAAGAGAGGGACAGCGGCCAGATTTTCGGAAACATCGAGACAAAGAAACAAACACAGCCTAGCCGATACGAAACGGCTGGTTATCCCGGCCTGTCTGTGTTGACCGCCCACTCAAACAGTCGACACTCAACTCTGGTCTTTTCTTTTTCGTCCTTCGAGAGAGCGGAACCAGCGTCGACGTCCTCGTTGAAGGCCGGCCGGTCGCACTGATCAATTCTTAAGCATTCCTTGTACCGCACAGGGACTCGTGCAATGCATCCCATGTTTGGCACCGCCTGCCACCTGCCGAGCCAACGCAAAACGTAATTCCCTTCAGATTTCATTCAGCCAGGCGGCCTTCAGACTCTGATGAACACCTCTCTTTATTTGACACTGTCGCACTCGCATGGATTGCCGCGCCTTGGCTCCTTCTGGCTTGGCTGCGGGTCCAGTTTGTCGCTGTCGTTTTCCTTGGTCTACAGCGTGAATCTCAGCGTGACAAGCCAGCTGATCGAAACGTTATTCTGCGGCCAATCATATCCGACGGCCGTCTGTAATCTGCGCTTCGGTCACGTTTGCCAGATTCGACCTCTTTTTCGTTGTGTGCCGAAGGATCCAATCGTCACATTGTCTTCGGGCTCAGTCGACCGTCCCCCCCCCCTGGTCCCCCTCCTGTACTTCCTGCGCAACCTACGTCGCTCATCTCTCCCCAGGCCCTCCCCCCATCACATCGTGGGACGCACTATTTCCCCACAATTCCCGTCCGCTTCATCTCCTACCACGCAAGGTACGGACACATCATACTTTCGACGCTGGAGCACAGTTCCGGCTCTGCCCTAGGCGCTGGACAGTTGGCGGCAGAGGACCGGTTGTTGTGAGACTCGACGAACCAATTGAGCAATCTGGTTACCTTACCCCGGTAAGACGCGTTCACTACTCCTCGAAGCTCCTTTGCGCGTTGTCTTTGTTGTTCTATAATGCCTTACTCCGTACATGCCCAGACTCTCTCCTGCAGAACGTGCCTGGTTGCATCCGAGGTAGCTGGTCGACTTCGAGTGAAGACAAGCCCGGGCAATGCCGAACCTTGTTGGTAACCAAATACCTGTCATCATCCGGCTGGCCGCGCAACTTGACATGATTCATACCTTCTATGTGAAGCGGACTGGCTGTCCCGCTTGCCGGGCTTCTTCCCATTCATTACCTAAGGTAGCTCATGCACTACCGTGGTCCAACCGCCCGTTACGCCTCCCTGCCTTCACACTTCGCTGATCGAGCCCTTCGCCCAGAGCAACAACCCATGTCTTCAGCCACTTGAAATCCCTTCCGTTGAACTCAGTTTGATCAATCAGTCTACCATCGAACCTGGCGCCGTTGTACGGTTACATCATTACCATACCCCCGAGTGCACAGACACATCGCTTACTGGCTCCGATGCGCATCGCTGATTCTCTGCCCAGGAACCGTTCCGATTTCACCTACCGGCACTTGACGCCGAAACCTCATGGCTGCTGTTACACATCTTCCATCCGCAATGCTACCTCGGAGTCAGATGCAAATTCGCCGGAAAAGCCTGGTTGAGCTGCACGGAGTTCCGCCCATCTTACGGCCCCTCCTCCGGGCCTATCTGCTTGGCTATGCTTCCGCTGTCGCCCCAAGGATCCTTACACTGTTGATGCAATACATTACCAAGAAACGCCGCAGAGCCTCAACAGAAAATGGACAGTGCGTCGGGTTTGTGGCACAACTCAGGCGGATAGTCCTTGCCGGTCTAGACCCCCAGCGTTTTCCAACCTTTTGCGCCGTGATAGTTGGCGGCAGCACCTTGCTGGAGGTATGTCCGACCCCAGTGAACCGGAGTTGACGCCGGCTATATAATGGATGTGGGGGCCAGGCGCTGTCAACGCAGTAGCAACAGCAACGGCAACAACGAAGGAAACCTTTGAGCTTCAACTCCCTGTTGGCTCAAAATCTCCGAAGCCAATAGACTCAACCAAGTGGTTGTAATGTCTTGTGGAACAGCGTTGTCTTCCCACTAGCTGAAGGACGGTCGCGCCCCTTGCATACTGTTCTGCTGCTAGGCCGCCCGCTACCTCACTACAATAGCCTGGCGTTCCAACTGCGTTGCACCAGATAACTTGACCCGTATCTAATCACTAACACGTCCTCGCAGGAGCCTCTCCGGCGTTTTTTCGAGCTCAATGCGAAGGGCCTCGCCGAGGCAACGCGTATCAGGTTGGTGGGCCAGATACATCCGTTGCGATGCTGCTCAGGATCCATGGTTTACTGACACCAAAGCCAGACTTGCCAGATGGAGCGCCACATTCATTGCTGCGTGGTTTAGCCTGCAACTTCTGCAGTCCAAGAAGAGCTCAGCCTTCACAGAAAAAATCCCGGTCAAATCGGACATTCCTCCAGGGGCCGGGCTGAAGGAGATTCGATATGCCGGGCGAACTCTAGATTTGACCCTGTTCACACTGACGCGGGCACTTGATGTCGTCGTTGGAGAGATATGGGCCCGTAGACGCGCACGTCGTGTTGCTGAGGGGAGATGGACCAAGGTACGCACGCCAGTCCTCTATCTCGTATGCCGATTTGATTACTGACTTTCCACAGGCGGAGTGGATCATAGGCAGATTCACCGACCCGTGCCTCTTCGTCACCTCATGCGCCTTCATCATGTGGTCGTGGATCTACCATCCCTCGCGGCTCCCCAGCGCCTACAACAAGTGGATCAGCTCGGCTGCCAATGTCGATATGCGGCTCATCGAAGCTCTCCAGAAGCTGCGCGCCGGCGAGATGGCCTACGGCCGGAGCGGTCAGGCGGAGCTACTGCAAGGCATGTGCGAGAAGTACAAGTGGCCGGTGGAATGGGGAGACCCGTCAAAATCCATCCCAATCCCCTGCGAGATGGTCCACATGGGCTGCGGCCCCTCGTGCGAGCTCCACGCCATTAGTCGCTTCTATCGGTCGTGGAAGTGGTCCATGGCCATGTACCTACCCCTGAGCATGGCGCTCCTCCTCAGGGGGCCGATCAACAAGAAGAATGTATTGCGTGTGCTGCTCTCGGCGTCGCGCTCGGCGGCCTTTTTGGGGACGTACATCACGCTCTTCTACTACGGCGTCTGTCTCGCCCGGACGAGGATCGGGCCTCATCTCATCGGCAAGGACATGGCGGCGCGTCAGAAGATCGACACCGGCATCTGTGTTCGTACCGGATGCTGCCTGTGTGGCTGGAGTGTGCTCGTCGAGTCCGCCAGCCGTCGCAAGGACATGGCCCTCTTCGTCGCGCCGCGGGCCATGGCGACGTTGTTGCCTAGGCGGTACGGAATGGACAAGCAGTGGAGGGAGACGCTAGTGTTTGCCGCCAGCACGGCGGTCGTGTTTACCTGCATCCATGAGAACCAGGCTCGTGTGCGAGGCGTGTTAGGTGGTGTTTTGGGGATGGTCTTGCGTAATTAGGTAGACAAATACTGTCGACAAGGTGCGCGAATCAGCATCGTTGTGGGCTCGGGAGGCATTTGTGTTAGAACACTACGGGTAGAGGGGCTTGGAAATGGTATAGAGAACGAGATACATGGCCGGCTGTTGGTGCACTTTGTCTGTTGTGATATTTGGATCGGGCAGAGCAGTTGAGTAGAGTGTTCGAGTTTTCAAGGTTTAGAGAAACTAAAGGTCTGTGACAGTAGAGAAGAACGGGAAAATCTAGAAAACTGACATATCGCGCTTGTGCGGTTCTGGATGGCGGAGTTTTCCGGTTGACAAGTGTTCCACGAACGGCGGATACATCGTGATCAATGCCTAACCTTACATGCTCTCGCGTTGCGTTTTCCCGCAACACGACGAACTCGGAGAGAGGAACACTCCAAAGTGGGCCAGCAAGAGTAGTTGGATGACGTGGTTGTATGGGATATAGACTTGACGGCCGGCCGTTTGCGTAGCTCTATGCAACAAGACACTCTGTAATTGTGATGTCAAGGGGTGTGGCTGAACAGGCGCCTTTGACCTTCTGCCTGCTACCAAGGCCATAGAAGACGAGGGAGAAATTGCCCACTTCCTCCCCTACTCTTTCTAGAGTCTGCCAATGTTCTTCATGGATAAACGACGGCTTGAACAATTCTGACGGGATGGGAGAGGTTCGTGTCCGGCCGGGGCTTTCATCGCCTCCATCGTTTCCGGGCCGAGTGAATGCCAGCCTGATTTTGGCTTAACACCTCATGGACCACGACGAGCATCTGTTAATCCCCACCCAACGCACCGGCCGGCCTTGCTCAGGATGATACGATATGCCGAGCCTTTGCATATGCTCAGGACGCGCTGGGACGCAGTGCTGGTCAGCGAGTTGCGAGGTCAAGCCGTTCATGTTTAAGACTGGGAGCTGGTTTTGGCCTGGCTCCAGCCATTGAGCATTGCAGAGCTTTTCGATAATGCGATTGCTGGAGGGACGTCGTATGCGCTCAATGCCATGCAAGCCCCCGTCAGGAGAGCTATAATCACAGGACCAGAAACATTGAATCAACCAAACGATCACTCCCATCACTGGGAAACCCCGCCAGCCAACAACGTGCCGGTGCCCAAAGCCGATAGGATGCTGACACAACGGAGCCTGAGGAAGCCTGGCTGTATGATATACTTGGAATAGATCCCGTTACTTCACGGGTCATAAATAGCAGTGGATTTCCGTCGATAAGTTAGCACAAGCCAGTAAGGGTTTGAAGTCGTTCGTGAGCTTGCATCATGGCAGCGGACTTGAAAGATTTGACGGGCATCAAGTAACATACTTGGAGGCCTTGGCTGTGAGAATGTTCTGAAAGAGGATTGATTGATACCTCTGGGATTAAGTAGCCCATATTGACAAATCTAAATTGCATTGTAGTGAATGAAAGGTCCGTGATCGCTCTTATAGGTCTAGGCAGTTCGGCGCGCGGTAAAGCCGGCAGCCATTCGTCTTTGGTCCGGACCCAACGTTCGTGGATTACTGTCCGAGGCGGAGCCGCCCGGGCGTCTATGGGCGTCCACCGGAGACAGACTACCGGACCGGGTAGCGTTAACCCCACCTGTCATTTACCTCAGTCCGATCCTTCGGCTTGGCCTTCCTCCTGGCAATTCAACAGCAAACCTTTCTCCATGGGTTACCGACTTGTCGATGCCTCTCGTCAGGCCAACTGAAATGTCTCAGGTGGACTCCAATGGTGTTGTTTGACCTTAAAGCCCCAATGATTAGAAACTTTGCTTCGCTGTCACTCCGACGTCTCCGCCTCCAGGATCCTAACGTACACATCCGAACCGCCAGTGGTCAAGGTCCCCCAGGGAACTGTTGTCCTTGAGAGACGCTCATCGCGAAATAGCCAATAAGCGTCCCAACGCGATATTAAACAGCAAAGCTTGGCAGATAGTCCCACGAGGAAACCCGGAACCTCGTCCGCCGCAATGACACCCCCTTTCGACATCAACCGCTGCCTGTTTGCAGCTCTCCAGCCTGTTTCCTTACAGCCAAGGCCTCATCCCGAGCACGCCTTTGTCCACTAAGAACGGACACAAGGTGTCACAACCATGCAAACCCGCTTACAATCCACGGGTTTGCGCAAGCAGGCAGACGACGAGAGTGAAAAAAGAAAGGGGGAAATCAAAGAGACCCCATAAAACATGCTCGAATCTGCTCAGTTCTCTTCGGGACAAAAACAGTACCCTGTTTCGCCTTGAGCTGTCAACTCTTGGTTGGCTTGTCCCTGGTGTGCTGCCAAGCTGACATCTTGGGACCTTCTAGGTCGATATTATGTTGCGTCTATGTTGCAGATCCCCCCTCCGCGTGGATCACGCCGCGCCGTTCCTTCGGGATCGGAATGCTACACCCAACCCCTAGCATCCTCGTAGGCTCAGTCGTAGAGCCTTTGACGTTATTGGCTTGGAGCATTCGCGGGTCTTGGGTCTATCAGTTTTGATTTCTGGTGTTGGATGCTGTAGATGGAAATGACATATATTCCATAGACTGCCGGCTTTGCATGCACACAGCTCCGGCGCCTGGCAGTGTCGATTGTTCACGACTCTTCAATACCACCACGTTCTTTTCTCCAGCTACTGCCAGTGTCTCTTCCATTCTTCACCAGAGATCTCCAAGTTTCTCACCTTCATCCTCATCCTCTGGCTTCTCCCTCACCTTCCGCACCACCATCACTAAGAAAAGACGTCAACAAACCCCTTCAAACCGGCAAAAATGCGTCTCACAACCTTTATGACTGCGACTATACTCACGTCCCTTGTCGCCGGGAATCCCTTCCTCCACGGAACCCGCAATACCCTCACCCCGCCCCCTTAATCCCGACGACAAACATCACCTCGCCCCCTATGAACTTCGGCACCATCGTCTTCCGGGCCATGGACATGCTAGACATCTTCGGGCCCCTCGACGCCCTCCAGCTCGTCGCCCACAACCGCCACCTGAACCTCCACCTCATCGCCGCGACCCTCGACCCAGTCACCACCGCCCCGCAGGCCGCCGGCATGAACGCCTACAACTCGTCCTTCTGGCCGACGATCCAGCCCACCGCCACCTTGGACGACGACCTCGACCTCGACGTCCTGGTTGTCCCCGGCGGCCCCGGCATCCGCGCCCCCGGCCTCGAGCCGATCGTCGACTACGTTAGGAGGTACTACCCCAAGGTCAAGTATCTCATCACCATCTGCACGGGCACCAGCTTCGCGGCCAAGGCGGGCGTCCTGGACGGGAAGAGGGCTACGACGAACAAGGCGGCGTGGGAGCTGATCACGGCCATGGGACCGGATGTGAAGTGGGTCTCGCCGGCGCGGTATGTGGCTGATGGCAACGTCTGGTCTTCGTCTGGTGTAAGTGTGCCCTCATATTTTCAATTTCAATGAGTGTAGAATGTCTGGATGATGGATTACTTAACCGTTTGTAAAACCAGGTCACTTCAGGTCTGGACTTGATCATTGCCTTCATCAAGGAGGTCTACGGCGAGGAGCTGGCCACCAAGGTCAGCAGGATCATGGAATACGTGCCCAACCCGCCGACTGGGATCCTTTTGCGGAAGTCAACGGCGTCGATCCCACGAACAGCTATTGAACAAGAGCATGTAGAAGGGGCAGGAAAAAAAAGTTGGAGTTCTGTTTCGAGATATGTAGTACATGTTAAGGGCATAGCACGGCGATGTCTTTTCCGAGTGAAGAAGCTATACCAAGATGGCAGACTTTAGATGACATGGCTAAGAGGGCCGTCGAGTTTGTAATCTATCTGATGATTTCATTACGCTACCTGTACTCCTTGCTACTGAACTAGGGACAAAATGGACTTGCTAACATGAGCCGAGGACTTGCTAACATGAGTCGACATTATCTTAAGAAGACTTGGGAGCCTTCTCGACCTCGAACAGCTGCTTGATGGAGTCCCTCAGAGTGACGTTCAGGGGCGTGTACTTCAACCCCAGAACCCGTTCGGCCTTGCTCCCGTCAACGGCATACCGCTCCTCCGTCTTGCCGTATCCCGGCCGTCCCTCGGGGACCCTGCTCTTCGCCTCGGGAACCTCCTCGCGGATGATATCGGCAGCCGTCTGCCAGTCAAAGCCTTCACCGACGAGGAACCGCTCGCCCCCTGCGGCCGGCGTCTCAATCGCTCCGATCAGTGCCCGCGCGACGTCCCGGACGTCGGCATACCCGCCAAAGTCCGTTGGCGGAACCTCCTTCGCGTCGACCAGCTTCCAAAGCAGACCCATCGACTCGCTCAGGTGACCGAGGTCAGGGGTGCCGAGGTACGGTCCAAACACCCAGGGCGGGCAGATGTTGGCCAGCGTGAACGTCACAGCCTGGTTCTCGCCCACCCAGTGCCACATGGCCTTCTCGGCGAGGGCCTTGGAGGCGCAGTACGCCGCGGCGCCGCTGTCCGTCTTGGATGCCTCTTCATAGGTCATTGGGTTCCAGTCCTTCTCCGTGTACGTGTATCCCGGACGGTACCCCTGGGCCATGTCGACGATGGAAGCAAAAGACGAGACGTTGACGATGCGCTTCACTTCAGTCCCGTACAGCCTCGCAGCCTCGAGGATGGCGAGGGAGCCGTTGATGGCGGGCTGCAGGAGGTCCTTTTCATTGCTCTTGGGGTTCAGGATGAAGGGGGACGCGGCATGGATGATGCCCGAGACGCCGACGAGAGCATCTTGGTAGGATTCGTGCTTGGTGATGTCCGGGACGATGGCAAAGGAGAGGCGATCCGAGGAGTTGGGGAAAAGGGCGCGGAGGCTGGCAAAGGAGGACTCGGAACGGGCGGTTGCGCGGACATTGTAGCCACGCTCGAGGGCGAAGCTGACGATGTGGGTGCCGATGTAGCCGTTGGCGCCGGTGACGAGAAGGGTTTGGTTCGCAGTCATCGTGTTTGCTTTGATTCAGTAGTATGTGTTGAAGTGAGATGAAAGTCCTTGTAGGTGAGTTGAGTGGTGTTACGCGTTGAGTTGATGAGATGTTGTGTTGATATGGGGTTCCAACTTTGTTGTTGATAATACTTCTAACCTCAAACTTTCGTGACAATCCTGCCTACCTTTATACCTGCGAAGGATCCCGCTGGCATCCGAGTCCATAGTAAGACTCGATGCCATGTTGATTTCAAAGACTGGCAAGGGCTTCGGGCGTCCCGCAATTTCGTCAGAATAAGTCACTTACACCGAGGGCGGTGGGCTAATCGCCGCTGCACCTTAACGGCGCTCGCGCTTGCAAATCATCTCTCAAGGTTGACATGGATAATGCGAATGACATCATACAGGGTAAGCAGACGATTTGGGTAAGAACCGTGTCAATGGAAGGATCATGACCCTCAACTATTTGCGCCGATGCCTTGCTTCGGTGATCAATCCACTTGAAAGTCGGATGCTGAGGGAGGAGCTTTTCGCCGACACCTCTCAAGGTGAAAATGCGGCGTTAAGATGTTTCGTGGGGGAAACCGTGGGGGTTACGCTGACAATTGATTCGAGTTGGCGTAGGCATAACCTCTGCACAATGGCACAACTGCACATGGGATTAATAATGCGCTGAAAGCCGTTGTGCCGAGCTTGGGCCGCATCGTAGGTGGGGGGTTTACGTCAAACTTAACAAACGCAGCACAAATGCCCGGCAGGGCAGGTCGACTCGGTGTATGACCCACTTCACCGAGGTGAAGGAAGTTCACCGACATCTCAAAGCCGAGGATGCTTCAACCATAACGGCAATGCTACGGGTTCGACCCTTCCCCATCTGAGTCGGGGAATGGGGTCTTTGAATATACCATCACCAAATGGAAAAAACACATAGCCACGTCCGGATTGTGACCCGTCATAGGGGGATGCACAATTCACTGCCAGCTTGTCCTCGAGGCCACGACATCTCACAAAGGTTAATCTCGTGCTGCTGGCCACAAAACACCAACCTCTGCGCGTTAGCCGTAACAGACAGAACCCACAGATTATGCAAGTCAAGGCGTGGATGGCGATTCGTGGGATAGCTGCCAAAATGCTTCTGACTGCCCGACTTACACGCCCGCAACCCAACCCTCAGCTAGCTCATGACGCGGGTTGCCCATTGACCCCACCGACCCGAACGCGAACCCCGGGTCTTGAAGAATCTTTGAGGCTAATCGCTGCTAGATGAGACGAGGTCCCAGATCTCCAGGCACGAGGTCCTGTACCCCGGCTCGGCAAACTGTGGCTTATGTACGGCATCGGGGCGGCGGTCGGGAGGAACCGGAGCGGAAATCTGGGGTAGGTCGGGTCGAACCTCGACGAGGGCGCATCATTCCGGGGCGGCTGGCGGCAAACGGGGCCTGTAGGAGAGCTTCTTGGTTCTTGGAAAGCTACGCCTGCTGCCGTGGTCCATGTAAGTCGTGAGTACCCAGTTAACGGTGGACTTGGGACATAAGAAACGGCCAGCCATGATGGTGTGGGCTTCCAGACGGCACGAGCATCAGTGACATCCTCCTAGCCACGAGGCTGATGACACGGCTGATACTGTGCGCCCTTGACATGACAGATTGGTAAGCCGAAGGCGAACGTCAGCGTTGATCAGTCTCATGACCTGACAATTTTGTCGTCAGATGTTGACTAGTTTCATCAGACTGCGACTACAAGTGCTGAAGGATCTTCCCCGAGTGATAGCTCATTCACGTTAGTTAGGCCGTAGTACGGCCAGAATGTCATTCAGGGGCCTGTGCCGTGCGGTGCCAAAAGGCGGGAAGGGGCGGTAATGTCATATCATGCCAGGTCGATCGATGTTGGGACTATGGAAAATGATCCGATCTTGGCCTGTCGGGCGCCTGGCAACAGTAGATAGGCAGGCCTCCGGCGGTAAACACATAGGCCGCGGCATTGACGTTGGCGGGTATTTTCGGTAGGCACATCGTCAATTCCGAAGTATTCGGAAGCTCCAGAGACGATATAGGCGAAGCCAGGAGCTCTTGGGGCCGACGAAGCCGTGATACTCCGGCGTATCGGGTCAACCGGGCTGGTCATTGGGTTGGGTGAGTCGAGAGGCAGATCTCGGGCCCCACCAACCACCGGAACACCCCAGCCCTGTTTTGATGGACCGGGTTTGCAGTTCAAGCAGCAGGCCAAGACCCCCCAAGGGCAGAATTGGGTGGCATGCACAACTCCCGGCACCCTTGATAGTCGATGGCGCTTGCACAAAATATATGAGTTGAATCGAAGGGTTTGGACGAGCATGGATGGGTATTTTTGCGCGGATCCTGCCCTTTCAACACGGACGACGGAGCCAAATATGGTGCGGTCCATATGGGGGGGACCGAGAACGGAGTCGTAAACGGCCCTTCTCGATCATTATCTCTTTGGAGCTAAAATCGGCCGAGTCGAGGCTGGAAGTGCCTCATGCACCAGGCAAAGTGTTTCATTAGCTGGGCTCAGTCGAGCTTGGCGGGATGGGCAATGGAGCATTGAGTGATTTATGGAGCTGGGGGGGGGGTTTTCGTCGATATCCATTCACAGCTAAGCCGGACTTGATTAAGACTGCAAGAGAATGCGGTGGCAGGGACCCCAAGATCGGACCCTGGGGCGGAGAAGGAGCTTTGGCGCGGGATGGCGGGATGGATGGATGGACGGCGAGAGGTGCAAGCGAGCTGTTTGAACCAGGTGTGTCTGTGGCATGTCGTGTCTTGAATCCAGTTGAGAGGGATAATAATAACAATTCACAACATCCACCAAAACAAACTGGAACGGTGAGCGAGAAGCTTGAGCATCGAAGGTGCCAGAGCTTTTTGGCGTGGACCACGGTCGTCGTGGTTGCATGAGGAGGAAGGAGGTGGTGGCAGTGAGTGAGTCCACGGGGGTATCGGGCCTGACGCTGTTGGACCAGGGGGTAGCTGCGAGTGTGATGTAACGAGGGGCAAGCCAGCAACTGGAGCAGGGGCCAGGGATAAGGTGCTGTAGCTGACTTTTTTTTTTTCCCGCGTTGAAAATCAAGTGAGCTGCCCCTCCATGCCCCTCCATACCTCACCTCACCATTCCCGACCCTGATAATGCTTGTAGTGCTCGAGTCGTTGTCGGTCCGGTGGCTCTCGTGAAAAGTGACACCACCACCACCACCAAGCCCCGCCGAAGAATGGACAGGAATGAGCTGGGAGTGTTGCAAGAATTGGGGGGAACAACGGGTTGATGGCTAGTTTGTCATAAGATACGAGATGGCAGAGACGGAGCACAGACAAAGTTGAGGTGTCAGGGGAAAAAAAAAGTAGTGAGAAGGAAGGGGACGTCAACGCCACGACCCCATCGTTGTCAATCGATATTCGGAGGTACCGTACTCCAGCACCAGCACCAGCAGCAAAAACCAGAACAGCACATCCCACCTTGCTCTAGTTTCCCATCATGCCAATTGGTCCGAGAACCCGGAGGGTATCATGCTAACGCCACAACATTGGAAATGGCGGCAGCGCCTTCCCGCTTGACGCCCCGCCTCGTCCGTAAAAAGACGCACCTGCTTGGACCGAGTGGATGAGAGGCAACGGCGGGCATGGCATGGGAAAGAAGGGGAGAGATAGAGAGAGAGGTACGAGACACGCGTTACGGGCAAGAGCTATGCGGTCTGAGGTACTGCCGGGCGAGAAAAAGTGTGTGTCATTCATTCGCTCACCCACCGCTCACCACCTGGCGTCGACCAGGCAATCACCCGTTCACCACCTCGAATCACCGAGTCACCTCACCCGTTCTCGGGGCCTCACTGGAGTCTGGAACCACCCCTGCGGAGTGGCCGTACCTGGTACCTCCCTAACTTGCCAAGTCCGCCTTGGACTCTCCCACTCCTTTCCTTGCCTCGCCTCACACTCACCTCACGCCTCTCTTGTTGCTGTGCTCCTGGCTCCCGGCATCCTGCTCCTGCCACGGCCGCCGGCGCTGCGTTGGAAGACCACCCCACCATCTTTCCCTCAACCAAATTTACTATATCTCGCGCGCCCTTCCACCACCTCCCCTCCGTTTCGTCCCTCCTTCTCTCTCTCTTTTCTTGCCATTGAAAACTCCCCCACACACATCAACCCACTTCTGATCTCGTCGAACACTCCGACGTGATACCTATTCAAGGTGAGACCTAGCTCCTGACAGCTCCCCTCGAAGCTTCTGCTTTGCACATTCCCCCCTCCCATCACCCCACCTTCTCGCAACATCGATAAATACCCCGCCTACACGTCGGATCTCCATTACTGAGCGCCGCCCCGAGAAAACTCTACTGACCTAAACAACCCTCAGAAATACCCCAAATACACACAACAACAGACGCCATGGCTCCCATCAAGGTCGGCATCAACGGCTTCGGTCGTATCGGTCGCATTGTCTTCCGCAACGCCGTCGAGCACCCCGACGTCGAGATCGTCGCCGTCAACGACCCTTTCATTGAGACCAAGTACGCTGTGAGTATCACCCCACCTTACCCCTCCATCATCATCATGATATCACGTCTGCCATGACACGAACTGTCTGCTGCTCTCGCACAGCCCGCGTGCTTGGGAGGAGGAAAGACATAGTCATTCAGCTCTCGGATCCAACGATTTGAGACTGAATGTTTGTGAATGGCACGACATGACTGCTATGAGCATCAAACGCTAGTAGGATTTTCGTTGCTGACACGTCGTCCCTCAGGCCTACATGCTCAAGTACGACTCCACCCACGGCATCTTCAACGGTGACATCAAGCAGGATGGCAACGACCTTGTCATCAACGGCAAGAAGGTCAAGTTCTACACTGAGCGCGACCCCGCTGCCATCCCCTGGAAGGATACTGGCGCCGACTACGTCGTCGAGTCCACTGGTGTCTTCACCACCATCGACAAGGCGAAGGCCCATCTCCAGGGCGGTGCCAAGAAGGTCATCATCTCTGCTCCCTCCGCCGACGCCCCCATGTACGTGATGGGTGTCAACGAGAAGACCTACGACGGCAGCGCCGACGTTATCTCCAACGCTTCTTGCACCACCAACTGCTTGGCTCCCCTCGCCAAGGTCATCAACGACAAGTTCACTATCATTGAGGGCCTCATGACCACCGTCCACTCCTACACTGCCACCCAGAAGACCGTTGACGGTCCTTCCGCCAAGGACTGGCGTGGTGGCCGCACTGCTGCTCAGAACATCATTCCCAGCAGCACCGGTGCCGCCAAGGCTGTCGGCAAGGTCATTCCTGAGCTCAACGGCAAGCTCACCGGCATGTCCATGCGTGTGCCCACTGCCAACGTCTCCGTCGTTGACCTGACTGTCCGCATTGAGAAGGGTGCCACCTACGACGAGATCAAGCAGGCCATCAAGGAGTCCGCTGACGGTCCCCTCAAGGGTAAGCTTCTACTGCCCGTCTACGATGTCTTTTCGTGAACATTAGCTAACCTGACACAGGCGTCTTGGCTTACACCGAGGACGACGTTGTCTCCACCGACATGATCGGCAACCCCAACTCCTCCATCTTCGATGCCAAGGCCGGTATCTCCCTGAACAACAACTTCGTCAAGCTGGTCTCCTGGTACGACAACGAGTGGGGTTACTCCCGCCGTGTCCTCGACCTCCTTGCCCACGTTGCCAAGGTTGACGCCTCCAAGTAAATGTGCGGAACACATGAGGACGTCGTGGAGAGGAAACAGGACCCAACGGGTCTTTTAATGAGATGATAAGCAACGACCAACAAAAGCAGTAAAATGAAGATGGGGCAGTCTTTACTTGGGAGGGCGACGAAGACGATGAGTCTCCAAGGCCTGGGGAGGATGATGGTTGTGTCTTTCCCTACAAAACAAAACTCCCAGAATACATGTCCGTATGACGTCTATGAAATAGATTATGCCTACCCATCACAGTCCACGCCTTATATTGAAATGCCCAGTGAACACGGTGAAGAAATATTGAAGCACAAGTCCCATATCTGCATCATGCTGTAGAGGTTCATTTGTCCCGCATCATAACATGTGGGCTGGCCGGTGCTCGAGCTGTGAGGGGTTGTGTGGGTGCGGGGTCGTTCCCATACAATCTCCATCCCGCCTTGGCCGGGGATCGCCGATTCGACCAGTCCCGTGCCGTGCGCATCACCACGTCACATATCACAAAAAAGTAGAGCGAGCCTCTTTGGAAACGGGTTCCGTTTTCTCATTCGACCAGACGTCCGAACGGCGTCTTCCCGAGGATCTCTTTCGTCCTCCGCGCTCCGGGTGCTACTTACACGGCGCGCGCTCAACCCCGAAATGAGCATTTCCGTGTCCCTGCAGAGCCCCAAACGAGGCCGGCCTCGACGTAACATGATGTAGGATACAAGAGCAAAAAAGGAGACAATGTAGCGGTATTCGCGCGCGCACGCACACATATACACGTACGAGGGGATATCTTTTTTATGTACCTAAAAACAACAACAAGAAGTCCACACACACACAGAGAGAGACGGAGAGTCCTTGCTTATCCCGTAGAACGCCAAGCTTGAAGACCGAGATGTCGCTGTCTCGAGTTCCGAGGTTTGATGAACACACACACACACACACATACACACACACAGGAGTGACACTCGTGCGTAGTTCTCTTTCGTCTCGCCAGAGAGAGATTTTTGTCTCCTCATACAATTGATTTCTTTTTCTTGCACACAATACGGTTGGGTTGCGTCCCAGATCTCCCTTGATTAACCCAGACGCCGAGGCGGCTATCGCCGGCGTGGTCGCAACCGTCTTCTTACCAGCCATTTGCAGTAGGCATGATGACAGAGGTCGCTCATAATACAATCCACGAAGGAAGCCCTTAGTGTCCTTCGCCTCCTATCTTGTGGGCTGCGGTGTGCGCGACATGGGGAGGCGATGAGCTCTCCGCCGCAGTAAAGGAGGTGTCGTCGTCGTCGACCCGACTCTCTGCCGGCTTCTTGCCTCCGTCGAAATCCTATGACGACGCTCCGTTGGCCGCCGATACAGTGACCTCGGCGCGCCACGAGACGTTTTCCTCTTGCGTCCACCGGCGCATGATTCTCAGTGCCGACGCCACGGCATCCTCCACGCTCGTCCACGGGCCCATGGTGGTGCGCATCGCAGAAGCCTCCACGCGCTCAGCGGCGTCAAAGGCCGATTTCCACACGTTCGCCCGGCCCCGTTCCGCACCGATAATCTGCCCTGCGTGGGATGCGGGGTCGAGCGACCAGTAGCACTTGATGAGCTCCTCGTGGATCACGCCCTGCAACTGCCAAAACAGTGCCTCCAGCGGCTTGCTCTTCCGTACATCGTGGCGCATGACGTTAAGTAATGGCAGAATGCTACCCCATTGCTTGGGATCTTGCGCCTTGTTCTCCATTCGCCGCGACTCGAACAGCGCCCTGAAGCTAACCATGAATGCCAATGCGGTTTCCAACCCCAATATCATGCTGAGCTTGCTATCCGAGTCGGATATAGGTGCGCCGCGGTCGCTGTTCTTGCGCTCCAATAGCATATCGCGCTCATGCTTTAACTTGGTACCGAGTTTGCTGAATCGGCTCCAACGGTCGCGCAGCGATTGGACCCTGGCCGGGTTCGCGGCCTCTCTGCTGTCGTCTCTTGTCTGTGGCCGGTCACGGTCTGATGAAGGTGGCGCAGCGGGGGTGAGGCTGCTGCCGTCTCCAGGGGTATTGACCGAGTTGCTCGATGCCACTCTTGACATCGTCGTGGCCGCCTTCGAAGGCGTTGAAGGCGTGACCAGCTTTATGGAGCCTGTGATGTCCGACGTCCTGGGTCGCTTCACCGCAATCGAATCGCCAACATGCTCGGTACTGCTGATGGGTCGTTTCCGCGCCTGAGGCGGCGCCGGTGGCTCTATGCTCACTGAGCGCTCCTTCTTGATCGCATCTTTCCTGGGCTGCAGTGCCAGCAGTCTCTGGACAGACTTGGTGTACTTCTTGCTGTACTTGAGCGTGACCATGAATCTGCGAGGCTTGTCCTTGGCCTTTTCCTTTGGTTCTTTTCGATCTTCATCCTCTTCCTTCACTACGATATTTGGTCTCTTGCCAGTCGTCGGGGAATCTGGAGGATGTGTTCTTTGGCCCGTAGTTGAGCCTTTGGTTGGCGTCTTCTTCAACCGTGCCAGTTCCTCCTCGACTATCGGGGGCAATGTCGGAGAGAGCAGCGCCGGAAGCTTGAGGGGGGATTTCGGTCTCTTGATGGGCGGCGGCGGCTCCGACTTCAGGGACTTCTGGGATCTGTTGTGCTCGCCGACATCATCCCGCCTTTTATCTTTAGGACGAGAATCGGACTCGTTCGGTAGGTGTAGAGGAGACAGCAACGGCGGGACTGCTGACCTCGACGACGCAGTTTCAGCCCTAGCTCTACTGCCCGAAGGACTAGGCCTGTTGCCGTTGATGGAGTCGCCTCGCGCTCGCGATACAGGCGACTTGTTGGCGCCTGAGCCCGAGCCAAGCGCTGTTTTCAGAGCCGATCGTCCGTTGGGTAATGATGATGAGCTTGTACCCAGTTTGCCATCTTTCTGCGGTGTCCTGTCATGTGATGACTGCATCTCTTTCCTCCTCGGGGTATCGTCTCGGGGTGTTCGCGATCGTTCATCTAGCGGGGTGCTAGCTTCAGGTCTCGCTCGCTTCTGAGGTCGCAACTCATTGTCGGCGTCCGCAGCCCGCTTCCTCTTCTCTGGGGTATCATTACTTTCTTGAGCCGCCCTAGGCTTGTTCTCTTGCCTGCTCGTTCTACAATCAATCAGTCAACGCGCACGGCTATGGCGCAAGGGGAGCGCGTATATAATATATACCTTTCATCGTGGGCGAGTTCGCGCGTTTTGTGCGCCTTGACGTCTTTTGACGCCTCGGATTCGCGATTCCTGTATGCGTCCATCTTTTTGGGTTCTCGATCGATCCGACCATCCGCCGCTTCCTTCTCCTTCCTCGAGGCGTCGGGCCTCGGCGTCGTTCCAGTGTCGGGAGGGGAATCCGACACTTTCTTCTGCTTGTTCTTATAATCACTCAGTGATAGCTTGGTCACGGCCTTCTTCTCCATCTTCGCGTTCGATTCCTTGGGGGCGGTGGGGTTCGGAGGTTCTTCGCGCATATCATAGTATGGGCGAGTGAGTAGCATACCGCGATCCGCGTCGGACAGCAGCGTCATGTACTGCAAGCGCGGATGCTTGAACTCCTCAAAGAGCTTGCTATGTTCGGGCGGGACGCGAAAGCGCTGGTCGGGGGATACGGAGAGATGATGCGGTCGGTCGGGCAGGATGCGCTGTGCCAGCAGTTGGACCTTCTTCGCCGCTGCTTCCATGGTTTAGTGGCGTTTGCATGCCGTGGGGGCATGAAGGGAAAGGAATCGCAATATGCGCGGTTGGGAGCGCGGAACAAAAGAGCGGGACGGAGCGGGATGGAGAGGTACGATGGTGGTGGATGGGGGTATTGTGGTTGGGATAGCGAGTGTCGGGGGTTGAGGTTGAATAACAAAGGGTCGCGATGGCGACAGCCAATGCGAGGTCGATGGTTGATGCAGATGATGGAATGGGCGCCGGAGCAGAGCACAAAGCTCTCTCCGCAGCCCACGAAGGTATTGATTCGAGCCGGCGGCAATCAGCGCCGACAATGAGGTGCTTGGGTGTTATGCCCCGGGCGGGCGTTGGCGACGATGTGTCGTGATAGCGTGACGTGGGTGTTGGGTACGGCCCTTATCTGGGCGACGTGCAGCAAGTGCCGAAGTGTATCCTTGCGAAGAATCGGGGGAAACGCGAGCAGGTGGCCTGAGACCAAGCTATTGGCGATTGATTCGGCGGTGGCTAAGTGCAATGATTGCGATCGCGACGTGGTTCATGTGTCGGGGGAGATGATGGTTGTTCTCGAGGAGTTGAGTGTCTTGTCCGGTATGTCGTGGACGTGGTCGCTCTAAAGGAGGAGGAGGAGGTGGTGGTGGTTGTCGGGGTCAACGTCGTGTTCGTGGTCGTGGGAGTGGTGCATGCAGGCTCCGAACATTCAACCCTTGCATCAGCAGTAGCGGAGATGAGCCGCAGCGCATTTCCCAGCGTGACCCGCCGCCGCTGCAAAAATGCGATGGGATGGGAAGCGACGCGGCGCTCAAAAGGTGCAGGTCAATCGACGCGAGTTTTGGGTCGGGTCGGTGCGAAGAGGTGTAAGAGCGTCCCAGCAGAGCAGTTGCGCGGGATCCAGACGGGGTTGAGGACGGGACGACGTGCCGCAGGTCGATGATACGGGGTGGGACAAGGGTCAAGGTAGGAGTTGGTATTGGAAAGGGTCAAGGTCGCGCGGGTCGAGTGGTGGACGACGGGGAGACAGACGGGTGGATTTGGACGTGGATTGGAGGTCCAGGTCACAGTGTGAGTTGCAATAGCGCGAGAAGGGAACAGAAAAAAAAAGGTGGATGCCCGGCCTGGCCCAGTCCAGCCCAGCAGTAGGCGAGGTGAGGCAAGGAAGGAGTTGGTTGGTACGGAAAGAAGAGGTCAAGGGTCAGTCAGTTAGGGAAAAAAAAGGAGTGCTAAAGGTGAGGAAGGAATGGCAAGGCCGGACAGGCAAGAGACGAGGCAAGACATGCGCGCTATCGCACAAGCAAGCCAAGCCAGGCCAATGGAAACTGCGGACGACAATTGGACACAGACGATGCGAAAGGGAGATGGTCATTGGAAGTCAGTGACGAGCAGTGCAAGGTGAGAGAGAGGTGAGAAGGCAGGGAATTACTACGTAGGTGAGGCGCGTGCGGGCTTGCTCCCTAAGCCATCCCATCCCGACTGCACCATCGGCACCCAATTGCGCGGTGCAAAGGTTGGTGCCGAGATTGGTCTCTGGCACCTTATCCGCACTGCACGCTGTCCTCTTGACTGGGAGGAGGGGGGCACTGACTGGGAGAGGATGAGATGATCATCTGGGCGTCTCTAGTTGGCATGCTGGTTGGCAATCACTGGCCACTGGCCGCCGATACGACGGGACCTTGGGGACGTACTGGAGGGGAGGGGCTTTCCTTGAGCTACCTTGCTTTACAGCTCGCGTGGTCCACGTCTTGCGGCGCAAACCGTCGCCGGTCCAATGGGTGAGCGCAACGGGAGTGGAATGGGCCATCCAGGAAGGATGGGATGTGCTCTCCTGGGCTAGAAAATGCCCGATGCCTACGTACCTCCCCATGCGTGCGCCTAGGCCGGGTCTGCCCAGCGCCAACTTGTTTCTGCGGGACGGCAGCGTAGCGGCCACTTGAGCTGTTAGCGTGAGGTCAGCCACAATGTGCCCCCAACCTTTGCCTCGGACTGCGCGCGTGTGTACAGTGTGTGCTACCGCCAACACCTTTTTCCCGCTCTGCCGAGACCATATAATATACCCCGTCTCATGGCTGTCTGTCCAAGTACCCATCAAACCAGACAACTCAGCAAAGACGGGCGAGGCAGAAAATGGCAATCGTTCACAGGTTGGGTTGCGGAAATCGTAGAAGCCGCGAAATAATTTGCAACTTCGCCAGCACTGGCAAGAGCCACACATTCTGAGTATGTACTGACGGAGCAGTGACTTACAAGTGGTAGGATTCGTTACCGAACCACTTGTCAGTGACTCGACAATCATTGAACTTGGACAGTATGAAGGCTTTGATTCAACTGTTTCTCAGTCTTTCAAGGTGAGGACCAGAGACGTGTAGATGGTGATCTAGTGTTGGCCCACCCTTGAGGGCAACTAAAAAGGCAAGAGAGAGTGGTGTCGTCTCTGACCGTATTGCCCATCTTTGTAGGCAGGGGTATGCAAGGATGCCTGCCTGGAAAACATATTTACATGTGTTGTGTAACACACTTTGGTATCTTAAGCCAATCCGATGCGCCGTCGCCGTCCTTGTCTTTGGTTTCGCCCACTGGGACTTGAAAGGAATGCGCCAACTCCGTTACTCAATGCCTTCCGTTCGTCACGCCCATCTGCCCCATGTGAGGGCTCGGCCTACGCTTTTTGGTTGCTGGCTCATCGCTTGAGGCCGCCGACAGCTCTAGCACCGCCAGTCGCTGCTCATATGCACTCATTTGTTGGGATATTCTCTCGATCTTGTGCCCGACAACTGCCTCACCAGGTTGGTACCTGTCGATGTATTGGACAATGGCCTGGAAGAGGTTTTCCGTTGTGAGGTTATTCATCTGCGAGTCGAGACTCGTAAAGTTCTGCTGCATGAATTCCAGTCTTCTCTCAAACCTTTCTTCAGTCGCTTGCAGCGTTTGTTCAGTAGTCTCTACTCGTCTGCCTGTCATGCACAGCTGATGCTCTAGCTGGCTGATCCGTTCAGCCTGCGACGCCTGGCTATCGCTAGCAAGTCTGGCCGATTCAGATACAGCGTTGATAGTTTGGCTCGACATTGCCACCTGAGCTTTCAGTGCTTCGATCGTGGCATTCATCGACTCAATCGTCGGCGCGCGTCTCTGGGCAGGTGCGCCGACAGCATCCGTCGGCTCGGAAGAAGTACTAGCGGAACGATATGGACTCTTACTAGACATAGCCTCGAGAGCTTTGAGTCGCGTATCGTACTCCCTCCACTTTCCCTCGTGCTGGATGCCCCTGGGATCAGGGGCTGGGGTGGGTACGCGACTGTTGCCCGAGTTACGAGTCATCTTTTGATCTGATCCTTTCTCGAGTGTCTGGACTTGATCTTCTTTGGCCTTGATCTGCGATGAGTGGTCGTTTTGCTGCTTCGAGAGGGTCTGCAGTGTTGGAATTTGGCCCTCTACAACATCGACCCGTTGTTTCAAGTCGTCAATCCAACCACTGAATTTCTTCAAGACGGCAGTGTTCATGTTGGTAAAGGTTTTGACAGTAAGAAATGAGTCCCCTGCCGATGGCACCTGCATTGCTGATCGTAGTTTCTCGACAGCTAGCTGCGATTCCTCTGTGCCCGAGCGTAGTCGTGTCATCCCGGATTTCAGCTGCTCTTCATTTGTTTTGAGGTATTCAGTTTCGGACTTGAGTTGGTCAGTTGCAAGCCTGAGATGCTCCACGCTCGACCGGACTTCAACCGTGTCGGACCGCAACTGCTCTGTGCCTGACTGAAGCTGTTGGATTCCAGACTGAAGAACATCTGTATCCAAATGGAGCTTCTCGTTGTCTGATCTGAGCTTGCCATAATCTGTCCGGAGCACAGTGATATCATCTGCAGCCCTCTTAGCATTCTGTTCGAGTCGTGGCAGAGTAGCCGCAATAGTATAGCAGCCTTCGGTGATGAGGTCAACGTCCATCTCGCCAAGTTTCTGGTCGTGTGCCGCCATTGTTGTCTCCAAGTCGGCCAATTTGTCTCGACACTGGTCTACCATTCTCTTGACTTGAGTCAAATCTTCAGAGGTAATCGCGGTGTTTTGCGGTGGTGGGGGCAGCGACACCGCCTTTGATTTCTCTTGCAATCGCTTGATGGACGTGTCATGCTCGTCAATTTTTGTCGTCAAAGATGTCTTCTGGTCCTGTAGGTCTTGAACCTTCTTTTTGAGGGATTCATTCTCGATGCCCAGTATCTTACGCAGAGCTGTTTCGGTCGAAAGTCCCTTTTGAAGGTCTTCTATCTGTTTCTTTCGTTTTGCCACATCTTCTTCGTGTTGTTTTTCAAGTGCATCCAGGCGGGAATTGAGCCGCGTCTCGAGATATTCGAAGGAGCGGGAGCTGGACACAGCTGAGCGGTGATCTTTGTCTTGCTGCTGAAGCTCGGCAAAAGCTTGTAGCAAGGTCGTAGCGAATCCTTCGGCCGAAGTGAGCCACTGCTGGTCTACAATGCTTACTTCCTTGTACAATGCGTTCAAGTCTTCAGTATCCCTCTTCTCGAGCTTGTGGTGATAATCCTTCAAGGATGGAAACTCGGCATATTTAGGATGCGATTGGGCGTGCTCTTTCTCCCTGGCCTTAGCACGCGCCTCGACCACGTTTTTCCGTAACTGTAGTGCACCCTGCTCATTGCTTCGTTGCGATAGCTGCCGTAGAGCCGCGGTAATCTTGGCGATAGATGATGCTTCGTTCGTGGAATGAGGTGTAGGCGGCGCAGAAGATGATGGCGTTGTCGGCATCGGTGCTCTTTGAGGCACTATTTGTTCAAACAGTTAGCTGCGCTACTCTCTAGGGGAATAAAAAGCATTCATACGTGGTTCTGGGCCACGGTCGAAGCGTGGGTCTATTGGATTGCTGGGCTTGCTGTGTACTGGCGAAGACAGTGATCGATGCGAGAGGCGATGATCTCGGGGCCCTGTCGGAGGTCTTGGGTTCTCAAAGTCTCTAGATCGATCACGGTCCTTTTCTCTATCGCTGTCCCTTTCCCTGTGGCTGCGATCCCGACCTGGAGAGGGCGAGCGAGAGCGTGGGCGATTGGATTCTCGGGGGCGGTCTCGACGATCTGTTTCGCCATCCCGTCGATTATGGTAGTCATAGTGGTTGTCAAACCTGTCACGGCCGCGACGACCTTCGTTGCCATCAAAGCGCCTATAAGACGACATGCTGTGAGGAGTATGTGCTTCAGATCGAAGCTCGGATTATGACGCCCGTCTTATTCAATATGAGGCCATACCCACACCACATCCTCCAGGTGTGTATGTATGTATGTATGTGTGCCGTAGTGAATGTGAAAAGGCAGAGACGGCAAACTTAGGAGGGGAGGAGTAAGAATAAAATGAAAAAGGACGTCTTGGGGGAAAGGAAAGGTGGGATGTCGAGAATGTCGTCGTCGCGTCTTCTTGAAAAGCTGAAAGGAGCGAGCAGCGCTAGGAGTCGTTGCCGTCTAAGAGTGAACCTTTTGCTCCTTTGAATAGGCACCTCCTTGCACTTGGGCGGTCAGTCGCGTATGGTACCGGATACCGTGCCCACCTTCCTCTCGCGAATTGTGTGCCTGTTCAGATCGGCAAACCCCAGCTTAATTAATCTGCCAAGGAAACTACAACGTGCTAGTTTGCAGCTTCTAGGGGTAGCGATTTAAGTGAGATGAGGGGCCTTGGCCAGGTGTGGCAACGTATTTTCGGTGTTTAGGTGCACTATTCCTGGAGGTTTGTTTTCCCAGGGCGTGGAAGATGGACGCAATTTTCATCATTAAGTGAGATATGAGAATTGCTCAAGAACAGTTAGCATCGAACGGTGGTGAGCGATTTGAGAGAAGAGTTTTCTTCTATTAAAGGGGGGAGCCACACCCAAGAACTAGGGCGCTGGATATCATGCAGCGACCCGAAGTGGTTTTCTGATCGAATGTTTATGCACTGACGCGAATACAACGCCGGCGCGACTTTTACACCTCTAGTGATGGAGGGGTTATGCTACCTTGGGCACCTGAGGGTAGCTTTAGCGCGCCACCAGAAGGGTGGGTGGGTTTGAGGGTGGAGGAGATTGAGGGTCCTACCTAGTTTTGCATCGTTTGAATGCTGTGTGTGACTGTACGTACACTATTGATGATGACGGATCGTTTGCTGTCCTTGTTTGCTTTCTGACCGGGGAGCAAGACAGAGAAACCGGTCCAACGACAGCCGATGTAGGCAGGCGATGGTGGGGCAGCTGCACCTAAACGAGCAGGAACCTAGCAGAAGTGGCGCTACCACAACCGTTCCTGCTTCGACTTATTGTTGGACTGGGCCTCTAAGCTGCAATGTTTGTGCCTGCTCCCTTGTCTCCCATGGCCTCTTCCACTACCAGTACCTGATGTAACTTGATATGATGATGTTAGAAGCTTCCTTGTACCTAGCACCTTGCCAGAATAGCACCGTACTTCTTTGTCGACCATCGATTGAGGTTCTCGCCGTCGAGAGAGCCGAAGGAAATACTAAGTGTATTCGTTGCCTTACACATCCCATACTGGCTGGCACACATGTCACTTACAGGAGAGACCAGCTGCGCTGACTGTTCTGCATGAAACAAGTTTCTTCCATGGCTTTCAAAGTATTGCGGAAGAGAAGATGAGTTGCTCTCGGTCAGTTTAGACTATAAAATGATCACACCTAGATAACCCAGTCTGATCTCCCTAGTAAGTTATCTTGGGTACTGTAGTGGTATGATCAGCGTTGCGTCAGTGCACATTTGGGATTAGGATCCGAAGGGTAATTTGGAGCTTAAACAGAGGTGGCACAGTGCCCGGCTCTTAGACTGTGGCGTTTAAGCGCTAGCCGCGCCACGCTATGCCTGTGCAGCCTGAGGTAAGCGCGTTCCCAAATTTCTGAACGCGCATGCCCAGCTTCTCAGCCTTGATCGCAACCCGTCCGCCGACGAACTGTTTTTGCGCCTCATCAACGAACATCAATACCGCACCTCCTCACCTCCATCAAAACAGTCAATTGCCAACACGAAAACTACACCAGTAGTAACCCGAGCCGATCGGTAATCCGTATTTAAGATGGCTACGGTATGCTGTGTTCTTCGTCCAAGTCCTTACCATCCATACTAACATAACCCGCAGCCCGTCATGACCGTCTCCGAGAGCAAGGAGCTCAGAGGGCTCAACCTCATTGCGGCTCATTCCCACATTCGCGGCCTCGGCGTCGATGGCACAACATTGGAGCCCAGAGCGGCGTCCCAGGGTCTGGTCGGGCAGGAGAAGGCCAGGAAAGCCGCTGCCGTGATCCTGCAGATGATCAAAGAGAGCAAGATTGCTGGAAGAGCCGTGTTGATTGCCGGCCCCCCCAGGTCAGTCTTTTTGCGGTGCGCATAGTCGACGAAGGGCCACTTGACTAACTTTGTGTACCCCCCAGTACCGGCAAGACTGCCATCGCAATGGGCATGGCGCAGTCCCTTGGACCCGACGTCCCCTTTACGTCCCTCGCATCCTCCGAAATCTTCTCCCTCGAAATGTCCAAGACCGAGGCCCTGACACAAGCCTTCCGAAAGTCGATTGGTGTGCGCATTAAGGAGGAGAGCGAGATCATGGAGGGCGAGGTCGTTGAGATTCAGATCGACAGAAGCGTCACCGGCGGCGCCAAGCAAGGGAAGCTGACGATCAAGACGACCGACATGGAGGCCGTCTACGACATGGGCGCCAAGATGATCGATGCCATGACCAAGGAGCGTGTCATGGCCGGCGACATCATTTCCATCGACAAGTCTTCGGGCAAGATCACAAAGCTCGGTAGATCATACGCACGCTCGCGCGATTATGATGCCATGGGCGTCGACACCAAGTTCCTGCAGTGCCCCGATGGCGAGCTGCAGAAGCGCAAGGAGGTGGTTCACACCGTCACGCTGCACGAGATTGATGTCATCAACTCGAGAACACAAGGTTTCTTGGCGCTGTTTTCCGGAGACACTGGTGAGATCCGTAGCGAGATTCGTGATCAGATCAACACCAAGGTCGGGGAGTGGAAGGAGGAGGGCAAGGCCGAGATCGTCCCCGGTGTCCTGTTCATCGACGAGGTTCACATGCTCGACATTGAGTGCTTCTCATACATCAACCGCGCGCTGGAAGACGACCTCGCGCCCATTGTCATCATGGCCAGCAACAGGGGCAACTC
Organism: Colletotrichum spaethianum; assembly: GCF_022836535.1. NCBI lineage: Eukaryota > Fungi > Ascomycota > Sordariomycetes > Glomerellales > Glomerellaceae > Colletotrichum > Colletotrichum spaethianum. The sequence continues at coordinate 98,968 of NW_026054788.1, forward strand.
CCGCATCCGCGGAACGGACTACCGCAGCCCCCACGGCCTGCCCCTCGACTTCCTCGACCGCGTCGTTATCATCCACACCAACACATACAACCAGGAGGAGATCAAGCAGATTCTCACCATCAGAGCCCAAGAAGAGGAGGTCGACGTCTCGCCCGACGCCCTGGCGTTGCTCACCAAGATCGGACAGGAGGCGGGTCTGCGCTACGCCAGCAACCTCATCACGACGTCCCAGCTGATCTGCGCCAAGCGCAGGGCGAAGACGGTTGAGATTTCCGACGTCCAGAGGAGCTTCTCGCTTTTCTACGACCCGGCCCGCAGCGTCAAGTTCGTCTCCGACTCGGAGAAGCGCTTGATCGGCAACGACGGTGCCGTTGACTTTACCGTCACGAACGGTCACGGCGATGCGATGGAGTTGAGTTAGGCGCGGTAAAAGGTCTTCGTGTTGGGCGTTTTTTTTGGGCAGAAAATAAGGTGGCCACCCCTGGGACTGTGTGATAGATTTATGTACCATAAATGTTTGAATGGTAGCATCGCGACGATGCCAGGAATTGCAAGGCTCTTTGATTCATTGTTTCCATTACATTTTGGTGTCCCTTGTGAGCACCCCGACCCGACGAAGGGGTCATACGAACGTGGCAACCCTAGTCCAGCCTTCATCGCCTACTGGCCGGAACTCGACCCCTTCTCCAAAGTATCCGGCGTCTTGCCACGCCTTCATCGTCGGCCCGTCATACGGCCCTTGCTTATCAGCATTGTCGCGCCCGTCCGTCCACCGGAACTCCCACATTTTGGTCGACAGATCTTCACTGGCATCCTCCTTCGCCGGCTCGACCCACTGCTCGCCCGTTTCCCGCTGCCATTCACGGACGAGCACCTCCCTTTCCTGATCATAAATCTCGGCGTGGTCTCGGCTCAGCAGCTTGTCCGCCGCGTCGGTAATGGCCTCGATGGCCTCTTTCCTCTTTTGCTGGTCGGGGGTGAGCTCCTTTTCCTTGTCGACGTCCATGGCCTCCTCGGCACCCTTGTTTAGCTTCTTGAGCTTCCACTTGGGTATCTTCTTCGGCTTCGGCTGCCCCTTGCCCAACCTCGCCAAGGCCTCGAGCGACGTCTCACCCCTGTCTAACCTGACAATGAGCGCCTTGAGCAGGTCCGTCGTCAGGATGTCGTCGTTTTCCATCCGTAGCCTCCGCGCCTCAGCCTCGCGCCTCTCGTGCGCTTCGGCCGCCTTCTTCAGGTCCTTTTTGCTCAGCCCATCGAGCCACTTGTCATGCACCGCATTCGGATCTGCCGCTTTTCTGATGTAGTTTCCGTCCTGATCGAAGGCGCCCTCTTCCTGTTCTTCCTTCATATTGAAGGCCTCAACCTTGGGAGCATTGCGCTTAAGACCGCCGAGACCGACTTCCTCGTCGATGCCCTCTTCTTGAATCGCCAGCTCCCGATCCACCTCATCGTCGCTGCTCTCCTCTTCATCTAGACGAATCTGCCCTCCACTTTTACTCTTCAAGTCTTGGCCCTCGATTTGTTTTTCATCCAGGAAGCGCACAGCCTTATCCTTCCCTGCGGGCTTGATACCCTCCTGCGCCGCCTTCCCTTCTTGTTCTTCATCGTCGTCCGCAGCAAACATGTCGTCATCCTCGTCATCCTCGTTGACCTTGCCCCCCTTCTTTCCTGTGCCGCTGCTATTCTTGGCATCGTAGTTGTCCAGTTGATCGAAAAAGTCCGCGTCGCCACCCTTCTTGCCCCTATGCCGCTCGTCGGCTCGCGATTTGAAGTTTCGCTCGTTGTCCGAGTCGCTGTCGTAGCCGTCGAGGTTCACGGCGCCGCGCTTCGTCGCGCCCGCGCCGACGCCAATGACGTCGGCATCGAGGATCGCATCTTCTTCAGGGGCGTCGGGGGCGAGAGCTGAGGGGTTGCGGACGTCGAACTTGAGCTTCTTGGAGTCGTGGCCATCGTCCTCGGCGTCGTGGTGATGTGTTCGCGCGAATGTCTCGCCGGCCCTTTTGGGGCGCGCTGCTGAGTGTCTTGAAGACATTTCGGGATGGCTTTGCCGGTGGTGTGTTGTAGGATGTGTGGATAAGCAATTCAGTCAGGTAAGGCTGGGTGAGCTTGTCTTTCAAGAGCTCCAAGGTGGGCTGAATGCATTTCGAAGCGGGTACCTGGTAGCTCCGTACAAAGTGCATGGGCATTAAAGTACCGTCTGGGGTCCAAGGCATGGGATTTTTTAGTGGAACCTTACCGAACCTCCAGCGGGTTTCGTCATTCATCAGTTGCCTTTCGGCCCCACGTAAACCGCGGGTCCTCCTTCATCGCTCTCCCAAAGGCAAAGCTACCTCTTTCACCTCACACGCCAGCCCGCCTGCTCTGATTCAAGAGCTTCCTACCGAAAGACTGTTTCCCTCCTTCAGCGACCAGGGCTTCGCATCGCAAAGCCTGCATCTTCTTTTTCCCAACCTCCCAACTACACACCCATCCAGACCGCCCAAGATGGTAAGCTAACCTAGCGGTCCAGTTCACCTCTTCACCGCGAGCTAACGTGAAGCTCCCCAGTATCGCTTCGATCCCAACGAAGCAGACATGTATAACTTTGCCCGCGGCGGCCGACGCCCCATCGTCCAGCGATTCGATGAGTACTACCGATGCTACCCCATGGTCATGGCCCCCGGTCCCGAGCGACCCGACCTCAACTACGGATCCAAGATCTTCCTGCCTCCCTCCGCTCTGGACAAGGTTTCGAAGCTACACGTTCAGTGGCCGTTGCTTATGGAGATCATAAATGGTGAGAAGGGAAAGCACTCGCATGCCGGTGTGCTCGAGTTCGTCGCAGAGGAGGGCAGAGCCTACCTGCCCCACTGGGTTCGTGGTTTCCCTACACAATGTTCGATGTGCGAGTGGCGTTGCTAACATGAGACCAGATGATGCAAACCCTCTCACTCGACGTCGGCGACATGATTCAGATCAAGACAACATCCCTCGAGCTTGCCAAGCTGGTCAAGCTGCAGCCCCAATCAACCAACTTCCTCGACATCAGCGACCCCAAGGCTGTACTGGAGAAGGCGTTTAGGAACTTCGCCGCTCTCACCAAGGGCGACGTCTTCAACTTCGAGTACAACGATGAAATCTACCACGTGGCGGTCCTCGAGGTTAAGCCCGAGACGGAAAAGATGGGTGTTTGTATGATCGAGACGGATGTCGAGGTCGACTTCGCCGCGCCAGTCGGCTATGTTGAGCCAGAGAAGCAACAGAGGGGAAGCGGAACCAGCACACCTAGAAGCGTGCGTGGCGGTCTCCCGGCTGGCGGTCTGCTCCACAGCCAGGGCTCCATGGCCCAGTCCATCAACTACAACGCCATCGCCCCGTCGGCAACTACGACTACCTCCAGATTCTACGGCGAGGGACAGAAGCTCAACAAGAAGGGCAGCAAGACGTCGACACCGAAGCCTGCAACCCCCATCGCTGGTGGTTCGGCAAACGCGCCTGCTGCTGTGCCCCTTCCACGCCGGACGAACGGACCCATGCCCCTCCGACTACCGCCCAACAAGCTTTTCTTCGGCTACGAAATTAAACCTGTAAAGACCGACGCCGACAAGGAGCGCGAGAAGGAGGAGGCTAACCGCCCGCACTTTGCTGGCCAGGGACAGACTCTGCGAGGCAAGCGTAAGGGCGAGGCCGAGGAGAAGGAGAAGGCTCCTGAGAAGAAGGGCCCCAATGAAGGACGCAGACTCGACGGCCGTGGTCCGAAGCCTCGCGGCATCGAGTGATCAGTGTTGACGAGGAACCTCGGATGATTTGGGCGGGTCCATGGCGTTCAGGAACAGGCTGGGTAGTCATTCAGGGCGCATAGTTGTAATTACGAAGGCACCAACAGGGACAGTCGAACGGTGATTAGATTCCCGGATATGAAGAATGATTGAGATCTAAGCGAGAGTCTTCCGCCTGAAATGTTTCAACTCAGTGATTCCCTGCCCATCTTTGGTAGGGTGGGAAATGACTGGCGTCTGAACTGTAACATTCTCGAATCGGCATTAACCTTCCCCGACATCCAGTGCCTTGAGATTCATCATTGCTGTAAGCCAGGCGATACACTTCCGCCCAAGTCTGCTTCAGTTCACGTTGGAATCAAGTTGCAGGGAAACCCACGGCATGGGAGACTTCACTTTGTGATCTGGGACGCGAAGTTTAGAAACCTTTGGTTTGAGAGCTCTCTACGAGAGATAGACAAGCTAGCAGAGAAAATCGCAAGCTTGCTTTCCATGGAGCCTCATCACCAATCGTCGTCAATCGTTGCCAGCTTCCCGATGTCCATGCGATGAGCCCTACTAGCCACCCTCCATACCCAGTGCCACAGACGCAGACGGCAAGAAGCCTAATCCATTGCAGATTCAATCCTCCATCTGTCTTCCTTCCGTTCCCTGCCCCTTTCCCAAAATCTCTTGCGAGACTGAACCTCTTTTGCTCCATGCCACTTTTTGAGACCAAACCAAAGACGAGTGTATCAGTCGGTGACATTGCCGCAAGAAGAGGAAGAGGTAGCAAAGAGTAGTGACGACCACGTCGAAAAAGAGCAGAAAGTCGAAACAAAAACAACAGCAAAGGAAAAGCGATATTTTTTGCCTATTGACCGAAGAATGAAAGAAAATAAGCCAGTTGCTGTCCATAACCGCCAGCTGTTAATTCGCGCTCAGTAAGTGAGGAGGTGCATAGTGACTGTTCTTCGACTTTGTCGTTTCCGCCCGCCGAGGGGGAGCAAGATGAGCCGGGAAAAGGGAGAAGAAGCAGCTAGCGATACAATCTCTCAGGTTCTGTTGCAAAATGCCATTAGAAATGGTTGGCGGCGGCGGCGATGCGGGCCTCGACGCACTCCTAGATGGAATCGTCAAGCTCGCGTTGTTGAGAGGGGCCCACGTCGTCGGCAGCCGCGTTGAAGTAAGCGGCGGAGGCATTGGGGGGAGCAACAGTCATGCTGGAAGAAAATGTTAGTCCACGTTCTCCATGTGAATGCTCAAGGTGATATATATGGCTAGGTGGATAAGGACTGGAAGGCTTGTTGCAGCAAAACATCCAGCTCAGTAGAAATGGCAAGACCGTCCCAAGGTAATGGGATAAATCTATGGGTCTAGGGAGAAGGCAGAGAGGATGCGGTGAGATGATATATCACATACCTGCGATCGCGGCCGCGGCCACGGCCAAAATAGCCATTGTCGCCCTCAACCTTGATTTCATCAAAGATGTTGAAGTCAGGCATGTCCACAGGGTTCTGGGTGGTCTGGAAGTCCTGAGAATCATCGGTAAGGTCGATTCGCTGACCATTGAGGCCAGCGACCGTACCATCGTTGGAGGTTTTGGTACGCTTCGCCTTAGGCTTGACATCCTCAAGCTCGCGCTCGGCGTCATCATCGCCGTCATCAGCAGCAACGGCGTCAGCAGCCATCTCATGAGCGGCTTGGCCACCTCTACGACCGCGAGCTCCAGAGGCCCGGGTACCAGAGGCGGGGGCTCCACGCTTGCGGGAAGCGGTGGGGGTAGTGAGAGTGCCGGCCGACGCCGAGGTGGTAGCGTTACCGACGCTGTTGACGCGTTGGCCGTAGTTCTTCACGATAGTCTTGGACCAGCGCTGGCTAAAGACGGAGGGGCAGTTAGTTTCATGTCTGGCCTGGCAACATGAAAGGGACGAGAGGGTAGACGGTAGTAGTTGTGTTAGGACAAGGAAGGGGGCTTACCTAAGAGCGTTGATAGTAAAGCTGTAGCCCATGGCGGTCATCATCTCAAGAACGAGGTTCCAGTCGGCCTTGGGCATCTTGCCGCCATTGGAAGCCTTAATGAAGGCCCAAATCAGGTCCTTCTCGGCCTGGTCGGTCCAGGTGTTTGGGGCCATGATGGATGTTGCTGAAGTGAGTGGCTGTGTATTGGTTAGCAGAGATGACATGTGTTTTTGGCTGTAGAATGTTCAGACACAAGAAGGAAGGGACAAGTAGTACGAAAAGGTAGACTTGATGAGAGAGCAGTGAGACTGATGAAGAAGAAAGCAAGAGCGACGTGAAATAAAAACCTGAGTTGGGCCAAGAGGATAGGATGAGTTGTTGTATGTCTTGGAAGTGTCAACGGTGTTGGGGTTGCTAAATATGGTGGGAGGAAAAGATGAAAGAGGTGATGCGAAGGTGACATGTGGCAGTGGTACGAGAAGAGTGAGGTGACAGATGAGTTCGAAATGAGGGAAATTGGAGGGAAAGTGGTGAAAAAGTTCAAATGTTCTGTTGTTCAAGCCAAGATGGCGAGCTTCATCCTAGGTACGAACGAGATTGGAATCGAAAAAGCATCGGTGCTAGGGAAGACGATGTGAGTACACATACCTGTGTGCTGTATATAGTAAGGCTATTGATGTTGATCTTCAGTTACTGAAGTCTCGCTTGCAGGATGAGTGGCTGTGGAGTAATGAAGCAGGTAAAAGAACAAGAAGATCTGGAGTGAGGGTTGGAGAGGTGGAAGGTTTATATAGCTTTACTTCAAGTAAAAGGACCTTGAAGCTGGTGAAGCAGAGAAGGAAGGAGTGTGTTTTGGAACAAGCCGGGCACCCACCTCGAGGGTTTTCTGACAAAACTGGCCAGAGGTATCTTGAAGCCGGCGAGATGGATGGGAATGAAGTTGGTGCGGCACCCGCCTCGAGAGGGTTCCAAACAAAACGACGAGGGGGACCAGGCTTTACACGCATGTTGAGAAGTTAATGCAACTGACTGGAGGTGTCTTTCTTTCAGTGAGACTGGGAATGAAGGATGTTATATTTGAACAAGATGAGCACATGCCTCAAGCTTTGTTGCAGAACTGGCGGGAGTGAAACAAGTTTGTGCTCAGGTTAAGGGGCTTCTGCAGCTGGTGTCAGCGTTGAGGCTTTGCATCTGCCTCAAGGGGGTTGTGACAGAACGAGTGAGAGGGATGAAGTCCTAGGAGTTCATGAGAAATCTAGTGAGAGAAACGAGTTGAACATCAGTCCTTGAGCGCTTTGGAATACCGTCGAAAGGCGTGGCCTCGCACTCAGCCCAAGAAGTTACTCACAGAACCGACAAGGGTCATGAAGTTTGGCGCCTGTCTCAAAGAGATCCTCACAGAATTTGTGAGGCTTCGTAAAGCTATCCCTATGTGGTTCATCATTATGATGGAGTGAACTTGTATCTTCAATCTCGTGGATCAAGAGTATTGGTCCCGCGTTGGAAACTGTTATCATGGTGGCATAAATTTGATGTCCTCAAGGGCTAGCGAGACAGAAGAGAGAGGTATGTGTGAATTTGCACAATCCGAACACCCATCTTCGGTAGCCTCTGTCCCAGTTGCTTGGTGTTTGGTACAGCTATAGTGAAAGTTAAGGGTAGGTCACAGGACGCAAGAGCTTGTTTCTGATTTAGGATTCTCATAGATTAATGAGACAAATATGAGCTGAGTTCAACGTAAATATGTTAAGGAGCTCCTGGCAGATTCGCCCCAGATGGGAAAGCAAAGTAAAACCTGCTTTGGCTGTTGCTCTAATGTAACGATCAGTATTGTCATAATGCCCTGGATGAAGATGACATTTGTAGTTAGTCTGAAGGCCAAGGGGCTGAGATTGAGCTAAAGAGCAAAAGCAAAAGACGGGAAAATTGTTAGAATGACCAGCGGATCAGAGGAGGGGGCGTGGTTGATGTCAGATGCAACACATTGCAAGACTGCGAGAGAGGCATTCAGATTGGAGAAAGCAAGCAAGGTTTCTCGATTTCAGTAGAACTTTTCCGTAACCTAAGGCAAATCATAGCCTATGATGACTGCTGAAGCATAAAGAATAAAGCATTGTCTGTAGCGATGCCAGAGGCATGTGCAATCCAAGTCTGTCGTCTCAACTCATCATCGATCCAAGTCGCCACCCTATCCCTCGGAAAAACGCGTGTCCTTCTCGATACGTGGTGGTGATATGGTTGGGTCGATGTATTTAGTCAACGACGCTGAGTTTGGAATTAGATACCAGCATCTTTGGTCTCGAAGCTGTCGCCCATGTCATCGGTGTTAAGGAACTCGTCAGCCTCCGCCGTCATGCTGTGTGTACATTGTCAGCCTAACTCATGAGTACATCCACGACGGTGCTAACCTAGCCTTCTTCGGCATACGAGCCTTCTTGGTGGCAGGAGTCTCCTCCTGCTCCTCATTATCCTCATTATCCTCGGCCTCGGTATCCGCCTTGGTCTTCTTGGCCGGTGACTTGCGCTTGCGGGGAGTGGTGGCCTTTTTGGTAGCCTTCTTGACGGGAGTGCCGCTGCCCTCGCCGCTGTCGCCAGCGGTTTGCTCCTTGCGCTGAAGCTTCTGAATGTGCTGCCTTTGATAACAGTTAGCATTTCTCATGTATGCATGTAATAATGCGTAAAGTGTGAATGGCAGCGATGATAGGTACGCGAAGGCGAAGAGTCTGAGGGAGGAGAAAGGAATGAAGTACATGACAGCGTTTGCGTTATAGGTGTAGCCCTTGTCGTGGACAACAGCCAGAGCACGGTCCCAATCCTCTTTGGAAGGCTTGTTGACTGTCAGGAAGGCGACCAGCAGGTCAGATCGGGCCTTGTCATCCCAAACGGTGACTGGGGCCATCGTGACTGATGTTCGTATGAGTGCTGGTGGTGAGAGGGATGCTGTGGGGAAGTTGTAATGAATGGTGGAGTACGCTATGTCGTGTTGAACATAAATTCAGGACGGCGGAAGAGGAAGAGTGAAAAGCGAGAGGCGAGAGCAATTGAATTAATTTTGTAGAGGAGTGGTAGGGGGTCTCGAGAGCAAGGGCCTTGTAGGCAGAAGTGAAAGGAAGGGGGAAGGAAAGTAGGGAAGGCGCACTTGAGAGCAGAGGCTGTGAAGCTGTAGCCTTGAGAATGAAGCTCCTCGATGATGGCAGAGTACTGTTCACCGCTTGGGATCATGGTCTTGACTATGGCGACCAAAATGTTTTGGTCGACCTCAGGAGTCCATCTCATAGTCGCGCGAGACATGGTTGTTGGTGGTTTGTGATCTAGAAAATGTGATGTGCGGTAGTGGGTGTGAAGTCGAATATGGGTGAGGTAGGATATGAGGGGTGAAATAAGAGCTGGGTTTATTGACAAGAATTGTAGGAGGGAAAGAGAGCAGGTTCATGTGTGGAAGCCGCAGAACGCAGCGGGCAGACTCGCGAATGAGGGGGATAGAGATGGAAGCGGTCATGAATACGCAAGGTGCGAGAGCAAGTCGCGGGGGAAAATAGAAGAGAAGCAAAGGAAACGCTGCAAACCTACCGGATGGCATCCCAAGTGACATCCTCGAAGCCGTCGCGATGCATCTTCTCCTCGATCGCGTCCTTAGTCTCCTTGTTGAGGTTGGTCTTGAGCTGGCCGTAGAGAGCGAGCATCAAGCTGTGGAGGAACGACGGGTTGTTCCACTTGCCGGTTGGCTGCTTCTCAGACATCTTGGCGGTATTGCTGCGACGAGTCCGTTGATGGTAGTCCAAAACGAAGAAGATTGAAGGCAACGTGAGTTCTGCGAGGGCTGAAGATTCGAGAAGACGGAAGTTGGTGTTGAGGAAGAAGATGTCCAAGGGTCCAATAATCCAATAAATCCTTTTGCCGGAAGAAGGAAGGGGAAGTCGTCGGAAAGGGAAACAGCCCAGTGCTCTGCTGCCTTCTACCGCTCTTCAGACTCTGCAGACATTCACACAAACTGGACATCTAGTAGGCTGGACAACCGCCGTCAGGTACCGGCCTCACTGTGACCAACACATATGAGGCAGTCACGGCCGCAAGACTTCCTTGATGCTCCGTGCTCCTCGGTGCCTGCTGATTGAGCCCGTCAGACAGAAACACCATTTGGCAAGCGCAGAATGCCGAAGCCTTTTCTGCAGTGTATGAAACCTCCTCAAAACTTGGGTGGCTGAAGGACGAATGTAGATGATTGGTTCAGGTATCAATACACCCAACTTGTTGATGCTGGGCGCAGGCAGACACGTCTCATCACGGATGCTTTCAAAGAACGAAACAACATGTTGTGGCTAGCAAGCTCTGGTTTATTTCTACTCCTGTCAGAGACTTCTAATCTCGACGGAAACAGTCGGCCGATGCCAGCCCGAGACAGGTTCTTTATACGGTGAATGATAATGAAAGAAACAATGAAAACCCCAATCAACCGAACTCCAAGCACCTAGTCGTATTCATTAACCTCGCTCCTGATGCCGCTACCGCTTTGATGCATAACGCCTTGACCTGACAAAACTGATACGGGGTAGGAATGTCAAGCTGCCTGGCTCTGTTGATCTGACTGCAAGTCTTAGATTGTACGACTGCCACGGCCTGGGCTCTCGGCCAAACTAGCAGCAGCCAAAAGGGCCAGGTTTTCATACTATGTCTCGCCACCGTAGCTGAAGCTGTGCGGGTCTGACCCGGTTAGGCCAGCTGTAGGATACTCGGAAGCGTAGCCGTCAACAGAGGGAGCATCACTGTGGGCGGCCAGAGCTAATACGGCCTCATCGTCAACAAGGGAGGGATCCTGAGGGGGATTGTCGAGCTTAATCCTCTTAGCATCGTGGCCATCCTGTTCGTCGTCGTTGTCTTCCTTGAGGGACATGTCGAGAGAATCATCCTTGAGAGGGAGATCCAGGGACTCTGGCAAAGCACCAAGACCATCAGACATTACAGACGGCGGTTGATGGGATTGATCGTTTTGGATGGACTGGTCGTGGTCGGGCTGATGGTCGTGCTGCTGAGGATCAGGCTGCTGGGGTCCGGGCTGATGAGAATTGACCTGATTGGGATCGGACTGATGGTCGTGCTGGTGTTCGGGTTGGTGTTCGGGCTGGGGAGGTTGAGCGGCTTGGAGTTCTTGGTCAGGTCCAAGCTGATCAGGCTGACCGGGTTGGACGGGTTGGCCGAGTTGGCCGGGCTGGCCAGGAAGAGCAGGAATAGGCATCGGCGTAGGTTGCTGAGGCTGCTTCTTGGGCCTTCCACGACCCGGGCCAGGACGACGAGTAATAGGGTTTTGGGTGGGATCAATCTTCCGAGGGTTGTCCGGGCTGCCCCCGTTAGTCTCAGCCTTGTGTTGGGCGCGGCGAAGTCCTTGAAAATGTTGCCTGTGGTTTGTTAGTCGCCGTCGACATATGTAGCAGGGCCTGGTTTCTATGAGGAGATGATCGTGTACATGAGATAAACCGATTACTAGCGCAAGACGTTGACGATAGAATAACCCAACTCAGAACACGACCAGGAATTGCTTGACAACTACATTCTATGGAACACAGGGGTGTAATGAAGGATACATGAGGGCGACGCGCAGGCAAAGAGCCATAGTGTGTTGAGTTCTCTCGGCTTTCTCGAAGCATTCCTCACGGAACAGACGGGGAAAGAAAAGAGCACCTGAGAAAGGGAGAAAGGGAAGAGTGAGTAGCAGTATACAAGAACAGAGGGGAAGAGGTCCTGGTAACGACAGAAGGAAAGTCGTCAAAGAGGGCCAATACGTGCAATTACGTTCTCTCGCTGACGTTTCCCCCGTTCATCTTCATCGCAGTATCCCCAAGGGTATGCGCGGCCGATGACAGGGCGAGAGAAGGGCGAAAGACAATGACAGTAGGAAAGAGGGCAGAGGCGGGGACAATAGAGGGGTAGGACAGCGCGTGCAATTGCGCCGAGAAGACAAATGCCTCGTCTGCCCAGGAATTCATGTCGGTGCAGGTAATGTTGGGCGGGCGAGAAAGTATGAGCGACACTGATAAAGCGCAGACTTACCGACAGCCCTCGTTGGTAAAGCCATAACCCAGGGTGCGCATGTGGTTGCCGATGGTGGTCCATTCCGAGCCGCTGATGACGCCAATGTTCTTCACTGAGAGGATGGTGAAGAAGAGGTCCTTATCGGCCCTGTCATTCCAATTTTTGTTCATGGCGACAGCGGCGGAGAGGGTTGACTGTCTGCGACGATGATAATCGCGACTTATACAATTGAAAGTGGATGAGCTGGTAGCTGTCTATCGCGGTCAAAGACGAGAAATTGGTAGTGTGCTGACGACTGCACCGAAGGTGTTCGTCCCCAAAGTCTCCATCCGAGGGGAAACACTGGAGAAATGGTGGCTCCGGGTCGGTTTAACTTTTTGCCGAGGAAGAGGTCTCTTTACATGCACGCTTTCTACAAGTTTCTAGGACTCAACACATGAGGTAATCTGAGGGCTATGTGTTCCAGTATATTCCCTGAATTCTCCCGAAGTTATTTGGAAGAAAACCATCGTTATCAACCGGCCAATTGCCTCGATATTGCGAGGTTTAGATGCTAGTGGAACCGTGACGGGCCCGTTCCCTCCAACAGAAACCGGGCTGCCCGAGGTTTAACCGTGTAGCAGCACTGGATGTGGACTAATCCCACTAAGATGGACGGTAGCTGGCCCGGCGCCAATGCAGCCAGCCCATTGGTGAGGGAGACACGTAGCTCACGATTTGCTGTGCCGACTTTGTGCAGTTGTATTTCATACTGAAGCGACCAATTTGGACATCTCAACCTGCAACCTTTGTGTTCATCTCGTATCTATGCTCAGCTAGTGAAGGGAAACCCTCTGCGCCAAGTGTCGTATGATTTGTTGAGACATACTAAGAACCTTGGCTTGCTGGTCACCTAAGACGACTCGTCGAACGATGCAGCGTTTCTGTCAGAACTTTGACTGTAAGACACAGGTGGGCAATTGTCACCTCCCAGATGGCCATTCTGGTTCAAGGGAGATCAACTTCAGGACGCACCCGATGGTGCAATCCGCCGCGCATGCGCCTGCCTCAAGCTGTGTTGCAGATGTCAGCAAGATCTGCCGACGGCCATGAGCTTGACAGCGCTGACGTACAGTCGCATGAACAGACTAGAAACATAGACAGACCTATTCAGCAATTTCTTGACCTCTTCTGCTACAATATATGATCTGCTTAAAGAGGTTGCCAACTGGGAAGCTCCTTCCAAATCCGCGGGAGGCCCCCCCTCGTCCCCTTCATCCAGGTCATCCCCGACGCTGCTTTAGCGTCCGGTCCAGCTCTCGACCGGCTATGGTCGGTGTGGAGATCCGATGCCATCAGACCTCAGGCAGCAACCACGGATTGGCCTGCGAGTACCGTGCAAGGTGCGCGACATGGTCCCAGCTGCCACCCATCACGTGGTTTCGTGGAAACCTGGCGAAAACTTGGTCGCACAGTGCCCCTCCCAAAGTTCGCGAGAACGCGTCTCCCAACCACCTCACCTCATCCCACCAACTTCATCGCGTGTCGCCTGGGACAACAACCCAGCTGTTTCGCGGTATAACTGCCCAAATTAGAGCTCCAATATATGCCATTCAATTTTGCTACAATTTGACCAGATCTCTAAAGGGCTTTTGCTCGTCAAATGGCCATCTCAACCATTGATTGTCAGGCTGGTCCATTATCTCGATTGACCCCTCCCCTTGCCGGCTCACATCACCAGCATCCGACAAATGTCCCGGTCCAGACACGAGATTGAGATTACGACACCATGATTGACTGAAGCACGAATTCAGGGGGTGCTAAATCGGGCCAAGAGGCTCAAACTCTGTTTGTCATTAATCGCCGTATCTTGCATCGCAGCAGCCCGGCGCCGCGAGCTTCATCAATCCTTCACTAGCATGACATCCTCCCAGGTACGGGGCCAGCTCACTTTTTTTTGTCGCAATACAGGTCTGCCTACGTGTTGGTAGGCGTCGTGCGTCGTCACAAGTGTGTTCGTCAACCCAACCAGAGGCGGCCCAAGTTTGTTTGACGACTCGGTGCGGGAAGGCCGCCAATGAATAGTGCGCGAAATGGATGCTGCAACATGGACGTAGACAATCGCCCCAACCACCTCCATTTCCGAAGCTACACTACTCGAGAGGTGAGTCACACACACCCCATACCGCGCTTCTGTCTCATGCCATTAAGATCCCTGCTCCGTTTCCAAGTGGTGCGCTGGCCGTTCCTGGATCTTGCATTGGGGGTGGCCGACAAGAAAAAAAATCCTTACCCCAGCATCACCAAAGTTGCGTGTGTCAATTGACGAGTCAATTCTGCCTGCGAGTGCAAATGGCAGCGATCAATTAGTGGTTGCATGTCAGTGGACACGCTAGCCCGGACGCCTCGCAATTCCTGGTCTTCCGCTCGAACCTTCATTCGCCGAGCAAAGTCAAGTCGACTCCATTTCGTCGGCTGAGTGCAGGGGAGGGATCTGCAAACAAAAAAAGAGGAAATCAAAACCACTTTACGCGAATGAGAGATGACACGGCCCCGCGCCGCGACACACCCACGCTTGCCTCGACTCTCTCCCCCTCCTAGTCTTAGCACCCCTCCACCGTCCATTTCATCAGCGCTCGGCTAAGCTGCCATCAAAACTTCAAACCGCCCATCTCGTCCATGGATGTCATGCACATGCATCTTTACTCTACCACACCACCTCTCCACCCCTCCACAAGCGTCACGCCCCCCTCCTCAAGGACATGCGTCCCTGTCAAAGCCTGGCCGTAACTCCAGGCAACAAGGGACTATTTTGATTCCTTGTGTCTCAACCAAGGGGTTTGCCACTTTTACACCTCGATAAAATGTCGGCCCAAGCGCCGCGGCATCTTCCCTGAAAGCATCTTCGTTCGCCTTTCTTTTTTCTTCATACTGTACTGGTCCAGCTCCGCTGCGCATCCTCCTACCCACAGCTGCCCACGGCCTGCCCCATCGAGTTCGCTCTTAGGGGCAGCATCAAGCCGACTTGCATATCCCATTCCCTTTAGCTCCATAGTCCAAGGCTCCCCAAAGCACCTATAACTACCGTTGATGTTCCCGGGTTGTTGTGCTGACCTCTGGCGAATCCCTCCTTGTCTGCCTCTTTTGTCCGCCTCACCTTCATTGACCTCCCACACCAACGGGTGACTGATATCGCCCCCAGTGGTTGCACCATTACCACATCGCAACCTGCTGACTTGGCTGCCATATATCTGGCTCTCGCCTTGCCTCACCGATCTTCACAGTGACTCATTTCCCTCATTTCACCTCCACATCTGCCTGTCGTGTGCTGGTCAACTGGGTCGAGCCAAAGCCCCTGCATCCATCGCTGTGCACTTCAAATTGCTCCCCTTCCTCGAGCTCACTGGCCTCGATATCGGCTTTCACCTCCATCTCATAGCTTGGGCAGCTTGAGCCGACAGACCACTTGACGCTTCCAACATGTCTTCCAACACAGACAACCAGATGACGAGGTTTCTCTTCGCCATTTTGAAACAGAAAAACCTCAAGGATGTGAGTGCTGCTGATAACAGAACATATCCTTGGCCCTTGACTTACGTCGTGTCCAGATTGATTGGAATGCTGTCGCCCACGATCCGATACTGGCACAGCCCATCACCAACGGACACGCTGCTCGCATGAGATACTCTCGTTTTCGCTCTGCCATGTTGGGTCTCGAGCCTCAGAAGCGCAACAGGGCCGCCGCAAACAAGAATCGGGTTACGAAGAACAAGAAGGAGCCAAAACCACACAAGAAGGAGGAGGATTCCGAGAACGAACGGGTCAAGCCCGAACCAGGGACGCTCGAATCGATCCGCCACCACGCCGATGCTCGCGCCAGATCTCCGGTCAAGGTTAAGCAGGAACACAACCAACCTACCTACCGGCAACAGTTCACACCGACCTCCATGGCATCCCCTACCGCTCCGGAATGCCAACCGGCCTTCCAACCGAGAATGCTCACCCCCTGCAGCGACGACATGTTTTCGGCACCTCACAACCTGCAGTTCAGCCCGTCCGCCAGCCTCATCAGCGCTCACCCGACCTTCGATCTCCCTCAAGCCATGTCTTGTGCTCATGATCAAGATCACCATCAGCACGATCACGACCACAATACCTGGGCCCCTAGTCCGATCTACTCGGCCTTCGACGCAGCTTATGACATTGAGGGGTTCGGTGTCGGCTCCTTGTGTGACCACCAACATGTCCAAGGGCATACTGACGACATGCACGGGTCGCCTGCGCTTGGCTCCCTGATGCCAGAACACATGAATATCAAAAACGAGCACTGGGACTCTCAGTTCCTCCCCTAATACGTGGATAATACCCAGGGACAAAGCGGTTGTTGTGGGATGAGGAGGGTCATCTTATACGAAGTCGGGTTCAGGTTGGAAAAAATTGGTCGTCTCACAGTTGCTGGCTTTTTGCCATCTCTCTCACTTTCTCATGTCTTGTGCTGGTCACTCCGCTCCCCGTCCCCAACGTTTGGATTGCCAGATGTACTAATGATGTTACGCACACCTGGATGGCGTCTGGTTTTGTTTCTGGTTTCGGTCTAGAATGCCATGCCTTCCCTGGAAGAAAAGGGAGGGCTCTTTAGAACTTTTCTCCAAAGACATAAAGACATACAATGATGATTTTTATGACGATGTGGTCTTTTCTGTTAGTGTTTTATCTACGTCCTTTGTGAACGCCAAGGTTACATCCAAGATCATTGTTTTACAGCCTCGAACGTTGTAAGATGGGTCCGCGATATTAAGAATCGGTCTCCAGGTTTGTGGCATCTCGCGCTTCCAGAATAATGGATAGGAAAACGGGGGCGGAACTACTGTACTCATCCTCCTTTACAATACTTACATCCGATTCCGAACACTTTCAGGCCAGTACTTCTCCCCGTCTAGTTGCATTTGTCTTACTGCAGAATTTGTCGCATCATGGGTTTGGAGAGGGTTGGGTGTTCCTGTATAGCAACGCTTAGTATCTTTAGGACAAAATCGTAACCATCTCTAACTGACATTCTAGAAATTCATTTCAAGCCCCCAAGTGCATGCTCGAAACGGTTCGATATCTGCATTGAAATGCGCCACTGCTCGTAGATCTCGTTCCCTGCAAGATGCAATCCGCGGCTTGAAGGTCACATCTCGCTCTGGTTCATCCGGATCATTGGTGTCATCGGTAACTGGGCCTCAAAGGAAATGAATTATAATTATTTGATAAGATAGAATAAAATAAAAAAGAAACCCACGCACGGATTTCGCGCTCCCATGACTCCGAATGGCTTCCGGGGCTCTGGAATTTCTCATTTTCCTCCTCCGATGACGATCGTGATCGGGTTGTTTTCAGGGGCCGGTGAAGGCGTACGTAAGCATGTTATGTCAGATGTCGAAGCTCGTTCTCCCCCGGGTGAGGTGAGAAGGAGGTTATCGTCCAGGGTGTGGGCATTGAGGCTGTGCAAGCAGAAAAGTGCTAAAGGGACTGATGGGGGGATTAGTACGTAGCGTTCCGTTTTTTCCTCTCCAGATCTGATGAATTGGCGGGCTGTGTGTGATGCGAGGCGCGAATACATAGTCTCAGTTCCTCAAGGCCGCCAAGCCAAGAACGTTGCTGTACCGGATGCCAAGAACACATCATCTCTTGTCTTTGCCAAGAAATATACCGTCCCACATTTTGCCAAGACATGGTGATACCTTCGTCTTTTGATGCTCACTTTAACGGGAAGATGTGGTCTTGCTCTTCGCCTGCGCTGTTATAGTATGAAGCTCGGCGCGGCTTTAGACGGTGGACTTCCCTTGAACATTGGTACGTTGTGTGACGCTGGCGGCCAGGTGAAATCGGACAATGTCTACGTACCGGAAGTGTGCGAAGAGGCTTTACTTACTAAGACATTTAGAAAGATATAGCAGAGAGTCGCTCTCGCCTCCCTCCCGACGCTGACTTCTAACGAGGTCGAAATCGGCGCAAAAAGGGAATTGGCAGGGCTTGGCGGTCTGGGCTCCAGAAAGCTTCAGCTGAGACGGATAGTTGGTGACGTGCCTGGTAAGATCCTCACGGTTAAGACCCCGGCAGGGTACACGAACGTGGCCGCGCTAAAATACGATTGGGCAACTGAGGCTGTACGATGTATGTAGAAGAGGTTAGTCCATGCCAAGAGGGCTCTCACGCCCTACCTAGAGAAGAGACTCTATGCCAAGAGGTTGCTGCACTGAGACATAGCATGGTCCTGTCGGTTTGGTGTAACCCTGGGTTTAATGGTTCTTTCGCTGCGACCACTCTTTCGCACATATATATCAGACAACATTTCCCTTGACTTTTTGACAACTTTTGACAGCACATCTGCATCATGAACTTCAAGCTTCTCAGCGAGCAGTATCCTCTAGTCATTATCTTCTTTCTTCTCCTTCTACGCCCTCTCCCTGCATTGTTCTTTGCATTGCCATGGCGCTCTCCACTGAAGTCACTGTCGCCATCGTCTTTGGCGTTCCAGGCTTGATCGTCGCCGTTTTGTCAGCCATGTTCGCACACATGGCGGTGCGAAAGGCTCGTCGGAGCCTGACTGACAGAAACGATGTTGAGCTGCAGACGAACACGTACCCTTACTCTCTCATGCCTACACATACGGGAACCGACTATCAGCATCACCAACCTCGACCTTACCAATGTTTTGTGCGTCCGAACATGCACATGTCATCCGAGATACTTTACGCCAGTAGAGACTCGTTGATCCGTCCCCTCGAGCAATGGTACCCCGGCCGTGTACCCGCGCCGATCGAATTCAGTGTTCGGCGTCCACTGCGGTAGGGCCCGGCTCCACTGCGGCATCGGCCCACGGGAGCACCGGGGCCAATTAACTGGTTTAGCGTCTTCACCAGTGCAAGCCTGCCTGAACGTGCCTGGATCACCGTTGCACTACTTCACACTGGCCCCTTCTTAGGGAACTTGACGTCAGACCCAATAGAGGTCTTCATCCCATCCCGCCGTGCATCCCAAGTTGCAAACATCTAATGACATACCCGTCACACCTCACTACTTCGCATTCGATCGACCCCAAATCCTTTCCGAATTCTACCTATAATACTGATACCCACACGCCAAACAACACTCTGCATTCTGCCCTTTAGCCATTAGGGCTGCTTACTCTGCGCCAACATACAAATCCGCAGCGTCTCTATCGTCTTCCTGCCCTTTGACATTTTCAGGCAGATCTCAGCGTTAAATACAACAATATCCGTTTTGTCCTCTATTATTGCTCCTCGCAGCTATATCCACCGACCACCACAACCGCAACCGACCGAAGCTCCGCATCAAGATTTTCCAGGACCCTGCCTTGTACTTCTCTCTCTTCAACATCCCACTCGCCCGCTCCCTCGCTGCGGATTTTCTCGAGCTCAGGCATAATATCTGACACTCCAACGAGTAGAAGTACACGACCTCATTCTAGCTCAGCTAAAGTTCTCTTCAAAGAAAATGCTGCGACTCTAATCTGAAACCCGTCACACACCTCCTCCACGAAGCTGACGGACCAACTACTTTTTTCTCAAGAAGACATTACCGACGGCATACTAGCCCGAGAAAACATCACAGAGAGACATTTCAATGAGCTCCCAGATAAGAATCAGGCTCCTACAGACAGAAGCGGGACTTACTCAGCCATGGGGGGGTCGATACTAGGCTTTTCAAGGAACAACGCCGTCGACTACTCCCTCATTTTTGTACTCCAACTTTAACGCCATTGACAAGTCGCGCAACAGTCTCATCCATCTAGTCCGACGTGTACCTCCATCGTACCAACATCCCCGACGTTGACGGTACTTGTGGCTACTGCGTCATCGTCCTCGACTTCTTCAAGGCCAAGTAGACGTTCCTCACCAAGCTTGTGACCGGGCCTGTCGACATGTACAATATGGCTGCTGACCTCGGGCCGGAGAATCACGGCCGACATCACCGAGTCCAAGAGGACGTTCTTCGACGTGGTTCGGGATATTGTAATTAAATATTGACTCGGTCGGGTAGGGAAGCAGCTGCGCGAGTAATCACCTTTAACTGTACTACTTCCTAGAGCGCAGCTTTTGCTTGGTTTTTTCCACATAATTCACGCCCATCTTGTACTATACCATCTGTTCTTCTTTAGAATACCACATGAAAACAGCAAGGACTTGTCTCGACTCGACTCTGGATGTTGGTGTATTTACTCGGGCCCAATACTTATAGCAGATCTCGAGCCATGATTTTGTATCACAGGCAGCTCGTCGTCCTGAATCTAATACCAAAAAGCGCAAGCTAGTACTATCTAGACCAGAGAGAGTATCCTGTTCCAACAACAATACTAAA
The DNA here is from genome assembly GCF_022836535.1 of Colletotrichum spaethianum. NCBI lineage: Eukaryota > Fungi > Ascomycota > Sordariomycetes > Glomerellales > Glomerellaceae > Colletotrichum > Colletotrichum spaethianum. The sequence continues at coordinate 119,040 of NW_026054788.1, forward strand.
ACTTTGAACTGAGGGCCAGTTTCATCCGCCTCACATTCACCTATGCAATAAATAGATAACAACAATATTAACCTTAGCGCTAGGATAAGGATTCAAGGTAGAGTTGACCAGCTAAGTTGTGGACATCGTTCATGAGTATCGTCTAGAATGTCCGGGATTGGCGTGAAGGAAGCGACTCGCTCGATCGTTCCCCATGTCATACCATATAGTTCATCAGTATCATCGCTCACGACGCAGGTTTCAAAATCCAAGGGAAAGCCAGACACTCCCTGGTTGTACCCCTTCCCATGACTTTACATAACTTGATGATGGGGTGTATGGTATCATTCGAACTTGACACCGCCCCAAGACAACATCTAGTTGGACCAAAACCGTGGTCTGCATAGATAGGTTACTTGCATCTAGTGTATATACGGAAGGTGTTATTCATGATTATTGCAGGCTCTCTGAACAAGGAGAAACCGGATGTCTCGTCATTCAGATAACGAAGCCGATACGGACTTGACTCTATAGACGAATGCGAACATAACCTTGACCTATTACCCAGCAAGAAGACCAGAGAGCATACTTGTTTGCTTGGCTTCTGAAGCCAACAATACTGCTGTCTCCGTTATGTAACAAAAATTGAGCAGGAAATACAATTTTTTCACGGGATAGAAGAGAAAAGCCCAGGCAATCTGAGAGTTTGTGTCAGAATATTGGCAGAATGGCTTCCAGGGTCCATCGAAAGGCGAGGATTGGTCTTTTGTCTTGTTTCTGACCCACTGAAATCTGGAATTTCTGTTTCTGTAACAAAAAAATACCGGTTTTACTGTGACGAAACTAAGCCAATACAAGTCTCTTTCTTGGTTCTCATTCCGGGCCTTCAAGTGTGACCATTGCTTTCGAAACAGATACGCAGCATATTTCAAGCCCGACATTTCCTTTATGAGGGAACTTAGGTCTCGGCAGTTTTTAGCCACGGTGCGTTGTCTCAGAGCCTGTATACCTATCAAAGGAGTCAAATCTTCCAAGCGTTGTTGAGTTGTAGCCATTGTAGTCTTCGGAGACCAGGATTTGGATCTACAAGGATGATCGGGTTCGCGGGTGAAACAATACCCGTCAAACTTCTAGCTCGCTGTATATTCCTAATGCAACTATGCTATTGTGTTCAGTGTGGGAAACACATATGGCCAAGACGCGAGGGGTCCTTCACTGTCCAGTGACTCGAGACTGGAAGGCAGGCACTGGTTCCTCTGTTACATCGTAGGGCTCCGCCTAGAACTTTCCACGCTCAAATTCTGAAAATTTCATGTAAAATAGCATCAAACTGGCTTATGTCTTTCTTTAGAGTGCGCCTGGCTTGGGCGTCTCAATGCTCCCGAACCAGTACTCTTGACGAATGGGGTTGAATAGGCCATTGGAAACACGGCTCGACCATACTTAAAGCCAAAAGACTAGTGTCCCCAGAACAAGCTTTACGCCCCCGCAGGTATGATGTCAAAACAAGCCGCGGGCTGTTAGAACCGGGCGGGCGGATACTGTCTAAGACCTCCCCGGGCCCCGCACAGACACGGAACGGGAATAGAGTGGAGCCCCGGCAACCCGGGCAGTGAGCTGGGGGACGGGCATTCCCATGTTGGCGGCGGCATTCTGGTGGGAACAGGTGTGCCATGCTGCACCTTGTGCATAAATCTGAGAGCTCACACCGATGCGCATGTTCATCTTGCACCAAGATCTGGGTAGATCCAATTCAACGAATGGCCCTCTGTTTGAGGGCAGGGACGTTTCCGGACGGTTTGTGATGGCTCTGTCCGTGAGAACCGCTCAGCGCAACAAAGACGGCAGACGTGGCTGACCGAGTTCGAATACGAGATCGCACGTCTATACCGAGTCTTGCTTCGCTGGCTCTGCATACGCGCCTGCGTCTAAACCACACCGACATCGCAAACCCCCAATCCCGCCCCAACCCTCGTGGGAAAGCCCCCCCACAATGCTTCCAGAAAGCCCAAGTGAGACATCGAATACCACTTGACTTACACCGGGTCGCCGTTTTCGGGCATGGCGCCAGCTAACTGAAATACCGGCGTGTGTCTCTCAGGTACGGGAGCATGACGGAAGAATCGTCCGTCCATCCCAACCTCCCCCCCACGAACTTCTGTTCCGACACTTTGCAACTTTGCTTCACCCGCAGTGCAGGTCACACAAGACCACGTGCCCGTCAATGGATGGGGGTGGTTGGCAGTCGAGACTCCACCACGGAAAGGGAAAAGCAAAGAGTCGTTTAAAGAATGCCCTCCGTCGTGGCGCGAATTATCGCAAGCGAAAAACCTCTTTTGTTTCTCGCCCCCAGCCAGCTCCAACCGCCCGGCCCCAGCCAAATAAAACCCCCTCATGCGTTGTACGAGGGACACATGACCACAAAATATGCATCATGTCGCTCATTGCGCTCACCGCTGCACTGCTCAGCGCTTCCAACCAACATAGTTTTCCCCCATGGTCTATCTGTTTTGCCACTGCTGGCAAAGATACCAGACCCTCGCTTGCGATCGCACTGAGTCACGCATGCTCCCCAGCCACATGATTCAACTCCCTTTGGCACTCAACAAACAGAGCCGTTGCAGGGAGAACCTGGATGGACTTTGCCGATACTAATGTTGCAATACGAAAGCAGAGGTGATGTGGAATATGGTTCTCCTGGACTCGGTTATGTAAGTCAGCCAAATGTCAAGCGCCACCAGCGACGCCCAAATCCTACCATCACATCTCCAAACCAACACGCACCCCCTCGGTCCGTCTCCCCTCCCGTCACGCAGCTACAGATGACATTGCCCGTCCGCCTCTCCAATCCAACAGGCCTTCCGCATTGCCCCGCGCGCGTGAGGAGCTAGCACTAGCGTGCCCGTTACCTGCGGATGTTTGTCTCTTCGCTCATGGCTCGTGCCGGCCGTAAACGGGGGGTGGTGGGACGGGGGACCAACAAGTCACAGATAGCGCCGTCCGAATCACGCACCTAGGCCGTATGCGGGTTGTAGGGCGGCACGGCGGCCGGCTTGCCCCCCAGGGGTCCAAAGGGACTGCGGGCAAGTAAGCCAGCGCAACGCGGACATGCCGATTATCTACTCGCGTCATCAACACCATTATGAATGCCCAAATGTGTGAAGAAAGGGTCGCGGCCATCAGATCTTGGTCCGTCTTGCCGTGTGGCTAGAGCAAAGTTGAAGCTAAGGTGTGGGTGCAATCGGATGTGACCGGACGAGCAAGGATTCCCTCGGTGATGATCTCTGCAGATGGGGCAGAAGCTGTAGTCAGAGTTGATCGGACGGTTTGACTGGGGGAGGAGTGAAGCCAGGATCTCTCATTCACGTTTGTGCCCCTGTGAACTGCCAACTAGGGCCAAGTTCAGGTTGATACGATGCCACAGTTTTGCCATTTTCGCATCTTTTTGGCCGTCTGTTTCGGGTGATTGAGGGATAGAGTCAGTTGGAGTTGTCACTCCGCCGCTGGTCCCGAAGGATGACAGGACAGGGTTAAGCGAAAGCTAGACAGGCTCCTTCACGGCGCAAATTCCGTGATGCCATGGGGTGGTGTGTTACTCATCTACTAAGACGAATCGGGTCTTCCAATCCAAGTCCAAAGATGGGCTTTCCTTCACAAATGCTCGCGATGGTCGAGCAGGCAACCTTTATCACATTCGTAAACACAGAGGCCTAGGCCAAGGCCGCATCGACTCAATGTCACGGGATGCGGGCTTTCCGATAGGTAAAGGGGATCTGGCGGCCTGGTTTAGTCACAAAGCAGAAAACGGTTTACCGTTCTGACGTTCCGGGAAACCTATTTGCATGGGCTTCCCCCTCATTGTGGATATATGAGTGGAGGGCTCCAGTTCGGAAACCTGAGCTGCAGAAAACTGCGCTGGTGAGGGCCAGTTATCGTCGATTCTATGACGGTCATTCTGTATGCGAGGGACGGCTAGCTGCCAATGAAGACGCCAGAGCGGCACAGTAGCCTCTCATTCGTTGCAAAACACTCTCCGTGACCCGGGCCAGGCATTCCCAACCGGCGTGGACGCGTTGCGAATTGCGCGGTATCCTCGAATATATTGTCGTTATCAACACTGCTGTGTCGCCTCAGAGGCTCTATGCTCGTCTATTAGAGATGCTGGGCGATTCCAGGAAAACCTTTCGAGATGGTGGGACGGCTTCCGCGTTTGCCGCTGCGGCTTCAGGGGCGAACCATGCGTAGCGACGGCTGTCCACTTTGAGTAAAGTGAGCCAATGTTGAAGCTGCCTCTTGCGTACTGGGCCACACAAGAAATGTAAATGCCGTGACGCCTAAGCAATGCGTTGTAGTCGATCGTAATGGCACAAGTTGCACACAGCGCACGCATCTTGGTTGGCCCTCGGTTGCCTCTTGGTTGCTACCTGGCGTGTGAGATCCTGACGTTGATCTGAGCGATCGGATGTAAGATGGAGCAGCAGTACGTGGGGCGACAGCTGCCAAGCATTCAGGGCCCCCTAGCAATGGCTTCCCAAAGAGCATCTCAAGGCGAACTGTGATTGTGATGAGTCCGGAATTGAGTTGTGATGAGAACCCGAGTCAGTTCCTTCCATACAACTGGGTCGGATCTCTATTTGAAATTTTGGTTGCCATTGATTGAGGCGTATTTCGTAATGCGTAGCGCCAATCCGCAATCCAGGTTGGCCATGCCCTCCTTCAGCGCTTCGGGCATGAATATCACAGTTGTATCAATGTGCGTGAAGCAAGCCTGCCGCAATATGCTAGCTCGATAGAGCTGCGTGACAAGATCTTATAGACAGGGCCAGGAACCAGACCGTGTTGAGTCTCGAATTTGTGTGATGGACGCCGATCATCGATTTTTGGTTGATTGCCGTCCTGAAGGGCGAGCCAAGCAAAGTTGAGGGACACGCGGGCGTATCTAAGCTGACGAGCGGACATCGGCTTAGGTGCCCATGCCAGTAACACCCATGTCACCCTCAACTGCTACTTGAAGGGCCACACTTGGGATCAAAGCGGAAACTCAACCAGAAACGATGAAAAAATCAGATGGCCAGAGAGGCTAGCCCGACGGCAAAGCAACCACCCCTGCAACCGGGCCAAGGTACTGTACGACATGGCAGGGGTAGCAGAGATGCGCCCGTCAACTTGCAGACGCACATCCTCGAAAACGAACGAAATCCATCAAAGCTCTTGCGGTCTCTGCTGTTAGTTGGAGCATACCCGAAATTTGAGCAATGGCTCTCGTCGAGTCGCAGTTGGGCAGAAAAGTCGGGCTCGTCTACAGTTCGATAAGGCTGCCAGGACGCCCGCAAGAAATGTAGTGTCTGATACCGGAAGCCTTTGGTATCCCGGTGAAATACGTTGCCAGTTGATGTTGCAGATATCTTTCACCGCCCAGTGATGATTATCTTGTAACGACATGTCGGCGCGACTGAGAACGGGTTTGATGAATCCAAGGTATTTGTCACAGTGGACGTTTTGCCAGCTGTACATCGCAATTACAAGCCCAGGAGAAACGCGATCGATCAACTGCGCCATCCAAAGCGCTGTGAGCATCACTTTGGGAAATTCCCCAATGTATCCGAGGTTGGACAGAATCATACGACGCGGCAGGCACTGCTGCCATGCGAAATGGTGAAAATCTGACATGTTGTGTGGGTGCCTGGCGACCCAGAAACCGAGCTTACTCAACAAGCAGCTAGCCGGGACAGCAGGTGAGGCACGGACAACAAGATGGTTGCGGCGGGGGAACTGACCGCCCGTTCCGAGGTAGCATCGCGGGCGTGCCAGATAGGGAGGGCGCTCTATGTACCTTGCGCATGTGGCATCGGCTTGGCAGTTTCTCCAAGCGATGGCTCGAGAATGAGGCGGCCGTGGGTTGAACCATGCTCACAGTATGCAGCCATACTTTAATACGTGCTTCAGCTATGCACGGGGAAGAGGCCGGTGAATTTCCGTGCTGAACGAGTGTGAATGGGATGAGCTATCATTAGCGGCCGGTGGAAGAGCACAGTTTCCGAGGCTGTCCTGTCTGGCTATGCCATTGGGCTGTCATCGGATGGGTTTCCAGGGGCACCAGCATGGAATTGATATCCGGGGTCCAGAAGACAGGCCAGGCCGGGACCATTGGCATGAATGGGTGTGGACGAGGGGCGAATCGAAATCAGCAAGTCGACCAAAAGGTCGACAGGTGCAGCAAAGTCCATTACTTTGGCTCTGCGTGAGACGAGAAACGAATGTCTTGCAGCATGTCGAACCAAGGTGATGTAATGCAATGCGTCTCATGGTATCGGTGGGATATTGCGATGGACCTTAAGGTTGGTCAGTCTCCACAACCGTAGATACGTTGAACATAGACCAGCTCTGGCCAGCCAGAGGACTGTGACTGAGGGCAATTGGATCGGAACTTTGGAGACCAAAGCTCTATATGATACGGAACGGGTTGGCGGGGGTGTCTGTGTTGTGCATGGTATTCCATGTGGTAGTGATCAGCCCGCGAGCACAAAGAGTTAACGGCGGGCAGATGCAGTGCTGCTGCAGCCTCAACCCTGAAAGTGTTCTGTTTGGTCGGACCTGGGCTCCTGAAGCTGCAGATGCGGATACGGGCTGTTTGAGGGAGCCATTGCACAATGCCAGGCCGGCGAATTGCCCCATCAGTGTGCAGACAGGGCGAGGGGGAACACAGGCTTCCGAGCTTCAAGAAGATGTGGAGATCGATGGTGGATGGTGGCCGCTTGTGTGCCGGCCAGCGGGATGTGATTCCAGACCCACGCCGGCAGAGGCGAAGACGAAGGATGAAGACGAGTGGCGTCCGAGTCGAGGCCCTGGCAAGAAGAACCCAGATCGACTACGAACTAAGACGGTTTAACGCTGCCAGAAAGTGACGGCCGTGTTCCTGAAACTGATGGTAAGGGCCCGATGGTGTGTACCTGACTGTGTGTGTGTGTGAGAGAGCAAGTAGAAATAATGGTACTGATAATGGATGAGGAACGAAACAGGGTATGTAGTCGGCGGAGGGTGTCAGAGGGATGGCTGGGGGATTATGTGAATCAGCAATCCAGCAAAAAGAGGCCGAATAGACATGCCGTGGTTGACAAGAAAGAAGAAACAATTAAGCAGAGAAGTACAATTATTCCGCCGTCCATTGACGCTCACTTCCATGAAGTGAGGTTGGTGAGGTGGCATAGACGGGGGAAAGAGGCATAGGTAGCGGCTACCTCAAGCTTTGCCGCCGTGCGGACGGAAAAAGCGGGTGCCCGTTCGTACCGACTACTACCGAGTGGGTCGATATGGGTCCCCGCAACGGGAGGTTAAAAGCGATGAACCAATCATATAAGACGACATGGGTATCCTTGCTATGCACCTGCTGAACACAAGGCACATGCGGCTCCGGATTGGCCCCATGCAAGTTCCGTAGGCGCCATCACCCTTTCCTCGGCGCGTAGATTGTTCAACCCCGGCTCCCTGTCTCCAGGCCACCGACCCCGACTTCCTCCTCCTCTCTCCTCTCTGTTTCTGTCTCTCCCCTCACCCACCATGCTTCGCCAGCAGCAGGCGCAGCTCCTAGCACTCTCCTCTCCCCCAACCACGCTCTTTTCCTCGCTTCCCGCCGCTCTACCCACGCCGCCCTTCCTTCTGCTAGACTGCTTCCCATGCCATCGATAGGCTCGAGAGCCTATCGATGAGCCCGTCCGAGACTCTTAGCAGCTAACCATCCATGGCCGAGGAGGCGAATCAAGCTTGTCTGTGCCAGGATTCACCATCGTGACCATCGCCGAGAAGAGGGGAGTCGTGCCACTCGTCCCTCCAGTCTCCAAGCTGGACACGCATCCCTCTGTGCACATACCGCGCATTTGGCATTCCACTGCAGCCCTGTAAGGTACCTTTGGCGCCCACCCACTGCTTCAGTACCTAGACCACTGCGTCGATACGGCGAAGCAAGTCAAATCATCAGGGGAAAGCGGAGCTGGAACATCCAAAGCGAGACAGGCTTGTTGGAGAACAGCCGCCGACCAGACGTCACTGCGACTCAAATACCAAACGATGGGGTTCGCTTCTTTATCTGTTGGTTCATTCTGCTTCTTGGTCTCGATGGACTGTTGAACGGGATGACAACCGTTGCAGCAACTGGGGAGTCAAGCTAGGCTGAGCAAGCGAGCGCCGCCTCAGCTCAACCTGATAGGCCAATATTCCTGTCGCCCGCGCGCACACGTACGCACGCAGGACAAGCAAGCATTGCAAGTAGCAGCAGCAGCGGTAGCCAGCCAGCAGCATGCCAGTGGCTGCAAGCAAGACTTTTGCGAGAGAAGAGATGGGCTAGCACTGCGCAACAAGAGGCCCAGAGGCCTAATTATGGCAAAATATTGATGTACTGCCCTGCTCAGACACATTCTGCTTGCCTGGGTGCTCGACAGGTTGCCCAACCAAGCTGCTCATCCTACTCGACCATCTCCACCATGCCATGATCCCCAGTCTTCCTGCTGCATATCCCCCAATTCTGACCCCTCGGCACGCGGTGGCTTGCACCTTACACACCCTGCGCCGTCCCCTTCAACTGGCTTGACAGGGTCCGTCGAAGACAAGCACCCCGGTCTGGTCTCCAGAGCCATGCAGCGCCTTGGCTGTCCAGATGAGCCGGACCGTATCCGCTCCCAGATTCCTCGACCGTTCAGCGAGAAGCTCTAATTTTATGGTCAAGACTGATCGTCCAGTGACAGGTCAGCTCGTCGACTTAGGCGCCATGCTCCATGTTGACTTGACTCTTCCTATTTGGCTCCATCACACCCCGTCCACACCCCCTTCGAGTAGTAACCTCTCTTATTTTCCATCGTCTTTTCGATTCCTTCCCTTTTCTTTTCCCTTTCGTCGTCTGCAAGAAACTCTTTCTAGTGTATACTTGTGTTGCATACTGACAGAGCTTTCCTGCAAGACAAGCGCCGTCACACCCCCTTGAGTAGAGCTTATCCAGTGAGATCCTCTACCCGTCCAACAGACATCGCCTTGAGCAGACAAACCACATCGCTCCACACCCTCCATCTGCGTCTATAGCGTCTTCCTCTCCTCAACACGTCCCGACAGGCTGTAACCGTCTTTAACACGCCGCCTCCCGGACTTTTCTTCTTTCTCCTTTTCCTGTCCTGCCTATATCGGCAACTCGCTGGGAACCTCCCCTAGAAAACCAAGAGAACAACTCCGCGCTGTAAGAGTGACACTGGAGTACAACGGCGCAACCAGCAACAGTAGCACAGCAGCAGGCAAACGATACCGCCATTCTCAAGAGAGCCTACGAAGAACATTCCGCAAGTCTGGAACCCTGAAACGTGGAAGGACAGCCGGTCCGGGAACGGACATTGGAAAGTGCTTCATGTGATAGTTGAAGTGGAAGAGGTGTAGCTTCCCGACTGCCTTTGGTTCGCTACGAAGCAGCCGGACGGAGGTGTGACCGCCGCGGATTGGTGAGTAGGCCTGTCTCACAAAAGTCATTCAGTTGTTTCTCGGCTTAAGAGGGCTTAGAGGTTACCGGTGGACAGGGAACTGCAGCCGTTTCCCTGCCTAAAACTTGCCATTCCCAAATGCAGCTTGCCGACTAACATCGTACCGGGTTCCAGATCGAAATCCAAAAGAGATATAGTGCCATCATGTCCGCCTCCGCGAGAAACCGAACCGCTACCGTCAGCTCTGGGAAGTCGTCGCAAAGGGGTCGGAGCAATGAGATGCAGGATTTCAACATGTCGCAGCCCAATATTATGCGTTACTTCGAGCCATGCGCCGCGACGGCGTCCATGTTCCTGTATGCGCAGGGCTCATCCATCGTCTGCTGCCACCACGACACCCTTACAATCGAGAGGAGGTTTTCGAGACACTCGGACGAGGTTCAGTTACTTGCAGTCGACACCCAGAGCGAGATTGGAGCGGGGAGGCTGGTAGTGAGTTACGATGCTGGGCAGACAGCGATTGTCTGGGATATTATGACAGGCGACGAAGTGGCTCGGTTTGCATCGTATGAGCATCTTACGACTGCCGCTTGGATGCGTAACGGCAACGTTGCTTTTGGTGAGTTTGCATTGGGAGTTCTTCTGCTGAGGCTGCTAACAGATCATAGGCAACACCCAGGGCAACATTATTCTATTCGAGCCTACTACATCAGAACATATTTCTTCAAGAACGATTGACCAGATCGCAGTAACAGCACTCGCACCGGCCGCAGACTGTCGGACATTTGCAATCGGGTAGGCTTGGCAAATACCTCAAGACAGGCAACAGAAAGCTAACCACATATAGTTATCAAAACGGATCTCTGCTGGTCGCAACCCTTCAGCCGCGATTCACCATTCTACACAACCTGGGCACCTCAAGAGCGCCTTCACCCATCGTCACCCTGAACTGGCATGCATCGTCATCTCGACAGAAGTCGGACATGTTGGCGTCCCAAACTCATGATGGCGACCTACGAGTTTGGAGCGTCTCTAAATCATACAGCAGCGACGACCCCGCCAAGGTCGTGAGAATCCTCAAGCGTACCGACAACTATCAAAGCGGACCGAACTGGATGGGCTGGTCAAAGAACGGCCGAATCATTCAGTATTCCGACTCGTACGTCATTTTTTGCCACTTGGACATACGCGCGCGTTTAGAATCCGCACTGACGTTGATCACACTAGGGAAACACTATCGTGGGATGTCCGTACTAAGCACGTTACTTGGGACAGTATCCCGACGCTTGAGCATGTCAGAGGCCTGGCCGTGTACGGCCCCGGTGCCAGCCTATTCACACTCGGAGCCAACAACACGGTTCAGCAGTTCGATCTCAACACCCCGTCAATCATCGTGGCCAACGTCCAGCATCCTGCTAACCTGTTGCCGCCATCACCGCCGGTCTCAATCGAGGAACAGCAAGGGCAAAAGACCTCAACAACAATCGTCACCGACTCTGATGCCACCTCTGGTACAATTGAACTGGGTATCTCCGAGAGCGACGAAGACCACCTATCGCCCTTTGACCGCATCGTCGGCCGGAAGGACACGGACACTCCCAAGGCGCTTGATCCCTATGATGCCGACACAGCAAGCGCAGCCTCTAGCCGCAGCGGGCTCTCTTCGATCTCAAAATCTTCCGGAGGATCTCGGACACCCGGCCGCTACCCTTCGTCAGCTGTCTCACGAGGTATGACTGAAAACACATACATCTCGGCCGGTTCGTCTTTGAGGTCATCCGCTGCGCCGTACCAAGAAAGAGACATGTACTCGATGAGCGGAACCTCGATGATGAGCGGTACCTCAATTTCTTCCTACCGCTCTCGCCGCTCCAGGCCCTCCCGCCTGCGTAATGAGGTTCTGCCAAGCCCAGTTGACAGCAAGGTTCAGGACCTCTTCAAGTACACAAGAAGCCGGCTCAGTGACATTCCTTACAAGCACCCAGTCACCACTGATAACAGCCGCCTGACTAACGACGATCTTCGCAAGCAAATGCTGAACACCATCTTCGGATGGAACAAGGAGATCGAGGATCTGGTCCGGGAGGAGTTGAGCAGACACAACGCTGGCTCACCGGGCCGCATCCTACTGATGAGGTGGCTTGGCGATATTGACGCTGATGTTATGGCAGCGAGTTCAGCCTCCATGACTTCTTCCGACTGGATGTTGCTAGCCCTCAGCGGTATCGGAGGCCAAGCCTCGCAGCACAAGTTGGGTCGAGCTTACGTTCAGAGACTACTGGAGCATGGCGATCTTCACGCTGCGGTTACTATTCTCATTGGAATGGGTGACCACAATGACGCGATCGAGATTTACGTCTCGCACAAGAAGTACATGGAAGCTCTCATTCTGACCTGCCTGTTCTATCCTGCCGTTTGGGAACGACAGTCAGCTATCATTAAGAAATGGGGAGAATGGGCTGTCATGCATGGGCAACAGCAGCTTGCAGTCCGATGGTAAGTTGCTCAAACAAGCAGTATCGTGTAGATCGCTAATCACTAAACAGCTTTGCTTGCACCGGAGCTGAGTCTGATGAGCCTTGGACGTCTCCTTCCGCTGCCCAGATTACCTTCCAGAGCATCAACCAGAACCTCAACGAGAGCATTCCCGAAGTGCTGTCGCCACCATTGTCGCCCCCCGGCATCAACCGCGGACCTCAAAGGAGCATCGCAAAGACGTCCGCTCTGAAGCTCATCACGTCTTTTGGCGAGCAGCCCGGCAAGTCAAAGTTCTTTTCTCAGGGAGATGGCGGCCAGACTCCCATTGCCGCCGGCCCCACTCCTATTGCGGATTCCGCTGTCTCTCCCGGCGGCTACGATGTGACCACTGCGTTCATCCGCCCACCAAACCGCAGTCAATTCAACACGCCGAACTCCGCAAGATCTGGAGCGTCTGGCTTCAGTCGCAAGCGTCTTCCCTCCATCGGTGAGATCCCAGGAGACTTGTCCCGCGATCAGCTCCACGCCGAAGGCGAAGAGTCCCGGCGCGCCATGCAAATGCGCATGTCTTCTGCCGAGCAGGATAACCTTGCCGCCGGTCTTTCGTTGCAGAGGGCCGCTACCGCAAGCCCCATGATGATGCGTGACCAATATAAGAAGATCACTACGCGGACAAGAGAGCCTCCTCCGCCGTCTCCCGACGCCAGAATGCTCGTCAAAATGGAGGGCAACATGGCTCAACGCAACGGTTCTCGAGACCGCAAGCCAAAGGGCCTTCATCTTGAACTCGCGGGTCTCAATAACATGGCCAATGAGATTACTTCACCCGAACAGTCTGTGTCATCTTCGACCCGCTTCCACTGGCCCTCTCGACGTCGCGGCCCGGGATCCGTCACAGGCTCTGTGACGTCTCAGTCTACTACGGGCAAAAGCCTTCGCAGCAATACCACTGGCGGACGACAGGACTATATCCACAGCCTCGACACCGCTCAGCGTCTTCAGCAACGCAAACAGCGAAGCCGACACGCAAGCCGAGAAGGTAAGAGGGACGGCTCCCGTGGTCGCGATCGCGATCATAGCCGCACTCGCAAGACGACTTCTCGTGAGGCTTCGGCGGAACGTGGCCGTGCCTCAAGCCGCAACTGGCCCAAGCCGAAGCGCTCGCCAACCTCACCCATTCCCATGTCGCCTGAGGACCTTATCAACTTGAGTACTCCCAGGATGCTGCCAGAGGTTGTGGACCCTGCCACAGTGAGAAAGTCCAGTAAGAGCCGAAAGGGAACCAGTCGCGCGTCCAGCCGTGGCAGCCAGGGCCGCGCTAGAAGCCCCGAGACTAGACACCGCCCTCCTGCGCTTGATCTCCGTGGGCGAAGCGCGGACCGTGGCGTTGGCTCTCATGCTCGGTCACCTTCGTCCCCGCTTCCCCTCTCAGCCAACCTGGTCCATTACCAAGGATCCGAAGACGAGGAAGACTACGTCAAGGCCGTCGTTGCACAAGAGAACTTTAGGAATAGGCATAACAGGAGCACTAGTCAGCACGGATCTCGCAAGGCCCTCTCTCCTGAGCTTACTAGAGAGTTCCCCCGGCGAGACCGATCCGAGAGTCGCCGTCGCCAAGCTGATGAGAACATGGATCAGCCCCGCGATGCTGCGCCCACCCAGTCCAAGTCGCGCGCCGCCTCTACTGAGCACGCTGGAGACCTAAAGGCCATGAAGGATGAAAGACAACGCAAGAAGGAAGAAGCCGCCCGGGAGCTTGAGGAGCGCCGGAAGTCGCTTGCACAGCGTCCGTCGGCACCCCCCATCCCCCATCCCAGTCATATACGCATCGGCATTGAACCGTCATCCAGCGCCTTCGAGCTTCCCCCTCGCAGTCACACTGCCGACCCGACCCAGAGGAGCATGTACGCTCGTAGCAACTCCAACGTCCACATCGGGCTTCCTGCGACCCCTAAGGCCATGCGTCTTATCATTGAGTCGGACAAGGACAAGAACAGCATCCCGGTGCCCCCAATCCCAGCGACATTTGCGCAGCGTCACTCTCCAGTGACTTCTCCTCAGGAGCAATCCCCCGACAAGGAGAAGGAGGCCGAGTCTCTTACCCTGCTTCCGCAGACGACGTACCAACTCCCATCTTCGGTCTACCAGCCTCCGGCCCGTGGCATGATCCCGCGCAGCATGTCCGCCCCACCAATTCCTCCTGATGCACCCTCCCCGAGGGGACCGAGCTCTCACAGCAAGGGGCTCTCCCGTGGTCCTTCGATGAGAAGAGGCAACTCAGGAGAAATCCGTACCGTTGACGACATGATCCGCGCCAGACGCGAATCCCAGGAGAGCAACAACTACGGTGTCCTTCCGCCGCCACCGCCGCCCCCTCCAATGCTGAAGGAGCTCCAGCACCTCGCCATGCCTCCTCCCCCGCCACCGGCACCCCTTCCGTACGCCGCCCACAACAACGCGGGTGGTTTTGGATCCGGCATGATCGAGATCATCATGGACGACGACGAGCCCGCTCCCGCGACCGTCGCCGCACCCATGGACACCACCGTCCCCGTTCTCCCGCCGCCCGCTCCCCCAGCGTCAAAGGGTCACAGTCGCGGCCGTAGCTTCTCTGAGCGTGACAACAGTATTGCTGGCCGCATCTCCAAGGCCACCGACCGCTTCCGATCCGGCAGCCGCCCCCGCAAGGAACCCTCCAGCCGCCCTCGCGGGCAGGATGACTACGAATACGCGCCTTACGAGAGCGTGCCTATGCAGGCGACCTACGGTCGCGAAACTTTGCGGTCTCCCATCATGGCGCAGAAAGGTCTGCCTACCGGCCTGCACCAGAGCGAGATGATCTAAAAAACAACCTCCCACCTCCTAATTATCATTACACTTTACACGTTCCGATTCGTTGCATGGCGACTGGCGTTTCTCGATGAATCTTGATACCATTACTTTTTCGACGAGCAGGAGGAAATACAAACATCCCTTCGTGACGCGGTGTAAGCCGTTGCCAGCAAGAACAACAGCAGATTTAGAAGGCGCCTGTTCTGTATACTTCGAGTCTATCCTTGAACGATTTACCAAGCGCGCAGAGCGAACGTTTTTCCAACCATTTCTTCTCATCCTTCTTCCGTTTTTCTGCTCTGTTTTGCTTGCATTCTTCCTTTCTCAAATGATGACTGATGATGGGCTGGGTCTTGGAAATGGGAGGGGGGCGAACAGAGCCGTGAGGCGAAATACATAAGCACACGATACCTGTAGGAGGCGGCGGTGTACGTGATGGACGGGCTGGCCTCGGAAGAAAAGACGACGGCGGGCAACGAAAAGAGAAAACAGAGAAAAGCCAGAAGATCTCAAGATGACACCGTCTTGTGCTGAGGCCGGAGGGGAAGAAAGCCCAGGTGGGGGTGATGAGAGTGAAAAGGAGACCGAAAAGTGCTGGAAACGCGTGTCTTACAATGTTGCCTCACGGCATCTTTGTTCATCTAGTTGAAGGGTGGGGGTTCCCATCTCTCTCTTTATCTTCTCTTGTCGCTTGCTCCCAATGTTTTCCGATTTGAGAGTGATTGACGTTATTTCCTTTTGAGTGGTCGGTGTGGTATGTAGCTGCTCGTCGAGATGGCCCACGTACAGGCAGCATATTGACAAGAATGCGATCTATTCCCGAACACCTCCTTTCAACTGTGACTCAATAACACAAATCCAAGTCGTCAGATTGATCTTAATGGTTGAGATGGGAGACAAAACCCGAAAAAGGACATGTCAATGGACGGGTTCGAACACCGTGTGCAGATTACTGTGCACATATGCTCCTAAACATCGCGAGATGCATCAATCACTACACCCGGCAGCGCAGCGCAGAAAACCCGTTTACGAGATTTCACGGTCGCAAAAGCAATGCACACCATCATCATTAAGATAAAATGCAAAAATTGGAGTTGGCATCTCCATCTTCAACCAGTACCCCAAGCCCCTAGCGATCGTAATCCAGCACGCCATGCGACGGTGAAGATATCTCTGCAGAGTGAAGCCTCCCTCAAGTGTTATCTTCATTGCTTAGGGCCACACGCAGCGATCGCAGGTTACCCATGCGAGTGGGTGGCCACCGCAGCATTCGCACTGGGCGCCGCTAGAGGGTTCCAATGTGGATGGGGTAGCGGAAGAAGAATAATGAAAGCCTTCAACCATTTGACCATTACAGCCGATAGTTTCCGCAAAACTTTGTCTATAAGTAGTATCAGCTGGTCACTAGGGACGTGCACCCCATCAGTTGGTAAGGATGGGGCTCTGTTGATGTAAGCGGGACGGTGACATTTGGGCCACCACACTGCATGTGCCACACGCTACGGGGAGACTCCCACCGAGCACCGACCTGAGCTTTAAGCTCCTATCCCCATTCTTTATCGGAGCTGAAGCCGCGATTGTGTACTGCGATCCTGGCGCAGCCATTCACCCGCGTCCCAATTGGCTTTCTTGAGTTGACTTTCTTGAGTTGACGCGACTTTGCGCACCCTCAATGGCACTATAGCGGCGACCAGCCCATCTCTCCCCCGATAGCATCGCGAACACAAATCCTCACTCACGATGCTCACGACCGCCCCCCGCCTCCACGTCCGGCGCCCCTCGCCAACAACCGCCGAATTCACAATAACCACTCGCCCGCCCCCGACCCTCACCATACGCCTTCTCTCAAGCCTCCTACTCGCCCTCCGCGTCCTCGTCTTCCTCTCCTCGATCCTCCTTCTCCACGCCGCCTGGTCGCAGTCCCTTTACGCGGCGCCCTTCTTCTCCCCGTCGCTGACTAGGACACCTGCGACACCCAACGACACCCCCGAGGACGCCTTCTTCTCGAACGGGGGCTTCTGGCGAACCCTACACTTCATCCACGCCTCCGCGCCGGGCCGCCTCGCCCACCGCATCGCCGCGTCCCCCGCGGTGCCCCTCCCCATCCTCATACCCGGCTGCCTCCTCGCGGCCTACGCGACGCTGCTGCGCACGCACACCACCGAGAGCCTGCTGGTCCTGCGCGGGCTGGGCATCCAGACGAGCTCTACGAGCGGGAGCTACCTCTCGGCCGCCGCGACGCGCTTCATACCTACAGAGAAGATCCAGGACGTGCTCGTCAACGAGGCCTTTCGCGGCTTCGAGGTGCGCTACTACCTGATTGTTATCGTCGAGGGCGAGGAGGACCTCGTCGTCGTGTTCCCGAGGCTGCTGCCGCGCAAGAAGATTGTCGAGACGGTGTGGAGGGGGGTCAGGGGGTGCCTGTGGGAGGCGGACGGGACCGCGGGCGGAAGTAGCAACACTAGGAAGATGGACGAGAGGTGGCAGGGCGGGGTGTAGCCCAGTTGCACTACACCCCCTTTACGAATTCATGATGTTCAAAAAAAGACTTAATTTGGTTTCGTTTCCACCGCCATGTCTACGGCTTATTCGTCCCCACCCCCTACCGCGGCGGCACCCGCCTGCTTGGCGTCCTTGATCACCTTCCTCCAGTTCTTGGACTCCCTCATCTCGTCAGAGTTCTTGAACCCCTTGCGCTGCGCCCACCGGTTGTTGATCTCCTCCGGCGTCGGCGTCAGCTGCTTCTTGGCGATGGGCACGTAGCCGCCCGCGAGCTTCCCCTCGTGGCCCCCCTGGAACACCCGCTTCCCCTTGGCCTTGGCCTCGGTGCCCTGCACCTGGCCCGAGACGAGGTCCAGCAGCCGGTTGGCCAGCAGCTCGTCCATCTTCTTGTCGCGGTAGTGCGCCCACAGGCTCTCGACGACGTCGGCCTCGCCGTACACCCAGCGCAGCGCGTTGGCGGCCTCGGCCGGCGTGCGGCTGTCGCCGTCGCCAGGGAACACGCAGTTCCAGAGGACGAGGGGCGTCTCGTGCGCGAGGTCGTAGTTGGGCTTGCGGGGCGACTTGTCGACGTCGAGGAGCTGCGTGATGATCTCCGGCTTCTCGAGGCGCTGGCCCACGAGGAAGAGGATCGTCACCATGTGCCGGATCTGGTGCCACAGGAACGCCGTGCCGCGGATGTTGAACGAGTACACCTTGGGCAGCTTGCTGCCGTCGGCGGCGCTGAGCCCCAGGTACGGCAGCGCCGAGCCGACGTCCCGGACCTCCTCGACGCCAGCCTCGAACATGCGCCGCTCAAAGTTTGTGATCTGCTTGCTGCCGTCGACCTTGCAAAAGTTGCGGAAGTCGTGGTTGCCGACGAAGCGCCGCGCCGCCTCGTTCATGGCGTCGATGTCGAGGTACCCTTCCCTCATGCCGTCCGGCGTGCCGTCGACGGTCGCGGCCGTGGGGGTGAAGGCCGGCTGGGTGAAGAAGTAGCGGTACTGCCGTTCCTCACAGGAGAAGCGCGCAGAAAAGTCCGGCGGCGGCGACGGGCACCAGGCGATGATGCGGATGTCGTCGGGGAGGAGGCGGTTGAGGACCTTGACGTACTGGATCTCGTCGTTGATGTCGTCCCACTCCTTGGCGGGCTTCTTTTCCTGCTTCTGCTTCTTCTTGTCCTCTTCGGCTTTCTCAGCGGTCCCCTCCATCGCCGTGTCCCCTTCCGCCTCGGCAATGGCTTCCTCCTCCGGCTTCTTGGGCAGCGGCTTGTTACTCCGCACCCTCAACCCGATGACCTGGCCAAAGGCGCTGACGCCACGGTCCGTCCGCCCACACTTGGAGTACTCGCAGCAGTCGAAGTTGACGACGTCCGGGTCCTCGGGGAAGATGAGGCACGCCTTTGTCAGCGCGTTCCACAGCTCGCCCTCGATGGTCGGCAGGCTCGCCGACGTGGCGTACTCGAAGCCGCCGTAGCGCTTGCCCAAGTACGCGAGCTTGAGGGCGATGAAGCGGGTCGAGTACCGAGAAGCGTCCATCTTCTTGGCGTCCTTCTTGCGCTTCTTCGCCGGGGGCGGGGCGGTGTCTGGCGTCGCCGTGCCGGAGCCGGAGCCGGCCCCGGTGGGCTTGGATGAAGAGGCATCGTTCCGCTTTTCCAGCTCGTGCTCGAGTTGTCTTATGCGTGCAATAAGACGATCCTTCTCCCATGAGTGGTACCTCCCGCTCGTATCAACCATTTTTGCGATGAGAGCGGTGCTCAGGCGCCGTGTTGTTGCTGGAGAAGTGCAGTAGGTGTGAATGAGAGGCCGGTGAGTGAGATGGTGGTGATGGCTCCGTTGACTATGGGGTTGTACGGGCAAAATCCTTTGACAGTCGTGTAAGAGCCCAACGGAGCGTCTGGATAGGATCAGACGTGGGCTTCGCGGGCTTTGCAGACGGAGGCCCCTTAATATTTCATGTAAGGGCTTCATAAAGCCCTCTCCTTTCTCATATGAGTCTGAATTTTGGAGGGGTCGGCTTTTAGACCACCACCATGCGGGTACCTCTTAGCTGCCACTTTGGAGGGGCACTTCAGCAGTCACAGTCATGGGCAACTTTTGGCGCATCGCTTTTTTTTTTTCTTCTTCGTCTCCAAACTTTTTTTCGCCCTGTCGGAAAACAGTGTGTGGCTTGTGCTGTGTGGCGGTGGTCCCCACTCCTCACTCCCTGATGGAGAACGCCGAACCGATTTGATGGAGCTGGTGGGAGCGGGA
Organism: Colletotrichum spaethianum; assembly: GCF_022836535.1. NCBI lineage: Eukaryota > Fungi > Ascomycota > Sordariomycetes > Glomerellales > Glomerellaceae > Colletotrichum > Colletotrichum spaethianum. Next base: position 138,514 of record NW_026054788.1, read on the forward strand.
TGGGCAGTGCGTAGACTGTGTTTCCTGGGGTCTTGGCTACTTTAACCTACCTCACCTCAGGTCTGGCCCAGGCGCTGCGCCATTTGTCCCCCAGACATCCGCTATCAAAACGTCACACGACGGCCATTCGGATTACCGCAATAGGCGTTGCTCATTCAACATGGACGGAGACGCAATCAGGATCTTGCTAGTTGGTGATGAGAAATGTGGAAAGACGTCGTTCATCTCGTCCGTATGCCCTCGTGAGAATCCGACGTGAGGAGCCACAGCTAATGTCGCGTTGCCCCTGAGTAGACGGCTGAGTGCCGGTGAAGGAACCGGTCCCATTACTCTGCTTAGAGACATTGATCAACCATTCATCTTCGAGATTAAGCTTGGCCAAAACCCATACCGTTTGGAGTTCTATGATACAAATAGCCCCGAAAACTGGAAGCTCCTTGACCCCGACATCGTCATCTTATGCTACGACATCAGCCAGCGGCTCAGTCTCATCAACATGCGGAGACATGTAAGTCCCTCGTCTCTTCAATTCTTCATGCCCCATGTTCTGATGTCCGAGATAGTGGCTCAAGGAGGTGAAACTGTCCTTCCGCAGACCCGATCGTCTGCCCATTCTCATGTTGGGTCTCAAACGAGATCTGAGATCCGAAGATGACCCCAACGGCATCATCTACCCCCAAGAAGCCTACCAGCAGGCGCAGGAGATGCGCATAGATAGATACATGGAGTGCTCGGCAGTGACTGGAGAGCTCATCAAGCTGGCGTTCGAGGACATCTGCAAAACGGCGGTGCTGACGCGCAAGGCAGAGGGTGGACAGAGCGAAGGCGGATGTATCGTCATGTAAAATTCATCGTCTTCTGTCAGTTGATCGTCGACGAGCTTCTCTGCCGAGAAGGGGAGGCAACATTGGAAGGCTCGGCGCGATCTGGATTGCATTGCAGAGTGCGGTCGGGGATGCCCTCCTAAGCAGCACCCTCGTCGCCGGCCTCCTCCTGTGCCTCCTCTTGAGGAAATGTGCCGAGGACTTCGGCAATGATGTTGACCATTTCCTCCTGCTGGTTCTCGTCGAAGCGCTCCGACATCTCTTCAATGACGGTGTTCAGCGCAGCGACGGACGCGGGACGGAGGTTGAGGATCATGATGACCTCGCCCTTGGCCAGGTCATAGGGACGGAGCTTCTCCAAGAGCTGGGGGATGCAGCCCGGCTGATAGGTGATGGGGTCCTGGCTCAACGGGTTGGGTGGTGTGCGCAGGTATTGGAGGAGCTAGACCGGATAAGTCAGTAACGGGTCTATTACACAAGAGCAGATACCCAAATCTCATTGGATTGTTTTTCGGTTGCATAGAGATAGCAAAGATGAAAATTCGGAACCTCACCTCTCTTGCCAGGGCCTCAAGGTTGCCAGGGCCGCGGCGCTCTCCACGCTTCTTCTGGCCGAGCTTGCGTTCCGTCAAGTGCTGATAGACCTCGTAGTTGGTCAGAACGGCTGACTGAGCCTCAAGGATCTTCATCGTGAAGGTAAGCTTGGCGAGTTGAGAACCGGGTCGCGATCCCAGCGGCAAAAGTAGGTGAGCGAGCGTGAGGCGGTTGGTTTATTCAGCGTGGGAGCACTGGTAACGGGGTATCGGCAAATGGTGCTGCAAGATTGCAAAGGTGCGGAAATGCAGGCTGCGCTTGGTGTTTGCTGAAATTTGTCGTGTCGGTGTGCAAGGTGAGGCTAGGCCAACAACGTCCCCTTGTCACTCAGAGAACGGAACCAAACAGGTGCACTGGATAGGCCGGGAGTTGACAGGTCGAGTCACACAACCTTGAGGGAGCCGACGCCCAAGGTGGCCCTCTTTTCTTGACAAGGGCTCAAATGGCTCTCGAGGCGAAAATAATAGAAACACAGGGCAATGTGGACTCTGTCGTGCAAAAGTCAGGGTCAGCCCAGCAGTGCATGTACACAAGTTGAGTAGGGGAGTCTAAGCAAACGACGAGGCAAGACGAAGCAAGGCGAGGTAGACGAAGCAAGGCGAGGTAGACGAAGCAAGGCGAGGTGAGCGAAGCGAAAATGTACGAAAGTACTTTTTCTATGAGTTTGAAGCAAAAAGCGTGACTGCACAGAAGTTCTGTCGCAAATTTCTTTTTTTGTAGATAGAGGTGCCCCGCGGTTGTCACAGTTGGCAGACCACCTGCGAGACCAGAAGGTGGTAACAAGCAGAAAAAAAAGCGGCTGCAGCGAGACCGCCCAAGGCACCAATCACGAAGCCCAGTCCCCCACTTTGCCATGTGCTAAAATGTCGCGAAGTACGTACCGGATCTGGAATTGCGCAATGAGAGGGGGGGGAAGCATTGGCGGCTTTCGATTCAGAAGACGCCGGCGCTCCCTTCTGCACCTCGCCTGGCTGGGTGACTGCTAGTATCATGCGACCGTTACTTGATATGAGCGGTATTTTTTCTTCCAGGTGTACATTGAAGGGAATGGGCAATCATAAGGCAGTTAGACTTGTAGGATGGGACTGCAGATTGACCACATCACAAATCGGATTTCAGAAAAGAGTCACAGGCGGTGGTGCATCATCATCATTGACTGTTGCACGAATCCCATGCAAACCTCCCTGTACGAAGAATTTGTCTCGGCACTGTATTGCAGAAGTTCGTGCTGCTGAGCCATTGTCACGGTTCTCGCCCCCAGGCCAGGTACTGGTAGGTATCCCCGCCGCCGGTCTGCGGCACTCTCCATGAGGCTCGGCATGTCTGGGCAGCCCGGCAACAGGCCGAAAAACACAGTGCATGGCCAGAAGGTCTCGGAGTCATGAGAAACACACCCACGGCGCGCGTCTTAACCTAAAAAGGCCAAGTCTAGGCCTGGCCACCCTGTGCATTCACCCTGTGCAATCTCTCTTTCCACCCCACCAAGAAACATTCCCACCCACCACCCCCAAAACCCACATGGCACGGCGACCGCACCCAACCCCGATTCCTACCAATCCCAAACAAACTTATCCACTAAGAGATTTTCCTTTACAACTTCTCGACAACCCCAGCTTCAGAGAACTCCCCCGCTAACCAGCTTTTTTCTTCCCTCCTCCCTCTCCTCTTGAGCTTGCTCGTCATGCTCCCGTTGTGATCGCAACCTCAGAGGCCTTCCCCTCTCACCTCGTCGTTTGCCCTCAATCCCCTTTGGCATTGCTACTCTATTCCCAATTCAACTCTGCGCATACCCTCGGCCTCGGCACATTCCAGTCCCCTGTGACGTCGCCCTACACCCCACTAGCAGATTTTTGACGTCTCGAGCGAACCCGACACCGGCTCTTTCGCTCGCGATCCTCCAACCCGCACACGACATCCCACCCTCGTACCCTTACTCGCACCTACCTATCTCCACAAACCCTCGATTCCCCAACCTGCGTACTATAAAATCGCAGCTCAGGCTTTGACGCCTCTTCTTCTTCAACCAACCCCAGTCTCAGCCCAAACGAGGTGCCGAACTTCAACCTCGAACATTACCGGTTTCGCCCGAACGAGAAAAAATATATACATACCCTTTCCGTCCGACAACACAACTATCCCACACAAGAGACCTCACCAATACCCACCATGGTCCGCAATATTATTGTGCTTGGTGGTAACACCCACCCCGAGCTGGTCAACAGCGTCTGCAACAACCTGGGCCTGAACCCTTGCGAGCGCGTTCTCAGCAAGTTCTCGGTCGGCGAGAGTCGCTGTGAGATCAAAGACTCCGTACGTGGCAAGGATGTCTTTATCATCCAGACTGCTTCCGGCTCCGTCAACGACGGCTTCATGGACCTGTGCATTATGATCTCTGCCTGCAAGACCGGCTCTGCCAAGAGAGTCACTGCCGTCATGCCTCTGTTCCCGTACTCGAGACAACCCGACGTCCCCTATAAGAAGGCCGGCGCGCCCCTCTCGAAGTCAACAACCGAAGCCTCCAAGAACTACACCTTCGAGAGTGTGCCTGCCACCCCGGCCCTGGCATTGCGCGCAGTGTTGGCCTCCCCAACGGCATCGACGGCATTGCCTCCAAGCTGGCCAAGAGTAAGCTCAATGAGGAGCGAACCAACGGCATGAACGGATCATCCGACTACTTCAAGAACGGCGAGCACAAGACCAATGGCAACAGCAACGGCCGCCCCCACCAGGACTCTGTTTCCTCGCAGTTCAGCTACACCACCCACGACTACGAGAACCAGAACCAGATCAACGGCTTCCAGTCCAAGCCCGGCTACAAGCAGTGGGTTGCTCAAGCTGGCACTCTGGTCGCAGACCTCTTGACCTGCGCTGGAGCGGACCATGTGGTATGTTTCCCCAAAGAACAAACCTGGGCAATGCGTGAAAGCATGCGCCCGGTGTTACTTGAACGTTGGGCACAAAGCTAACAAGTACACAGATCACGTAGGTTTACTCCCTCACCTTCCCTGGCGTGATGTGCTTTCTTGCGCCTGAGTCTTTGTTGCCAACTCTACCAAAGCTACCTCGTAGCTCCGCCCTGCCTGCATTTCTCTATTGCTTCTTGAAGAAGCAATTGCTAATGATTGCAGGATGGATCTCCACGATCCTCAATACCAGGGCTTCTTCGACGTCCCCGTCGACAACTTGTACGGCAAGCCCCTCATCAAGAGATACATCCAGCAGAACATCCCCAACTACAAGGATGCCGTTGTCATCAGCCCCGACGCCGGTGGTGCCAAGCGCGCCACTGCCATTGCCGATGAGCTGGACATGGCCTTTGCCCTGATTCACAAGGTAGGTCATTGAGTTTCCGTGAGAGAAGGTACAGAATTCATATGTTTTCTTCTTCAGGAGCGACGCCCGACCAAGTACACCGAGCAGCGCAACGCCAGCATGATGCTGGTGGGCGATGTCAAGGACAAGGTCTGTATCCTCGTCGACGATCTCATCGACACCGGCAACACCATCACCAGAGCTGCCAAGCTGCTCAAGAAGGAGGGTGCTACTCACATCTATGCCCTCTTGACCCACGGCATTCTCAGCGGTGACGCCATCCCGCGCATCAACGCCTCGGCCATCGACAAGATGGTCGTCACCAACACGGTCCCTCAGCGAGACCACATGCGGGTCTGCCCCAAGCTCGAGTACCTGGACGGTGAGTTCTCCGCTGCCCTGCCTGTCTAAACTTTTGCTAAACTGCGGTAGTCTCTCCCGTCTTCGCGGAGGCGATTCGCCGTGTTCACCACGGCGAGTCCATCAGCGTCCTTTTCCAGCACAACTAAAAGCATCATCACATGGCGTTGAAAAGAACATCGGCTTTTGCATCGGAGGGTTTATTGGATTCCAACAACTGCTTCTAGGGAAATTTCAGCAACCGTGGTTGTTGCTTTTACAGGCGTTCAGCACAGGGAGGGGGTGGTCGAGTGCGGCATCTTTTTCCGCCATGGACATTCTAGACGTTTTCCCTTTTTTACCGGATCATCCACCACATACCAGCTCGTTTCCCGCGGGAAACAGAGCGGTTCGTAGGCAGCCCCATCTGGCTTGCCATATTGCTACACAAAAACACACAACACACAAGAAGGAGTTACATAGGACCTCATCCGTAGCGATGGGGGCTCTTTGTACAGCGGACCCGAAGAGCGGTGTTGGCTCGATTCGGCGGCTTTGCTATACACAAAACTTTCCAAGTCTTCATGGGTCACAAACACACACTTGTCTCTTTTCACTCTCTGCGAATTTGGGCTCTTTCCTTGATAATTTAGGGACTCGCATGTGGGGAGGCAGTGGAGAAGTGGGTGCGCCGTAGTCTTGTCACTTCCCGTCCACGCGTAACAAGAAAATCACCGTAGAAAACAGCCTCGCCGCTCGTGCACCGTGAGTGTGCTCGTAGATCATCGTGACACGTAAGATAGACTAGAAAATCTAGCAATTAAGATGTGCGAAACCTCTGTCAGTTTGAATGTGCTGTGCCTTTGATGTCGTCAGTGGTTCTGAGAAGTTGCCTTCATGACGTCCCCAGCTTGAGTTTCTAACCGGTGGAGTCACCTTTCCAAGTCTCTGCAGCCTTGGTCGAGCCTTCTTCAGAGCTTCAGGAAAGATTGTCATCGGTGATCTCATTTTCATGGTTAACTTGGTTAGGAGCATTGCTTCTCTTCCGCGTCTGGCTCAGCTGATGCTCAGTGTAGAGAAAACATTAAGGGGTGTGGGCTGTTGGGTCTCTGGGATTGTGCGCGGCTACTTTCAAGGACAAGCAGCCCATAATCTAGGGCCCCTATCTGTGAAAGTAGCCTTGAAACCGAATCACTGGGTCGTCAACTGCCAAGCCTGTATGGCGCTGTCACTGGAGAATCGCACAAAGTACAGTTTGATTGTACTAGGAGTTTTCGGCCCAGTTGCATATTTCACAAGGTGTGAGACAAGAGAGGTAGGCATCTGTCTTAGCAGTGTTTCGTTGACTGCTGTGATATATCTGTCTATTTGGACACTGAACTATCGACCGAACATATTGAGACATGGGCTGGGTCGAGTGATGTTATAAGTATAACAATCAACCGCCGGCGTTGGACATCATGCGTCAAGACATTGGACTACGGAGCGTTTGGAGAGATCCCACCCAGTGTTTATCCTCAACTTGAGCAACACAAACCAGTTCCAGAGTGCTTCCAAGGGCGGGCGTGCAGAATAAGCAAAGACTGGTCCGGTAACTTCACCATATACTATTTACAGAAGAATCGAGCTTCCACAGATGTCTCGTTGAGGTAAAACACAAACAAGGATGGCGTAGCCAACCACCAGCTTCTCCAAGCCAAGAAACACCCTCAAGTCCCGCGGCCCCACCAAGCCCGTTTCGCGGGGTACCGGTCGCTTATCTTATCGGCAGCCAAGCTCACCCCGCCGACCCCGAGCTCTTCCCGGGGGTGGTGGATGCTCAATCCCAACTACACCTCGGCATCGGTGTCAGTCAACAAAGACCCGAGATCCTCTCCTACCGAACCGTGTCAATCCCCCCAGTTCCGACAGACTGCAATTGAGACCCACAATGGCGACGCTCTCTGGCGCAGAGCGCATCCGCGCCATCACAGACGAGGACGGCATGTTCAAGGCCTTCGACACGTACCCCTGGAAGAAGGACAAGGCGTTCATGGTACTGTTCCTCCTGGGCGCATCACCGCTCCCATCTATGTAGAGGTACTAACCCACCGCCAGTCCGGCCTAAACGCAATCCTCGGCGACCCAAACATCGAAAACCCCCAGGGCAGCCCCTCCGACCTCGCCGTCCATGCCCGGGTCTTCTACTACGCCCAGCGCATCGGCGTCACCATCGACTTCGCGCGGTACAAGGACTGGCTCGCGAGGCACCCGGGCTATACGCCTCCCGACATTCTGCCCGAGGAATACAAGTCACAGAACACACAAGGCACCGCCACCACTCCCACAACAGCAGGCAGCAGCGACGTCCCGGACCTGACCTCGAAACTCAGCGGCTTGAGCACTGGCAAGGTAAAGGAAGAGTCCGCCGCCGCTGCCGGACCGGCGCCATCGTGGCAAGCAGCCGCCCCAAAAGCAGACCTCTACGTCGAGCGCAAACCACCCTCTCAAGCAGACGCCCCAGGCGAAGGGGGCGATGAGCCCGCGTACCCGATGGGCTTCGCGCAGATGCTTGAGATGATCCAAAAGGGCATCCCGATCCCTGGCATCAGACAGATCCCGGACACGGTCGTCAGAGACGCGGTAGGCTTTCTCAACCTCTCTTTGAACCCCTCTTTTCGTCTCATTGCCGGCTGACTCTCTAGTCTGTCAAACCGTTTGGGAAACGTGCGGTGCCAAAGAAACCTTGGGAGAAGGATTTACCGGCTCCAGAAACCGCCACGGACGCGGCCGTGACGCCTTCCGTGGTTGATGCCGAATTTCCGCCATTGGACGAGGTAGCAGCACCTGTGGCCGAAGCTGCAACTAAAGAGACGTGAGCCCGTAAAGACATGCCTGGATTATTTCGAGTCATGAGTGCGGCGTTTGGTAGAAAAGGATGATATCAAAGTGAAATAACGGCGTTGGAACATTGACGAGAGGCGAAAAAGAAGCCCAAGGGAAAGTTCGTGTCTTATGAATGAGCTATTTGAGGAAACAGAGACTCTCAAGGGACACATTTTAGGGAAACTATCTAACGGCTGATTGAGGACTGCCACAGATGCTGTCCAATCTGGACTAAGCCACACTCCAAAGTCTCTGGAATGTGATACATACTACATACAGTCATTGCCGTTGTCTTTCTGATATTCCATGCTTGCTTGTTTGTCCATCCTCGCGCTTATCCGATTCGTCCAGCTGACTGATACAGTAAACTGAGGACGCATCAAAGGAATACCCGGATGTGTCGATGAACCGCCATGCATAAATGAGAGCATTTTGGCTGGGCTTCGTGGTGCAAGGCCGACACCCAAGTTAGGGTGTTGCACTGACGCACGCCGTCCATATTGCAAAATCCATAACCATGTTGTGTCCAATGCACTCAGACAAGTGATAACCTGCCGAGCGTAGGATGACAGTTGATCTGTAAATTAATGGCCGAGGAAAATGTTTCGTGAGCGCGGACAAATGGGGTTGTGCAGCGACTTCGTCAGAGTTAAGGAAAATCGACGGAAGGGTCGAAGAGTTAGGAAAAAGAGACACCATAAAAGGAGTGAGAACAGTTGATGGTTGATCGTGACAGGGTAGAGCGTTCGTGACAGGATTCAACGGTAGCCGCTACCACCACCACTGTAGCGAGAACCAGCGCCCATCCGGTTCATGCTAGGACCAACTCCAGGGCCAGGGCGTGTCGCTACAGCTGGATTGGTGCAAAGCATGCCGACACGAGAGCCGAATTTGGATCCCCGAAGAGACACCATGTGCTTGCGAATGTGGGCAGCGACCACCTCACGGTGCTGCATGCCAGCGTGGGTAAGGATGTACTGAATGAGGTAGTTGCCGTACTGGTCGCTGGCAATGTCAACAAGGGGGATACGGGGCGATCAACTCGTCCCTCACAGACTCGGTCGAGGTAACGACTGAGGAATTCTCCACCGCCAATCTTGAGGCACTTCTCGACAACCTTGGAGGCGTACTGGTCGGTGCTGTACTCGGCAGCGTAACGAATGACGTGATCAATAGCACGGCTGCGATCAGCGGGCGCGCCATGCTCGCAGATGTGCTGGATGCACCAGTTTCCAAACTGGCCATGTGCCACAATGTCGATGTTGGCAAGGACCTCCTCGATGCAAGGACGCTAGGACAACTGGTAAGCACTGTACCTCCTAGAATAGAAAAAAAATATGACAACATACCTTGTCTTCCTCGAGACAGTTCTCGAAAATGTTCTGGACAACTAAGCTGCCAGTCTCACCTAAGGCAACCTCGTGCCACATGCCTCGCAGAGCGTCGTTGACGAACTTCATGATTTGAGGAGGAGACTCGGACCAGCGAAGCTCGAAGAGCTTTTGCCAGACGTGGCAAGCATATCGATGAATGACAGTTTCGGGGATTCTACGAAGGAGTTCGTGAACCATGATAGCCTTGTAGTCCTCGGGCACAGAGTCAAATGCCTTCTGAACGACATGACATCCGAAAGGATCCATAGAAAGGTTGAGTGTGTTGCCTCGAATGGCCTCGGCGATCTTGATGACTTGCTCGGGGGTCCCATGCTCGAAACAACGTTGAACGAGAAAGTTGCCGAAACGATTGACCATGAGAGGGTAGGCTTGAGCGACGATGGCTTCCACAATCTCGTACTTTTGGTCCGGTGTGCCGACCTTGAGCTTCTGCTGCAGAAAGATGGACGCTTGCTGGTCGTTGTTGCAGACAATCTTGTCCACGATGTACTTCCAGTTGCAGTTGACATTGCGATCCAACAGCCGGCGATAGTTGAGAGGCTCAGTGGTCGGGAGGTATGTCTGACCCTCGGTAACGATGCTCTGTTCAAGTTCACAAGTCAGCTTGCTGGACCTTGGTTATATACTCTGTTTGTCCCAACGTACCTCAGTCTTCCATCCGTCACCGGTGGTGAACTCGGTTGCGTGAGGCGAAAGCTGAGTGCCAATAGGTTGCTGGTTGTAACCCTGGTACATGCCAGAACCCATATTGCCGGAGGTGCTGCTGGGTCCTCCGCTCATGGCCTCGAACGGCGCAGGTGAGGGCGTGAACCCACCATAGTTCTGTCCACCAAAGCTGGATCCACCGTAAGGCTGGGGGGAAGGCCACCGACTGTTGTCGAAACGATTGTTCCGGCGACTGCTAGGGGGCCGAGAGAACATCTCAGTGTCATGGCTCATCCGATCGCCTCGGTAACTATCCGCCATGGAGTACGGGCCAGCAGGATCCATGTAGCCCTGGTTGAAGCCACCACGGCTACCGCCATACCAATCACCTCCAGCTGACTGCGAATCGGAAGAGGGTGTGGGCATGATGTGGTTGGAAAAGGGAGGTGGGCCTCTGTGACTAGCCCAGGCAGTGCGGGAACGGCCAAACCCGCCGACAGAAGGCACGCCAGCGTCCGAAGAGCTGTCATCATTAGGGCCCCAAGCGTTCTCAGCCCCGAACATACCGGAGCGAACCGAGGGTTGCGCCATGATATCGTCCTCCTGCTTGACGGAGCGCGATTGCGCAAGCTCGTGGTCGAGGCGAGAGATCTTGTTCTGGGCTCGGGCAAGCTCCATCTTGAGCCGGAGAACCTCTTCCATGTTGCCGTGGTTCTCCTCAAGGGCGGCACTGGCCGGACGGGTGGTAGGGGCAGTCGTTGGGAACGAGTCCGTCGCGGGGGTGATGGGGACGGAGTTGGTGGTTGAGGGAGCCTGGTCAAAGCCTCGCGTGTACAAGCTATTGTCATCAGAACTCTTCAAAGCCTCATTCTGCTGTTCAAGAGCGGCTTGCTGCTCTGACAACTTGGCGAGCAGCATGTCCATTGGGTTTGTGCCAGCAATAGTGGCCGACTCCTGATTGGTCTTCTTCTGTCGTCGCTGTGAGCGAGGCGGCAGATGGCGGGTGGAAGAACCAACCTTAAGAGTGTTCTGATTTACAAGCTTGGACGTAGCAAGAGTTATGACGGCCGGCTTGTGCTTGAAGGCAGGGGCATCCTTTAACTATTGTCAGCTTGATCATCCCTCTCGGAAACTAATTTGATCGCAGCATCAGGACCTGAGCCACTGAGGCAGCCGACGGCCCAGTGGGACGACGAGCGACAAGAGATTTGACGTACATTGGCAGCTATCTCGGGAGACTGCTTGATGTTATCCTGCACGATAGTCTTCGAAACCCCCGGAGAGCCTCGCTTGGGGGTAACACCCGTAGAGGGAGGTGTAGACATCGTGGCGTTGAGTACAATGTCTTATTGAAGGGTCGATACTTTGCAGTAAATAGGACGGGGTATTGCCGAAAGGTGGCAGACAAGATGAGAAAGATTCCTTTGTAAGGGATCGCAGATGAAGGAGTGTTGATGGGATTTCTTCTCTACCGTAGAGGGAGGAGTTTGTAGTAGTGAAGGGTGAAGAGCAGAAGAAGGATTTGGTCGTGAGGATTGTAGGAGAGGAGATGAAATAGAAGGAGGAAGGAGCAGAAGGCACCGTAAGGAAGGAGGCAGGCATGGGTTGCTAGGCACCTTTCTCGAAATAAGGTGCACTATTCCTGACTTCAACTTGGCAATCGCAAGGTTGGCGAGGGGCGATAGGAAGTTTGGCTACCAAGATGAGTCCAAGGTGAAGTAGGAGTCCTGCACTGTCAAATTGATCAAGGAAAAGGTCGCTGTTAACTCTATAGAGGGTTGGAAGGAGACCACCACTCGGTAAAGATTAGCACCCTCCTCCTCTCTTTAGAGGCTGGCTGGTTAAGACAAGTATGTTGGCACCTGCCGGGTCTTCAATTTGAAAGCCTGGTGATCAGCTCTGTTGTCCGAGTGGAATAAGGCATCGTCCGTCTGACAGATGGTAGCCCAGCACTTCCTAGTGCAGCTTAGCATCAGACGGGTTCTGACTCCTTCTGAATCCAAGAACACGCGCCACTCTGGGGTCCACGGCTCAAGGCTCCATTTGCAGTATTTCCACCTCGAGGCATCGCAGTTATGCAAGGGTTTTACCCAGATATTTCGAGATCAAGACTGCAAGAGACTTAATTTTAGGCTGGACAGTGAGGCTGGCCCATTGGGAAATAAATAGTATCGGCTGACTTGTCTCCTACTCACTCAGCCAGCTATGCGCGACGTAACGTGCATGGCAAATTCGGCCAAGGTTGACACCACGAAGATCAGCCAGTAACATATTTCGAAAGAGATATTCAACAGAAACTTCCAAACAAGCCTGCGTAATCCATAACAGGCTTGTGTTTTGTGGCATTGTTTTAATCCATTGTATTTTTACACCGGGTGCCCTACGTATGGACATCCTTCTATGACCCGTCCTGGCCGCGAACCATGGCAGTGTCTTTCCAAGAACTTCGTGATTCCCAAGACGCACATATGCCACGCGAGAGTCGTCGAGTCGCTTTGGTTTGGAGAAGTAGACAAAAGCTACCCAAGCACTTCGGTGTAGAGGGCGATTCGGCGGATATGGGACCGGCGGTTCGTTCGGTAGTTGCACATCGTATCGTACAAATGTTCTCGCGAAAGGCGTTTATTTCTTCTTCGGCTCAGCTACAAGACGGTCAGCACTTCCATTCACAATAGTCGCAGCACATCGTCGGAGAAAGGCAATGGACTTACTCTTCGTCTTCTTCTTCTTAGGCGCACTCTTGCCTCTGGCCTTCAGACTACCTTGTGCGTTAGCAGCAGCTCCTCGTCTCCCTTCCTCTCAAGCATACCCGGCAATGTGCTCCAAACGGTCCATCTCTTCCAGGTCGAGGGTCGTGAGTTCCGGGCCAAACTCTCTCTGGACATCTCTGACGGTAAGGACCTTGCGCGGGTAGTAGGATGCAAGAGCAGGTCCCTTCAGACGCTGTCGCAGAATCTTGTTTCCCGTCCGCACTCCCTCAGGATTGAATGTTGCCGCAAAGACTTCGCATTGGGCCTAGTTCAATTGGTTAGTGAGATCCAACAATCGACAACACTGAACGAGCTTACCTTCATGAGGTCCAGCAACCTCGCGCGTGGGACACTCATCTTTGCATATCTTCCAAGAATACTATCAGACGATCACCGTAAAATTGTCGCGAAGTCGAGCAAGCTTAGCTAAACCGTGATGTTCAACTTTGGCCCCACTTGGCTCAAGCCGTGCCGTCCAATTGGGTCCTGGCGTCGGGCCTTTGATTGACCGTCATAGACCATCCCTGGCCCCTGTTGCACTGAAGGCGCTGGACTGGACCCCTGTCCACGGCATCGCGTGCAGCACCAGCAGTGGGCTCCATCTGCGCATAGTGCCCAGACCAAGTTTTTGTCTGAATGAAGTACCTTCTCCCCAGGCGAAGTTGTGAAAGTCACAAATAGCAGCCCCGACTATTACCAGCGCTCGCCTTCTTCAAACGAGTATTATTCAAATATATACAGGGTGTTTCGATTTGAACACCCTCGGAAATTTCATCGGGATTTCCGAACACGATAAGAATGAGCAAGCGCTCAAGTTCAGGAGCGCTGCCTCCGAACAAGCGAAGACATACAGAAGATGACGCGTTGGCATTGCTTCTCGACCATAGCGATGAACTCATAAGGTGTCTTCAGGCGTTGTCCAAACCAAAGTCTGGTTCTTCTCTTGAGAGTGAAGATATGCAAAATCTTCGACAACTCAGCAAGAAGCTACTACCTTCGTTCCAGCAACTGGCTGGCGAGGGACCCACACAGGTTGAGAAAGACCGAGAGAACGGTGTAAGCAAGGTAAATCTCTTTATGCCATCATCTGGGAAACCGATCAACCGATTGACTGTTCCAGAAAAAGCTCTTGTCAAGTGAGAAGGATGAAGCCTTGCCAACGTCTAGTCTGAGGCCACCACCCTCCGCACCGCCAATTCCTTCCTTCACGCTGGTCACACCATGGACACCCGCAGATATTCCAAGCTCGATGCCGCCTCTCCCCGAAATTTCGAACCCAGTCCTAGAGATGGCAGCTTTCACTCACGTAGGTATGGTCAATCACAAGACCGACCTCAGTTATGAACGTCTCGAGTGGCTCGGAGATGCCTACGTGGAGTTGATCTCATCATCTCTCATCTTCCAGACTTTTGGGGGGATGCCCACTGGAAAATGTTCTCAGTTGAGAGAGCTTCTAGTTCGCAACGCCAACCTGGGAGAGTACTCTGCACATTACAAGCTTTTCGAAAGAGCTAGGCTGCCCGCTGAATTCAGGCCTAACGGGAACCTGCCTGCTGTGGCCAAACCGCACGAAGTCAGGAAAGTCCGCGGAGACTTATTCGAGGCATACGTCGCCGCAGTCATCCTCTCGGATCCCGTTCACGGCCTCTCTCGAGCTGCAGAATGGTTGAAGGCACTATGGGCAACGACGATCAAGGATCAAATCAGAACAAACGCCAAGAAGCCAGAGATGGGGATGGTGAAGGAGCTGAGCGAAACTGTGACAGAAGAGAATCAAATCGCGCCCAAGGTCCGGCTGAGTCAGGTAATCGGTGCCAGGGGCATCACTATACGATATGAGGATATGCCCAGCGCGAACAAGAAGGACAAATACAACAAGAAGCTGGCGCTATTCACCGTCGGTGTCTATCTTGACGGATGGGGGGAGACAAACAAACTTCTAGGAACGGGGAGCGACCTGAACAAGAAGGAGGCAGGACAAAAAGCAGCCCAGATGGCGCTGAACAACAAGAAGTTGATGAAGGTTTACGGGGAGAAGAAAAAGGCGTTCATGGCAGCTCTTGGAGAGACGGAGGCTAAATCGGACTAATGTCTCTATGTTATACCCATGATACCAGTCTCAATTAGAGGAGACGAAACGACAAGCTTGCTGACTGGAGCATATGACCATTAGCATGAGCAAGGCAGGAAAGAAAACGCGATGGCAAAACCAAACAACTTCCACCATACGGAAGGTAGACCAGAGACAACAGACGAACATGGCAGATGTCAACTCGGATGCTTTTGTTTTATTTCGAGGGACAGCCCCCGAAAGCGAGTGCGTGCCCCAGCCGAGTCAAGTCATCCAATGCTAAACAACGAATGCACATCAGCGGATACGATGCTAGCACCAGGGGCCTCGGCACAATGCCAGCGCAGTGGTCGGTGACAATTGACGGAAGTCTAAATCGAAGACACAAGCAACCCATAATCCGGTGGAATGCACTGCAACTAGGTAACACCGCCCGCATTTCACGTGTCTCCCTGTCTCGGCCGACGACAACAGCCGCAAAACGGCTAGCCACACTCGCTTACATTACGAGAAGACGCGGGGTGATGGGACTGTGTTGCTAGTCGGGATCTCGGAGAACCACAACCCCTGACAGGCCTGCGTCAGGCCCGCGCACCCACGCCCACTCTAAACCCCTAGCTGCACCTCCTGGGTTGGAGGTGGCTAGGTAGTTGCGCGGTCGTGTTGCCGTTGCTGCTGGGTGTTGCGCTGCATTGCGTTGCGGTGCGTGACCCGCGGCCGAGGCAAAAGACAATTACCGGAGCTGGTGCTAACATCAGCGCGCGAACCACCCCCCATCCCATGCCCAACCCGACACAGGCGATAGGCAGCTGATTGCCGGTACTGAATTACTTTGCCTCGCTCACTACCTTGGCTCTTCTGCCAGCACCCGCCATCGCCGCCGCTACCTCGCTGCCCACCAGACCACTTCCTTTCTTTGGATGACGAGGGAGAAAACCTTCCATGGAGGAGCTTTCGCATTATGCATGTCGGTGTGCTGGATTCTTAACTTGCTCGTTTTGCCAGCACCTGTTGCCTCCATCACCCGTTTCAGCTCCCGCGGCCAAGGTACCTCGCTCTATCCGTACCTTTAGGTGAAGGGGAACCCATCTAAGTCATCTTCGCCCGGTGTTGCTGAGCCGAACCACCCTACACCCCCGACCCAGCCGACCCAAATCACCTCGGATACACGCCATTAACGCGCCTCCCCTCCCTTCTTCCTTCCTTCAAGTCGTCTGATTCAAGGACAGCCTTCTAGATGGCAGACTCTGTGGGTGAGTTGCGAAAGAAAACCTTACTATCCTTCCATTGTGGAGAGCAATTCCCCGGCTAATTAATGCGATTATGCTTCCTCTTCAGATCGCGTGTTCGTCCATGCCTTAAATACCGTCAAGAAAATCCCCAAAACGGGGGCCTCACGTCCCCCGCCATCCGACAGGCTGCGACTCTATGGCCTCTACAAGCAAGCGATGGAGGGGGACGTTGATGGCGTCATGGAGCGGCCGACCTCGGCTTCCGGCATGCCAGCCGACGAGCTTCAGCGCGAGAAGGACAAGTGGGATGCATGGAACTCCCAGAAGGGCCTGAGCCGGACGGAAGCGAAGAGGAGGTATATCGAGGCATTGATCGAGACGATGCACAAATATGCGACGACACCGTAAGCCCAGATCTCTCCGCTGCCTACCCGCAGCCACTCGCGCATCACGGCCCCCACTGATACGTTGATACAGAGACGCCAAGGAACTTGTCGCGGAACTCGAATTCGTATGGAACCAGATCAAGAATAACAGCCCCAGCTCGACCGACTCTTCGCCGAAAGGCACGGGGTACACCGGCGAGTTGCGACAGTATCAACAACCCTTGCCCGAATCCGAAGGGCCGCTGAAGGTTCTAAGCCCTATGAGCGAAGACGATGCTGCCGAACGAGACTCGGTCGGAAAGATAGTTTATGACGATGACGAAGAAGGGGAGGCTCTTGCGAGGAGCAGTAACTGGTCCCGAAGCGTGGAGCGAGCCCTGGAAAAGCTCTCGGCCGAAGTCGCGGCATTGCGAGAGCAAATCACAACAGGAAGGGAGTGGAAGTCGAAGAAATCACGAAGCTTTCCTGCCTGGATACGCTGGCTCACTTGGCTGATAATGAAACATCTCGCCATCGATTTGGTTCTATTGAGTTTCATACTCCTGTGGATGCGCAAGCGGAAGGATCGGAGGTTGGAAGACTTGGTCCGGGCCGGGTTGAAGTTGATGAGGGAGTACGTGAGGAATATCTTGCCATCCAGATGACAACTTCCCGATGGTGGTGAGAGATGCAATCTACGGATATACCTACGGACGGAAGAGCTATCGATGCTGCTCTCTGCACCCCAAACATGGCATCGCTCTGGGCAAGGCAACGTTTGTCACTTGTCCACAATAGAGCTGAAAGGCTTGCGCGACCTGTACGCCAGCCCGAGCTCGGCTTACTCAGGAGAACACGCGCATGCTGTCCTCCTGGCGTATGCTTCGATGTTCCATTGTAAGAGGTGAAGAACAGTCTTATCTGCATCTAGTGTCGATAGCAGACGAGTGTCTCCTGGGAGACGGGTTCACGACCACGCCACAACCCATTTCGATATCGATGGGTCTGGAGGTGACACTATTGTAGGGCGGAGGACGCTCAAATGCCGAGCCGAGCACAGTCGCCGAGTGTCATGGGACGAACGTGCAGACGATCAAGGCCCCCATAGGTCTATATATCTGATCTGTCAGGAGAATCTCATTCATCTTAATTGTGATGTCCGTATCTAATAACTACAGATGTAAACTTCAGTGTTGCACTACCGCCCATCGTGCCTTCTCTGTTAAAATATTCTCCTAGCTGTCTACACCAATAAGTGTCCGCCATGGTTTCGAAGCAACATCAACACGGAAAAACGATAAGACGAAAGGACTCGTGCATGCCACTGCGTTCCGTTTTCGGAAAAGAAATTATCAACTTTGCAATTTGGCAGAGATATCGACGAGGCTCTTAGTTGGGCACCTTGTGAAGCACCTGATCGCAGGCGTGGGACCTCAGCTTACCTATCCATGTTAAGGTCGTCTTTGGGACGGACGAGCTCAGATCTCAACTTCATACTTTCACCCCTCACTCAACAGCGTCTAATATACTGCAACAAGGAAACCGTAACACCCTGTCTTCGCCATAACCCGGCCCGGCACCCGTTTACACTGTTACATACGAGCATTGATAGTCAAGATGCAAGAGAACTCGGGCAATCCAGCAGAGACACCAGCGAAGGCGCGTGGCGGCAACGACTCCCCAGAAGAAGAAATACCAATTCTCATGCCAGGTGACCCCGCGATGGCGATGTTTGTCCCCCTGGAAGAGAGCCTTTTTGAACCCTTCGATCCCCCCCAAAATAAGAGCGACCGCCTGAAGCTCTGCCAGCAAAATATTGAGAAACACACAGCCGCCGTGGAGCAAAACATTACTCACATGTACGAACGTGAGCACCAGCGCATCCTACAGCACGCAAAAAAGTTAGAGGCAACCATGGGCGTCTGGGAGACCACCGCGGGCCTCATGCCGGGCGATGAGGATCTCATCATGGAATACGTGGACGCCCCGATTCCTCACGATGCTGACTACAGCAACCGTCACCTGTCAACGTATGCGTACCCCGAAATCCCGGGCGATATGCCTCCAAGGCAGGCGGCACTTCACTGGTCGCTCTACAACGCTGGCCAGGCCTTGATTCAGTTAAGAGGGTATGCCACTCACGCGCAAGAGATCAAAAACCATTACAAGACGGCTTTGGAGAAGGGACTTGCGCATGACGAGTCATCTGACAACGGGCGAAATGGTGAACCTGCTCGGAGCTAGAAGCGACAGCGGGTAGCCTGAGTGGCAACGATAACCATGGCCAGAAGAGGCGACGGGATATCAGGTGGTAGGCAGAAATCAAAGACGAACAGCACAACCAGACTCTAGTCGCGCTCGAGACCTGCTCGTGTATGGCCGATGACCATAGCTCGACCAGAACGCGTCCTAGGTACAAACGCGTTGTGCGTAAACATCAAAAGATACCAGCATATACACACGTATAGTCTACAACTAGTCTCATCGTCATCATAGTATGTAACGACCGGCGGTAAGAGGCAACGGTCATTGAAGAGTTCTCCCATGCTTCCATAAACGGCGTCAAAATGCTTCATCTAGGTACACTAGATAGAGGAAGGCTCGATTGAAGCATCTTACGACGCTCAAGCTCACCTACGATAAGTGTCCGTATACAATTTAAAGTGAAGAAGAAAAAGAGAAAAGGCGCTCTGCGACGAAATTTTCCGAGGACTAAATGGTGCTCGGAGGAGTTTGTTGGTGCCTCAGGCGGCAAGGAGCTCCCGGGCTGGTTAGCCAATCACGGCCGATGTAAATTAATCGCGATTTACGCACTAGCGCCACCAAATCCCCATGGCCCGGGACAGAAGAGCAGTTCCTCCCGACGTCAACGATTGAATATCAATCCGCCCTCCCACCAAAACGCCCTCCCCCGTTTCGTCTGAGTCTCAATCCGTCAAGGCGACACGATGCTGCGGCATTCTCTAGCACGTTCGGCTTGGCGGACTGGCAAGCAGGCCGCCAATGCCTCGCGAACCTTTGCTACCACAGCTCGCAGGAACGCCGAAGTCGAGCTCACAGTTGGTATGGACGAGCCCGCCCCTCGAGAAGGGCCCCAATTGGTTTCTGTGACGATTGCTGACGAGAGATACAGACGGAAAGAAGGTGTCAGTCGAAGGTGAGATGCGATGTGGACTCGTCCGGGAATTCCTGCTCACGACTTTCTAGCCGGCTCCGCCCTGATTCAAGCTTGCGAAAAGGCAGGCGTTACGATCCCCAGGTTCGTTCAGCCATTAGAAATCAAACACAGATGGCAGTAACTGACTTGCAAACAGATATTGCTACCATGAGTACGACTCCTTCGATCGAATCGATGAACGTTGCCAGGGATGACCCCCGACTGACAAATACAACAGAAAGCTCGCGATTGCCGGTAACTGCCGTATGTGCTTGGTCGAAGTCGAACGCGCCCCGAAGCCCGTAGCCTCCTGCGCATGGCCCGTCCAGCCCGGTATGGTCGTCAAGACCAACTCCCCCCTTACACACAAGGCCCGTGAGGGTGTTATGGAGTTCCTCCTCGCCAACCACCCCCTCGACTGCCCTATCTGCGACCAGGGTGGTGAGTGTGATCTCCAGGACCAGTCGATGCGATACGGTGGCGACCGTGGCCGTTTCCACGAAGTCGGCGGCAAGCGTGCTGTCGAAGACAAGAACATCGGCCCCCTCATCAAGACCTCCATGAACAGATGTATTCACTGCACACGATGTGTTCGTTTCTCTAACGACGTTGCCGGCGCCCCCGAGATGGGCTCTTTCGGCCGTGGCAACGACATCCAGATCGGTACCTACCTCGAGAAGAACCTTGACTCCGAACTTTCCGGCAACGTCATCGATCTTTGCCCTGTCGGTGCCCTCACTTCCAAGCCTTACGCTTTCCGTGCGAGACCCTGGGAGCTGAAGCACTCCGAGTCCATTGACGTCCTTGACGGTTTGGGATCCAACATCCGTGTCGACTCCCGCGGCCTCGAGGTCATGCGCATCCTGCCCAGACTCAACGACGATGTCAACGAGGAGTGGATTAACGACAAGACCCGTTTCGCCTGCGATGGTCTGAAGACCCAGAGATTGACCATGCCCTTGATCCGTCGTGAGGGCAAGTTCGAGCCCGCCGATTGGGAGCAGGCACTTACCGAGGTCGCCAACGCCTACCACCACCTCCAGCCCAAGGCCAACGAGTTCAAGGTCATTGCTGGTGAGCTGACTGAGGTCGAGTCTCTGGTTGCCATGAAGGACCTGGCCAACAAGCTGGGCTCCGAGAACCTGGCCCTTGACATGCCTTCTGGAAGCAAGCCCATCGCCCACGGTGTCGACGTTCGCTCCAACTACCTGTTCAACTCCAAGATCTTCGGTATTGAGGAGGCTGATGCCATCCTCATTGTTGGCAGCAACCCCCGTCACGAGGCTGCTGTTCTCAACGCCCGTATCCGTAAGCAGTGGCTGCGCTCCGACCTTGAGATCGGTGTCGTTGGCGAGACGTGGGACTCCACTTTCGAGTTCGAGCACCTCGGCCTCGACCACGCCGCTCTCAAACAGGCTCTTGCTGGTCCCTTTGGCAAGAAGCTGCAGTCTGCCAAGCGCCCCATGATTATCGTGGGCTCTGGCGTCACCGACCACGTTGACGCCAAGGCCTTCTACGAGACCATCGGTGCCTTCGTTGACAAGAACGCCGCTAACTTCATCACTCCCGAGTGGAATGGATACAACGTTCTCCAGAGAGCCGCTTCCCGCGCCGGTGCCTTCGAGGTCGGTTTCGTCACTCCTTCTACCGAGGTTGCTGAGACCACTCCCAAGTTCGTCTGGCTTCTCGGTGCCGATGAGATCTCTGAGAAGGACATCCCCAAGAACGCTTTCGTCGTTTACCAGGGCCATCACGGTGACCGCGGTGCTCAGATTGCTGACGTCGTTCTTCCTGGCGCTGCTTACACCGAGAAGGCCGGTACCTACATCAACACCGAGGGCCGTGTCCAGATGACCCGTGCTGCCACCTCCCTCCCCGGTGCTGCCCGTACCGACTGGAAGATCATCCGTGCCGCCAGCGAGTTCCTTGGCGCTCCTCTGCCCTACGAGGACGTTGCTCAGCTCCGTGACAGAATGGCTGAGGTCAGCCCGGCCCTGGCGGCCTACGATGTGGTTGAGCCCGTCGCTCTTCAGCAGTTGAGCAAGGTTCAGCTCGTCGACCAGAACAAGGGCTCCAAGGCCAGCGGTGCGCCCTTGAAGAAGGTCATCGATAACTTTTACTTCACAGACGTCATCTCAAGAAGGTTGGTCGACACTCATGCGCGTTCAAGTCAGTATGATGCTAACATATCTCCAAGTTCACCGACGATGGCCCGCTGCTCCGCGGCCAAGGCCACTGGCAACCCCAAGACCAACTTCATGGCGCCAGGCATGGAGGAGGACAGGCCAATGGGTCAGATTGCGTACGGAGCATGAGGAACAGGCTGTACGAGTACGACTGCTGTGGAGAAGCGAAGAAAAGAAAGCTCCTTTGTCTGGGATGAATGCATTGCTTGTACATAATAGCACGCGTGGGTAGAATGAGGCGGGTAGTTGAGAAGAAAGTAAATACCTTCATCAGAGTGCCATGTGACGACGCGATGTATAGCAGACTAATCTCCTGTATTATCCAGACCTTGCGCTATGTTACAAGTTGTAGTGGTTTCTGTTGCTAGATCGCTTTTTCAATCCTCGATAAGACGGGTCCCTGGTATCACAGGGCCAATGTTAACGAGCAAGGAGATGGATTCCTGTATGCAATCTGCAAGACGATAAGGTGTTGTCAGCACACAGTTTCCGCCATTGACTGACATTTGATGTCCCCTTACTTGTACACGCACATGGGTCTTAACAAACTGAGCTAGGTATCCGTTTCGAGCAGTCGACAAGGTACTATGTAACTCACTGACTTGATTAAGTATCATCGACTGGAAAGGTCGTTAACGTCGTACCCGATGCCTTTGGGCTTTGGAAGAAACAAACTTATAAAAATTAGCCGAACTATTTCGAGGTTCCGCCAAGTTCCTTTTCCGTCTAGCTTTTGTCGCTCTGTGAAATTCTCTTACTGTTCCATGCCAATATGTTCAGAGACACCCTATCGTTCGAGGCCATGAAAGAGAGAGCACTCCTTACAATTAATAAGAAAGTGGCCAGCTACATTATGCTGTTGGTTATTCAGCCTGGGAAATATGCTCCCCATCGAAGTTGTCTGTCACATCGTTCTCTGTAAACCATAAAGTTGGACGAATGGCAACTGTGTAGAGGACGTGGGCTCAGCAAAATAGCTGAAGAAACGACGCAAGTAGCCCTTTTTATACATAGCATTATTAGAATGACGATGTCGACTTGGTTGCCAAGTTAGATATTCCGAGAACATTCTATCGAATGTTTTGAGGGGTGCTATCGCAAACTTATCCTTATGCTGATTTGAAGACACACAAAGGGACGATGGGGTACGGTTGAATGTATCGGTGCAATGCCGATTCATATATCCAAGGCAACTGGACATTGACAGTGATCCGCGACCGTTGTCATCAAGACATGAAGTGTTTGAAGGAGCTGAGATGTGACATTACTCTCATTACTAATGCCATGGTTACGTGAGATCCAGTGCAGGCTTCTCAAAGGTTGATAGGTCGTTGCCGAATGGTCGAGTCTACCTTCATGCTAGATCCTTTATATGCCCAACATGGCCAGATTATGTGAAGTTGGTAGCATGCTACTCTATCCATGACAGGTGGGACAAGAAACAGAACACAAAAAGGCTATGCAGGTTTCCCGTGTAAAGCTGGCCGAGCTTTGATAATACGGCTATAGCGTCTCGAAAGCCGTCTATCATGGGGATTCAGTAAATCTGCTTTGAGAACAAGCTCTAGTCTAAGAGCTACAGCTGCACTGGATAGCCCTCTTGAACTTGGGTACATCCCCAACCCACCTCTCCTCCTCCTCCTTATCCCCCTTGTACTCCCGCCCCTCGATCTCCTTACCATCCCAGCTGTCTTCGAAGGGATGCAACGCCATCTGCATAACTCGCCTCAACACATCTCTCTCGCCATCCTTTTCTACCCGCTTGATGATCTCATCAAGCACCCACCCGCGCGGCACAAAGTTGGGGTTGACCGCCTTCATCGCCTTCTCCCTCTCGGCATCCTGGGCGGCGTCCTCGCCCCAGTCCTCGACGACGCGTGCGCTCCACTTGCCCAGCCACGCGCCGATATCTGCGCGGCCCTTGTCCTCGCCGCCCGCGACGCCCTCGGCGTGGAAGAAGCGCGCTGCCACCTCGCGGCGAGACTCCTCGTCCGCGATCTCGGACAGCTTGACGGAGCTGAGGCGCCGGAAGAAGTGGTTGAAGTCCAGCTCGTGCGTCTCCATCGTGTCCAGCAGGTTGCTGAACAGCTCGTCAAAGTCGCTCTCCTTGAAGTTCTTCAGCCCCAGGCGCTGCGTCATGAGGCGCTTGTACTCCGCCATGAAGAGCGCCTTGTACTCCTCGCCGACCTGCATGATGATCTTCTCGGCCCTGGCCACGAGGGCCTCAGACTGGCTCTCCTCCACGCCGTCGTTGACAAACGTGTCCTCGTCCACGCCGGCACCGGCGCCGAGCAGCTCGCCCAGCGCCTCGCCGAAGCGCACCAGGTTCCACCATATGATGGTCGGCTGGTTGCGGTAGCTGTACCGCAGCAGGTGGTCGTCGTGGTTGGGGGTGTAGGCCGGGTCGAAGTTGTCCATGAAGGCAAAGGGGCCAAAGTCGATGCTCAGGCCCATGATGGAGGTGTTGTCCGTGTTAAGCACGCCGTTCATGAAGCCGTAGGCCTGCCACTTTGCGACCGTCAGGGCGTTGCGGCGGGCGACCTCGCGAAACAGCCGGGTGAAGCGGTTCTCGGCCGACTCTTCAGGCCCCTGGATTTCCGTCGCCGGGACGCCACGAGCGGGTTCGAGGCCCTCGCCAGGCTTGTCGGGGTTTTCGAGGCGCGCGGGCAAGGCTTCCCAGCCGCCGAGGACGTCTTCGGCAACGTACGTCGCTAGGGTGCGGATCATGGCGCGGTCGCCCCTTGCACGCTGGAGGTCGAAGTTTCCGAGACGGATCCACGACTGCGCGAAGCGCAAGACGATCGCACCCGGCTCGACGGTCTCGCGCCTGACCTTGGTCTTTGGCAAGAGCGTCAAGGCCAGCGCGCGCGTGCTGGGGATCCCGAGCGCATGCAGCGCCTCGGAAACCACAAACTCGCGGATACTCGACCGCAGAACCGCCTTCCCGTCCGCGAACCGCGAGTACGGCGTGATGCCGGCGCCCTTCAGCTGCAGCTCGTACCGCACCTTTGTCTCGGGGTTCCGCGTCTCGAACAGCGAGATGGCGCGGCCGTCGCCGAGCTGGCCGGCCCACTGGCCGAACTGGAACCCGCCGTAGCACTGCGCCCAGGGGTATCCGCCCTCGAGCTTCTCCTCGTCCCAGCCGTGTAGCCTGTTTCCGGCGACGGTCTGGCGGAACTCCTCCGTCTCCTCGTCGCCTTCCTTAATACCGATATCTCGCATCGCGGCGGGACTTACGGCGAGGAGCTCCGGGTCCTCGGCGGTCTCGGGGCGGACCCATGTGAAGGCGGCGTTGCGAACACCGCGCGGGGCGATCTGGTCGCGCGGGGTCTTGTGGGAGTCGGCCGGGGTCGGGAAGAGGGAATCGGGCGGGAGGGAGGAAGTATATGTCCATGTCTTGGGGAGTTCTGCTATCGGGAGGCCGTGCCCGGCGGATGCGGGCTTGGGTGTTGTCGAGTTGGACGCCCCGTTGGAGAGTTGGGCGGCCATGGTGGGCAGTCTGGAAGCGCTAGGGACGGCTCGGCGGGAGAGCAGTCGCGAGAGCATATACGCAGTTCTCTTAAAGTCAATGGAGCGGGTGAGCAACTAGTAAAAATCAAGTCTAATGGTAGGGAAGAAGAGAAGGGAAAGGGGGGTATCTCGGATGCAAAATTTACAGCAGGAAAAGACCCGGAGAAAATTCCGTCGGGGTGTATTTGCTAATGATGATGCTCGCACGCCAACTGAGCCGTCCTTCCGCGATGGGAGACTCTCTGAACCTCAAGTGGCAACGGACTTTGAACAAATCGCCATGCTGACCTAAGCCACGAGATGCGTACCTGGATAGAACCTCGGCGTCCACGTCGGCGGGTCGCCGATAGCAACGGGTCTTCCGATCCCGGAGTCAATTATCAGTCAGATATTTGGGAATCCAGACCCCGTGTCCTCGACCCTTTCTTCGGTCGCCGCCCCAATGCCGAAAAGGGATCTGTCCCCAAAAGTTTGGAGAGCTCGCGGCCCGTGTGTCCCAGCCGAAAGAATGCTGGTTCCCCCATCATGCAACAGCTCCAATATTGTCGTCACCACTGGCGTCACTAAAAAGCCCCCGCCATCCCGGGAATGCCGCCCTTGCAAGATCCAATTGGGGCAAGTGGGGGATCCCAGTGTACCAGTCCACCACGTCCCTCAAAATGCGCCATGTCTGCTTCGTGTGACGGAACTTTACCAAGCTCTCCAGTCAGACGCGGGTTTCTGGTGATGTCAATTGGTCGTCTCGGCTGCTGCTGGCCGACTCGGTGGGGTGTTCCCGTTTCTGGCGTTTGGTTTCGTGCTGCATGTCATCAGAACGTGGAAAGGGCACAGAAGCATGGTGCATTCATTGTCTCAATCTCGTCCCATCGTGCTGATAATCCGATTCCCCTCAAGCTCCTTCGGCAACTACAAGAGATAGCTCCATCCGATTAGAAATACAAACTCCTTGCCCCAGACCCATCCGCTAATCCTCCTTATCGGAGTCAATCCCAACGTTCTTCACGCACCGCTGCATGTTCTTGACATCAACTTCCAGACTCTGCTCAGCAACTACGCCTCGGCTTCGTCACCGTTTCCGCCAACTCGTCTTCTGTCAACCTCAAAACCGCAACATGAACTCGATCCTGTCCACCTTCAAGCCCGATGCTTCGGGAACCCCACCCAAGCAAATGGACTACATCCCATGGCTCACGCTCAACGATGGCAACCAGATCCCAATGGTAAGTTGAAGCTTCCAACAACGAGTCTTGCCTCTACGGGAGGATCCGCCGCGCGGTAATGCATGTCAGCACCGGGTTACCCCTAGAGCGTGAGCTCGAGCCAAATCCGTTGCTCCGTAGCCGGTTCGCTCCAGTGACTTTTCATGCTGACCTACCGGTAGCTTGCATATGGTCTAGGTACAGCCAACTACAAATCCGGTGGTGCGAACTTTGATGAGAAGATCGTCGACAACACGGTCCAGGCTATCAAAGTTGGATACCGTCACCTTGACGGCGCAGAAGGTATGCATAGGCAATGACGCTCGTCGTAAGAGGGCATACTAACACGCGCCAGTCTACGGGAATGAGGAGGAGCTCGGCGCGGCCATCAAGAAGGCCGGCGTACCGCGGGAGAAGCTCTTCGTCACGACCAAGTGCAGCGGAACCAAGAAGCAGGATACCGAAGAGGCCTTTGCGCGGTCGCTGCAGAAGCTCGGTCTTGACTATGTGGATCTCTATCTCATCCATGCCCCCTTCTTCGCCGATTCGGACGAGGAGCTCCAGCAGAAGTGGGCAGACCTGGAGGCCATCAAGGAGTCCGGCCGGGCCAAGTCGATTGGCGTCAGCAACTTCCTCCAGTCCCACCTCGAGGCCATCTTGAAGACGGCCAAGATCCCCCCCGCCATCAACCAGATCGAGTTCCATCCTCATCTGCAGCACGGTAACCTGCTGGATTTCCACCGCCAGAACAAGATTGCGGTGTCGGTTTATGCTCCCTTGACCCCCATCACCTCGGACGTCGACTCTCCTGTCAGGACCATCTATGCCAACCTGTCCAAGAAGTACGGCGTGACCGATTCCGTCATTGGACTCCGCTGGTGCATCGACCAGGGTCTGGTCACTATCACGACCTCCTCCAAAGAAGAAAGGCTACAGAGTTACCTGAATCATCTCCCTGCCATCAAGCTTACGCCTCGGGAGGTGAGCGAGATCTCCAAGGCTGGTGAGACCAAGCATGTCCGCGGATTTTGGAAGAACAAGTTCGACCCCAATGACAAGAGCTGAGTTAATCCATCACTGCAGTGCCGTCCTGAGTTCTCGGATCATGGCGTCGAGAAATCATCTTTGTAGCAATGGGTTGAATAATTAATAAAGAACCTCTCCGTGTATCACCGTCCCTCATTACTCTGAATGTGATGGTTTGAAAATCCAAACGTAACAACCAAAGTGTTAATGGTGTATACTCTGCTGGCTTTTGTCATCGGTTAGATCAAAGCTCGTCGTCGGACTCCGTCTCGCTGCCAGCGGGCGGAGGTGATATTTTTGGAGTCCCCTTCTTTCTGGCGAAGGGCAGTTCTCTCTTCGCTGGAGGGGCTTCCTTTTTGGCGGCGGCGGGCTTTCCCTTGGGCTGTAAAGATTCCGCAGAATTCTGTTGCTTTCTAGACGCTGGCGCTGCTGGCTCGTCGTCATCGTCTTCGCTAGCCGTCTCGTCCTCGTCCTCGGTGGTGTCGCGCTGCTGTTCCGAATCTTCAGGAGCTGGCTCCATCGCAAGATCGACTTCCATCTTCTCGAAGCCTTCATCAGAGGAGCTATCGTCATTGACGCGAGCGGGGGCGGTCTTCCTCTTGGCCGGTCTAGACTTGGCCGCAGCATGGCCTTTACCTGCGGCCTGGGAGCTCTGTACCTGCGCTAGCTTGTCGGGCTCGACGGATGCAGACGCCAAAAGTTTCTGCTGCTGTCTGATCTTGACCTTCTTCTCATTCAATAGGTCGCGGAACTTCTCTAGCAGTTCCGACTCGTCAGCCTCCTTGGCCGCGATTAGCTCGTCAAGCTGTGCTTTGAGCTCGCGCACAGATTCTTCAAGCTGGCTTGCTTTGGCTGTTGCAGAAGCTAGAGCTTCCTTGGCCTCATTGGCCGTTTGCGCCGACAGACCACACCAGTCAAACAGCTCAATGAGCTCGCGTGGGCTGTGGCTCAACTCAATGGCGCCGAGACGTTGCTAGAGACCAGCCATCAGCCCGGCCACCCGGAAAGCAAGACTGGGAAGAGGCTCGAGCGAATGACACTTACAGTAAACTCTCTTCCCCTTTTCCGAACAGTCAGAGTGAGAGTTGTTTCGTTTTCGACGTCGGCGAGCACCTCGATGTCGTTGGCCGGCTCTTGATGCAACACGGCGGTCAGAATGGAGATCCATTCGTCCTCCGTGCAGGGGCTGTTCTTGACTCGGAGCGCAGCGACTTTATCTTGACGCACTGCAAGGGAAAACCTTCTGTTAGCCCCCCCGATTCCGTGACGGCGGTGCATGAAACAACATCGGACAAGACCCACCCACCCGGGCCGCCATGATCTTCGGCCAGGAAAGCGGGATGACGAGCATTCGACTCACAAGAAACGGCATAGGGCTCCACGCCATCAGTTCCCACCAATTTGACATCCAGTGCCTTGGCCCGTGTAGGAGTAGCTTGAATGACGACGAATCCGCCTTCGCTGTCTGACCGGGGGAACCGGAGGACATGGCCAGATGCCATGACGGACTAGAGGTGCGGTAAATTGCCCCCTTACGTGCCCTGAAATGAAATGCCGTTCCAATGTAAACAGCGGTTGTATCTCGGAATCGAGCCCGATAACAACGGTGGTCAATGTGTCGCTGAGTTTCAGGGACCGCAAGATTGGTTTTGAAGTGTTGGAATCTGAAAACTTGACACTTTGGTCCGAGGGGGTGTTTGGTTGGGTGGGATTTTGTGAGACAGTCGGGAAGGTGAGACTTGGACTGAGCATCCGTTCCGTAGTTGGCAGTTTGTTGACATTAAGTATAGGGTGGTGAGAGGAAGCCATCCATCTGACCCATGAGGGTCCTCGAGGGGTCCTGGGGGTCAGAGCTAGGCAACTACCGCGCTCGGACAGGCAGGCAGGTAGGCAACAGAGAGAGTTTGAGCACCAGCCTCAGGCACCGTTGGCGGGTTAGGCATTCGAGACGGGAAGGAGGGAGGTCAAGGTCGTAGTGCACGGAGAACGGGAACGTAGTCAGCAATTCAGTGTTGTTTTATTATGATGGCTGTCAATAAATAAACAGGAAGCTACGGAGACGGCTTTGTGCTTGTTTGGACTATTGGTTTGAAGGGGTCACTGGAAAACGCAACTAGTTTTCGGGGCCGTCTACCCTGGAGGATCAGATAATCGATAACTCTCCTTTTTTCCCCTGCGGCCCTTGGTGAAGCCAATAAGTCAATGCCAAAGTGCAGTGCAAGCCCGGCAACGTCTCATTTGGGTCCTCCCTGAGGTGCCGCCTGTCCTGAAGACGGGGGAATAGAGTGGATGGAAGCGACGGTCGCGCCTCGAACGCGTCAGAACCGTGCAGGCGCAGCGGTCCCCGCATCCGATCCCTTGTTATCCAATCAAACCACCATCTGATATCCCCGCTAAATCACGTGGCTCACCCTGGAAAAATTCATGATTCACTAAGGCAGGCGGAAGGAGCCCTGGAGCCCCCCCAGTCTGCACTTCCCACCTGTTCTTTTCCACTGAGCTGTTGGCCCTCAAATACGGGGCCGGGTTGACTCCGAGAAGCCGGACTAGTCTTGTTACTCCAGTTTCCCTCTTCGCTATCGAGTAGCCATTTCCAATAGACAAAGGGAGAAAACAAAAGTCAATACTACCTATGATGATCGCATGGGCACAAGAGGGACCACAAGAAACAAGAAATCACATCGTGCTCAAAATAGCTGCGCAGTACGGGGTACGAATACGTAGCTCGGTGGGCTGCCCACACCTGCGCGCAATACCTACCAGCCACCCACCTGTCCACCACACCACCCACTACGCTCTGCTGTGCTACTCCTCCTGCAGCACCACGCACCACTGTTGCTGGACCCAGCCCACCATCTGGCCAGCCTACCACCTCGCTTTGTTTGCCAGGCCCGATCCATCGACCCCAGCTTCCCAGCCATTTTTGCTTCACCACTCATCCAACAAGGCCGCAAATCCTCGCAAATCCAATCCCAATCCTCCCACCCCCCGACCTCACACGACTGCCCTGTTCTCATTCTACCACGGTTCGACAAACGTCACGCTCGAGATATTGGACCCTGTTGTGCATCACCCCTTACGACGAACCTCTTGGACAACCTCCACTTGCTCTGCACCTGTTTGCATCACTCGCAGTTCATTCTACCAGTAGCCGACAGACACTACGCACATTCCCGGAAACGACGATACCAAAGCCGACTCAAAACAAACCGGACGCCGCCATTTCTACGCCCTACCACACAACGCCAAAACCTTTTGCGCCCCTTGCTACTTACGCCGGGTCACCAAGAAACCATCGCTTGCGACAATTGTCACCATCTCTCTGAAAGGACATGCTGGGCTGGAGCCGCTGTTGTTGTTGACGATATGATCTTGCAACATTGACAAGCAGAACAGCGCTGTCGGGAAGTCTTCTGGGATACGACCACGACCTCCTTGGACCCAATTCAATTCTGCGCTCGTCAAAACAAAGAAACCTGCCGAAAACATGGAGACTTTACGCCTCAAGCCACGCCAGCCCGTGGCCGAACCCGATATCGAGGACTGGGACGATGACGACTTCCAGATCGACACCGACGATCTGACATTTCGCACTGCGTCCACCACTACGAACCTTCCTCCCACACGACGCGACTCTGCGTCTTCACATGTTTCTCTCCGCTCCGATCTCGAATCCATCCTGGACGAGGAGACACATGTGCACGTCCCGGGCGACGACGAGAAGTCGACCCTGGACGCTATCGCCGCTGCCACACAGGCCGGCATTCCGATACCCAAGAATGTACCCTCTTCCGCTCTCATGGGTGGCACTATTAAACGACTAGGTGGGAGGAAGATCAAGAAGATCATGCAGGACGACTGGGAGGATGATCTGGTACTGCCAGATTCAGGCCAGGGCCTTCGCATTAAGCCTCAAGACGGCTCCAAGTTCCCCGACATGCTCAGGCAAGTCAGCGGCGGCTCCAGCCAGACAAGTCCGACCAAGCCTATGAAGACCCCTCCGGCCGTGTCGCTGCTTGACCGGAGAGAGTCGACTGAATCGAGGACCAGCACGCTGTCAGGAGCCCTTAACTTGGAGAAGTTCCGCGACAACGACGACGACGACGACGACTTCTTTGGCGACGGTTCCGAGACCATCAAAGTGTCAAAGACTAGGCCACCAAAGCCCATTTCACTTATTACCCCCCAACGCCGCAGAAGAACGACAATGCGTTGGACGATGACTTTGAGAATGACTTCGAGCTGCCGTCGGACGGCAAACTGAAGCTCTCTACTAGGAAAGACATCCCAAAGACGCCTCTGTCACATGCAGAAGACTTGGATTGGGGCGAGGGCAGCCTTGGAACTCGATTTGGAGGCACTCGCAGAGACGGTCGTTCCAACAGAAGCTCCTCTGTCTCGGCCATGAGTCCCAGTGTGTCGAGCTCGTTCACTGCCGAAAGCGAGGACGAGAATTTTGATGGCCTTGTGCTCCCGAGCGGCCCAGTCAACTTCGAGGAGAGGCTGAGCCGGAGAAAGCTCAGCCGCTCTCCCGTACGTCCTGTGGAGGAAGAACCTCCAAACTTGAAGACTCCTCAGCCACGGAATGAGCCAGAGCCCGAGGACATGTTCGATGGCCTTGATGTCGGCGATGGCGATGTCTTCAGTTCCGGCAAACTTACCCTTCACCGCAACATTCGTGTCAATGCGAATCGGCCACCGAGCCCACAGCGGCCCAAGACGGCAATCTCCTTGACATTCTCCAACAAAACCACACCGTCACGACTGCCACGGCCTAGCCATGAGCGCCATGAGCGAACCCTCTCTGCTCTGGAGCCTGTATCCGAGAGCGGTGGTCCGATTTTCGCTCGTTCGCGGAGATCTCAGTCCCGTATGGGCCATGCGTCGCAGTCCTCTGTCACGAGCATTCACAGCATGCCGACGCCCACGACACCATCTCCAGGATCTTTGCTTCCCTCAACGCCTCGAAGGAGGGAGCTGGGTCCTAGGACTTCAACCACGTCGTTGCGGAATGAGCCCACAACAACGAGCTCGCAGTTGCTGAGGTTTAAGAGATCTCTGCCTGCCATGAAGGGTTCTCATTCACCTGCTAAACCCATTTCATCCCGCTTCGAACGACCCCCTTCTAGAACGGACTCGAATCGTCCGGCATCGGTGATGCGGCCGAAAACACCAACTGATAGGACTCGACCCGCTGTGGAAAGCCATGCTGCCCAGCAACGACGCCCCTTCCTCCCTGCCGGGGCCTCACAATCCCAGTCGCAACACGTGACTGCGAAAACTTCTCGCACCTTTCGACGCCATGATTCCGAGAACTCCCTCGATTTGCGGCCGACGTCCAGGGCGTTTTCGAGGTCGACGATGCGTTCGCCGAGCCCAAAGAGGCTCAATCGTCATTCAGACCACATCACCCACGACGGCCTGTCTTTCCGCACCCTTACCAAACCACACCGAACTCGGAATTTCGGCGACGGGCACGAGCTGGATGCATTCGATGATCTGCCTACGTCGGCGCAGTCAGAGGCAAAATTTGTCCGACAACCCTTGAAAGCACCGTTGCGCAACAAGCTCTACCAAAATGTGCTTCCCGATCGGACCACTACGCCCTCCCCGGCACCTTACTCCCCTGCGAAAGCTGATTACACGCCCCATTTCGCTCGCGATACCCAGGCTAGCCGAATTGCCCGGGAGACCTCGCTTGCTCAACGAGCTCCATCAGGCCCACTGGCGCCTCTTACCTCGTCGCGCGTCTCCCAGCTGTCGTCCAGGAATAATTTCAACCCCGGACTGCCACAGGCTACCGTACGGTCGAAAAAGAAGAGGAACCTTCCTCAATTGAAGCCTCATCTTATATCGAACATGAACAAGGACAAGACTCCGCAACGTAAGTGCAACCACTATCCGTTTGCACATCGCAATACTGACATCGCTGCAGACCTCCAGGGCATGTTTTACAACCCCGAGACGTTCCGTTGGGAAGGCAATGAAAATGTCTTGAACGCATTCGACCCACCCGCATCATCCCCATCGACAGCATCCGTACAGCCTCACGTGGTGCGCGAGAAAGAAGTTTCAACACCTCGGCCGGCCCTGATTACGAACATAAGCCATACAAAGGGTGTGCAGGTCGTCGGAGGCATGGTCTTCGACCCACAGAACATGTGCTGGCTGAAGCTGGGCCCGCAGACAAATCCCAAGTCCGAGATCCCCGATCCAATGGACGGTTTCAACGCTTTGGACGACGACGAGGATGTCTTCAAAGACATTCCGGATCTCGACGACAACCCTGGCGACTCCAAGGAGCCGGGCCGCGTCAGCGAAGTCAAGGACGAATGGCTTGTCGGCGAAGAGTTCGATGTCGGACCAGAGTTCGTGCGAAGACAGCGCGAAGAAGAAGACAGATGGAGAAAGAAATGCGAGAAATGGCTCGGCGTCGGAGACCAGGATCGCGACGCCTCGCGTTGGGCCATTCGCGACATTCTGCTTTACCAGAGGGCTGCCCAGTAGACCCCTACTCACAAACAGCATTTCACTTCGGGCGGCATTTTATGCTTTCTTCGCTCTTACATTATTACTTTAATACCCCTGGCGTCCATGGGCGAACCACAGGGCGATTTATGACGGAGGCGTTTTGGGAGAAGGATTACGACAAACAAACAACCACATTTATGACGATTCCAGTGACGACTTTCTGGATTCCTCTCTGTGTACAACATACTCCGACACACAAAAGTTGTGGTTAGGATTTATGACATACGGCTTTTATGACGAAAAGAGGTCCGGCTGGGGAAATGGGACCGCCGACCTTTATGACGAACAAGGAGATGATATGGGAAGAGGGACTCGACTTGATACCATCCACACCCAAACTGGATACGAGGGTCATGATGAGTTTGGAGGAAACGTATAGTTTTTATGTCTTGTTTTCTGTACACTGCTTTTATCTTATGTTTCACGCTGGCTTTTTGAGCAAGAGGAGGAGGTTGGGGTGTATAAGTCTTTTCTTTGTCCATCGAGGTGGTCAAGGGTTGGCTGGCGTCCTTCATCGAATGATGAGAGACGTTTCGATTAAAAGCTCTGCTTTAGACACATTTTTTTGGGCTTCGCCGTATTGGATTAGCAATAACCCAATCTTTTTTTTTTCTTCTTCAATTCTCTTCGACGACCAGCTGGCTGGTCCATTTTGACATTACGGGCGTGAAAGACATTCGGCATTTCGATCAGAAACGGTGATCACTCTTAATGACGATGGGCAACGGCAGCGACAATTTCTTCAATGTCCCATACTCTTTTTATATTCCGAATCCCTATTTTTGAGCTCCGACTCCCTAGTAATAGGTAATTATAATGCAACGACGACAAAACAGGGGGCTTCGACCTCGATCGGCCCCCCGACACGATGATGCTTCTTTGTCTACTACACAAGATACACTGAGAAACCGCCCCTCCATTCTATGCTTTTTTTTCTACTCGTTCTTCCTCTTCCTCCCCGTGGCCTGACTGCTTATTTCGCAGCCTTCTTGTCCTTCTTTTGCTTGGGGCTCTTGCTCTTGGGGCTCTTTTCCGGCGTGGCGGCCGTGGACGTCACCTTCTTCTGCGCGGTGTTCCGCTCGGCCTTGCGCTCCTTGTCGGCGGCGGCGGCCTTCTCCTTGCTCTTGTCCTTCTTCTCGGGCGTCTTCTCGGCGGGCTTCTCGACCTCGGCCTCGGACTCGGACTTGTCGGACTTGCCGCCGTCCTTCTTGGCCGCGGCCTCCCGCTTGGCCTTGGCCGAGAGGGCGTTGGGGTCGAGGCCGCGCCTGCGCATGGCGTTGCGCTTGGCCTTGTCAATGTACTCCTCGTCCTCGTCCTCGTCGAAGCCGCCAAAGTTGTCACCCTGGCCGGACGCCGAGTTGTCCTCGTCGTCGGTGATGGGGGTCTTGTCTACGACCTCGCCGGTGTAGCCGGGGCCGGAGCGGTCGGCCTTCTCGGCCTTTGCGGGCGTGGGGCCGAACTTTTGGAACTTGGCGACGAAGAAGCCGTCGACGTTGTAGGTGTGCGGGTAGTAGCGGCGGGTGAGCTTCAGGGACGGGTCGAACTTCTTGCCCATGAACGAGGTGAAACCCTCGCGACCGAAGGGGAGGTTGGTCTCGACGAGCCTGACGTTGGGGCGGCGGGAGAGGGCGTACTGGACGACGGCCTCGCTTGGGGGTTGTTAGCAACTGGTTTACATGCAGTTTCCAGCACGGGAAAAAACTTACTTCTCCTCGACGGTGACGGAACATGTAGAGTAAACAATGTAACCGCCCGTCTTGCTGTGGTGGTTGACCGAGTCAATGGCGGCCAGGATCAGCTGCTTCTGCATGTGCGGCAGCAGCATGAAATCCCTCTCCGTCTTGTTGGTCTTAACGCTGGCGTCCTTGGCAATGACACCGGTACCCGAGCAGGGCGCGTCGAGAAGCACACGGTCGAAACCGCCCATGGGCTTGGGGAATTCACGAGCGTCGTAGTTGGAGACGACGACGTTGCGGGCACCGAGGCGGTGGATGTTACCGATGAGACCCTTGGCACGCTGCTTGCTGGGATCGTTGGCGACAATGACACCCGTGTTCTTCATCATGGCGGCCATGTGCGTGGTCTTTCCACCGGGGGCGGCGGCCATATCCAGCACGCGCTCGTTCTCTTGCGGCTCGAGGGCCATGACGGGCAGGAACGAGGACGCGGCCTGGAGGATGTAGTATCCGGCGAGGTACTCGGGCGTCGCACCAAGGGGCACGTTGCTCTCGAAGATCTGCAGACCGACCTTGGACCACTTGCCGACGGGCTCGAGGGTGACACCGCGCGAGATGAGGGCCTGGGCGAG
The DNA here is from genome assembly GCF_022836535.1 of Colletotrichum spaethianum. Taxonomy (NCBI): domain Eukaryota; kingdom Fungi; phylum Ascomycota; class Sordariomycetes; order Glomerellales; family Glomerellaceae; genus Colletotrichum; species Colletotrichum spaethianum. The sequence goes on from NW_026054788.1 coordinate 174,822, forward strand.
GTCGCGGCGATGGGTGCGGAGGGTGTTTGTCCTGATGACGACGGGGCGGGCCGACTCGTTGGCCTCGAAGAAGGCGAACGCCTCGCGGGGCGAGAAGAGGTTGAAGAGCTTCTCGGCGAGGTACTCGGAGTAGCCGTAGTAGGCGCAGATGTCCTTGATGAGCTGGGAGACGTACTCGACACGCGAGCGGCCCTCTTCGTGGAGGTTGGCGAAATCGTCGAGCACTCTGATGTTTTCCGTGATTCGCGTTCTCAGGAGCTGCAGATCGGGCGCGAGCAGCGACTTGGTCTTGGCGGCGAGCTCGTCGTCCTCGTCGTCAAAGACGTGCGGCTTGTCGCCGTCGATGTTGGTCTGGATACCCATCTCCTCGAGTTCGGCCTGCGCCTCAGCGTCCTCTGCGGCGATCTTCTGGTCGAGCCTCCGCGCGAGACCCTCGATGTTGGCCTTTGTGAGCTTCTCCTCGCCGTCCGACTCGTCTTCGTCCTCGGAGAACATGTGCTTGCCGCCGCCCCCTTGCTCCTGGTCCGAGTCGAAGACGGAGTCGTCGTCCGAGTCCAGGAAGTCGTCGCCCAGACCCGCCGGTGCGTTCTCCAAGTCGGAGAACTCGTCAACCTCGTCGTCGCTCATATCAGAGCCGGCAGCCTCGAAGTCGCCAAGGTCGTTGTCGTCCGACATGTCTTCGTCCTCGTCCTCGACGGGCTGGGCCTTCTTTCCTCTGCCGTTCGCCTTGGGCGCAGCGGCTTTGGGCGCGGGCGCCTTGCTCTTCTTCGCATCCTGCTTCTTTGCGGCGGCGCCGTTGGGCTTGGCGGCAGCCTTCTTGTGTGTTCTCCTCCTCTTAACCTCGACAGGCTCGACGGGGTCGGCTGGCAGACCGGCCTTGCGCTTCAACTTTGCGAAATGGGCCTCCGACAGGGGTTCGGGAGGACCCTGCTTCTTCATACGGTTTCCGACACCCATTTTGACCGATCAATTGCGTATCGAGACTTTGGCACTGGGGTTCTGGAAAGGGGAAGGGGGGGTATTGTAAAAGAATACAAAAAGTTCGAGATTCACGGTGCCGGCTGGTTAAGGTCGGTCGCCGCTACACTGCCAAAGAAAAAAAAAGTTCACTTGGATTAGAGCGGTTCCCCCCACCGAAACTTTTTCCTATCGCGCACTGACCAGGCCCGATAAGATTGGAATTGCGACGCTCGATAAAGCCACGCCGCCCAGACCTGCTCCAGCCCCACACCCCAGCTCGCTCTCCACCCCGCCATCCCTCCTCACAGCAGTGCGTAACTCTACTGAGCAAGGAGCAGACCAGAAACCGGACGAAGCCATCTCCAGCGCCGTGCCTCGAGCCGATCATCTTGTATTAAAACCTTTGCCATTACTCATCACTGCAGTATTACCCACAAAACCTATAGCTCCCGAACTCAATCCAACGACTCGAACGAACCGGCCCTGCAACGCTTCCCAACAGCACGCCACCTGCAAACCGCAAACATGGCTGAAGTCGTCTTCGCAAGACAGTTTCTGGCGACCTTGGAGTCGCGCCCGGCAAAGCTGTCGGCCGATCATGTCGAGGATCCCAAGAACTTTCCTGCTCGCCCTCCTGTACGTGACGTCCGACCCCGCGTACTCTGCACCCTAGCTAACGTCATGGAGTATATCCTGCCCAAGATGCCCAGGCCCATGAGCAAGCCCACGAACCTTGCACCGGGCCAGGAGCGCAGCATCAACGTCGCTCTCAAGTCCCTGCGCAACCCTCCCCTGGACATCAAGCTGTCCTCCCAGACTCTGAACACCTCGATCCTCGACATCAAGACGGCGGTCGAGACCCAGTCGCGGATACCTGTGGACAAGATGAAGCTTCTGTACAACAAGAAGCCGGTGCCGGACAGCAAGGTGTTGAAGGACTTGCTTACGGATGACCAGTCTTCGCTGGAGTTCTCCGTCATGGTCATTGGTGGAGCTGCCGCCGTCAAGCCCGAGCCCGCTCCTGTCGGAGGTGACTCTGGTCCACAGGACGACATTGGAGAGGCTGCACTGGAGACGCCGGAGTTCTGGGACGATCTCAAGGGCTTCTTGATGCAAAGGCTCAAGCATGAGCAGAAGGCGGAGGAGCTGTCGGCGCTGTGGCGCTCGACCTGGCAGGCACAGAAGAAGTCATGACGTAGCAGTTGGCACTGAGGATGGGACTCGAGCATAAATAATGGTCTAATAAAGAAGTGATTTTTGTCGTCGGGCAACAACAAGAATGCTCTGCATTCCGGCATGAGATGTTTTCCTATGGCACTGGGTTGGTATAGCCAGGCGGGCAGTTCAAATCTGGAAATTTACTGGTCACGCCCCAAAAGAAACTCGGAGTGGGAAAAAGGTCTCGGTCCCGAAAATCGCCAAAGGGGGGAGAAAGTGGCCCTCCATATTCATCGTAAACTCTCCATGATCGTCGTCAATCGTCCCGGAAGACTGCAGCCGCCAAAGTGTATGCTCCGTCTCGCCGCGTAAGGAAGGGTATGGTGCTTAGGGAACGAGATATTTAACCAGCCATGCCCTTGCTGACAGTCTTGAGGATGGAGTCGTACTCGATGTCATCGGGGTCGTTGGCCTGGAGCTCGGTCGCAATACCAGTGAGCGAGCGCTTCAGGGCCTCCTTGGAGGAAGCGTAGACCATCTTGGCCTATGCAAAGGTTAGCGACGAGTGCAATTGACTTTTTCATAGCGATAGGTACTGACCATGACACCGGCATCATCGGGAGACCAGGCGAGGAAGGTAATCTTGTTGCTGTCTAGGGGTTAGCTGCAGGTTCCCAGTTGGGCGAATGCGGGGCAACGTACCGCTCACCCTCGCCAGAGGCAAGGCTGTACTCGAAGTCGTAGACGGCGTAGCGGGGGCCCTTGCCGACGGCACCCTAATGCAATGTTAGTAGAGTCCTCGGGCTTTGCATTGCCATGGGAAAGAGTGCCACATACGCTCTTCGACTTGGTCGTGGCGTTGATCAGCTTCTGGCGGAAGTTCTCCCAGTCCTTATCGGCCGAAGCCTCCTCGACGACGATCTCCTTGTTGTCATCCGAGAGCTTGTAGATGATGTACTTGTACTTCTTGGACAGCTTAAGGTCGTTGTAGGCCGTTATGCAGTCCTGGGACACGGTCGCTCTGGGGGAGAAAATCGGGTTAGCATGCGCTGCGTCGCTGAGGCAGATGGAGCCAGCTTGTCCTGCTCCGCCGGGATCGTCACTGAACGAGCGGTAGAGGTTCGCCCATCAGATGGTTCGTTGGCGCGGAGAGTTGAGGCTCGGCAGAAGGGAGAGGAAAACCAACCCGGATTGAGACTGCGATTGAGATTAGTATGGTGTTTTGGTAGACAGCTGATCCTTGGAAGGTTTTAGTTACTCACCATGATGCTGGTCTATGGCGGGGGTGTGGCTAGGAGAGTAGGCGGGAAAGTGGGCTGAGAGAGAGCAGATTAGCAAGAAGCCTACGAGGGGGGAATTGCAAAGGTAATAACAATATCTAGCGATGCAAAAGACAGGAGAGGGGAAATGGGTGCCTACTTCGAAGATGGAGTGGTTCGACCGGGAGTTGCTGCACTGGGGAGGGTGGTGGCAGAAAAGAGGTAACAGCTTGCGTCGGTTGGTGAGGTATCTTGGACAGGAACGGAGGAGTTGGGTCACCGTGGAGGGGAAAGCGGGCGAGAAAAACACCCGCATGGTGGGGTTGTTGTCCAGGTGAGATTGGAGCGCACGTGACTCCGCTGCGACTGCTGGAAATGCGTCAGCCACAGCAGGTTGACGAATCCCACCCCAGGCAGTCAACAGAACGGGGCCTAAGCTTAGTATCGTTGATTTCTGGGCAGCCTAATGTACCGGCGGCGAGTGCATTTACAAGGTAGAAACAAGGTAGCACGATAACCCTCACAATGGGTGCCTGCTATGTGTTACGTGGACTGGCTTGGGTGGTTGCCTGCCTTACTTGTCAGCATGAAGCCAAGGAACTCTAGTTAACAGTAGCGGCAGCGGGCTAACCCGTTAAGCTGTCAGTTAGCTGTCAATTCTCATCAATGCAAATGTCCATGTCATTAACATCACCGCGCACAGCAGTCAATATATTTGTTTTGCTCTTTAACTTCTTTGCTTTCTTTCATCTTACATAACTTGCTAGTGCTATTGTACAATACAGAGCTCTCAAATCCCCTCGGGGAAACTGCTGCGTAAAAGGGGGAAAGAGGGGAGATTAGTACAAATGGCCGCAGTTATACATCCTTTTTAATAGTAACACCGATGCCCAATGCCCCTCGCCCAATTGACTTTTGATTTAATACAAGAAGACACGTTGATCATGTTTTTACATCATACCACCCATGCCTCCCATACCGCCCATGCCGCCCATGCCACCCATGGGAGCGGCTCCCTTCTCCTCGGGAGCCTCGACAATAGCGACCTCGGTGGTACCGAGGAGGGAAGCGACACCGCTGGCGTCAACGAGACCAGTGCGGACGACCTTGAAGGGGTCAAGGATACCGGCGGCGATCATGTCGACGTACTCGCCCTTGGAGGAGTCGAAGCCCTTGTTGAACTCGCTGGCGTACTCGTCGGTGAGCTTGCCAACAATGACAGAGCCCTCAAGACCGGCGTTCTCGACGATGCTGCGAGCGGGGCGGGTGATGGCGTTCTTGACGATGGTAACACCGAGCTGCTGGTCGAAGTTGGCGGTCTTGACGTCCTTCAGGGCCAGGGCAGAGGCCTTGATGAGGGCGGTACCACCACCGGGCAGGATACCCTCCTCAACGGCGGCACGGGTAGCGTTCAGGGCGTCGACGAAGCGGTCCTTCTTCTCACCGACCTCGACCTCGGAGGAGCCACCGACCTTGATGACGGCGACACCACCAGAGAGCTTGGCAAGACGCTCCTGGAGCTTCTCCTTCTCGTAGTCAGAGGTGGTGGGGTCGTTCATGACACCACGGATCTGCTCGCAGCGCTGGGAGATGGCGTCCTTGGAGCCCTCGCCGTTGAGGAAGATGGTGTCCTCCTTGGTGATGGTGATAGAGCCGGTGGAGCCGAGCATGTCGGGAGTGGCCTTCTCGAGCTTGATGTCAAGCTCATCAGTGAAGACGGTACCGTTGGTAAGGACAGCCAAGTCGCCGAGGATGGACTTGCGGTTGTCACCGAAGCCAGGAGCCTTGACGGCAGCAACCTGGAGCTGGCCACGGAGCTTGTTGAGAATGCAGACGGCGAGAGCCTCACCCTCGATGTCCTCGGCAATGATGACCAGAGGACGTCTCATCTGGGTAGAAGCCTCAAGGGCGGGAATGATGTCCTGGACGGCGGAGATCTTCTTCTCGGAGAGGAGGATCAGGGGCTTCTCGAACTCAACCTTCTGGGACTTGGCATCGGTGATGAAGTAGGGGGAGACAAAGCCGCGGTCGAAGCGCATACCCTCGGTGACCTCGAGCTCGTCGACCAGAGTCTTGCCCTCCTTGACGGTGATGACACCCTCCTTGCCGACCTTCTCCATGGCGTTGGCGATCAGACGACCGACCTCCTGGTCACCGTTGGCGGAGATGGTGGCGACCTGGGCAACCTCCTCGCTAGTGGTGATATCTCTCTTGTTCTTCTGGAGGAACTCGACGACGGCATCGACGGCAGCCTGGATACCACGGCGCAGATCCATGGGGTTGCAGCCGGCGGCAACGTTCTTGACGGTCTCGGAGAAGATGGCACGGGCCAGGACGGTAGCGGTCGTGGTTCCGTCACCGGCAGTCTCGTTGGTCTTGGAGGCGACATCCTGGAGCAGCTTGGCTCCGAGGTTCTCGAACTTGTCCTTCAGGGTAATTGCCTTCGCGACAGTTACACCGTCTGTATCCAATTAGCTATTTTGTCCACTTGTATCATTTGATTGAGCTCTGCCGTACCCTTTGTGATCTTGGGAGAGCCATAGCTGGACTCGATGAGGACGTTGCGGCCCTTGGGACCAAGTGTTGTCGCAACAGCCTTGGCCAGAGTCTCAGCACCAGCAAGCAGGGAGGCGCGAGCCTCGACACCGAACTTCAGTTCCTATAGATTCCGTCAGTATACTCAATCTGATGGCTTTGCCAATGCTACGCGACGTGTCGACTAACCTTGTGGGCAAAGCGAAGCTGCTGTCCCAGACCGGCACCGGCGCGGAACTTGCTAGGGGCAGCAGAGAGGACGGACGCTCTCGCGCGAGAAGTAAGTGCGCGCTGCATCTTGAATCTTATTATGAGGGTATCTAGATAAGAAATAGAAATACAGAAGCAAGGATTGAAGTTGTCGCAGGAGTTGAATCACACGTGTCGCTCCAAGTAAAAAGTTGCGGTAATGAGTGATGGAATTGGAGAAGCTTCCCGTTGCCGGCTCCAAAAATTTATCTCGGACCTTCGGCTAAACGAGGTCCCTTTCGTGAACGCCAGGACAAAAGAGGACTAGCGCATTGTGGGTGCATTTCCACCGTCTTCCAATGGCATCTGTCTCCATTCTCAGCATCCGCACATGGTAACCCAGGAGACACTGCCGAATATCGACATGGGTCTGAACATTGGAGCAGATCGGCGTCGGTATTGACTATATGACCCTGAGCAGAGATCGCATTAGACATGAGATGACATTTCAAACCAAGGTCATGGGGTCGCCATTCTAGCAATGCATTAATTCGCATGCTACTTCAGTTAAAGGCGCCGTCGCACCGTTTCAAACACCCTTTCTTTCCCCGGCGCCGGTTCCTTACTCACTTTTTGTGGCGATCTACTCTAAGTGAAATGAGAGGAGCCGGCGTGTCAACGCCTTTGGCGCTGCAATGCGACCCCTAAATCTCTTCCTGGCTCTACCATCGTACCGGCGAGGACATCATTGTTGGACACTCAAACACACAATTTCTTGGTTGCAGCATAAATCGTCAAGTTGAAAGCATGTAAGACAGGCCCTGACCTTGAGTCGTAAGCCAGGGGCCGAGCTCGAGGTCTGAGCTGAGGGACTGCAGCTCCTGGATCGTGATACTCTTGCAGTATAAGAAGAGACGTTATTCCGAGGGAAGACTTGAATTCCATCCCAGCAATCAGCATCATTGCCAGCGTCTCTTTCGTCTTTTAATAATATTCTCATCTTCATCTAATCAGCCCACAACATGAAACTCTCACTCCTTACCGTGATCGTGGCCGCCGCCTCTGCCGCTCAAGGCGCCATTACCTGGAGCCTCGAGAAGGTCGCAAACCCTACAGCCGATCAAAAAGATGCGTACACCAAAATCGAAGCTGCCATGACGCTTGCTGCAGCAAGACATGCCAAGCTGGGAACGGCCAAAAAGACAGTCCGCGTCTACTACACGCCCGGCGTGCCTACGGCCGAGGCTAGCTACAACGGCGACCTCCGCTTCGGGTCCAACCGTTCATTCATGAACGAGCGGACGGCGCTCCACGAGATCGCACATACGCTCGGTGTTGGCCAGACATCCTCCTTCAACTCTAAATGCTCTTCTGGCGACTGGCCGAAGGCTCTCCCCCTGCTCCGCTCATTTGACGGAGGGAACGCCAAGATCAACTGCGGCGGGGGTCATTTCTGGCCTTACGGACTCAATTACGACAACGAGTGGAGCGAAACGAACGCAAACCGTCACGTACAGATGATCAACGCTATGCTCGCTGATGGTATGTGAGGGGTGTTTCTGGGTTCAACTCCTGTGTAACTTTTGTTAGCGATAACGTCCAACTTCACAAATCGTTTTCTTTCTGTATTTGTAGCTAGTTGAGAAATCCAGCTCTTTGCCTCATTTAAATACAATCGAGTCACAAAGAGGGATGTTAGAAGATACAACAAAATGATACTAATCGCTTTTGGAAGAGTTTGCGTGCTCTGCTACCAGTTGCAGTACTATTCAGATGTATCTAGAGGAAGCAATACCTGGCGCAACTTCTCACACTTCTATTTTCACGTGAATACCTTCCTCTGAGATATCAGAATCAGAAAACTGGGTTGATTATCCACGGCTAGACTAATCTATGTATCATATTGGATGTGACAGTCGCCCCAGCCAAGCCCGAATGACACAGAGAAAAGGAAAAGTTAATACAATCTAAAGCGAAAGCGTCCCAGGTGAAGCCAACTCGTCCATTAACTCCTGGGGCCTTCCTCTTTTTTTGTTCCCTAGATAGGGCGTAATCAAGACCATCGCAAGGCCAAAACTGAAGGCGGCTCACCAAACTTCGGTCTTATTGCCATCCCAAATTGTTCCCCCAACGAAAGAAGCGAATCGTGAATCCAGAGCAAGACCTCAATAAACAAGATATGCCCCCGACTAGTTATACACCTCCTCTTCATGAATCCACTGGGAGAAGTCAACGTCATCCAAGGCTTCTTCTCCACTCTCCTTCTCGCGGAAAATGGGAGTCCTCGAGCTTAGACCATGAGGAGGTAGGGTTTCTTGAGTAGTATTGGTCGAAGGATTGACGGTGTGAGGCGAGGCATCGAAAGCCACGTCAGCTGGATTGTGACTGTAGAAAAGGTAGCCTCCGGTAGGCGAATTACTGTAAGGCGTGGCTTTAAGGCCGAGATGCTGGTTCTCGAACTCGGAATTGCCGGTGGCCATGTTGCTACGATAGGCATGCAAGCCAATCTCCTGAGACTCGCCGCCGAAGTCTAGCGGCATCGAAAGAGTTGGGTCGTAGTTGCTCTCGGGACCGTTCCAATAGTGACCTTGTCTGAACAGCTGAGGCGTCTCCGAGGTCTGAGAGCCAAATTCTTTGATCGTATCCAAGGGGTTGACCGTGCCCCAAGGCGCCGGAAGGGATGACTGTGGATGCATCGACGGCATCTGGTAGTTCTGCGGCGCACAGAACATTTGCTGAGGATTCTGCTGCTGGAACTCGATCTGGTGAGAGGCAATCCTGTTGGCATGTTTGTAGGATCTCATCATCTGTTGTCCCTTGACTTCCTGAGCCATGTGACGCTTGTCGTTGTTAGTGGCATACGAGTGGAGAGCTGATTATAACTTACCTCATCGTCAAGCTCAGGTTCATCGCCGGTGTCTCCATCCTGAGAGCTTCCATCTTTGAACTCTATATTTTCTTCGCCCTCATCCTCTTCGTCATCCTCAGGCTCCTAGCCTGAGACGGGGACTGGGAAGTCTTGGTGGTAGTATGGCTCACGAAAAGAGATTTCTCTCTCGGCGGTAGGGTTCTCGGGGGTTGGCTCAATGACTACGCCTCGGACGGTTGGATCGTAATGATTTCCAAGGACAGGGGGGCACATGCGACCCCTCTTGAGCATCTTCTTGCGTTCGCGGGCAAGCCATTGAATAAGTGATTGACCAGACGCTCCACAATGGGTTCGGTGAGCGATAGCATCTATAGGCAACTTGTCACCTCTGATGGCGACCTCATACATAGTGTTGAGCAGGATTGTCATTGCCGTGTCCGGTCCTGTGACTGAAATCAGTTGTGATGATCGCTAACAATGCGTGTAGTGTTACTTGCGGTTCCATTGAACCAGGCTGCGGCCCTTTTGACGACCGTTCAAGGCAGTCTGATCTTTGGTCGGCGGGTTCTCCGTCCATACCCATCTTCCTTCTCCCTCCTGTAAGTCGCTGGCGTTGCTCGGTGTTACAGCGGGAACAGATGACTCGGTGGCAGTCTTTCTGGTAGTACGAGGTCCAGACTTCTTGTTCTGAGCACCTCTGCTTGGTTTCTGGATGCCAGCTTGGGGTGTCTTGACCTTGGATGCCTTTGAGGCGTTGTTCTGCGTAGGAGCCATGATCTGAACAACGTCGTTAGTCTGAGACTTGCTGACTGGTTAAAGATGGAAGTGACGTGAGACAAAGAATGAAGTGATGTGCAACAGAAGGAGAAAAGAAGAATAATGACGGAAAGAACGCGATTCTCGAGAACGTGGGAGAGCTTTAGGTGCAGAAAGGTAGAGATTGAGGCGCCAAACAAGGACTTAGGTGATGTGTCCCCCAAAAGTAAGAACTCTTGCGTGACAAAGGTGAAAGACCCCGGGGTTGACAGCAGCCAGATAGAAGAAGACGGTGCCGACGCAACTTCGAGTGAAAATTAGATCGACGAAAGAATGAAAAGTGACTTACTCACAGTTTGCTAATGCTGGCGATGTTAAGATTGATACTTGTGGGTTCGTAAGATAGGAAAGGTGGAAAACGGAAGTCTTTGGTGGGTAGTATTGTAGGAGGGCGCGAGTGCGGGTGAGAGGCGCGGCGCGGGCCTGGGGTTGAGTTGTGGAAGGGAAAAAGGTCCAGATGGACGAAAGCTTAAGCCGGGAGATTGTTCATAGAAGGGGGCGGGCAGCCTGGTGAACAGCGCTAAGGTGGCTCAACTAAAAGAAGATACCTACCGCGACTGGGAGACGCGCTGGCAGTTGGTGGGGTCGCTCAAGGTGAGGACGTCCGGACGCGGGTGGGAGACGTGTTGAGGGCCTCACAGGCACACTGGCAGTTTAGGCAGGAACGAGATATTTGGGAGCCGGCCCTGGCGTTGCTAGGTGGCAGCTCTATTGCGGAAGACCGTCTTCGCAACTATGCTGAAACATGAACAACCCCTGAGGCCTCGAGGATTCCTTCTCACCCAGCTGATCTCATATCAAGTCTTATGGCTCTGGCGTGGCAGCACATCAACTTCAAATGCACGCTTTGATTCTAGGGACGATGCACTTACGTAACCTTATATTGGACCAGGGGCTTTCGAAAAGATCTCATAAGGTACTCACTTGGCGAAGTTGGGATCTCACAATGGCACATGATTTCAGGGGTCGTGATGAAATATTAATCTCGTGATACGAGTCCAGAACTTCCAATGATCTACAAAACCAATGACCTCCCATTATGCGTGCGATCTTTCCAAAGCTTGGTGATCAAATGTATCAAGTACGTCCAAGATCGCAGAGAACTGTCGACACAGTCGGACAGCAGATGTTGGAAGCTCATACCGAGTTTGCCCCCCTGTGACCCTCCATTTTCGCCGACCGCCCTTTTCCAATGATGCACCGCAAGAATCTCTTGAGCTTCGACTTTGTCGGTGGTGTACTAAGATGAGAAGTCCGTTCGCAGTACACTTGTCCCGATACTTGAGTCGTCGAGGTCACCGGATGTGCAAATGTGGTAAAGATCGCTCTGTCATCCTGGTGGTGGTGTTGCGACCGCGTCGCTGTGACATAGCCAGGTGGTTGCTCGAAGTTCGCTTGATACCGTAAGCCAACGCTGTGCTGATGAGAGAGAGAAGTAAGCTGCTCTTGAACTGCAGCTTGAACTACCCTAGTGATCAAGTCCGGAAGGTCGGAGGTGAGTCGATGTAAGTCAGTTGTGACGGTGTTGAGGGCCACGTTGAGCATGTTGACTGAACCGTTAAAAGTGTTGCTCTGAGCATCCAGGATGTTGTTGAGTGTGCTGATCTGCGTAGTCATAGCGCCATGGAAGCCATCCAGCTGGCTATCAAAGCGACTAATGTTGCCCTCCATGCGACTGGCGTTCATACGCAGGGGGCTGGCAACGTCGAGAAGGGTGCGCTCCGCAATCTGCATGAACTCCTCGGCGATGGCGTCCAAGTCGTCTTGCGTGGGGTTGTTGATGCCCTTGCGCTGAAGTGCTGCCTGCGTAATCTCCAGCATGCGCGCTTCCTTGTTGATTGAGTTCATCCAGTTCTGAACTCGATGATCCATCTCTTGAAGATTGGAGGGGCCTCCATGGAGCTCATCACGATCTTTGATGCGACGAGCAATGTCTACCTTGAGACTGTTGTACGCTTGTGGCGGAGGATAGACGGCAGGGTCACCTCGAGCGTCTCGAAGGCGTTGGAGGTACTGGTAATCCTCAATGATAGTCTGAGCGTCTTCGGGTGGAGCTGTAGTCTTGGGAAACTCTCCGGTATGTCGTGCTTGCTGGAGGATTTCACGCATCGCCTGTACTTGACCTGGTGCGTAAGGGGTGTTTCCGACCAAGATGTAGTTGGCGAAGCTTGGTGTGACCACGAACTGAGACTGTCCATTGACGAAAGACTTCTCAGAGCCTTGAGACCCGAGGCTGGGGGAGGACAATTCTGTTTCGGCGGGAGACCCAGGCGAAGAGATCAAGCTGTTCGGGGTGGTCGAAGTGTCGGATCGGGGCGACGAGCCGCTCGAAGAGAGCTCCCATCGATTGGCCTTGTCGACGCCAGGTGGAGGCGAAGAGTCGCACATTTTGTCCGTGATAAGCTGATGTTGGAAGCGCAAAAGCGCAATATAGGTGGAAGGACTGGGTGACTCTGTCTGCTGGAGTTGATCAGTTGAATGTCCAAACTTCGCGATCTGACGTGGGAAGAAAAAGAAGACGCGGCCAGGGAGGTCCTCACCAATTGGTCCAGATTTCGGAGTTGTCGGTGTAAAGGTTTATGTCTGCGATCAACTGATCAATTGATGGCGAGAAAGAGGCAGTTCTTTGCAGTTGACGGATGGAGAGGAAGCTCAGTTTAAGGCCAATCCGTGGTATGATGAGAGGAAGACGAAGAAGTTTTGTGTGAGAAGAAGGGAAGAAGTTTCTCTGCACCGGGAGGGCAGAGAATTTCAGGTGTGGGTGCGATACTGAGTAGCTCAGCTCACTTTCGAATTTGCGTGTTGGCTTGGGTGAGGTGGCTGGGAGACGAAAGTCGGTTGCTGAGGTGAGGGAGGGAAGTCAGGTGAGAGGGAAGGTGCGGATGAAGGGGTGAAGTGTAAATGAAGCACTCTGGTTGGTCGCCGCACTCTGAACCGGGAGGGTGTGGATGTGTGGTATGTCCGGACGAAGTTTTCGGAAGAGTGATGAGGTCGATTGCCCTGGAGTCAGGAATTGGAGGATAGAGGACCTTGCACCTGCCTTGTGTATGCCTTCTTGCCTGTGTTGCTCCTATAAGAGGGGCAGGTCGCCCAAGGGTCATTGAATATAATGTGTTCAGTTGACTGGGCTTCAGTTATGTCACCAACATATTCTCGCCTCAGAGGCGACTCATGTCTTCATTTGTTCCTGACGCTTAAGGTGCCTTGTGTCGAGATGGATCACAGGGAGACTTGCTCTGCACCTACCGCGGAGAACTTTCGCTTGACTGATTGGGTCACCGCGAGCTGAGATCTCAAGCTCAAGAAAAAAAATCACTCTGGAAGTGGCTTGATAGTTTGAAAAGGACTTGCAAACATCATGTTACAAAGTTGCGCAGCCCACTGCGGCTGGGTAGCGGGACAAGCAGGAGTCGGGGCATTTTCAACAAGCCCAGGCCAGATGGGGAATGGGAAGTGCTTCCTTATCTATCTATGAAATTTCAATCCACTATGGCTAGGATGTTGTCCCGGGAAAAGGCCTTATGGTAGACTTAGAAGGCAGGAAGAGTTAAAAGAAGCAAGTTCATGCACAGGATCTGAAGATGTCGTCGAATTTGAGCCACAAAGCTCCGGCGGAAGTGGGATGATCCCTGCTCTTCGTCACCAAGACAGATCCACCTGCCCAATCAGGCAGCGCCATGACGGACCTTTCGATAGCTTACGATGCCCACGTCGCACAGGTGGCTGTCATCATCACTAGGCAGAGAGTTCATGGAAATCGAAATTATGTTATTTCCTGTAATTCTCATCGAAGCCAACCCAACCTAAGCATGATGCACCCTTGCAAACCCTCGGTGACTTGTAATAGGCAAATCGTCAAGGCTAAGAGGGGTCATCCCTGGTCCTGCTCAAAGTTTCGTTAGCAGAATCTTGGTAAAACTGTAGGGGAAATACTAACATATCCCGACCAGCTGAGCGGCTTCTCGCTCTCCATGTAACGTGCACGTATCCGGCCATGCATAGACAGGCGTCTCTGGCATGAAACTCCAGCCATGATAGCAAGTGGGTACCTGGGCGCCGTTAAGCCTGGAAAGACTCATCGCCCTGGCCATCATCTGCATCGAAGACTCGGTATTAGTATCGCTGGACATGGAAGTGGAATGGGAGCTTCGAGATTCGCCGAAATCGTGGACAGGGCAACCGGTCGGCTTCTCCACGATGTAGAGAAGTTGCAACTCGTCGTCGTCGAAATCGCGGTCTCGGGGATGATCGTGGTACGAACCGTTGTTGGTGACAGCATCGCCAGGAGCCTGAGTCTCCTCCTTGACCTTGAACTGAGCCTCATCCTCCTCGTCATCCTCAACGTTATAGGAGGACACGGCGGGATGGTCGGCCATCTTGGCACGCTTGGTGTCCTTGGTGGAGGAGGTGGGAGCAGCGCGCTTTCCCTTGGACTTAGGAGTGGTCTTGCTGGTACTCTTGGCCGGCGTCTTGGGACTGGCGGTGTTCTGAGCAGGAGAGGAGGTACCATTCATGGTGCTACCCTTGGAGAGCTCGCTGGCCTTCATGCCATGAGCCTTGAGAAGGCGCTCGAATCGCTTGGCACTGGAGGGATGAACAGGTCAGCATGCGTGTAATCGTAAGATCAGAGACGGGAAATTTTAAAGTGACTTACGCAGCGGCCTTGGAAACAATGTTGCAGTCGTCAGCGACAGCCTGGAAATCGATCTGTTCAAGTCAGCTACTTTCCGCAAGCCATGATGATCCCGCGCTCACCTTTCCACCCTGCGAGTGCTTGATGCAGTTGACCAAGAACTTGATCTGTCCCTCAGCATCGGTACCGACGGAAGCCATGATGAATAGTGTAGGATGAACTAGGAATCAAGTATATTGTATGAAGGTTCAAGGATCAAAGTGTTGCTCAAGCTATGAGTTTGTCAGTGTGAGCTTGAGGTTGAGTTGTTGTTGTAAGGATGAGAAGGGTTGGCTGGAAGTTTTGGTGAGAAGTTGGAATAAATGGGATGGGAAAACTCCGTTAAGCTGGAACTGGCGAGAGCTACCTGGACAAGAAGCGGGAGATGCGGGTCTATCGACGAGAACTGATCAGGCAGATGGTCAAAGAATTCTACACGGCTGACGAGAGCAGCCGGGCAAGGGGGGAGGGTCCTGTCGACAAGGCGAGAGCATGGGAGTGAAAGGCAAGAACCGCACAGAACAGAGACGAAATTGATGATCGATCAAGGTCAGGAGACAAGCTTTATATCGAATCAACTCTGAATAGTCCGAATGTTGGCGGTTGCTGGTATATGTCGACTTCATATGATTAGACCCAACTCAGGGGCAGCAATTAGCAACTTTAAGCAGTATATGCATATGATGGCGCAACGGGCGGGAACATCTCTTATAGATGGATCATATTGAGAAGGCCACTTACTGGTTTTCTCTTGAAAGTCAGGGGCAAGACGGTACCCTTCCTAGCCATCGGGAGTTGGTAGGGTGCCCGACAATATGGAGAAAGACTGAAATCCTTGACTTGACGATCCTGGAGCAGTCAATTCTCGAAGGCGAAATGAGCAGCCGAAACCTTCTAAATTGAGATATTCCCGACGGCAATGTTTGAGTAGCTGATTCAAAGCTAAAATCTTGGTAAATCTTCATTCTTCGGCTTGCCATGAAGACCCAGCAACCTGAACCTCAAACATCTCAGGATAGTGGGATTTTAGGACATAGATATCCAAGACAGATGTCTGGTAATGGATTTTGCGGGTGCCAAAGATGCTCACGTAGTAGACAACGCGGACCATGCCACAGGCGCTCCGTCTCTTTTGATTAGATTTGGTCGCACAGTGGACAAAGACACTATACCAAAGGTTACCAGGATAAAATTCACTATCATAGTTTCGTCAAATGCCTTTTGTTTTTCTGGTGAAAGCCGTTTTGTCTTGTGTCTTGCAGACAGTGAAGTCCGAGACCCTTCATTGGGGCATAGGACCTCACGATAATCTGAGCCAACTTGAAAAGTCACAAAGGGGAGACACAAGGGATCGGCATGGGATATCAAGAGAGTATTGCAAGTCAAGGCTGATGAGAGCAAGGAATTATTTGGAAATTGTTATCCTGATCTGCCACTTCCCCCGGTAGATCCAACTCCACTCCGACCTTGTCGTTTTGAGCCCTCACTATTCCTCATAAACCCTCTCCAGACCTAGTGTATCCTCGATTTTTCAACCCAGAGAGTAAGTTAAGTCTTTCTGGTGGAAAATTCTAGTCGCTGTTGCTGGAGTTCTCCATAAGCTCGTCTTTGGCAGCCTTCTGGCCATCAGAGTCGGACTCGAGCTTTGCCGAAACATCCTCGTCGTTATCGGACTCGGAAGACTCCTGCTTCTTAGTCTCCATGATAGTCAGTACTCGTTAAGTATAAACTCAAGGCAAATAGAGCAGGAAGTAATGGACATACATTCTTCTTCCGCTGAGCGGTGCCCTTTTTTTTTACAGGAGCCTTTTTGACCTTGGTAGCGTTCTTGACACCGAGAGCGCCCTTTGCCTGGTTGGAGGCTGCGCCACCAGAACCATCGGTGGACGACCAGCCATGCTTCTTCGAGATGACTCGGAACTTGTCCCTGGCGGACTTGGCGTTGGCCAGGCCCATGGTGGTCGCAACTTTGTTGAAGTCGACATCAGGACGCGAGTTCATGCAATCGAAGATGGCCTTGACGAAGAGGGCCTCGTTCTCCGTGAAGCTTGGAACAGTGCCCTCATCATCGGAAGCGGGATTCTTCTTCGGAGGCATCTTGCTGTGACAAGTCAGAGAGATTCCGGAGATACACCGGAGGATAGTTGTTGAGAGAATGTAAATAAAGAGAAGAGACTTACTGTGGCTGTAGTTGCTTGATATCTGGTGTTGCTGATGAATGGGTTCAGTAAAGCTTGTTGCGATGGTGGTTGAGCGAGCAAGGCTAAACGAGATTGATTTGGATGGGAAGAAGAGGGAGGTTTTCAGCTTCAGCCTGGGCTGGAGGAGGTTAAATACTCCAGGAAGTCACAAGTTCTGGGTCAAGAAGGAGCTCGCTTGAAGCACCCGCCTCATGAAACATAGTGCTCTGTTATCAGAGTAGGCAACTATCTCTGGCCGCGGAGCGGTCAACTAGGTGATGCCCAGGTAACAGAAATTTGACGGTGCCTCAGATCAAATAACGGCACCAACTACAAAGAGGGTTTCAACAATAGCAGAAAAGTCTGCAAAGCTAGCAAAAAGGAGGAACAACCAACGGCCACGCTTCGAATGTTGTTTTGGAACGGCGAAGAAGCAACCAGATTCTAAGACTAATGGATTATATTCAAGCTCGTATGAGATAAAACACGTTCCGTTCTTTCTTGGTAAGAAGTTTACATATGGGCGATGAGCTCCTCCGAACGACGTTGTCATATGCATGTGTAGATCTTCATGGAGTTCCCGTCGCAATTTTATCTACAGCGTCTTGCAGTCAGAATATATTTAAGGATTCCAGTGTGAAAGAGTGGAGCGTGAGACACAATAATCAAGTAAGAGGGGAAGTGAGTACTGGTGTTGCTAGAAGGTCGCATGACTTCGCAGCCTGCAGTCTATTCCTTGATGGCGCATCTAATGCATGCGGCAGTCTCTCCTAGTGCCAAATATCGAGCTCGAACTTGAGCAAACCTCTATCCCCTTTTCTCCATCCTGAGATCAAAGGCCTCATGTGCAGCATCTTCAAGGCCGGGAAGTACCTCAAATTGCCGCGTCCTCGAGCTTGACTCGAGCCGCCTTGCTGGGAGTCTCAGTCTCCTCATCTTCATCGCCCTCCTCGTCAGCGTCTTCCTCCATCTTAACCGCGTTCTTTCCCTTGGCCTTCGCGCCGACACGACCGGCAGTCTTCTTGACCTTGGATGCGGAGCCCGGAGTGGTGGAGGAGCCTTGGGCAGTGGATTTTTTGGGAGTGGCCTGGCCAACAGGGTGACTGAGCTTGCGTCTAATTTGACCCCATCGAGTCTATGTTTAAGATTGTCAGCATACGTCAAAGTTATGCGTTGAGGTTAATGTGATAGTAGGAAACAAACCTGGGCCACACTAGCGCTCTTGAAGCCCGCCGCGTTGGCGAAGCTATCCCAGTCAATTACAGGCTTCTCGGTCATGTGCTGGAAGATCTGGATCATGAAGTTGATGTCACTGGGCGACGGAGCGGGAGCTGCCTTTTCAGACATCTTGACTGTCTGGAATACTTGAGTCAGCGTGAAAATCTCATATTGAATGGTGCAAATAACAGAGGGGAACTGACAATGTTCGAGTGAACGGCTTGGTGAACGTTTATGGTGTATGAATGGGCTATCCAGTCTGTTTCAGCTTGTTAGTAACTTGACCTTTGGGAGAGGAAGCGGCTTCAGTATGAGTGAGCAAGACTCACTGTTTGGTAGTTGAATACGTGTTGCCGTAAACCACAGCAAGTCGTGATGGTTGAAAGTGTGACGATGGGAAAGAGGAAGACTCGGAGCTTTGGAGTGAGAGGGCTTATAAGAAGTACAGCCGAAACAATTCGGAAAGAACCCAGCCTCGAGCTTTCTCAGCTAGAAAGATAAAAGACAAGGTAGAGAAGAAGGCAACAGAAGGAAAGTGAGACTCAGTTGAGCCATTGCAGCTTTGGGGCGGGAGTCCACGATTACACGTGTTAGGCACGGCGTATGCACACGGGTGGTGGGTGAGCCTAGTCGGAGAGCACGTTTTAATACATCGTATAGTATCGAGTTGATGTCTAGCTGTGATGAGGTGATAATAATCTGATAAAGAACATTTGGTTACCGTTCCTGGCAGATATCGCAGGTGAACAACTTGGAACTCTGCTTTGTTCAGCGTATGTAGACAGGACGATTCCCTCTTATATCTTTTATAGTCTCCTGCTTGCAACATGGCGCTGCCCCCAGCCCAGAAACCATATTATTTGAAGCTGACCTCTAACTCAGAGGTTACACCAGATATTTGCCGATTGCTGCCTTTCAACCAGGCAGCAACTCAGCAACAAGACATTGCCTCGGTCTTGCTTGTCATCGAAGTTGTTCCGTTTGATGTGTTTTGAATTCGCTAAGTGATATGAAGGCTGCACTCCAGACATCTCCCGGCTTTCAACTGGACGGTGTTTCGGGAACCGTAAGCTCTGCAACCTTCAACGAGACGGCGGATCGCCGTTACAATATATCTTGATGTATTAGATTCTTGTATAAATTTGATTCTGACTGACCTCAAGAACAAAAGTTCTTATTCCTGCCCCGCACAGAAATGTAAACCTTTATTGGCTTTGGTTGAGCCACATCAGCTGCGATATCATTCTTCATGCTCGTGTCCCGAATCAGGCGCAGTACGTCGTGATGCTTGGTCCCAGTACGAAGGAGCGCTCTCGAGCTCCATTGTATCTTCCAAGAGGGGCAAAGAGCCGAATTGGGACATGTCCCGAAGTCAAGTAACTCTCACCCCTGCCTTTCTACATGCACCTCCAATCTGTTGGTGCAAGCAACGCGCCACCTACAGTCTAGGTCAAGAGTAGTTCGATCAGTGACAGGGAGTAAAATGGTGCTATCTGACGATAAAGAAGCGATCTCTATGCCCATTCCATCAAACAGGCCTCATTTCGCGTGTTTTTGTGTGCCAGGAAAGAAAATACGGCACTCATAGATATTGGGCATGGGTATTGATTAGAACCAGACCAGAAATCGATTCACTCAGAACTCTTGGTAGAAAAGTGGCTTACTAGACTTTTCATCATCAACTTCAATTGTCTTCCCCGAATACTCCAATTGCGAGTGCAGATGGGACGGGTCCCTTGAAGGAAAAGGGAGACTGGGGGTGGTTGAGAGGGTCTCTTCAATTAACCGAACCACGACTTGCCTCGATCCAACACGGATGATCAGAACGCACACCCCCCTGCACGCTGTTGGTTCTCTTAAATTCTTGGTCTGCTGGCTCCAACAAGACGAAATACCGCAATAGCTTAGTCCCTAGTTCCCCTCTTAATCTACCTCTACCATTCTGCAGCCATGCCAAAAGAAGAGGTTTATAACCTCCACCCGTATGGATGGGAAAACGACCCAGAGGTGGAGAGGTTCAGGCTTTCTACCTTGGACTATCTGACGGTGCTGGCATACAACCACTATGCCATCTTCTTCCGCGTCGATGATGCCGCAAAGCCCAGAGTCGTTGAGGTCCTCAAGACTGGCCTCGAAAGGACTCTTGCCCAAGTACGACACTTGAACGGACGAATTGAGAAGGACCCCTGGGGCGGCTACTCTTTCACCAAGAAGAAAGACGACACCGTCCGCTTCGTCGTCCAATGGCTCGATGACCCTGAGGATGCAGGAAAATATCCCTCTTTTGACGACATTGAGAGAGCTCATTACACCACCCTCGCGCTGGGTGACCTTAGTCTCTGGGCTGTTGAGCCCATGACTTATGGCGAGAAGCCCGAAGCCAATCTGGAGCAAAGCCCCATAACCTCGGCCTTTAAGGCCAACTTTGTCCGCGGCGGTCTCGTCTTCAGCATCCACAGTCACCATTATGCAGCCGACGTCATGGGTTGGGCCGGCTTTGCTGACCAGCTTGCCGAGAACTGCTACGCGTTCACCAACGGGACTGCGTACCCCACGTGGGACCCGGCCTGCCAGGACGTCTCTAGGCTCCTCAAACCAGAGCCACCAGAGGAAGAGAAGGTGGAAGGCCCTCAGCCACCCGACAGGCATCCGGACCACATCGGCTCCTCTTCCTATCTCTTTCACCTCCCCAAAAGCAAGGCCGCCCGGCTGAAGGAGCTCGCTAAGCCTGAAGACGGCACCTGGGTTTCGACGTATGATGCCTTCTCCGCCTTCATCTGGCGACACGTAACACGCCTCCGCGCGCCTGTCTTCAAGCCCGCGCCGGATTCCAAACTCATCTGGTCCGAGGCCATCGACATGCGTCGGCGTATGCACAGTCCGAAGCCCCCCGCACGCATCCAGCAGAACGTCATGTTCGTGGCCCTGTCTACGACAGCGCCCGTCGAGCAGCCCACGGTGTCCGAGCTGATCTCGGAGTGGCCGTTCTGGAAAATTGCCCGCTACATACGCCAGCTGACAGACAGCGTCACGCAGGAGGATCTCGACGAGACGCTCAAGATGGTGGCGACGATCCGTGTGAAGTCTAGCCTCAACACCCGTGTCGACTCACGTCCGCCCATGTCGATTGGGCAGTCGGACCACCGTAGCGTCAACATCGTTTCGGCTGACTTTGGCTTCGCGAAGCCTGCCACCTACCGGTACTTAATGAGCCAAGTCTCGGACACGGGTATCCTCGTCTATCCCTCGCGAGACCTTTCGCCCGAGTCGGACGAGGGCCCCGAAATCGTCGTTATGTATGAGACTGATCTTGCTCAGACGCTTATCAACGACCCCATTTGGAACGAGTTCTTTGAGTACAGAGGTATCTATGCTAAATGAGGACACACAGACACCGGTATTCCGGCGATGATGCCTGGACTCATACTGGTGTGGTTATGTCGTCAGCGAGCTAAGAGGCAGGCCTATCAATCGTTGTATGCATCTTTAATTACTGCGATAACTTGGATCTGGTGGGCGCGATGGCTGCTGAGGCAGCATAACTCAGAGAGACTCAACTACTACATCCTGTTCAAATGTCTGATAATGAATTTATGTAGCTTCATGAAATCTTTTAGCACGTGCTGGTTAACAACTTGTTGATAAGTGTCATGCAAATTATATACGGCCCCCTCTTGCGCAACTTACGTAAATACGAGTTACTGATTTACATATACTATACTCATATCAACTTCTTGAAGTATAAATTTCGTTGCCAGTGTCGATATCTACGAGGGTCCTGGAAACTCCAACTCCCAACTCATGTATACCATTTTGTTATCTTGACTCGAACTTCCCATCGTCCCGAGAAGCACTACCATGTTGGTACGGACTATGTCAGGACTCTCTCATACCACAGCAGCTTTTGTGTGATAATCAAAGGAGGCACAATACGCCCCCGGTTGTTGGCCATTTCTCAAGCATGTCGTACTGTAGCATTAGGGTATTGTATTCAAACCCACGTTCTGCGTATACACAGGTGGCTTATTTTATCAACCAGGCTGTTATCCCTAAGATCCCCAAGCATGCATTCGTATCCGCTATGAATTCCACCTGAACATCCATGATCACTGAGGAGAAAGGACGTGAGTATGAGTAGCAATGCGGTGTATCAAACCCCCCTCCATTTGCAGTGTGCTTTGGTCAATATGAAATAAACCATTAGAACTTTTCCTGCAGTAACACTAACCACGCTTGATTCCCATACTTATGAGTTCTTACTGTGTGGTTTCCTCAAGGGTGTATTCGAGGCAGTCATCTGGCAGCACATCATGAGGAAGCACGCACCCATGCTACGGCTCTGCAAGAAGCTTGCATAGCTGGCTCCTACGTAGTACGGAGGCATCGCAGAACAGCCTTGCGTCCCGATGCAAATGAGCCAGCATATTAATCGGTAGGGTGGGAAGGAGTGACAATGTTTCTGCCGGTAATACCTGCAAAGTTTGAGGAAATTTCGCCGCAATGGAGCTCCTGTCTCACGCGATCGAGTTGCGATCTCGAGGGCGTATCTCTTAACTCACATTCAAGCACACAATCAACTTGCGGCATCTGATTTCAACGCTCGAATCCCAACACACGCAAACATCCAAGACAACATCGTTCAAACCCTCACCCACAGTCTCACTCACCCACTCAACCCATCAAACCCCCTGGGTCTTGGTATACAGCCTCCTCATCGACGAGCTCGCCATGAACCAGTCCCCGTCAACCTTCTTCCAGGTCTCGTAGTAGTGCCCCCCGCCCGTCGAATGCAGCCCGGTCTCGGTGCCCCTCGTTCCCATGTGCCAAATCACTCCGAACACGGCCTTGACCTCGTCCTCGGCGACCTGCTCCAGGTCGCCGGGGTCGATGAGGTGCATCGTCTGCATGACCTTGAACACCTCGCGGAAGTGGGCGACCCAGGCCTCGCGTGACTCCCAGCGGTAGCGCACGCCGTTCATGACGAGGACGGAGCCGTCCGTCTCGACGCCCTCGAAGGTGAAGTCGGGGAGCATGATGGTGTCGAAGCGGTCCCACTCGAGGCCGTCGGCGAAGCGGCAGTACTGGGACTTTTTGCGGCGGATAATTTCCGCCGTTTCGGGCGAGATTGTGATATTTCCGGACATCGTGACTGATATTAAATTTCGATTTGGAGTTTGTTATGGAATGAAGAGGATGAATAGTTCGGTGAACGATTGCGCATTTCAGAAACTCGGCTACGTCTAGAAAAACCCGCACTCATGAACCCCCTCATCATCTACGATGTCTGTCATTCTTGGCCGTCAGCAGAAGAGGGGTCGAGCAGGGATGTGGACGATCCTGTCACTCTGCAGAACGACAATCGATGCCTTATTCTGCGATGGAGAAATAGCCGCATGAAGAAATTCAGATCACCCCAGTCAGACGAGGCTTATCTGCAGCCCTGGCGGGTATCGAAAAGACGACCTGTATCCCACTCTACCGAGGCATCTCACGATGCAGTGAAAGGGGGTCGGTGTAAATCCACTCAGTAGCACTTGGTCATGTTCATGTCACATGTATTGAATGAGACCCAAGGTTGACAAAGTCTGCAATTTCTACCGACGTCGCCTCAAACCATGTCACACATTAGGGTATTCAGTGCCTTTGCATCAAGCGTGTGAGTATGGTTGACCCATACAAGGTCCTCTTGATGTGGAATTGCACACGCCTTGATCGTGAGGACAGCGAAGCTCGGTGCAAGAGTCATGACGTTACGACAAATTCTTCCGGTGCCCCGCTATCAAGAGCCTAATGCACCTGCTCAACACAGCTACATCGCAGCATGGACGATGTCACACCGTAATTAACGTGTCTGAGACTTCGCTTCCGGTTCTTCCAATGCACAAACTAGCAACACCCTAAATCTTCCCGCAGAAGATATGCTATGTCTTGACTGATCGAGATAACTGACCGTCAAGACCAGGTTTTTCATCCTCATCCTCTGAGTATAAGTGGCATGGCCGGATCTGATACTACAACATGGGTCTCGATATCCGCAACCGGACCAATACGCCAACAGTAACCGATACACCTATCCTCAACCTCAACACCAAGTTGGATTCTCACGATCCCTTCATCGCGCGCCGACTGCCTACAGCCGTGTTGAACCATCCTCTGCGATGCGGTTCCCGCTAGCACTCCTCAACGTCCCTATATCCACCCCCAGTCAACCAAGCCGATGAGATCTACAGACCCCAAAACGGCCACCTCTCCATTCTTGGGTATATCGTCTTTAACGAGGAGACGTTGCTTCATATGGCCTTGAATTGTTTGCAGCCATCATACACCCACCCCTCAGGAAATCAAAAGGCCTCTCAAGTCGGTTTCCACCTATGGGACGACGTGTACTTTGAGCAGAAGCGTCCCTTCATACGAAGCAGGAACAGACTAGTAGACTTAGAATGGCTTCAGCTATTAGGTTAGAAATTGAGAGCCATATCTAATCAACGGTTTGACATTCACGTGGCTGGCTGCAAGGTGCCACCGAAAGACGGAGCTCGTAAATGAACACCCATCATTGAAACCCCATCCAGAGACCGTGATCTTCAAATACGGCCACATGGACCACAGGGAGTCATCCAGATTGGGGTGCATGGAGACGAGCAGCCGAGCCTCATTATGGGCTACGGCCCAGTGCCGGATACCCATCCCGTACGCCGGAGCAAGCGGAATCACGAAGAAATTACCCTCCCCATCCGATCGTCGAGCGGATCGACCACAACCTCGACGATCGTGTCCAAATACACCTGTGAAGACAAGACCTCCCATTCCACCAGCAAGACACATCAGCTTCCGGACTGCCAGCCCGCACCTCCCTCCCCACGAGTACGAGAGATGTCTCCGACGAGACCGGCGAGATGGCCATGCTGAGGCAAGACGCCCGAATTCCACAACACTCCACAAACGGCTTTTCTCCTCTGTGTTTTGGTAGTGTAAGCATCATCAAAATACGTCCGCAACGAACCACAGAAAATGCTCCGCCCGCAATAAGGCTCAACGGCCTCCTCACCCGCCGGACGCAGATCCCCCTTGACGCCGCGCCTGCCATGCGCCGCCGTGCCTCCGCGCCTCCCGATCCGTCCAGCGCCCCCCCCCCCCAAACCGTTTCCGAAGCCCTGCTCTGCCCACCGTTTTCAGGGGCACAAAACTCCCTTGTGCATTCCAGTGCACAAAACAAACAGTCCTCCTTCACCCTTTTCCGCGTCCCCGGGTGACTAATCCGGCAGCAACCGAGCCAGAGCCGACAGGAAGGTCCAACGACCCCTACACTGGTAAAGAGCAGCAAAGAGATGGCACGTTGCGAAAGACCGCTAGGCCGGATGAGGACACCCTGTCGCGCTCCAGCGTCTTCTTTTCCCCACCCTTCCGGGCCCCACATCCCGTATGGCCGGTCCAATTTCGGGGAACTGGGGGGTCGACAAACCCAAACATCCACCCAACGGAGCAAAGCACACGGGTAGAGCAAACTGACACACACCCACACCCCCCTTTGGCATAGGTAGCAAGCGCAAGCAGGGAAGAAAAGAGTCTAGCGCCGTTCTAGAAGGTCGCGGGCCTCTTCACTTTCTCTTGACTCCTGGTCGTTTTTTTTCTTCTTCTTCCTTTTTTCCCAAGCACCCTGGCCAGCCGGGCATCATCCCGTCGTCCGGTCGCTCGGTGCACCAAGGAGCTAGGTAGGTACTGAGTCGCGGCACAAGGGAGGGGGGTGAGCCGTGGGTTTGCTTCCCAGGCGCTCGGGCGCTTGTTTGCAAATAGATGCAACGCCGGGGTCGCGGGACGCGGACGCTTGTGATGGCTTCCTTTCCTCTGCCTAAAGGGGAGGCGAACGCCGCCGCCGCCGCCACAGGGGATACAAAAAGGAAGTGGCAGGCGGCGGCGGCGGCGGCGGGAAAAGTGGTGCTGGCCCGGTGTGGCGGCGGCGGTCGACACCCGCGTCAGGCACGATTTGTCGCCTCGCCCTCTCACTTGCCCCCCCGTTTCAGTCTGATCTTGTTTTCTTCTCACAGGTCCGTGTTGCGGATGCTATTGTACAAATATAGGGATCGTCGAGTAAGTCCCGTCGCTGGCACGGACCGGATGCGACTCGACTGCAGCCGGCCGCCCTCTGCTCCCCCCCCCCTCCATCGCCCATCTGGCATGTGCCGTCGTGGCATTTGTCGTTGGAGCTTGTTTCAGTCCGCAGCTATCCCACCATTCAAAACACTGGACGAAAAGAAAGGGAAAAAAATACGTCCAAGGCATGGGAATGCTCAGGAATGTTGCCTGCCGCCGCTATCGACCGTCAACCAGTCAATGGTCCCACGGACCACAGCCGATCGCCCCTTCAGCTTCTCGCAAGAGGTTGTCCCCTGCGGCCGGGCTCGCGATGGCTTGCGCAGCTGCGCTTCGAATCAAGAGGCATCCCCCTTGCGTGTGTCCACGTTCCCGCCCTCTTGGCTGGCTCGACCGCAGAAGGGTCCAGAACGGAAGCTCTGGATTTCATATGTCCCTGGATGGCATAGGGCGACTCGGGACGAGACTCTGCCGTTGACTTGCGGGGACCAGTCACGTCTCGAGGAGCCGCCTTTGCGATCTCATTCGAAGGGCAAAAAAAGAAATAGGCAGCACAATACGATTTTTTTCAGCTTTCCTTTCGCTCGGCTGTGGCTTACGACGCAAACGGCGAGACTTTTCGCGGTGGAGGAGGAGGGGGGGCTTCCCGTCGCGGCGCAAAACTGCATTCGCGATCCAATCCGATGCCGCCGTTTGGTGGTTTGCGCAACTACTGGCAGTACGAGAACGAGGATGGCGGAGGGGACAGACCGCCTGCTGTGCGGTATGCGCGCAACGTAACGGCCTTCCCTTCGTCTCGTCGCCCTATTCTTAGGCGAGGTAAGCTTGCTCGAGGAGGCAGCAGTCCAACAAAGGATTGATTGACCGTTCCCGTCCCAAGGGCTGGCACGTAGGTAGGCACCTAGACACACCCTCTCACAGCGCCCAGCCCGCGGCTTGGGTGATCCGGGGAAAACAAAGACCGCTAATAGCGGTGGTACCGCGCTGGAGGCCAGCGTAGGTGGTGTAAATGGGATCCGCGTGCGCCACCCCCAGTCTGAGTCAGAAAGCCGGGGAACTCGTCGCCGCGGGGTCGGGCGTAGGCGATGGCGGGCTGAGGCCAGTCCAGTCCAGTCCAGTCAGCACGGCTGTAGCACTTGCGACACGGTAAGACGGCCAGGCAGGGCAGTGGAAAGGCACGAATTAAAAGCCGCCGTTATGTACTGACTCTGATACCCGGTGAGTACTACGTAAGTTGGCCGTCCGTAAAGTAAGCCTGTGAGGTTGCCTGGCGGCGCAGAAGCATAGGGCGGTCTGGCTACGCGCCGGTCACCGCCTTCCACACGGTATGGTATACCTCTGTAGTGGTGTGTGTGATATTCCGTGTTCGGGTCGTATCGCGTCCCTGGACGGGAATTGGCATTGGACGTCTCAGATGTCAGTCAAATCGACGGTTCAGATACATTGGATGTTGGAAGGGTAGCAGCGCATCGTGGAGCTAGTCAGCAGAAGTTATCAGAAGCAAAGCCGGGCATGGCGTGGCATGGCAAGGCAAGGCACCCATCCACCCATCCTATTCCCTCCCATGCCATCCCATCCAGCGGGCGGTGGGTGTCTTTGTAAGTTGGCCTCGTCGTCGCATTTCCGTTTGGATGCGGAAGCGGTTGCATGCTCGCTTGGGGGGTTTCTTTTTGGGTTTGTCAGCCAGGGTTTGTTGGTGCTCGGCGTCGGTGTTTTGGTGGTGGTGGTGGTGGTGTTGATGATGTCGGTGGTTGCTCCAGCAGGAATGGAGGAATTTCGGGCATCCAACGGAATGTGCTCGCGGGGATACACAAACCCGTCGCATTGTTGCATCCGGGGGGCCAACCATCCAAACCAGTTGCATTCCCACGAGTGATTGCCCTGAATCATCCCATTCACAAACCTTGGCCGGGAAGGGATGTTGTTGGCGACTGGGTGTGGTTCGTGCTGCTTTGCTGGCTTGCCGGCCGGGGAAACCGGGTGGGGGGAGGGAGGCAGGGCCTTTTTGGACTTCTTGTCACTCTGGGTGTTACTGAACAGGGCGATGATACGTCTTGTAACTTTGCCAACGCTCTGTACTATGTATAATGTAGTGTAGGGAAGGGCATCGTGTCTCTGAGAGAGTGCTCCAACACCCCGATTCCCGGCGGAAGAAAGAACAAGCGCCGCAAATGATGGCGATCCATGTCTCTCCCGCCTCACCCTGCCCGAACCTGACTCCGGGCGCCTGGTACGGCTTGGGCGTCAGGATTAAGATGAGATGCGCCGGGGGTGCCCTCACCACGGGAAGGGTTGGGGGCAGAGAAGCTGGGGCCGACACGCCGCGGCCCCGTCGCGGTAAAGGACGCCGAGGACGGCCAGGGGAGGGGGGGCCAGGGAGCGAAATGAGGACCTTTAGGCCCGGAGGAATTTTGAAATGACGAAAAAGCAAGAGATTGTCGCCCTTTTCTTTTCTGGCGAAGGCCAAGACACCCGGGGATCTGAACCGGTGCAGTGGATTGGATGGGGTAGAGTGTCAAAGGCGGCAGGGGGAAAAAAGAAAGGGAGCCGAGACTCGAGAGACAACGGCTACGGGGGGGCCAGCCTGGGGGTTACGGAAATGGCCGTTCCTGGACCACTGTATCGGGCGCCCTTGTTTGCTTTTGTCTCCCCTTTGGTAAATTGCAAACTCAAAAAGAGAGACGTATTTTTTGTCTAGTGTACAGTACAGGGCCGTCCTCGATCGTGACTGGAGCGGGATGGGGCTCCCGGCGCGGATGCGATGCGAGGCAATGCGCCGCCAGAGGGAAGAAGCCATCGTATCGTCAGCCCTGGGGGGGGAGGACGGTGTGCGTAGTTGGGTAGCGGGTGCTGGATGCAGCCACGGCAGATTTGCTGGCACACCTACTTTTCTGCTCCGGGCTCAACTTGGGCTTGCCGCCAATCTACGCTTGACAATCGGTGCCGAGTGGCTTGCTTACAATGTACTTTTTGGTATGGTGGCTCTCAACCAGGAAGAAGAGCAGATAAGCCACGTCCTCATCAATCGCCGGCCGGCATGCGGGGTGGACGAGCCCAGGCGGCTGTGAGGCGCTGTAAGTGCCCGGCGTGTTTGCCGTGGTTTCCCGAACGCAGCCTTTTGGTTCGTCGTCGTCGCGCTTCGCTCCCAGGGTCGTCTGGCCTATGGATGCCCAAAGACAAGAAACACACATACACAGACACAGACACGGGCAAAATGAACGAGGGGTGTTTGATGTGGATGTGGATTGCAGAGGGGGGTGTACGACACCGGACCGATGCTGTGGTCAAAGGTCAATATCCAGATCAAAGGAGCGCGATAGGCTTCTCCCTCCCCCCCCGCCTTCTCATGAGTCTTGCGCGTCTCGTTCGAAGTCTCGGACAGCGTTGCAGAGATTCAGCGATAGATTGGCGATGGAGGGTTGTCCAATGACAGGCCAAGTCGGCAACGCGTGTCAGAGGCAGTATGAGCGCACTCCCGCAGGGCACGGGCAACTTCAACCGCGAGGGAAATGCCTTGAGCAAGCAAGCAAGTCTGGACGGAGAAGCACCGAGCGGCGGCGCCCAGGACCAGCTTTCGGTATCCCCTTGCTTTGCCCTTGGGGTGCCCTGGGGCTCTTTTGCGTGCCAGTTCTTTGGCTGGCCCGAGGCCCGGGGCAGCCCAGACTGCCATCCGCGGGGAGGGGCCGCCGGGGCCCAGAGCAAGTGAACGGCGGGAGAGAATGGCCAGGGCCAGACGGTAGCCAAGGGCGATCTCTTCCCCCCCCCCCTCCCCTACCCCCTTCTCAAGCACTCTCATGCCTTCTGTCGGGCCTTGCATCTGCTGCTGTGCTGTGGTCGACCCGGCGGGGGGCCTCTTCCTAGCGCACCCGCACCGCCTGAAGGGCCTGAGAGCCAACGTTCCGGCCGGCTCCAGCTTTTCAGGCGAACTCTGTCGCGAGAAGTAGCCCCCGCGCGTCAAACGTATGCAGAGGTACCTCGAAATCATGACTCTTTCCTATCTCCCCCCCCTGTGTTCCCGGCCAATGAAACCCGACACGCCCTCCCCCCTCCCCTCCAGACAAGGCGGTCAAACACCGCTCATTCTCGTTCCGTTTTCTCTTGCTTCTTGGAGGGTGGGCAGCCGCCGCTCTGCCGCTGCAGCTGCGCTGTACCTGTACAGTAGGCCTCGTCGCTAACGCTGCTCCCGCCGCTTCCCCGTCTGTGGTCTGCGGTCTGCGGTCTGCGGTGGTTTTGGTGGTTAACGGCCCCCCCTTCCGTCCAAGCCCGTTACCCCCATGCCTCTGGGAATACACGATAATCGCCAATACCGCCAATACGCCCAAACTGTCTCTCTCTCTAACTCCGTTTTGGCTGGGCCTGTCGCTCGTTGGGCCGCGAGGGAGAGAGGCCCTCAGCGCCGGCTCCGCAGCGTAGGGGGCCTGAGTTCTGTGTTTGTCTCCTGGCTGCGATGCGCGTGGGGGTGGACAGGCGACACCGGCACACCGACCGGGGTGCCAACAATCGCCATTAACCAAGACCAAGACCAAGACCAAGCTGGCGAGACACACACGGCAGAGACAGGACGACGAGAGTCGAGGCGTCGGCGTCGGAATCGGAACCAGAAAGTTGAGACTTCAGAATGGGCGGCCTGGAATGCAGTCTCCCTTGCGTACCTTGTTGGTGTGCACCGCCAGACATTGCGGCCTGCGATAGTTGCAGACGGACGAGAGAGACAGAGAGAGACAGAGAGAGACCTCGACCGCTTGCACACGGAGCCAAGCCCGTCCGTTCGCATTCCTCTTCCTTTCCCCCATGGGCGCATTCGCGCCCCGCGGCCTCGCAACTCAAACAAACCCGGGGCCTTATTTTTTCCTCTCTCTTTATGTTTGTCCTTGTTTGCGCCATGATGTTCTGATGTTGGCCGAACAGACTGGGCGAGCAGCCATCAATCAGTAGCATGCAGGTCATCGTGTGTACTCTGTATATCATGACTCTTCCGTCCTCCCGTCCGAGTCATCCTGGTGTTTCGGCAGCAAACCATCGCAGGCAATCAGCAAGCGTCATCACAAAGATACCGATACCGTCATCGTCACCGACACACCAAAAAAGACAAAATCCCGTCGACGCCGAGGTGCACCACCAACAGCAAAGCCGAATTACTCAGGCGCAGACAAGAAGACACACACACACACACACACACACACCACGCACACCAAAACACATCATCATCATCATCACCACCCCTCGAGGAAAGCAGGATTTCCACTCCGGCCGTACCTCAGTACCGAAGCTTGACTCATCGGAAGCACTTCTGCGCCGTACCGTCCGACGCAATTCAAGTGTCTCTGGACTTGCAGCTCCTCGGCAACGCCACGTCAAGAATAGTGACCAGCCCCCCCCAAAAAAAGCCAAAAAAGCCAAAAAAGCCCAGGCCCGCGGCCCTCTCTCCCTGCTGTTCCTCCAAGAAGCAGGTAATTAACGAGCAGCAGCCCCAAAGGAAGGGCACAGCGACAGGCCGGGCCCAAGGAGAAGGAATACGGTACGGTGTTCCTCCCGCGCGACCTGTGGCCGCCAGCCCTGTCGCCGACATTTGCCCTCTTTTTTTTTTTTTCTAAACCCACCGACACGCCTCGGCCGTCTGGTCTCGTCCAGTTTTCGGCGCCACACGCCCCCCCTCAACCGACAACTGCAACCGCTTCCGCCTGCCTCTGCTTCTCTGCCTCTGCCTCTGCTTCTCTGCCTCTGCCTCTGCCTCTGCTCTCCGTATTCAGTCAGTCCTCAGCTCGGGTCTTGTCCGCACACCCTGCGCTGTCAGCACCCGCCCTGACTCTTGTCCCCCTTCCGTCTCACCCCCCCTCCCCCCCCTCCCAGCTCCCAACTCCCAATTCCCATCTCCGTCACCGCCTCCCTTGCCTTGTTTTCCCACCCCTCGGGATCCCGGGAACGCTGTTGCCCCCATCTTTTAGGCTTGCAAAGCAAAGTCCCAGGCCCACTCTCTGAAATTCCTCGGAACGTTGCTCTGCCCAACCTTGCACCCACGACCTCCTGGCCGTCCCCCCCTTCACCCCCTTCACCGTACCCCCTTTTTCTCACACCCCCAACACGCCCCCCCAGAGTTGAGAGGAAGGGAGACGCGCCCCTTCGACTTATAAGTCTCCCGTGTCCACCCTCTCCCACACTCGCAGTCCAACGCAAGAATCAACAATATCCACAACCATCAACCAAAAGTCTTATACGAACAAGACCTCACAACACTCTTCCAACTCTCACCACAAACAACAACCCACACAACACACATCGCAGCCATGTACGGCTCATACGGTTCATATAGCTCCATGGGCGCCGTCTCCATGACGGCCCCCATCGACATCGCCCCCAGCAACATGCTCGCCCACGACCGGTCGTGCGCCTTCCCTTCATGGCCGCGCCGCGACACCCTTGCCGACTTTGACGGCGAGCCCAGGGCCACCTCGTACCTCTCGGACGAGGACCTCTTCCCCCAGGACTTCGAGGACGACTCCCGCAGCGTCTCCAGCTCCGGCAGCTTCTCCTCGCCCAACTCCCGCTCGCCCCAGATCTCCGAGGCCGAGCTTCTCGACATGGAGCGCGAGCGCATGGCCATGCAGCGCGAGGCCCTCCGCTGCGTCATGCTCGAGAAGGAGCGCCGCCGCCAGGCCGCCCTCCAGCAGAAGAAGTCGCAGCGCCGCGGCAGCTCCAAGAAGAGCCCCAAGAACAAGCTGGCCTCGATGACTCCCATCGCCGAGTGAGAGCTTCACGCCAAGCACGACAGCTCTCTTCTCATTCGCGGTGGTGCGTCCACCAGTAACTTGTTCGGACGAGCGAGGCACCCTCCGGGACAGCACCATCCCAGCTGGCTCACACCTCGTCTCAACAAACCTTAATCAATAATTACACGGCACATCTACAGCTTGTGGCCGGCGAAGACCAATACGACACGCCTGCGACTCGTCCCAGGCCTTGGGTCTTCCAAACAAACTACGCCTCTGGCCACTCGTCACCGTGGCCGAGGCCTCGAATACGACTCCGAACCATGCTTTTGCACTCCCCATCACGGGGGTCGTGGAGGTGTGCAGCCGACATTCGAAGCCGGTCGCCTCGCAACAGCACGGGGCGATTCGGAACGGTGTGGGGGGGAACACAGCCAAAGCCGACTGTGGGGGAGTGTGTCTCAGCCACACTAGCACACAAGCCCCGGCGGTGTTGGCCACCCACCGAGGGAAGAAGAGTCACCCGGCTAACAGGGAGCTGGTGTGGCAGGTGGGAGGAACAGGTGTCGGCTGCCTCGTTATCGCAGCCAAAAACCTGTATCCGCGGACTCGTGGGGTGCATCATGGGCCACAGGCACTGCACATGCCGTGCAAGCCTGTTTGTTTGTTTTTTTCTCCATTTCCTTTTGCTTTTTTCATGTTGATACCCCCCTTGCAATGGCCCTCCGAGGTTACGCAACTATTTTTGTCGCATGGAGTTTTTTTCCTTGCTCATTTGTTTGATTGGAACTGGATCGATCAACGGATCGGCTTTGCGGGGGAGGAGGAGGAGGAATAGGGGAGCACCATGGCATACAGCACATTTGCATCCGCATTTTTATCGGGGGATCGTCATCACATCATCAGCCTCACTGGGATCGTGGGCTTCTTTCACAACTTAGTTTAGTATTTAGTACGAGATACCCTTCGCCGCTGCGCGACAACACCATTTGATTCTATTCTTCACACACAAAACATCCATCATCATCATCGTGACCGTTTCCAAGATTGGCATGTGCTAGTGGCTTCCTGTGAAAAGTAAAGGAAGCGGCGCGCGGTGACTTCATTGTCGCGGCCCGCTTGACTTTTGCATTCGTGCCTCGAAAGCGTCACACGTATGAAGGTGTCGGAGCCATTCCGGGTGTGGCTCAAGCAAGAGTCACTCACCCTCTGTGTGTGTGTGTGTGTAGTGGTGGTGCGTAGGCATGTGTCACCGACTCTTTTTGACCATCTCAAGTCCTGGTGGTGGTGGTTGCTGATGCACACTCGACGCGTCCGCCGGCAGATGGATGGGGGGCTGGTTGCTGAGGTGAGTCTTGCCGACCCAAACTGTGGTGGTCCAGAACCGACGGGACCACAAGAGAAGGAGACAGAGAGACAGAGAGACAGAGACAGAGTCAGAGAGAGAGAGAGTGAGAGTGAGAGTGAGAGTGAGAGCCCACGGGGCTGAAGGTTTAGCCCCCCCTTGGTTCGAGCAGCTACTGTTCTGGCCCGCGGGTCATGTCGTCATCGGCGTTGTCTTGCGGTTGCGCTGTCTTGGGGAGCGGGAAGTCTGGCTGGCGGCCAACGACACACTTGGCGCTGAGAGAGTTTTGGGGGGGAGGGGGAGGGAAGCAGCAGGAAGCGGGTGAAGCGTGCTGGGGGAGAGCCCTCCCCTTCTCTCCTCGTCAAACGGTCGGGAACGGTCGGGAACCCCATCCAGCTGCAATTCCCGGCCTGCGCAACCCAGAGAGGGCCGCGCGCTGCCCCCACCCCCCCGTAACGGACCCCGTATCAGCGCTGTGCCAGTGCCACTGCCGTCCCAGCTGCTGGAGGTGCTGGAGCTGCCCCGTCCCCAGCGGTCGTCCAGTCGTCCAGTCGTCCAGTCGTTTTGCCAGTTTTGCCCATATACCACCAGTGTACGTACAAGTACACCGTTGCTCCCGTCCGAAGGGCACAGCCTCACCTCGAGTCTAGACTTTCGGCCGCGCATTACGAACGCTCATCTCCCATCCTTATGCCCCCCCGGCAGACAGGACCCGAAAGAGAGGTCCCCAAAAAATCGTCTCTATTCTTGGGTTTCGCTCTGGGGTATGCGATCTCGAGGGGATCCGGTTTTGGTGGACCGCCTGGAATCGGCACCTCGTCGTTGGCCACCTGCTCGTTCGCCTGATGTTGTGCTTGCGAGGCGGCCTCTCGTCTTACTTTGCGGGAGGCGCCCCGCGGGGGAAAGGCCGCGCTGCCTCGGCGACGCCTTTCCCCCCTTGTGCCGCCGCCAGCAGCTTCGAGGTTCTCCCGAGGCTGCTTGCGGGTGCGATACTGGGCCCAGGGGGGGGGGGGCGCTCTTATTCTTTGTCCGTTTGGCGAGTCTATCGAGGGGGGATCGGGGCGCATCGGGGCCCCGCGAGCCTGGACCAGCCACACGTTCGGTGTCGTTTCCTTGGAAGGAGGGTACATCATCTTGGATTACATAGGCCGTGGCTTTTTTTTGGTTGTCCTTGGTTGTCTTTCGGGCTCACATGTGAGCCCGCCGAATCTTTCGGCCCTTGTCCTTCTTTCAACTTCGGGAAGCGTCTTTGGACAAGTCGTGACTGCCGAGGTCCGTGGGGAGGGAAATCAATCTGGGGTATCTTGTTCGGACGCTTTTCCCTCGTGGCGCACACCATTTCGTCCGCCCAGGACGGTAATGGTGATGCGGAGACGCAAGGGTCCCAAGCCCCCCGGCCGACGGAATCTTTCGGACTCGGGTCCGGACGCGGAGGGGAATGGATGGACGTCCATGTTCGACCATGGCACAGTTCGTAATCGTGATGCCATGGATGCGACTGGCGCTTACGGTGGTCACTCGTGGAATGCCGTATCCTCGAGACTCGTCGTCGCCGAGTCACCTGGATCCTGCTGGCGTCACGGGACGTGATCTCGAGGTTCGCTCTCGAGGTGGAATCGAGATTGTGGCGTCGGGGGGCTCTTGTGGGGCGGGGAGATCCCTGGGAGAGGGTTCAACGGCCCTCAGCCACACCTGGGGATCAGCACCTTTGTCGCTGTCATTGATGTACGGTCTCGGACGGGCATGGAGGGCTCACGCTGGGAGATCCAGCGCATCCTGACCAAGATGGGGAAGAATCATGATGTCTGGCATTTTGAGATTCCAAGCGCCCACGCCGCCGGCTCCGGGAGCGTCGCACAAGATCTCTGCTAAGGGCGAGGGCGAGGTCTCGGAATCTTTCCATCTCCCCAACAACAACAACATGCATCAAGCCCCCCCCACGAGCGAGACCGGACGTTGCAGATGCTGCGTCCCCTCACCTCGGGATCTCGCTGGCAGGCAAAGCTATAGCGCACGCTGGCCCTCCGACATATATGATAGGGCTGGGCCTGCACGACTGCGGGAGAGAACGGGATGGGCAACGGAAACTTGGCGATAAGCCCCCCCGCATGCACACAATCCTGCTTATCGCGGGGAAGAGGCGTACTATGTACTGGGCGAAGAGAGAGAGAGCTCCGTAAAATGGAGAGCCGACGACTGGTCGACGGGCAGGGTCCGTTAGGGAAAACGGGCCCCGCCGATGGCCCATTACGGCCGACGGTCGAGGGTGTTGCCGCGATTAGGACCCAGCCGTGGAATTGTGCACGCCGCGGTTCCGCAAAGGGAGGTGGCAGCGCGGTATCGCTGAGGCCCCTAAAGCGGCGCGACGGGGGAGGGATTACGTACAGTACCTACTCGCTTTAACCGGCGGCTCGGTCCACCGCTGGGCTGGGGCTGGGCTGCAGAGGATCCAAGGCGGTCAGGGAGCACCACCGCTGCAGAGAAGGGCCTGGACGGCGTGGGCCGGGGCCCGGGGGGGGGGGGAGTGCGCCTCTGCCCTCTCCCCGCCGTTTGGGTCCTTTGGGCCCAACCAAGGCATGGCAGACATATGGCCGACATGGCAGAAAGCACACGGCGGAGCGGCAGGGAACCCATGCGCCGGGATGCCCTCCCGGCGCCTGGACCCCGTTGACGGGTTCGAGTCGCCGTCCAATCCGCTGCCGCACACCCCTCCCCCCTTGTCGCGTCTCCCGGGCCCTGGGTAAAATGGCATTGGGAAATTGGGGCGAGCGGGGGGGGAACATGAAACGGGGGTGCACCCGGCGGATCCCAACTTGTCAAACTCCTCGTCGTCCTCCACCGCCGAATGACGGGACGATCGCTCCCGGGGTTGAGGAGGGGGGGAGGCGCTCTAGACCTTTTCCAGGCTTTGCTCACTTTCCTGTTCCGGTCGTGTTCGGCGGGGCCTCGTGGAGCTCCTGGGGCTCCTGCTGCTCCTGCTGCCGCGAGGGGCTCCTCTCCTGGGTAAAAATTTCTGCTCGATTCCCACCCTAGGGATGGATCTACGGGTTATCAGCCGGCGGGATTCTGGAGACGTTGGACAGAATAACTGGAGCAAGCGAGATCCAAGGGGGGGTTTTCCGGTTCTTTGGCCTGCCCAGCAGGAAGGGAGTCCCGTTGGGGCGTCAGGGGGGATCCGTATGGGAGAATGCGGAAGGAGGCTCATCTAACGGGCCTTTTTCGCATACGGGACGTTTGGGAAAAAGAGACCTTGAGGGTCGGGATGCGAGCTTGATATGCGGCACCTATTCTTCCGCCCAGCCCAAGCCTGGCAATTTCTCTTCATTAACTTTCGGTGCTTCTTCTCCCATTGTTCTCGCGGGTCGAACTCCCCTCCCCGGTGCTCCAAGGGCCGTCGACCAAGACCACCCCCCTAGGCTCTTCCTCGGCATCATCATGGCTCTTGGGTGACGGGAATGACGATTCATGGCCCACACTTGGTGTGATGAGCTTCCAGTCTCCCCCCCCCCCCCCCCCCCGTCCGAAGGGAAAAATTCTTTAAAAAAATTCTTTTCTTCTAGTGCCCTTCTCCGCCCTGGGCGATACCCACCCCCAGCCTTCTTTTTGCCTCGAGTGTGCGCGAATGCGTGGTTGTGTGTGTGCGTGTGTGCGCGACCGCGTTACCGCGCAATCCTCGTCTCGGTGTCGTTTCGGTAAACTGGCAGACTGAGTCGTGATCCCGAGTCGAGGTCGGAGAGTGCCCGACGACACGCTGAACGCGCAACTCAACCACACACGCCCCCTCGACCTTTCCCGGTCCCACTCTCGGTGGCTCATGAGTCAAGCCGTGTGGCTCAACCGCAAGCACAACCCCGACCAACAGCCCGGGGCAATCAATCTTGGAGGAGGCGTGGTCGTCGTCCGAAAGGGCATCCTCAAGCGCAACCAGTTCCCCCAGACCTGGGCCCGTGGGAGGAAAAAGCTTGTGAAAGTGATTGTCGTTGCATTTTCAGGGTCTTTTTTTTTTGTTTTTTTTTTTTTGCGTTTCCTGTCAGAGATGTGCACGACTCAGCTGTCCCCCGAGTCGTTCACACGCTTCGACGTCAGTTATGACTTCAGTCTTTTCCAACATCACTGAACATCATTCCTTCCAGGTTTCCGGAAAACGGCACCACATGGCATCAACATCATTTTGCAAGGACCTATACACACGCCCCCTCTAAACAACCTTCTTTTTTTTTTTGCTTCCTTTTCACGACCGGCACACCTGCAACTCAACTCTGAATCAGATCAGACCAAGAACCAAAAATCAAAAAAACCAAGGCTAAGACTGGGACCGGGTGGATTGGCCACCCGCACTGATGTTTTCTTCTTCTCCAGTCTGCCGTCATCCTGAAGCACTGGCCCGGCCGGCTCCTCACTGGGCTGGCGGTTTTTCTTTTTGGCGTCCTGACCAAGGCCGACCGACAATACTGAGCCCGCGAAAGGAAACCTGGGGTAAAACGGGACGCAGGCGGTTGCCGGGTTGAAACTCGAGAGGCGTTCAAGCCACGTTGAGTAGTCCCGTCGTTCTATTCCTGTTGGCCGGGTCAGGAACCGTGAAACCACGATTGCCCTCCGCAACCTGTTGTGCAACCAACCCCGCCAGCCAAACAGATCTGGTTCAGCTCTTGCTTCTCAACCACAGATCTCGGCTCGTCTAGGCCCAGCCAACAAGTGGGACATTGGGGAAAAAAAAAACGAATGGGCAAGACAAGCCGGACAGCAAACATTTGGCGTTTCCTCACCAACTGCATTGGTTGCACGCATCGTTTGGGCTCTCGACCCGGAGACCCGTTTGCCGTCCGATCAGTTTCGGAAGGAGGGGTTCGTTGGAACGTTTTTGGCACGAAAGGGGAAAACTGTGGAACCGCGGGTGTCTATCCAGAGGAGAGGCCAGGAGTCATGGGCGTGCGATTGGACGGAACGGTTCGTCCGCAGTCTCTCTTCGCGTTGGCTGCCAAGAGAGGCAGGACTGCCAAAGTAACGGAGCCCCGTTTCTCCATCCAACCGGAGGATGGATGCAAGATTGACTCGTCTGACGGACAGGCCCCGCACACCGTATCGGACCCTGGGGGGAAAAACGTGGGCGTTGGGGGGGTCTGTTGGCAGTCCAGTTGCCTGAAGCGGCAGGTGAGTCTAAAACGGATCGGGTGCGGTCGGGCCACCTTCTAATCCGCCGTTACCACGCCTTATCGCAGCCCGGACCCTCCATCTCCAGATAAGATACCGCTTCTTACACGAGAGACGGCCCAGATGAGAGGTGTGTGCGAGCACGGCGGTACCGGCCCTTCGCGGACCGGCTTATCTCACCACGTTCGTATCTGTACGCCGCGCTCCATCGCGGCCGAATATTCTCGTATGCTGTCATCCTGCTGGCATCCTCCTGGCATTGCTATTTTCAACTCTCGCAGCGACGGTGGCACCACGCCTACTCTTCAAACAGCGAGACGGCAGTCCGGCGCCGCCTCCTCCGCCTACGTTGTGCCGCCGTAGGCAGTAAGGCGAGCGCCTCTGCTCGGGTCGCCCTCCACGATGGGGATCCGTGCTCTCTGCCGTCCGCAAGCGCGGACGCCGTCACGTTTATTTTTGATCTCTCGAGGAGCGTCTGTTCGACGAGCTACCCCGAAAGCCCCGGCGGCCAAAGCAGAAGCCACCCGGCAAGCGCCTCCGGGGGGTGGTGTTGAGTCCACTAGTTGTGCTTCAAGCCCGCGCTATTCGCGCCGGGAGCGATAGGGAAGGGGGGGGGATTGTTTCTCCGCCTCTCTCTCTTCGCGTTGCAAAGGCTCCGAACAAGGAGCGTGGGGGTCGTCCATCGTTCGGGGTGATGCGTTTGTTGACCCTTCCGCACCCGCGCCGCATTCTGCCCGAGAAGGCGGTCTGCAAACAGCTTGCACACATCGCCGCCATGCTGGCGCTGCTTGCTGCTTGTTGCCTGCGAGACGTTGTCAGTTTGCTTTTGGACGAAACCCCACGCCCCTCCTTGCTGAAGTTTTCTTCTTCTTTCCCCCCCTTCCAACGGCCACCTCATTTACATCATCGTCACCGCCTTGTGCCAAACGCACACTCTCACACACACATCCACACCTGGCACCCGTCAGGGCCGACATTGCAGGTCTAGGCGCCCGGGGCCCTGCAGCGCAGGGGGTTTGCGCACAAATCGGTCGGGCAGGAAGAGAAGAAACACACACAATCACACACATACGGGGAGATAAGTGACAAGTGACAAGTGACTGGGGAGACTGGACGGGTCTGGGCCCCGCGCGAGCGCACTCGGGGAATCTGCCAGCGACAACAACAGTCTTTGGCGGTCGATCCCTAGCGATCCCCATGGCCTGGGTCTGGGTGCCGGCCGCGACCGCATCTCGCAGCTCACCAGCAGCAGCAGCAGTGCTGCCACGCAGCAGACTTGCCATGCTGTAGTAGCGGTGTCGAGACATGTCGGGAGATGTGCGATCCACGATGGCATCGTGCATTCCGGGCTGGACCCGGGGAGATGAGGAAGACACACACGCACACTCCCCTTTGTATTACGGCCGTCTTACACGGCACCGCGTGTTTTGTCAGCTACCTCGCGCTCCCATACCAATCACCCCGGAGCCCAATGTAAGCAGTGAAGAAGACCAGTAAAGACACCACGCACACACCCTCGGCGTCTCGTTGAGATGCGGCGTCCCCAACACCGGGCTGGCCCTCCACGGCCTCGCAACCACCACCCTTCGTCTTCGTAATCAGCGACGGTGAGCAATAAGCCAAATGGCCTCGCCGTGATTCGCAGTCCTCCCCATCCCACCATCCCGTTTGCTCCCCCAACCCCCCACGGCCGGAGCGCGGATGACTTTTACGCCTGTGGTCGCGATGCGAACGAGTCCGATGCCTGGCGGCTCCCATCACACGCTCGTCACAGCCGACGGTTGCCAATCGCACACTCTCACCTTGGGGGGAGAAACAGCAGTGCTACGCACTCGGTCTGGGTGACCGCGTCCCATGGCCGGCGCTCGGGACCTGACTGGACGGTCGGAGGGCGCGTGCGAAGCACCCCTTCGGAAAGGACTGCGCTCCAATCACTGTTCGGCGCATCGCGAAAGCTTGTCAGCTTGGTTGCGCCGTTCTCATCGTCCATCGGGTGCCGTCGCATCTCGCAGCGGTCATTTCGCAATCATTTTGTGACTCACCTACAGCTGAAGCGGGCAGACCAGGCACACCGCAGGTTTCTTCTTGCAACAGAGTTTCCTTGTTCTTTTCGCGGCATGCGCCATGTCATCCACCCATAATATCATCCCGCTGCTGCATCACATCCGATAGCGGGCCGCCCTCAGCGCCATCCCCCCCCCTCCATGATGCCCGGTCATGCACACTCCCCCCTCCCCCCCATCTGCCGCTATTTCGCCCTTCTGCACAGGGTGCATGGAGCAGCTGTGAGTTCCCTTACGTGCGGTACGCAAGACGGTGTGAGCTCCGAAATAAGGTGGTGTGTGTGCCAACCCGGGCTGACGCCAGGGGCGGGGAGAACCATCTCGCCCCGATTCGCCCGGCGATCGTGCAGCTTGCATCCCGACTAGCAAGAAAAAGAAAAGGAGAATGCAAAAACCAGCGGAATGCAAAGCAAGCGAGGGCTGAAACCATCACCTTCAACGACCCCTGTTCTCGTCACATTATTAGGTTCTGCCACCGCCCATCGACACTTTGCAGCCTGCATCCGCGGGGCCCCTTCACCGCTCTCGAGGGGTCGGTCGCGTGGGAAGAGGAATGAGAAAAGTGACAGGCTTATTCCGAGATTGGGATGTCTCGTTTTATGTTTTTCCCTTGGCGATGGGCAGGGTAAGAATGGACTGTCTTGCCCATCGTGTCTCATTGCCCACATCCGCTAGGGACTGGGACTGCAAAAAGCAAATGGGCAGATAGGCATAGTCGCAGACAGAAAAGCAAGACAGAAAAAGAGCCCAGACAGTTCCGTTCCAGCCCCCAAGAGGCTCTCCGGCTGGGCCCTGCGACAACAACCCCCGGTCGTGGGCGACAACTGGCAGATGCACCATTGTGCTGTCTCGGATCGTGGACGCCAGATCGCCAGGGGAAAGGGCCAGGGCTCTGAGTTGTGTCTTTGTACGACCGGGTGACGTCCTGCGCCGTTGCGGAGGAGAGCGCCCTGACCACACCCAAAGTCGTCGACTCGGCGACTCTGTGTCTCTTGGCTGGAATGTCGGCCTGCAGGTGAAAAGTAGGTTCAGCTTTTGCTTTTGGATGCCGCCGTCGGAAGAAGGAACCAATGGATTGATGGTGATCGGCCGGCGGCGTCTGATATCTCTCGCGATGGACGACGGGAGGCGGACCTGAGCGTGCTGTAGGTTTAATACGGGTGGCGCGTTCGGGCATGCGTGGTGGCTTCGTTCGGTGTTATCAGGATCCGGAGTTCGTACGCCCCCCTCTGTGCAGCTCATCTTGGGGAGGATGCGTGTGGAGGGCCATCTCGATCGAGGGCATGGCGCCGCCCGCCCCTTCGTCCCATCCGTCGAGGCACCGCGATACGGAACCTGACTGTGCATCAGCCCACACGCGGGCAATGACCCCTGGCCGCCCCGGAACCCCCTCCGGCATGCGCGGCAGCTGCCAAACTTACATCTGCCGTGACCCGCTCCTACAGCTCGCGTCCTGGAATGGCGAGATCGTCGGGATCGACGTCGGCCCCGTGTGGCCGGGAGCCGACGTCGAATCCGTATCCGGTCCGACGGGGTCCCACATGGCGGAACCCCGCGTTGGTCCGTGTGCCGGCGCCGGGAACCACGACTTGCCTATTCGGGATGTCCGGGGTGGGGAGACTGGTTGATTGCAATGACCTGCAAGCGGCCGAGAGATGCTATACTCGGAACACTCCGGGCTAGCCGGATGCGCTGGGTGGCATGTCAACAGCGTGCAGCAATGTGTTGTTTGGTGCCGATGCTCCAGGTTCTAGCGGCACCCGTGGTTCAAGATGTGATTTCATCGGCACGGTCTCACGGTACTGGCAAGCAAAAAAAGGTAGGTGGGTAGATCGTCTATTATGTCTTCTTTTGAGCGTTGCGAAACACAAAAGACCATCCGAAGAATATCGGGATCTCTAAAATAGCCGCGGAGGCTCGTCAAGGAGAGGCTAGAAGATTAAGTATACAAAGTCATGCCGAGCGTTTTTGCGAAACCCGCTCCTTGTCTTTTCCTTTTCCCGTTTCTTTCCCAGGAATCGTACCGTCCTCCCATTGTTGCCCCGTGGGCCTTGTCTATGCCGTGCTGCGCGACGCTTACAGAGGCAGGGTCTCCTGGGCGGCGCTGACGGAGCCGTTGTTGACGGCGGCGCGGTGGCCGCGGGCGATGTAGCCGTAGGCGGGGTAGTACTCGTCGAGCCAGGAGAAGAGCTCGAGGGCGCCGGGGGTGTTGCGCCAGTCGCGCATGAGGTCGAGGGAGATGGAGAAGAGGGAGACGATCTGGACGCCGGCGGCGGCCATGCGGTCGTTGGAGACGTCGCGGATGAGCTCGGTAGTGGTGCCGGAGGCCTCGACGTTGGCCCAGACGGAGTAGCCCTCGGCGCGGAGGGAGAGGGCGAGGAAGGTCGTGCAGACGTCGGTGGTGATGCCGGCGAGGATGATCTGCGACTTGTTGGCGGCGCGGACGGCGTCGCGGAAGTCGGCGTTGTCCCAGGCGTCGACCTCGCCGTTGCGCTTGATCAGGGGCGCGGACGGGTGCATGTCAAGAATCTCCTGGGGGAGGGGACCGTTGGGGCC
This sequence comes from Colletotrichum spaethianum, assembly GCF_022836535.1. Classification (NCBI taxonomy): domain Eukaryota; kingdom Fungi; phylum Ascomycota; class Sordariomycetes; order Glomerellales; family Glomerellaceae; genus Colletotrichum; species Colletotrichum spaethianum. Next base: position 218,591 of record NW_026054788.1, read on the forward strand.
TTGGGGATCGTGTTAGTCTCTTGCGTCCTTTGGGAGGGTGGCAAAAGGAAAGGGAGGGAAGGCATACCAGTCTCGGCAGAGGTGGTCAGGACGACGGGGAGGTCAAAGACCTTGGCCAGGGAGGAGTGAGCGAGCATCGCGTTGCGGTAGAGGGTGGGGTCGAAGTCGCGGGCGAGGTTGAAGAGGCCCTCCTGCATGTCGACGACGAGGAGCATCGAGTCGTTCTTGTTGAGCCTCTCCCAGGGGACGGCTGTGCGGTCAGGTTAGCGAGGCCGTCTTGCAAGCGGAAGATGTGAGGGATGGCTCACCATCAGCGTTGGCAGCGGCGAAGAGCGCCGAGACGGCGAGAGTCAGAGAGAACTTCATCTTGATGGAGGGTTCTTGGAAGTTGGTTCTTCGGAGAGCTGGTTGAGTCTTTGGGAGGCGGAGGAAGACTGTGCTTGACTTGTCTGCTGGATGAGGATGGAAAGAAAGACCTGGACTGGAGGTGAGACTCGATGCTCTTTATACGCAAAGTTCGAACGATATTCTACGGCAGGCATTTGCACAATCATCATCATCCTCATCACCACCAGCACCGTGGCCGAAGTTTTCCGTCTCGGAGAGGCTCCGCAACGTCGACGTCGGCATCGGTCCTTGGCACTTCAATGACGAAGCCAATCCCTTTCCCACGTTGCGGGATTTCCAATGGCCCATGTCCATCAAGATAGGCAGTGTCTCCGACTTGTGGCTGCGATGCCCATGCGGGACTCCTCGATCCCTACAGCTCCGGCCTAGACAATTTCCCCTTTCAGCAAAAGGATGAATTTCAGAGTCATTGACGAAGTCGGCGTCGCTGCGATGTTGACGAAGCATGGAGTAAACAATTGCTGTACGTTAGTAAGCTCCCCCTGTTGGCTCTATGCGGGCCACGACCCGAGTTAAGCCTCTCGGTAGTTGCAGGCTCTGCCATTGGTGGCCTGGGGGCCTACCGAGCTGTCCGGGGTATATTCGGCGGTGGAACTCCGCCCGGTGCGACCCAGACATACATATGAGATGCGTAGAGCAACAATCTCATATTTCCCATAGCCACTCCAGATTCGCATGGTGACGATCTCCGAGATCTCGGGATTGGAAAGCCAGTACGTGGGCTTGACTAAGCTCGACGGCACCGATGTCACTGGGCGCCTGGCTAGGTCGCCCGGCTGGCTGGGAGAAGCCATGCCTGCAGGACTTCATTTCCGCTGGCCCCGCTAGCATAAGCACGTAAAAGTGCGGGTTCTGACCGTCCTGCCTGGTTGGAGGTGAGGAGACGGGGCTCTTCGATGTTGGCTTAGCTAAGGACCCTGTCGGTATTGGATAAGGCTTTGACTATGCTTTGTGAGGATTGCGTCCCGCTCCGTTGTGGAGACCCCAGCACCGATGCCGCGATGTCAGGGTGGGGGCGCCAATTCCTAAGCTGTGATGGTGCATGTGTCAGCACCCATCTCCGGCGGGAACGCGTTTCTCCTCCTTTTCAACCTCGGTAGAAAAACGTCCGACTGGAAAGCAGGACTTTATGGTATCTCCATCCCCACACAACCAAGTTGTTCAGGCATTCAATACTGCTCGCCCTCCCACCTCTTCACGCTTGTAAATGCCAGTGCACCCGGTGAGCTGGAGCAGATCCTCTCAGTTGGTCTGTCGGAAAAGCATATGGGACGTCTTACGGAAGGAAACCTCTAGATGAATCATGAAATGATTCCTCTCGGCTTTTCGGGTGCTTCACATCGAACCAGATCCTACATACCGACAATATCAAAGGCATTGGTAAGAGGCGCCTTATTGGGGTTCTCATCCTATCCGACGGACCAATGGTTTTGGCAGTTGATTGCGAACTGCTCACCTGGTAGTCGGATGGACCAGCCTAGTCACTCCCCAGAAGAGAACCACCACAGTTAGCCGACTATGAGGTGCCCAGGAGCTTAAGGACAGACAGCACGTCGCTCGTGATCCAAGGGGCTTGAGGTTGATGGCCAGTTGGAAGCAGGTCAAGATACAGTCGGAACAGCCTGACTTACGAGCACACATGCTCCTCGGACAGACATGTTAATGGGGCGCGTCTAAGGCTTCAGCTGATGGCAATGTCCCCATTTGATATTGCCCGCTGTTGTGTATTGTTCCCAGCAGTTGAGCTATCCGACTTTAAAGCAATGAGCGGTGCTATCTTAAGAGGTAGCTACTAGCTGGAGGACCAGCCATGATACATTCCAATTGTACTCAACGGAATCTGGGCCGCATGCTCCAAGATCTGGACATTGAGACACGCCATTTGGTTGCAGCTTGCAATGTTGGCCTTCGTTGGTCGACATGATAGCCGTGTCTGGTCAGTTCTGACCAGAACAAAACCAGGCAGACCGCATAAGCGACACAACTACCCTGCATAGCTATGCTCAGATGCTCGTCCCGTACTGTCTGCTTGCAGGTTCGAAGTCAGAGGAGGCGGGCTACGAAGCCCCACAGACTAGAAGATGTCTTCTGTGAACAAGATAAACGACAAGGTGGCTGAGAACCACTTGTGCTCCCGGAAGTTAGGCCGCGGCTCGTCCGTGGATTAGAATGCATGACGAGACCGGGTCAAAACAGCACTATGATGCCAGTGAAGCCGATTTATCGTCGTGACATCTTCTCATTCGAAATATATCTTTCCAGGTCTTCGACCCCATGCAAATGGCCAAGTGAAGGAACCTTGCCATATTTTCACGGCCATGGACAATACATTCAGCCTCTCCAGGCGTCAAAAATACTGTATACTGCTGAACCACGGCTACTCCCAACGCCGGACGAAACTAGAAAAATGGCTTGCGAGAACAGGAGCAACCAGATGAGTAACAGAAGAGCACTGCTAAACCGTCGTTGGTGGGTGTCTTCTCCGTCGGGCGTCTCCGCGACGCAAGGTCCAGACCCATGTGGATGTTTCTTCGCTGGAACTCGAGCTGATCAACCGACGGACTCCCATAAACATGAGCGGAAAACGCCATACGCCGTCTTTATCGAATATGCAAGTCCTTAACTGCGCAGGGCCTCCAGCCTGTTGCGCATCTGGTCCATCATAGCCTCGGCGTCCTCCTCTTCCTCCTCGGCCTCGACCGGCTTCGGTTCCTGGTGGACCGGCGCCGCGGGCATCTGCTCTTTAGGCATGCGATCTTTGAGGATCTCCCCGAGCACCTTGTCGACCTCGCCCTCAGCCTCCTCCTCCTCGAATTCGTCCATGTCCTCGGGCAGGCTTTCGCCGACCATCTCTTCGATTATACCAGCCTTCATCAGCTCCACGCTCAGCTCCTGCATCGTTCCGGCCAGCTCAGGCAAGCGGATTAGGCGGTTGACATCCTTCATAACGCCGACGCTGGCGCGGATGCTACCCTCAATCTTGCGCACGGCGAAGGCCTCGTTGACCTGCATCTGCACGCTATTGAGCTGCGCCTTGGAGGTGACGAGCCGGTTGCTAGTCTTTCTTGCCCGGATCAGTTCGCGCGCAAAATCGCGGGCCTCCTTCTGTGCTTGCTTCTGCCTCGTAGGATCTCGTTGCGCTCGCTTGTCGGCCTGGAGGATGAGGTTCTTCGTCTTGGCTTCCACTTGTCTGACTTGATTGATGTCGCGGTCTAATTTACGGATGTTGGAACGTATGAGGGCGTTGCATTTCCGCAGCTGGCGATAAGAGACCTATTAGCATTCCGCGTTTGGTTTGTTTCGATGGACTCGATTTACCTGCTGCTGCGGATCAGGCTTGACGAACAACGCTCTGAGCGTCTCCATGATGGGCTAGTCGACAAGCAAAGGACGGCGGACCGTCAATCCGTCAAGAAATAGTGAGATTCGAGCTCAATCGTAGAAACGCTTGGGTGGGTGGTGGATGCGTGTCGGGCTGCCGCCAGCCTTGTCCGTTTGACAGAATCAATGAGCGCTGCCTTGGGTTGGAAAGCGATGTGTCGTCATTCCCTGCTTGCTGCGTCGACTGATACGGCCTGTAGTGGGGGATTGTCGTCACGTGGGGAAAGTGCAGTTCGCATGCACGTAAGCAAGCAGCCTGCTAAAGGGAGTATGTATGTATTGAATTCCGTATTAAGCATATCAGTCCCCGAGTGAGGCAACGTCGGCTATTGACGCTGAACTAAGTGACTGGCGACATCTAGACACAAAGTTGAGTCCCTGATTACCGCAATCGGTTCGTCTTGAAAGTAAGTTTTAGTGCCCCATCCATGGTAGCATTGCGATTCGATCAAGCTCATGCAGACCAGACAGGCTCGCCTGGCACCGGTGAGAAATCATGGTATCCGAGTGTGCACCAAATACATACTACGAATAGACGAATCGCGTGTTCCGGACTGGCCGTATCACAGCAAATGAGACCCTTGGTGGATAAGGGAATCGACAGGGGGCCCACGATGACCTCACTATACTGGTCGACGAAATCGAAAAAAGACAAGACGAAGTCCGCTACATGACAAGCACACTGATCTTCGGGCCGGGCGGGCTGGATGATAGGTCTGGCGCTGAGGGACTGGGAAATGCTGCGGAGAACAGACATTCGTCTCGAACGCGACCCAAAAACACAGATTCCTTACAGTAGCTGACACAAGAAACACAGCACAAAAGCGCCCGGGTTTGGTTCGTGTTTCTGCCATGATGCGCCTCACTTCAGAGCTGCAGGAAAAGCCAGCATCCACTCAGAGCACTGTCCAAGCCTATTTCGTGGGGTTGCAGGGGGGTTGGAAAGAACTCTGGTTGTTTTTGGCTGTCAAGCAAACGTCAGCAAAGAGGGGAAGACAGGGTAGGAGGTACTTGGACTTGGAGCCAAAGTCCCACCCAAATGGAAGTACCTGGTAGCAACTGGAAAGGGAGGAAGAGAGGCTCAGCCAGGTACCTGGCACAGAACAGAGAGGGAGAGGAGGGGGGAAAGGGGGACGGGATTTTTTAGTGTACAGTGCGTTCAGCCCTGCCAGGGTCCGGTCCGCAGCGGTCCAGCAGTTGGCCGCCTCCTTCTTCGGTGCCAATGGTGGTGCAAGCTCTGTGGTGCAGGTGCTCTGTGCTCCTGCCGTCTGCCTGCCTAGTGCCCAGGTACCTAGTGTGGGTTGCCGCCAAATCTTTTGGATTCGAGCGCTTTCTATAATTGCCCGTGATCTCTCTATGCGGTAGCAGGAACCCACCCGACCTCACCACCACCCCCAACCAAGGGCCCAGCCTTTTCAAACCCGTAGCCTCACAACCTCTTTCTAGCTTCTCTCCTTTCCCACACTCCAACCACACACTCTTACCTCCTGCAACTCAAAACAAGAAGTGTCAATTTTTGCACGAGAGACCTCTTGATACCTTCTTTACTTGGTCATCTTGCTACTTGCGATTTGCCTATCTGCGACTCATTTGCGCTCCGCGTTTTAAGAAACTACCCCTCATCCCCCGTCATAGCTCCTCACACGACACATTACCAACCAGCACAATGTCTGCCACCACGTCAACTCCCGAGGGTACGTGCAAGCTCTCCCCCCCCCATTGTCGCATTCGACGGTCCCAATCGCCGCCCCATTATCTCCGACGTCAATTTCTCTGTCTCATCCCCAGCATAATTTGCATTGACGCCAGCCTGAATCACCGCCGAAAGCTAACCATGTATCTACGTAACAGTTCTCTGGGCTCAGCGCTCCAGCTCCTCTGACGCCTCCAAGAACTTTGTCTACCTGACTATCTCTGTACCCGACGTCCCCGCCTCCAACCTCAAGCTTGATCTTAAGCCCACCGGCCTGTCGTTCAGCGGCCACTCCGACACCCTGAAGCGCTCTTACGCGGTAGACCTCGAGTTCTACGCCGAGATTGACCCCGCCGAGAGCAAAATCAACCACACTGCCAAGAACGTCGAGCTCAAGCTCCAGAAGAAGGAGCTCAAGGAGGAGTACTGGCCCCGCCTGCTCAAGGAGGCCAAGAAGGTCCACTTCCTGAAGACCGACTTCGACAAGTGGGTCGACGAGGACGAGCAGGATGAGGCTGCTGAGGAGGACTTCTCTCAGTTCGGCGGCATGGGTACGTAACCCAATTCCCCGTCTACGATACCCCGCGTTGGCGGATCGTGGCATAACTCTTCCGATCAAGAGTTCACAGGCTAACGTAACGGCTCAATAGGTGGCATGCCCGGCATGGGAGGTGCTGGCGGTGACTTCGGCGGCATCGACTTCTCCAAGCTTGGCGGCGGCGGTGGCCCCGACATGGGAGACATGGAAGATGACGAGGAGGGCGAGGACGACGATGATATGCCGCCTTTGGAGGGCGAGGACGACGGCAAGGCTGCCGCCTCCGTTGCTGATGCCAAGGCTGCAGAGAAATAAGCCATCTCTCCCTCTGAACCATTACCCATAACCGAGACGACTTCCCGGCAGTAGTAGGCCAGCAAGCATTGGCTACGCAAAGACCGTGGATTACGCTCTAGACTAACGACCTGAATGTACTCCCTTTTGAAACCAAAAGACACAAAGAAAAGACGATTCGTGAAACATGGGACTGGTTTTTTTTGTTCACACTGGCGAGAGAGGGAGGCGACGAAGGGGGCATTTGACGAACGGACACCAATCTTCTCTTGTTTCTTCCACCTCATGGCCGTAGCCTGGTCCCGCAGGCACCCGGTCCTCGATAGGCCCGCCTGATTACGATGAAGATGAAAAATACAGCAAATCAGACCCAGCAGTTTTCCCTCGTAATTCCGTGTAATCTACGCTCACAGAGTGTCCGGCGCGACTGGATGCTGATCGAATGATCACGTGGCCAACAAGTGCATGAGGGACGCCGACGGGTGGTTTGCGCAATGAATGCTCCCACACATCGCGTTGTCAGTGATATCTTCAGTCCAATAAACGACTTTGAGACGGATTGATCCAAGTATATAACTCGGACGATCTCCAAGTTGTAGTTGGCCACGGACATGATCAAATTCATACACATTTGCAATCTCACCGAAGAATCAGAAAGTAGAGTTGGGGGCCCGGCGCTTTGTGCATTAAAGTCTGTCCTACGGTGAGTTCGCTATAATACAAGCCCTGCTACAGCCTGGGCAAAGCAGATGAATGGTTTGTAGGCGTTCCGGCTCAATGAAGCCGAAGCGCCGTTTTGTTGTGTTTTGGGGTTGTGCCTTCTAGGCTGAGAGGCAATTTGCAAGCTTGAAAAAAAGCAAGACGTGTCAAAACCAAGGCCATAATCCCCTAGCCTCCATGTGTTCACTCTCCTTCCAGCAATCTGTACGAGTGCTCCACGAAACGCGAAAAGTGAAAGATGATTGGCGCCCCCGCGCGATGTACCCCTTCGGCCTCTTCGATTCTGGGCTTCCACGAGTCAATCTAGGATCAAGCTCAACCGCAATGTCTTTACATGATCTCATCCTCCATCGGGGCGTCGCCGTTGGCGGCAGCCGGAGCTGGAGCCGCAGCAGCAGCAGCGTTCTCGCCGGCAGGGTTGGCACCAGACTCGAAGTAGTCAGCCATCTCCGAGTCCAACTCCTCCGCGGTCTTCTTCGCGGGGCGGCCAGTGCGTGCGCGGCGTTGCGGCTTCTTGCCACGAGCACCGGGCGCAGCAGCGCCCTTGCTGGCATTGGCATTGGCATTCGCGTTGTTACGCTTGTCATTGGCAGCAGACTTGGGCTGAGCCTTGGGCTGACTATTGACTTGTTAGCATTGCATGTGATCATCTCGACGGTACCACCTACGTAGTGCGCTCAGCAAGCGACTTCTTGGTGGGCGGAATGACGTTGGCTGCTTGAGAAGCACCGACAACAATCTCAATCTTTGTAGTGTTAGACTTGTATAGAAACGCAAAGGTTGAAAGACTTACCTTGATGGGGCGGTTGTCCACGAGAAGACCGTTCAGCTTCTGGAAGGCCTTGCTAGCGCCATCCGGCTCGCGGAAGGTAATGTTCGCGATTCCGCGACTGACGGAGTTGGGTCCGTAGGAGATTTCCACTCTCTTGATGGGTCCAACTGATGTGATAAAGTACTCCTGAGGGGAAAGCCGACGTTAGTTATCCGCAAGCGTTGATTTTTTTAGTCACAATCGTCGTCCGAAACCGCGCCGCACTAGGGCAAGAGATCGAGAAATCCAAGTATGGTCGGGAGCACGAGAAACGGAGCAGCAAGCAGAGCAGTGAGCGTCAGTACGCGTGTCAGCATCTATCCCCCAGGAAGCCGCGTATCAGGCCGTCTCATGCTCAGTCGCTATCAGGTCGAAGGGTATCACCCCAAGTCGTAACAGCGCTGCTGCAAGCAAATCTCGAACCAGATGGCTGTAGAACCACGTCCAAGACCGTTCTCAGGCCACAAGACCATCTGTGTGGACCTCAGATTCCACCGAAGCGCAATTCGGATGCTGATAGGTTGGCATATCGAAAGCAATGAAGCCGGATATCGAAGCCGCCCTAGCCTGTGCTGCGACAATGCTCACTGCTGTGCTCGCTGGAAAGGGCTTCATTTCGCATTGTCATGCTTAACGAGCAGTATCAGACCAAGTTGATCATATGGATATGCGTCATAGACAGCCAACGTCCCGTATTTTCAGTCGGCGGTACCATTCTGCTCGTGTGCTGACCAGGCTACATGAGAGGGTACTGTAATCGCGCGACAGGGACGTGCTCAACTTCCTATGGTTTCTGCGCCGTATCTCAGGATCGCAGTGTCGAGGAAGGAGTCTTGCGGCGTCTTGGCAAGTGGCAATGGCCACGCAGGGTTTGATCTCGCTACGACGCCGGTTGGGAAGGAGGACGGGCGAGAAATAACATGTCGAACAAAGTCCGAGGGCTGAAGAGCCTTATCGGCAACATACCTTGATCTGTTGCTCGTTGACATCCTTGGGCTTTGGACGCGTTAGCTTTGTCGGGAAATGTGGCGCGAGAAGAGGAACTCACCAGGTTGCTCACGATGACCTTGCTGTCACCAGTGCCTTGCGCGGGCTTGGCGGCATTAGGCTTGTTTGCGGCGGCGCGCGCAGGCTTCGATGTCTTCTGAACACCGCCGACTGGGGCTGCGGCCGCAGGGCGACCACCAGTGGATCGTCGCTGAGAGCGGCGACCGGGTCCGCCGGCGGAGCGGCGCTGGGTCGAGAGGATCTCGTCAAGAGACTGGTCGAGCTTGCCAGACATGATGAATGTGGATTTCGGGGTAGTCGGTTGTTTTGGTGTAAAAATGTTTGTGGTAAAAAGGCTGCGATGGATAGCAGCTGGGTCGATGGCTCCTTACTATTTTTCAGGCGAAGAGCGCGATCCGAAATAGAGTGGTGATGATGTTCGACGCGTGGATGGTTTGCGCGACGATAGCGGTCTTGTGCAAAGTGGTCGGTCTGAAGAAGAAGTAACAGAGAATACAGAGGCTGCAGAGATGAAGCAGCAAGAGAAAGAGGACGCGGTCTTGAGGTCGAGGGGACTTGTAAAGCTGGGTTTTTGAGGTTTACCTGGGGTGGAAAGAGAAAGGTTGCGAAAGGAAGGGGAAATGCGAAAAGGGAAAGGAGACAGGCCAGTTTTTGCCGGCGGAAGTGTCTGGCCCTGGGCGAAGCGGCAGGCTGCGGGCGCGCCTGACCACAACAAGAGGGGCCTAAGGTAGGACTCCAATCCTTGGGCGGCGAATGAGGGACGCTAGTCCGTTTCAGGCTCGGTGACAGGGATCCACTCAAGCTGCTGCCTCCTCAGCCACATCTCCCCTGTCTGCCATCCTGTTGTTCCATTTCAGGAACGTTCGCTTCACTTCTGACTCCTGCTTTCGTCAGCTTCCTTCTTGACTGTGTCTACATGGCAACAAGAAAGGAATAGTTGGGCACAATAGCAGCGGCGCAGAGGGGTGAATTACAGAGAGGCTACCTAGTGAGCATACGTGACCAGAATAGTCAAGTGGCAGACAAAAACGAGTCTCATAAAGGCTAATCATGCTTTGCGTAACTGACCGACCCTTCAACCACAACATCAGCAAGAGAAAGTCAATTAAGACAACGAGAAGTGCGGTATTCCCGGGGAAACTATACCCATTCTGCCTGAATTAAAGCAGGGCTTGGTGCATCAAAGTCGTTGGCATTGTCTTACGTGGTTCTTCCTCCAATTCCACGATTGATAATCCAAGCTGTACTCTCCTTAACAAAGTAGCATCGATTTCGTGGGCCTTTACGGCGCTTGGTATCAGATTGTCATATGCAATGCAAGCCTGGGTTGCGCTGGGGGCACGGCTGTTCAAGGAGAACCACGCTCAAAGGCAGTGCTTGAATGCTTCGATTGTGTACCTTGAAAGGGTAGTCCCTTCCGACTACCTGCTGCTTTCGTCGCAAGCCAGAACAGCTCTACGCTTTCTTACGCGCGGTGCTGAGCTGCGGCAGTGGACTCCATCGTCGCGTCCGTCCTCTACTATCCTTTCTAAAATCGATCGTACCCTTGTATCGCCCACGGCGAGGCACTGCCGTCATGGAGTTATCACAAACGCTCACTTTTCCCTTCTCCGCCGGGTATTGTACAATCGGTCTTCCCCTTTGATACTGGTTGCCTCAATTCCGCGCAGATGCGCGCCTCTAAGACACAGCCTTTGCGGGCTTCGCGGGCTGGGCAGCTTTCGCGGGCTGTTCCTCTTCCTTGTTGACTTCGACGTAGTGGTAGAGTATGATCAAAACCATGGCGGCGGAGCCAAGGAAGATCGCAAGACGGTAGAGATCGTTGTCGGAAATCATGGTGGGCTTAGGACTGTCTGCGCGATAGTGCTGGGGACGGGCGTCGTGGCAGGTAGGGAGCTTGTGGGATTGTCTGCGGTTTATAGTGTAAGCTCTCTATAATTGGCAGACTCGGGGCTTGAACAGTTTGGAACAGCTGTAACTTACATTTTCCCGATCCTGATTCAGCGAGGCAGAAAATAGAGGTTGATCGTCTGGTTAATGCACTTGGAGTTGTGTAGGCGGCGCACATGAAGCTTGAGATGAGGATGGTATTGGGCCGAACGGACAACTAGACCACTGGAGCTTTCGGCACTAGGCCGACCGCTGCAGTGACTTGCCTGGGTCCTCCATTTCTGTTGCCGCGACCCCCTGGTCGAGTCTACCTGCGCTGACGCTCCGCCCCCACCAATTCCAGCCCTTCACGTGACCCGCCCACCGTGCCTTGAACTTCTGACTTCATCCACGCCTCCCACTCTTCTTGCACTTTCAGCGTCGACTTTTTACGGTGCGTCGATCTTAGCGGAACCTCTTACCCCCGACCGCTGACAACCCCCGAACAACACAGCCTAGACAGAACCCAGTCGAAGCGGCCATCTCCTCGTTTCGGAAGTTTTCAACTTCAATCCATCAACTTTTCCTTCGTCGCACACCGATTACCCCGCCAAGATGCCTCCCAAGAAGAATGACAAGGGTGGCGCCAAGAAGCCGGCCGCCGGCAAGGCCCTCGAGGACAAGACCTTCGGTATGAAGAACAAGAAGGGTGGTGCGGCTCAGAAACAGATTGCCCAGTTGCACTCGTCAATGAAGAATGGCGGCAGTGCCGAGCAGAAGCGCAAAGAGGCAGAGAAGGCGCAAAGGGAGAGAGAGAAGAAGGCAGCGGAAGATGCCAAGAGGGAAACTGAGATGCTCTTGAACAAGCCCGCCCAGATTCAAAAGGTTCCTTTCGGTGTCGATCCCAAGACCGTCGTCTGCATTTTCTTCAAAAAGGGCAACTGTGAGAAGGGCAAGAAGTGCAAGTTCTCCCACAACCTCGAGGACGAACGAAAGACGGAGAAGAAGAACTTGTACACGGATACCCGCAAGGAGGAGGAGGAGAAGAAGAAGGCCGAGACCTCTGCCGACTGGGACGAGGAGAAGCTCCGTTCCGTCGTTCTATCCAAGAAGGGCAACCAACAGACTACCACCGACAAGGTCTGCAAGTTCTTTGTCGAGGCCATCGAGGATGGCAAGTACGGATGGTTCTGGGTCTGTCCAAACGGCGGCGACAAGTGCAAATACAAGCATGCTCTGCCCCCAGGGTAAGTCCATTCCGGCCTGGGATAGAGTTGAAGACTAACAAGACGACAGATTCATCCTCAAGACTAAGGAGCAGCGGGCCGCCGAGAAGGCCTTGATGGACAAGTCTCCTCTCAAGACCCTTACCCTCGAAGACTTCCTCGAGTCCGAACGACACAAACTCACTGGAACCCTCACACCAGTCACACCCGAGTCATTCGCTAAGTGGAAGAAGGATCGTCTGGACAAGAAGGCCGCCGAAGAGCAGGCCAAGAAGGCCAAGGAAGCAACTGGTCGTGCCCTGTTCGAGAGTGGCAACTGGCGGACAGCAGAGGACGAAGAGGAGGAAGACGACGACGACGACGACGGAGTGTGGAACTTGGAGAAGCTGCGGGCCGAGACCCAGGCTCTCCGCGACAAGAGGGAAGAGGAACGTCTACTGGCTATCAACGGTGGCACGCTTCCGTCGGCAGTACCGGACACGGCAGCTGCCGAGGCGTCTGGATCTTGAATTTGCTAACGGCGAAGCAATCTTCTGTACACGCCCGAGGCTGCGAGTATCACCACGAAAAAGGCCGATTCCGAGCACCTGCATGTCCAGGTTCATCCGGCGGCCGTGTTGATGCTACGCCAGGCCACGATGGCGGATTCGTCTACTTTCCCACCCTAAGATCAATGAAGTATGACTACGTTCGCGACGTGCACACCACGGTCCGGAGTTGAGTATATGTGAGGCTACAACTAGGGATATCATTGAGGATCTCTGGCTACCTAGACACGCCACACCTTAGGTTGGCGGCTGTTCCGTTCCATAACGTGGACCCCTGGACTCGGCTCTTTAAGCCCTGAACAGGCCTTCTCGATCAGAACTTCTCTACATAGGGTCTGATATCAACCTCTTGGGTGAAGGCAGACCGGTGTTGCGTGTGCAAGTGCCAGTAGGTCTCCGCAATCTTGACGAGTTGGTCAGCAGGGGTCTTCTGCGGTGGATGGCATGGGCTTACTGCGTCTGGGGAAATCTTGCCGTCCTCGACACCATTGTTGGCGACATAATCTTTGCCCCAAGGCGTGTCAATGCCACCGTCGATGATTGCGTGTGATACGTGAACACCTTTGGGACCGAACTCGCGGGCTAGACTCTGGCCTAGAGCGCGGAGTGCAAATTTGCCTGCAGCAAACGAACCGAACAAGGCAGAGCCTTTGATGGACGCCGTGGCTCCTGTGATAATCAGAGACGGCGGGTGAGGCGACTCCGGCACTGACTCAAGTAGTAGAGGCAGTGTCTTTTGCGCGAATGTGAAGAATCCCTTTCTGCAGAACCGTGTCAGTGATCACCGTAACCCTAGGGGTTATCTTACGTACGGTGCTGCATCGAGACTGGCATCTAGCTCCTCCTTCTTGAGTTCGAGGAATGGCTTCCGGGAGAAGCCGCCGTTGACGTTGTATACAGCGGCGGCGAGCTTGCTTCCGGGAAGCACCTTCTTGATGGTCTCAAAAGCGGCGTTAACAGCGGCCTCATCCGTAGCGTCGGCGGTGAGGCCAAAAGCCTGTCCCCCGGCTTCTTTGATCTCGGCGACGATGGGGTCGTAGCTCTCCGGCTTACGAGCCAGCAAGACGACGGGGTAGTCCTTGGCGAAGCGGATGGCTGCGGAACGGCCTGTGGCTCAATTAGCTCCGGCTGTGTACTTATGCACGCATAGATGGGCTCTGACCTGTTCCAGAGCCGGCCCCGGATATGATAGCGTAGAAGGTCTTGGAGGCCATGTTTGGTAATGCTTGGTTATCGCAGCTAACGGATCGGGAAGCAGTGGAATGTATAAGATATGTGATTTACAATGATGGGAACTGCAGGCAAGTATGAGGCGACTGCAAGAAAGAGATGAGGGGACGAAGGCTTTATGTTCACACGAGATGCTTGCATGTGGACGGCACGGTCCGTGAGATTAGACCATTGGTCGGATCCATGACGGCATCTGCGGAGGGCCGAACAGGAAGCCCGATTAATAATGTCTGCTGCCCGGCTGCTCCAATTACGGCCTCCGACCCGGTCCGAGAGAAGTGGTGAGAGGCGATTGGCAAGAACCTTCGTGTATGGTAAACCGCCTCGGTTTCTGAGACCCATCGTCCTTTACGTGGCTTCTCCCACATTTCAAAACTGTTTACTAATCCAGTACAATGATGAGTTCGGCAATGTGCTCAGTGAGACTGATGTCGGACCTAGAAAAAGATTGCAAACGACGATCGGGCGTTCACCTTGAGTCTTGTTGCATACGCGATACTTGAGAGGCCACCTGGCCAAATGAATAAATAAATTCCCAAACGTCGTACCTCGATCGCTTGCTGACAATAAGGGGACGACACATCGTCATTATTTTGGCACGTTCTGAGGCCTGATGAGTGCAAGTCATCCACGGAACGAGCCCCTCATAAACTTGAGTGAGTTGCTAGGGTCTAAGAATAGTACCAAACATCGTGGGAAATGGATTACCAAGCCAATGCCGTGCAATGCACACCGTTGTTAGTACCTCCAATGTTGCAGCATCGTTCCTCTTGATTCGATATGTGAACGCTTTTCCAATCCGAATCCCTTTCGAGATTCAGGGAAGGAAGGACGATGACAGCTGCGAACCATCCCAAAAGGGGAGCCCCGCTTATTGCCGATTACCCAGTCGCGCCTCCGGCGTGTCAACGCGTCGTTAGCTCGGTTCATCAACCTCAACACCTCGACTGCCTTGACTTATAGGGGCTCTTATTGGCTTGCAAGTTACAAGGACTTCAACTGATACAATCAATGAGCTGAATTCATTGACAGCCCTCACCACTACCCAACGCGGCTTGGCACTGGGTCAACCCTGCCTAGTTCAAGAGGCTGCTCTTTCAGCTTGTTTTCGGTGAGCCTTACAGCAACCCAGCGAAACGATAATCTGCGTTTTCTTCGACGGCACTCCACACCGAGGCTTCCGCCATGCCCCCGCCAATGCCAACGGAACCGGAGGCGAGCGCAAATTCAAGGGGCTTAGGAAACCCGCCTCTACCACGCCAACGTACGTTGGAAATGTTTCTGAGCCGGCCTGGTAGCAGCTTGCCATCGTCTTCACCCTCGTCAGTTCCACCGAGGAGGACATCGACTGCTCAGCCGGCCCCACGATCGTCATTTGCAGTGGTTATCAAATCAAGCCCGACCAAGCGTTCAGAAGCAACTCCCGGGAGGACAGTAGAGGATGACGCGGATGACTTGATCGTATCGGACTTGTCTCCTCAGTTTAGAAGATTAGCGGCCCAAGCGGCATCGGATGTGAGCCTCGCTAAACCGGCATTACCAGCCGATGCTGCCGACGAAGCAGATGCAGCCTCGCCTGGGACCACCCCACCGCCAGAGCCTCGGAAACGTGGCCGGCCAAAGGGCTTCCGACCAAATATCACGAGTACAAAGACTTCACACGGCGAGGCTGCGGCGACGGGGCCGAGAAGGTTGCGGCCGGATAGGCCCAAGACCGGTGCTATGTACGCGGGGAGAAGACGAGGGCGGCCCCCAAAAGCACCATCGCCACAACCAAGGACTATCTACGAGGGGCTGAACCCACACTTCAACGTCTTCATCTGCGAGTGGAAGGGATGCAAAGCTGAGCTACACAACTTTGCAACGCTGCAAAAGCATGTCCTTGTGGTTCACGCGAGAAACGGTCCATTTGCGTGTCAATGGGCCAAGTGTGCCGAGCAGCAGCCGCCTCACCAGTTCTCCACATCTGCGCACCTCAAATCTCACTTGGAGGATCTACACATGCTTCCTATCGCCTGGCAGGTAGGGGACGGGCCGCAGGTATCGTTCAAGCGATATGCTCCCGATGATGGGACCGAGCTCCCAGACTACCTTTACGACAAGGCGGGCCATCAGATCACACCATCTATCCGAGATCAGAAGGAAGAAGACTTCTACACGTGGCGCAACAACCGGCGGAGACTCAAGGAGCTATTGCTCTTGCGAGATCAGAACATGCCAAGTGAGGGGGAAGACAACGGTGTGGAAGAGACGGTCGAAGGAGGATGACGTAGCTGGCCATTAAATAACGTGGCATAAACCCGAGTCGGACTCTGACAGCAGCGGATATCTCGAGGCAGCCACGACACCAACAACAGACATCGGATGGCGAGGCGAGTTGCAAATGCCAGCAACAACCAAGCTTCGTAGCATGGTTTCGGAGGAGGGTTGACCGACTGCGCCTCCCCTCCCCAGGAATGATAAGACATCGTGGATACCCACTGTTGAGAGGCCCCTGGGATTTTCGGTCACGGGCTCGGCCGCTGGGGGGATGCCGTTGAGCGATTTCCCACTTCCCCAGAAGAGCATGGATGGTTCGTCGGGATTCTCAGCCTGGGGGGTTGCGGATGAGCCGGAGCATTCTGCGATGTCCAAGCATGGTTACCTATCGTTCAAAGGGGATGACTTGGCGTTGCGGCTCTTGCTAAATTGATAGGTAGGTAGTTCAGGCTATTGTGGGAAGGGAGGAAAGGGCCTGGGACGAATTTTGCTGCATTCCATCTTACATCATAGGCGGGGACATTCGGTGTGTTGTGGGGGGGGGATTGCTGGACGTTGCATGAGTCGAGTGGAGTGACACCTCAGCGTACAGGGAGGGCCGCTGCTCAGGAAGAAACACGTCCCAGCCCTCCTTCGCATCAGCAGAGCTGCGGGAACAGGCCGAATTAGCGGATGTCGGGTTGGAGTCTCTTGCCGTGGGGTTTCATGATAAGAGAGTTATTGTCAGGCAACTGGATCAATCGAAACAGGTTGAAAAAAGAAGCAAGATAAAAGCGAACTGAACATGGGTTCTAGAATGCTTCCACTGCGGCACAGCATTCATCCTACGATTGAGGCGAATGATTCGTCGGAAAGCGGACGACAGCCAACTACGGAAGGTGACGATCGATGGGCGAGGCGGATTGGCGGCGGCGCGTACCCGCGGTCTTTTCCCTGGTCCGTCCCTTGGTTGGGACGCAGACAGATCGCTCTAGAGGCACCGATGTATTGGCAGGCTGGCTCGTCCTCGATGGATGGTGTGGATGGCCGAAATGGGCCGATTGAAGGGGAATGATGAGGGGAGAGAACAGCCCGCTGCCAGTGCCGCAGTAGTCTGCCGGTGCCGGTGCGTGATTACACGGCGTGGCCATGTAGGTACGGAAGTACCTTGGCGGTATCGTCGTGCCGTGCATCGGATAGAGAGGCAGGCTCGCGAGTGTCTTGCAAGCAAGGCATTGGCAGAGTTTTGTTTGCAAGCTTGAGAGGGACAAGCTCAGTCCAAAGTTTTTTGTTTTCCAAGCGGCAGACGTGGAATGGCCTGCCAACTGCAAGGGCAAACGCAATGGAGGGATTTTGGCTTCGGCATCTGTGCTCCTTTCTGCATATGCATCTGATCGTCTGTTGCTCCTCGTTGGTGCTTTGCACGAGCCTCTCTCTCTCTCTCTCTCTCTCTCTCCAAGGACAAGGGGGAAACAAAAACACCCGGCATCAGAGCACATCATCATCAACACCAAGGGATCTCGGGGTTGCTGAAACGGAGAAGGAATGCCTTCGCCCTGGCTGTTTTTTTGTGATGCTCGGCGCGGTGCTCTGGCACGCAACTGCCGGGCGAGTCTCGTATCACCAGTCCGGCGCCGGTCTGTCTATCTTGGCCCTGGTGCAGGGGCATGCGCTCAGTACCAAGCCCTTGGGTCAAGCGTCTGTCCATCGCATCCACGTCGCCCTCTCCCGCTTCGTAGACTTCGTAGGATCGAGAGGCATAGTGCACTAGCACGTAGCAGAAGCGAGCATTCCAGAAACAAGACCGCGATGCAGTAGGCATCCAATGGTTGCAACGTGCGCTAGAGATAGAGTTGAGGGAGTTGAGGGGTGGGTCAGACCAGCGAAATGCCTTGCAGACTCCAAGGCGCTGGACAGTAGAGTAGGTACCACCAAGCTACCAGATGGGTACCTCCAGCCGCAACCACCTGGGAGCAAAAACGCAACGGGCCAGCATGGAGGATCGCAATCGACATGCTCCAAAGCAAAGGGGATTTCCGATGGGAGGCGTGGGAAAAAGCCGGCAAAAAGAGCACCAATCGCGAGAACCAGTCCTCTGTGTCAGTCGGCCCAGCCAGCCCACTGCGAGATAGCAGACACCACACACCAGAAACCAGCCCAGAAACCAGCCCAGAGACCACCACGAATACTGGAACCTAGGTCCAGGCCGGGCCCGCCTGGACCGGACAATCCCTGCCAAAAGAAACCGACCCGTCCCATTCTGGGTGTCTGCCCCCTTCCCGCCCCCCCAGGTTGTGGCACGCCGCGCACACAGTGGGAGTCCCATCCCCTTCCTCTCCCCCTCCCCCCCGGAAGACGCGCGCGTTTCCTGCCGGCTGCGGTCCTACGGTCCTAGGCCAGTCCTTCCTGCACTGGGCTACCCCCTGTGCCTTGTGGTGCACTGCCCGAGAGCCACTGGACAGGCGAATGACGGACGAGAAAGGTGGGCTGGAGGCGACAGGAAGAGCGAGACCCAGCGACCCCAATGGGGCCTAGACGAGACGGCGAGCGACCACCACAACCACCGGCGGTGCAGTGAGCGAGCCATGGCCACGCCCAGGACCATCGAACCAACGAGCGGGGGGAATGGGAAGGTGTCGAGGCCGTCCAAGAAGCCGCCTATGCCCACATTACTAACTCGAGTTCGACACTCGCCTCACCTCACCTACCTTACCATCCAGTTCCATACCTTTGTCACCTACCTACCTGCCCTTTTACCTGCCATTACCTACCATTACCTGCCGCCTTTCTCCTGGCCTTGCTGCACCACCCACCCTACCTCTTTTTTTGACGCTACTTACACTCCGCATCCAGTCCCACGTTCCTCCCGCCTCAACCTTCACCTTCACCTCGCGTCCGACCTGCGGCCACTCTCTCCATCTCCCTCTCAACCCGCTCTCCGCCCTTCCGACACCTTCGGCCCCCCTTCGCTTCTCCCACAATTGTCCAGTCCGCCATGGCATCGGTCGCTTGATCGCGCACCCCCGAGTTTCCGATATGCCTGCCAGCCGAACCCACCAGAATGGCGCCGCCCAGTTCAACCAGAAGCTGAAGAACCTCTTCCGCATCAACCTCAACAGCGGCGCCGACCGAGACCGGGAGAAGTCCTCCTCCGCCGCCCAACTCCACGCTTCCACAGATGCACCTCCCGCGCGTCCAGACATCCGGAGCAAGTTCGGCAGCAGCTTCTTCAAAGGCACCGTCGGCCGATTGAGGACAAACACCACTGCCAGCGAAGGCAACCCCCTCGACGAGGCCCTCAGCCCGACCGCGCACGCGAACCCCTACTTTGTCCACCAGGGCCAGCCGGGCCTCCGCCACCACAACAACGAATCTGTACCCCCAAGTCCTCCAGATACCCCCAACTTCAAGATCCAAGGTCCCGACGGCGGCCCTGAGCAGCAGACCACGAGCGCCGGCAGGGAGGAATTGGCGCGGAAGCTTAGGAGGGTTGCCAGCGCCCCCAATGCCCAGGGCTTGTTCTCCAAGGGGAAGGGCAGCGCCGAGCGCCCTGCCACCGCCGAGCTGAGCAAGGATCCTCTGGTCCTCGACAAGAACTCGGGCACCCTGGAGATGGTTGACCCATCTAAGCTTAACGGCTCTGCCGGCTCTAGCCTTGGCGTCCCCGACAAGGACGTTCTCGGCAACTTGCCACCGCCGAACCGCAACAGCCTCGCCTTCCGGAGGACGTACAGTTCCAACTCGATCAAGGTTCGCGATGTCGAGGTCGGCCCCCAGAGTTTCGACAAGATCAAAATGATTGGCAAGGGAGATGTCGGCAAGGTCTATCTGGTTCGCGAGAAGAAGAGCAGTCGGCTCTACGCCATGAAAGGTGCGGTCCATTCCTGGGTTTTCCTGCTACTTAGGCCCCCAGACGTGATACTGACTCGGTGCAGTGCTGAGCAAGAAGGAGATGATCAAGCGCAACAAGATTAAGCGTGCCCTCGCCGAGCAGGAAATTCTGGCCACGAGTAACCACCCGTTCATCGTCACGCTCTACCACTCGTTCCAATCCGAGGACTACCTGTACTTGTGCATGGAATACTGCAGTGGTGGAGAGTTCTTCCGGGCACTGCAGACGCGCCCCGGCAAGTGCATCCCCGAAGAGGACGCGCGGTTCTATGCCGCCGAGGTCACCGCGGCCTTGGAATATCTGCATCTGATGGGCTTCATCTACCGCGACTTGAAGCCAGAGAGTGAGTTCGCCCGGCCGTTGCGTGCTTACCAATCGGATGCTGACATATTGCGCAGACATCCTGCTCCACCAGTCGGGCCACATCATGCTTTCGGACTTTGACTTGTCTAAGCAATCCGACCCCGGTGGAAAGCCCACCATGATCGTCGGCAAGACGGGAACTAGCACCACGTCATTGCACATCGACACGCGATCATGTATCGCGAATTTCCGTACGAATTCGTTCGTCGGAACCGAAGAGTACATTGCACCGGAGGTCATTAAGGGTAGCGGCCACACTAGTGCGGTGGACTGGTGGACATTGGGCATCTTAATCTACGAGATGCTCTACGGCACCACTCCCTTCAAGGGCAAGAACCGGAACGCGACCTTTGCAAATATCTTGAGAGAAGACATCCCCTTCCCCGACCATGCTGGGGCACCCCAGTTGTCCAAGTAAGCCTTGCATCCCAAATAGTCGAGAAACTCAGACTAACCATTCTCAGTCTGTGTAAATCCTTAATTCGCAAGCTCCTCATCAAGGACGAGAACCGAAGGTTAGGTGCCAAGGCTGGCGCCTCGGACATCAAGGCGCATCCTTTCTTTAAGACGACCCAGTGGGCTCTGATTCGTCACATGAAGCCGCCCATCGTTCCCGTCACGGGACGCGGCATCGATACCGTCAACTTCCGCAACGTCAAAGAAAGCGAAAGTATCGACCTCAGCGGCTCCCACCCGATGCAGGCCAGCCTGAAGGGAGTTCCCCTGGATAGCGGCCTGGCGACTCCCGGCGGCGATGTCGCAGATCCCTTTGAGGAGTTCAACAGCGTCACCCTGCACCACGACGGTGACGACGACCATCACCACTCCCAGCAGAATGGCCAACATCATTCGTGATCCTTGGCGGCGAGTGATTGATAACCCGAGATGCGTGGCCAATGGCCAACAGGCGCTATTTACAGGCACAGGCACGAGTTAAGGTGACTCGGGTTACCAGAGGATTATTCAAGAGAAGATGGCAGTCGTTGTCAGAGTGTAAGAGCTAGGGTGGGTTTGAACCGCCGGTACCTACAGTCACGGACTATCCTTTACAAGCGATGAAATCGGAAGAGACACGAGACATTATGAGAGGCGGACAGAGAAGAAGCGAACGAACGAACGAACTCCCCGAGCCTTTGAGTCGAGGAACCATTTGGCTTACAAAACTTTGCTACACAACCCCTTACGGATCACCCCCTTGGGAATCCTTACGAAAAAAGATCAACCATCAGCATATGGTCTCTGTGCCTTCATCATTGGGAGTTTCTTGTTGTTTACTGTCGTCTTTACTAGGACTTGTTGCTCTTTTTCCCCTTTTTCCTTTTCCTTTTTGTGTCTTCCAGGGGAACCCTAGGCGTTTTTGAGTTTGGGAAACTTTGTTTTTATTTGAACCAAGAGACGAACAGAAAGATGGAGTGAGGAGACGGGGGGAGTGTGGAGAGCGAGGGTCGGACAAGGGAACTATCGAGGCTTTTGTGCGAGTGCTATCTTTTGGACCGTTGGCGGTTGGGTGATTGAAAGAGAGAGAAAAAACAAAAGACGCCCCAGCGTTGGGGGTTGGTGTTGAAACATCTTGGTTTCTGTAAACCATTTGCCATCATTAACAATCGAATGAAACGTAAAAAAGCTTGGGAAAAAAAACCCCCAACACCTTGTGCGCGCGCGCTGTTCTATTTGGAACATTGTCAAGTATGGATGCTGCACGGCCAAGCTGAGAGACATACGCTTCTCTGTCCTTTCACTCGTCATTCTTTGTGGGAGGGGACGATGAGAGTCGATGAAAATGGCATCGAGGCAACAGAGTCTCGTCTCTTGATCGCTAAAGCGGCATGTACAATAAACACGGGTCTCTCTAAGCAGATGCCTCGGCCGGGCATACCTCTGTTGTTCGCTTTCCAGAACCAAACACCTTCGTCCCCGTCCGTGCCGCCTTCGTCGCGGCCAACCGTTTGATACACGTCAAATAACACACGTGGGGGGCTAACGCTGTCGCCCAAAAGAGCGCGTTTGCCAGTCATGGTCCCACCGATTCCGGAAACCCAACGGTTCCTAGAGCTTCGCCTTGGCGGGCTGCTGCTTCGACGGGGCCGTGGCCTCCTCGTTGAGGTTGACCTCGCCCGTCTTCTCGCCGTTGCCGAAGAAGATGACCTGCACGGTCAGGTCGTCCCTAATTTTGTTTTTCGTCAGCTTCTTGGTTCGTGTTAGCGGGGTCCCGTGTACGGCCCAACTCACCTGTAGCGTCTCGAGAACGGAGACGGCAACGTCAGCAGAGCGGAGACCTGCTCCTCGTTCTTGCCACCAAGGGCGTTGCGGACCAGGTGGGTGGCCACGTTCTTGTCCTTGACGACAAACCGCTCCGGGGCGTCGGGGGATATGCCCCACTGCTGCAGGCGGATGGGCGTCTTTTGGCCGTCGGCGCTCTTGTCGCTCGCTTGCTCGACGGGCAGGCTGGACTGCTTGGATCCAAAGAGCTTGGACCAAGTCGAGTCGAACTGCGAGGAGCCGCTGGCCTGCGTCTCGATCCACTTGCCGACGAGGCCAACAACCTCCTCGTTGGTCAGCATCTCCCATAGGCCGTCGGTGGCCATGACCACAAAGTCGCCGTTCTCAGGCTCGATCTTGGTTGTCGTGACGACGGGCTCGGCCGTGACGTAGGGGGGCGTCTTGAGGAGGGGGGAGGCGGAGCGGGCGAAGAAGGATTCCCGGAGTCTGTTGGTGATCTCGCGGCTCCACTTGTAGCTCGCGTCGCCGAAGGCGCGGGTCGGTTCCAAACCGCCAAGGACTCGGCCGTTGTGCACGACTCGGTCCTCTCCAGGGTGGAGCTTGCGCAAGCGGGCCGCCTCGTCGGGGTTACCGCCCGTCTGGTCTACCGACAGGGCGGTAGCAGTCCACTTGCCCGACGCAGATCGGCGGCCGAGGACAGCGCGCGAGTCGCCAGTGCAGGCGACGCGCAGAAGCTTGGATCTGCTGTCGTAGAAGGACAGGAGGGCGCAGGAGCCAGACAGAGCGGGGGCAAGAAGCTCCGCGGCCATGGTCTTGGTGCCGGCCTTGAGGACCCTCTCGACGCTCTGGTTGACAATCTCATCATCCAGGCGAGTAAAGCCAGACTTGATAGCAGCATCAATGGCCTCAGCTGGCGGTGACAGGTCGGCAGAAGACTGGTACGTGCTGTTGAGCTCCTTGGCAACGGAGGTGATCAGAGTCTGGCGCAGTTTCGCCGAGGTTGTCCAGCCGCTGTCACGTTGTTAGTTTGCATACTCAAGCAGGTTGACTTCGTGGTGATAACTCACGCATGGCCGTCAAACACACCCCAGAACATCCAGTCGCTGCTGTTGCCCGTAACGCCGGCGGCCTTGTTGGGCACCTCGACAATCTTCTCGGCATGGTCGTCCTCGATGGGGTCGTTACTAGGGAGCTGGACCAAGTCGTAGCGCAGGACTCCCTGGCCTCTGTTAACGAGGAAGGACTGCTCCGTCTTGCGGAGCTTTTGGGTAACCTGCTCGGGAGTCAACATCTCGATGACCTTGCGGCCGTCGTCGCTGGTGGTCTTGGAGATGGGTCCCTCTCCGACAAAGGTTCCGGTGTGCAGCTGATCGGCGCCTACGACGAGAACAGCGCGGGTCGGGGCAGCATCGCCGGCAGCGGTGGCGCCGGTGGTGAAGCTCCTCGTCAAGCTCTGGGACTTGTCGAGACTGGTGCCGTTGTACGAGTACCAGGCGCCGTAGCCGACGAGGGTGGACACGAGGGCGACGGAGAAGCGGCGGATGTACATGGAGGACTTCAGCGGCTGGACAGCATGCTCCGGGCTGTTGCGAGGCTGGTTCGGCGAGGAGGACGAGTATCGCAGGCCGTGTCGGGTCGCAAAGGACGAGGTGGTGGAGAGGTTATGTTCGAAGAGGCCCCGTCGGGTGTTGCGTGAGAAGCTACGAGCCGTACATCGGTAGGTTGTCCGCAAGGCCCTCACTGCTGCGCGATGCATCTGGGGCAGCGAGATGGGGGAGAGAGAATGGCGTTTGGACTGGAAGGCGGCCCGAGTCCAATGGAGAGTCTGGAGAGCGTCGTGGGAGGGTTTAGAAGTGGAAGGTGCAACGTTGGTCCAGGTCTAGTGGAGTGGGAGTTGAGGGTGGGTTGCGCCGAGACGTAGTGTCGTGCCTCAGGCTTCAGACGGGCGCAGTCTGGGGAAGAGCTGGGCGCAGTTGATTGCGGGCCTTGCAGCAGCGCTGTGGTGCCCCGAGTCGCGTGTGTCAGTATGGACACCGCCTGGGCGTCGTCCGTAAATTAGTGGTGACGGTTGCTATGTTTAGCAGTATCAGAGGAGCAAGTCAGTCGGAGAGGACTACCGACGGGAACACAAGCGGCCAATCACGGGACCAAAGACGTGAGAAGTGTCGTCGGATGTTTCAGGGATTCATTCGAAATATCGTTCGCGGGCGACGTGGACCCTTCTAGTGTCACCTGCGACAGGACAAAGGGAAGCCAAGGGAGTTTGACGGCTCACCCACCATCTCAGCAGTTGGCTTTCGGTACTTGTTCCGGGCCCCAGCATCGGAGCTGGAGGCGCTAAGGTGAGAAGGCATATCTTATCATCCTGCTGATTGGCCCCCCCGCCCTACGCTGCACGAACTGCATCGTTCCCTCCAACAACCCCACCAAACCCCAGATCTTTCCAACACAACGTTGTTGGCTTGACTTGACTCGCAGATCTTAAGGTTCGTGGACTCCTCAAGAGAAGGCAAGGACCACTTCAAGCCAAGTCAAACTCGCTGTAAAACATTGGCATCTATGCATAACTCTGGACTCCTGGGACAACCACCCTGCTACCGAATCCCGACCGATCTTGAAGGAGCTTAACTACTAAACCAATTGGGTAATAGGAGTGATAGAATCAAGCGTACTGGACCCATGCGGCTTGTGGATTGCATTTGATGTATTGGCTTGTACCAAAACCAGGGAGTCCAAGGTGACCCAGAGGCCACATCTAGCAATCCAGTACATATACAATTAACACAAGCCAGTTGGATACTCGGAGACGTTATCCCCTTTCGTCTCCCATCTTCTTCCAATAAGCGGTCCGGGAAAAGTGGCCGAGAGCTACGTGAGATCAGTAGCAGTCTCGGGTGATATGTTGACTCTCGTGCCATGTTTAATCATCCGCTTAACACTTCGGGCTTGATTCTCGCCTCGTTTTCTCTCTTTTCTTCTTTCTCTCCTTACATACTCTGGTATGGCTTTTCTTTTTCCTTTCCCCCGCCTCTCTGTCTCGGTCGGGCTTCTCTCTACGAGCTTCACATGACTGCGAACACCGATGTAGCGGTGGTGATCTGTAAGTGAAGCTGCCTTCTTCACTCATCAACAGACAGACATGGCCGGTGGTCGGGTAGGCAAGGGAAGGACGTCGAAATTCCTTCATCGCCAGACTCCTCGAATCTTTTACTTTCCCTCTGTAGTGTATTGTTTTCTCTACATATTCTATTCTTAACGGAAAGAGAAGAGCGAGCAACTGCATTTCAGTTCCCCCGTTGCAGATCCCAAAACCGAGTGATTTCCAGCGATACCGTCAGAAACCATAGAATAGTAGAAATTGAACATGGCCGTTCTATTGTCCATCGTATCGTCATGGACGCAGTCGAAGTTTACCATGGACGTCAAATCTATATGTGCCTGATCTTATGCTTCTTGGTACAGGGTGAAACGGTTCTCTGGGGATCCCGACAATATTCTTTCGTCTATAACGAACCTCTTTTCGCGTTCACACAAGCATGTGGTTCCAACGCTGGACTCGGGGATAACAGAGTTGAATTTGCGCACAGATACAGGCAGGCTCATGAACAAAAATAAGTTTGTGAGACTTTTGTCGTCTACGATGAAGCTAGACACGCTCATTATGCTCCTCTTCTGTCCCTGAAGAGCTGATCGTGGCAGACACTTGGGAAGGCAGAAGAGGAGACTGGATAGAATCTTTGCTAAACCCATTTCATGGTGCATTTTAGGAGGGGAAGAACCCAGATAGTTCACGGGGAAGCGAGGCAATCAAGTTGTTCATAGTAAAGACACGGGACTGCTAGAAAATGGTATCTCGCTCTGATACTATGGGGATATATTTGAACGCTGTGTATTGTCGTCATGGCTGTTACTCCTCTGACTGATTTCTTTTAATTGCAGCCTCCCCGGGTAAACTCCAATTGAATCTGCAAAACTATCGCCAGGAGGGAAAAGTACCTCCATCCACACCCATGATTATTACGCGACCCTTCATTGCGCAGTCTTCACTGCGCATTTGCCGTCATGTCCAGATCGGGAGGAACCCGCCAACCGTGAGTGGCAGCGGCGCGCTTGTACGCCTCAATGGCCTCGTAAACTCCATAGTCGTTTGAGGAGCCGGCAGTATTGCCCATTAGCCGTGCTGGGAACGGCTCGAGATTACACATTGCCATGCGTACTTGAAGCAAGACGCTTTCCATGCTGCTGACGGGGCTCCAGCCGCTGTTGGTCAGAAGCTCCATACACATGGCGCCGCCAGTCGTGACATGTCCGCCCCCTCTCTGTGAGAATGGAAGGAATCGAGGACGGACCACACGGACAAACGGCGGAGACAGCGGGAATTGACGGCCGAAGCGAATCTCGATGACAATACTGGAGACGCCGAGACGCTGCATGTCTTGCGCAAGAGGAAGAGATTTCTCGAAACTGTGTAGCTCAACGATCCACTGAAACATGTTCGTGATGTTGTCGAAGTCGATGTACCAGCCGATCTGGTGCAAAGGCGTCTTGGCCTGCAATTTCTGCAGCCTGCTGAGCTCCTTACCAAGGAACTTCCTTCCTTGGTCGGAGGCCCAGTTGGGAGGAGAAAGTTGAGGCACTGAACCGAGATCGAGGCTGCCCGGCACGAAGTCTATCTTCTCAGGATCAGAACATACGACAGCCTTGCTCTTGTCTGCTTCACCATGCTCTTCGCTATCTCGGAGTCTCATCATTAAATCGAAGTCATCCGGTTCATTGTCATGGTCGTCGTCTGAGTCGTCCATTACAACAATTGGCTGAGACATCGAAGACCCAGGAGGCGCTGACTTTTGACGCCATCTTGGAAGCGCAGCTACAGGAATTCTCACAGCACCACCGCCCTTTCCTGTGGGTTGATGGGAAGGGTCCTGAGAGATATACTCGGTTTCCGGTGTAGAAGTGGGTTTCTGGGCCTGTGTTTCAGTTGCATGTTTCCGTTGGGCTAAGAGGTAGCGGCATTGGATCCAATCAACCTGATCAACCACATAGAACGGACTTGTTGACGTGAACTGAGTCGGACGGTTGATGATCTCGCAAAGACTGATGGCGGCAAACAGCTTCAGCTCCGATCCAATCCAGGATGACATGCCGGTTCTACTGTATCCCTGACTTGTCGAGAAATCGCGGGCAAAGTACACTCCGTGACCAAAAGCACGGCCGTTGAGCGTTTCCTTGAAGTCTAAGCCAGTCCTTATGATACTATGCCAGTTTCCAAGCTGGCTGCCGTGCCAGGCAAAAAGCGTCGGGTAACGGTGATTTCCCTGCTTTTCCAGCTCCTCCTTGAAACGATTCTCCTTCTCGGGCGATCCTTGTGCAAAGCGAAACTGCATCCAATCATCAGTCATGCCAACAACTCGCTCGTGTTGTCGGTTCTCAGTCGCCGAGATTCCGCCGATGTCGAGGTCGGCAGGTTGATCAATCTGTACGATGAATGATCGATTAGAGGCAACGATCCATCGGAGTAACGCGAGAGCGGATCTTGAGATCTTGTTACACTCGCTCAATGATGATCCCTGGTGGCTCTTGAGGTAATCTCGCAAGGTTCTAATCGAAGGAATTGTTTGCACGAGAACCATCAGAGCCTCTCGTTGATAGGGCGGTTCCAGTTCGTCGAGGTCGTATTCGTAGAGAAGCAATTCAGCGTCACCCTTTTCGTCGTCAATCATCCCCTCGGGCCTGCAATCAGCCTCTTCAGCTGACAACGAGGATCCGTCCGATCCAGACCAGTAAGAATTCGTGGTGCTGGCGACGTTTGGCTGTCTGTCAGTCGACATGATGCAATCGAATTCAACCACTCTACCGCCATTGTTGCCATCGCCATTACGGACGGTGTCGATGCTCTTGATTCGGCAATGATGTACGTCGGCCTTGCTCCCCTGACCTCCCACCATTGCAGATTTGATCAGAATGACCATGTCTCCAGGCTTCAGCACCATGGTTTGTGTGCTGTCGAGGTCAAACTTTCCAGCCGAAATCTGTGCCAATACAGGAATAGCAGGGTTGATACGTCGAACTTCTGGTGGTTGTCCGAGCTGGTATGCACTGTTGACAGGCCACGATCCGAAGATGTTCGCCGGGGTTGAGGGGCAGCTCAGCAGAGGAACTTTGATAGCCAGACCTTTCGGCCATTCGCGAATCCGAGACGCATGCAAACCAGCAGCGCAAAAGCTGACTAGAAGGTCAACAACATAAGGGCGAGCAATGATATCATGCTCAATGCTGGGACCTAACCCCAGAGCCATGTATTGAAAAAGGCAAAGGGGCTCGCTGCACACGTATGGTTTCAGGGCGTCGAAGCCAGGATCAGTCTTCTGATGACAGACAAGACAGTACTGAGTGCTTTTGACAAAGTACCGCAAGGCGAACTGCATTGCAATCAAGGGTGTGCTGAGTTCATTTTGAGGCAGAGGACCTGCGGCGTGGGGATTGTGTCTCACGTAGTCCTTGTTGAGCAGCTCACGGGCTGTTGTAGAGACTTGGGCTTCCGTATCGTCGGCAAGATGGAGCGTGTGGTTCAGTTTTGATTTTGAACCGCGAAGGTGTCCATCTCTGGTCAGCGTTCGTACCAAATCTGTGGCACCATCCCAAGAGACGCCTTGAGCCAAGCGAATTTTCAGCAACGTTGCGAGTTGCCTGTTCAGGAATGTGTCGATCGAGTTTGAAATGGGCATGGAGCAGAAGGCTGCATCTTGAGCTTTTGCGATCGCCAACACCTCTTCTGCTGAGATTCCTTGGGCGTTGTTAAACTTTGGGTTGAGCGCAGTAAAGGCAGAACTAAGAGTGGGTTTGAACGAGGCGCACTTTCCGAAGCGGAACTGCATAGAAGCTGCGTGGCCAGGCGGGAGGTCCTTGAAGGTCTCCACGCAAGGATACCCAGAATCGTACCTGCATAGCAACACGATGTAGTCTGAGGAGTTCACCTCCCAAGCCTCGAGAGTGTCCTCGTTGAGACCGAGATGGGTGACTGGGAGAGAAAGAGCAAAGATGCGACTGTCCTCGTGTTCTGTGACGTTGGTCAACAAGGAAACCTTGAAGCCAGCCTCCTTGGCCTTGCGAAGGTCTTCAACCAGGCGAGCAGTGACTTTGACCCGCTCCTTTGGGGCATGGGTAGGCGTCGGGAGCGAGTGGGCTGCGGAACCAAGCCCAAACGCCACGTCGTCTTCGTAGCCATACTCGTCGTCTTCCTCGTCTTCCTCGGTGTCTGGGTTGTCGTTCGGCTCGACATCGGTCATTTCGACGTCGGAGTGGTCGCTGGTTTCCGAAGCAAGATGGCGGCTCAATCTTCTCGAGATAAGACGCAGAGTGTCGAGGATGGATTTGTACTGACTTAAGCTGGGAAGCTCATCAAGGAGTTCAGAGACAGCGGTGGGAATCGAGTCGGCATCGGTGTAAGCCAGGAAACCGGAACCTTGAGGGTATTCATCAATGTTCAAGGTGATGAGACGGATGATAAGAGGTGAGACCAGCGCATCGTCAGAGAAGACAAACTTGACTTGGCCATCATCATCTCCTTTCGTAAGGTCGGATATATGCGCAACAGCCTGCTGAGATGCATGAGCCAAGTCGCTGTTGAATTTGCGCCGAGTCATTGTGAAGAGCACTGTTGGCAATGCTGAGGAATGGGGGTTGGGAGCTTGAAAAGTCCAGCTGATACGGCTTGATGCACTTGCCTGATCTAAAAGGAAGGTTAACGGATGTTTTCAAGCTTCGTGCTAGTTCTGGTACTGGAAGTAGCCCAACCCACCAAGGCTCTACAAGGCACAGGAACAACTTGGTCGAGTGAAAACTTACAATCGATCGCTTGAAAGGGAACCGACTGGGTGAGCTTCTCGAAACAAACGCCCTAGACCCTTCTAGTAAAGAAGAGAATAAGGAACTGCCTGACAGACAAGAAATATCATGTTTGGGGACAGAGCGACTGGTCAGTTGTCAAAGCTGTAAGGCGATCGTGGAAGGTCCCGTCCTGTTTGGCCAACTCGTTTCGGCCGGAGCTGGCTGGTGAGGTCTTGTTAGATAGGTGAGACAGGCCAGTGCAGGTTAGAAAGGTAAGAACAAAGCAGGAGAGGTTAGTGATCTCAGGAGGACTAGCACTTGGAGTAGCAAAGGGGATTGATGGAAGACGTTGGGATATGGCACAAGACAGAAAGGTGGAAGAAGCACGAGCAGTAGGTAGAGTGGAAGAGGTGAGGTGCGGTGTGCCGAAGGTGTCCCTTTGAGGCGGCCTCAGCGTAGGCAGGCGCGGTGGAAGAATGCAAGAAACAGCGGGGGGCAGCCCAGGCAGGCAGGTGCTTCCCAGTGACTAACACCTCCTTCGGAAGTCAAGCTGCCACGCAAAACCAACCCAACGACCTTGTGTTGTTCCCAGGGGAAAAGACAAACGGGCTAGGTAACGAACGTATTGACCCAAAACGTGGGTTCTACAAACTCAAGTTGCGGCGCAGTTGGCAAGACGGAGGTAGAACAATTGCCATCCATCTGCAGGCATGCATGGAAGGTAGGAATAAGGTGGGTTGCAGCTTAGCCCCCAAAAACGCCTCTTCACAATGTTGTTAGTAGCATGTTTTTCGAAGTAGAGCGAGTCCGTGGCCGGCCGCCCCTTTTCGGAAGTAAAGCTCCATTTCATTTGCAACCTGTTGGTTCGGCCAGGCTGCAGTCGCTTGCTGCCTGCCACAACACACTGTGACCGGCCTGCCTCCATCAACCAACGGCCGTACCTAACCGCCAAGGTGCTACTAGCGAGATCTGATTGACATGCGCAGCAAACACAATCTGTTTCCTTGTACGTGGAAGAAGACCAGCGGTTGGTTAATCTCCTAAGGGACCAGGGAAATGGTCTGATCAAATCGGACGTTACATTAGCTTTATCCCGGGCGTCGCATCCGGGCCCGGCCCCACGCCGGTTTGCATGGTCAGGGCACTCAGACCTTCAGACGTTAGATTTCCTTCTTGACCATGACACCTTCCGCTGGACTCACCACCGCTTGCCCGTCGCCACCTCATTTTGAACAGTCAGATATCGTCTAAACCGCCTTCATCCGAAACCTCTCCCCGTACGGACTCAGCTGCACCGGCTTGTCGCCCATCCACCGATAGTACCCAACAACCTTCTTCATCGCGCCGCCCCAGCCAAGCTGCCTCCTTTGCCAGGCCTTTGGTCTCGACCCGTCCTTGCACTGCTGAACGAGCATTGTTGGGTTCACAGCCGAATCGGCCATTACCTCCATATCGCCCATGTCGGGCTCGGGCATGTCGACAAACATCTCAGTGGTCAGACGCGACGGCCGACGCATCCCAGATGCCGGCATGGACATGAACGCGATACCATGACCGTTGTTCGTTTTCCCGGACGGGAAGATCGATTCGACTTTATCGGCGGCTGCCACCTCGAAGTAGACCTCGAGACAACGCAGTTGGTCCAGGTAGATGATCAGCAGGCAAAGGATGGCAGCGCCGACAGAGGCCACCCAAAACACCCAGAAACGCGGCGAGTTTGGCGAATACTCTTCGTTCATGGAGAGGATGGCGGATACCACGGTGAATGGGAGAAGAATGCCTCCTAGGTAGGTGACACGATCGAGCGCCCGCTGATTCGCTTCCTTCTCATCTGGCCATTGGCCACCGTTGTCCGGATACGGCCGACTGCTCTGCTCGGGAAGACTCATATCTCGCGTCTGCAATGCCGCCGTAGTGGGCTGTGTGTGAGGCCACCCAGGGGTTTGCGGGATCGGCGACGTCCCAAGCCGCGAGATAGCTACGCGGCGCTGCAATCGATCGAGCAGGCTGAGCCAGTTGGTTTGCCACACGTCATTGACTAGGGGCTGCGGCTCTTGACCGTAGGTCAAATCCAAATTTTGCTCCAGAGACTCTGTTGCTTGCCAATACAGGGATGGGTCATGCAAAGAATTCAACCGAGAGCACGGTGGGAGAGTCTCGAAGAAGTCCAGCCATTTGTCGTAGACCGCTTCGCGGAGGATGTCGGGCAGGCTTTGCCTGACAACACTTGACTGCCGAAACATCCGCAAGAGGCTGTCTTCGAGACCTGGAAGCTCGTCTCCTTCTGCAATCAGAACATTCCACACGGAAGTGCCGTCCATTTGCGATTCGTCGATTTTTGACTGCCACGAGCGGGTGACGGAAAGCGGCCGCCGGGCTTTGCTGACCTCTGAAGAAGGGTCATTCCATATAGGTCGATCCATGAAGAGTACTAAGAAGAGCACATCAGCATGGGAAACATCAGAAGGGGGCTTAAGTGTCGTACCATCAGCCTTGTTACTCATCCACAACGACGCATGACAGAACATGACCGCCTGTCCATCCCTCGACATCATGTGGAAGGGTGCCTCATCCATGACATCCACCAGGTCCGACTGCCTCGCAGACGGCTTGTATCCAGGATCCGGTCCATAATTTCCCCTGGTGGTCTTGACGAGCTCTGGATATTCGAAGGAAACGAAGCTCGAGCCGTCGTCCTGTCTCCAAGGCCGATGTCGTCGGCGCCCCGCATGTGCTTCGAGGAAACCAGAATTGACGCCCAACGAGTCCCTCAACACCTGAACCAAGTCCAGCGGAAGCCCCTGAACGATCGTGAGCCGCCTCCGGCCCACCGCTTCTCTCATAAGGTCGTCGGCATGGCTGAGGAGTCGTTGCTTGCAATTGTTGGTTTCCCAGTCGAGGACGTATGCAGACGAGCCGGACTCGGGAAACTTGCTCATCAGCGAGGATCTGCGTACGAGCAGCGCCGGTGTGTTGGACCGCTTCGCCAGATCGGCCGTGTCGCTAGCCGTCAGCGGTGGTGATTGCTCGAAGTCCTTTGACCCAGGCATTTTGCTTTCGAGTCAGATTGGAGCTCTTTTCGATTCAAAGTTGCCTGGTGTCAGTATTCGTTGACTCAAACATCCCAAACAGCCCCGAATGCAGACAAAAGAAGTCGACCAGTTATAAAGAGAAATTGCCTTGGCTGGTTTGGCCGACACTTGTCGAGCAGTTGTCAAGTGACCTGAGCTAATATCCGGGATTGAGCTTCTACCAAAGCCCTCACCTGTTCCTTAGCCCCGTCTAGTCCGACTCAGGTCTAAGGAGCTGGTGTTGGCCAGCCATAGCAGCACTGTGGCTGACTGTCGCGAAATGATGGGGTAGTAGTCGTGTGCTCTAGTTTAGTCATGGAACTATTCGGGAACATCAATAAGCTTGCCACGTCAAGCCATCCCACAACTTTTGGAATACGAATGTGAGAGCGAGAGTCCCTGGGCGACCTCCCATGACCTAGAAGTTGCCGTCAAACCCGGGCAGCAACCAACCGCAAGTTTAGTGTTTCACGCCTTTCAGGAAAGATCTTCAGTCCAGCAGGGACGCGGTGTGCAGTCTGTCTGCTCAGAGTACCATATGTGTGCCCCTTAATCGGCACTCGCTAGAGCCCGCGAGAACGCATGGTAAGACACGGGTGTAGAAGAACCCCCATTACGGCCAAATCCTGTCTGCGGACTTTCTTAGCTTCCCGGTCTGGTCTTCTGGATTCAAATTCTTCGATCACAGGGTGGTAGTCTACAAGCACGCCCGGATATTGCCGGTGATGTTCTTCTTGACTGCTCCAGAATGTCTTGCAAGATGGAGGCGTGGACGGACACTGGGGTAAATTGACGTGTATTAGGTCCGAGCGCATCAGCGACGGTGCGTGGTTGACCTCGTGGAGGCGCACGAGCCGCCTCTACACCATCCGCCCATTGGGCCTTCACCGAGAGGCGTACCGAACACAGCTGCCCTTTTTTTGTGGCGGGGTTCAGTCAACAACGCGTCCCACCGCGACTCACCGAAACAACGTCCCGCTCGCTTTGCTCTGTATGTCAACACTTCCACCCTAAACAACTGCCTGCTGGACTAGTGTTGCCCAACAAGCCCGACTCACGACAGCACAAACACGCAATGGAACAAGGACGGGAATCGGCACTGCTGCATTCGCAGCCGGAGTTGACGCCGCTGGAGGCAGAGGTCCTGGAGGAGTACGAGAAGCTGGCGGATAACATGAAGAAGGTTCGTCGCATGGCCACCCTGTCACCCTCACCAAGTCTAACCCCCCCTCCTTTCCCTAATTGTCGCAAGTGCAAATGAAAGAGTTTCACTGACACTGCGGGAAACTTTGCAGCTCGCTTCTACACTGGAAGACCTTAGCGGTTCCCCGAGCACCGAAATCCTTGACGGCCTGCGCGAGCTGGAGCGCAAAACGAGTCTGGTCTTCACACTCCTTAAGGCGAGTGTGTATAGCATAGTGCTGCAGCAGGAGATCGACTGGGGCGACCAGGCAGGGAACCAGGGTGACGACCGGGAGGAGTGAGGAGTCGTGAAGAAGGGATGCCGAGGCTAGACTTGGAAAACTGCCACGGCTGCAAGCTGGGCAAGATGAGAGACATGCACGGGCAGATGATGAGATTACGATCAGAGGAGATACCCCCCATGAATATCAAACATTGGCATAAGCTACAAAAACGCCAGTTTCTAGCGTCAATGCACACGGGTCACGACCGGCGAGCTTGCAAGGGAAGATCTCTAGTGATTTGCGCTTTTTGGAACATATACAGTGGTATACAGAGTGGTATACAGGTTAATATACAGAGCCGCCGTAGTACACTTTCCTCACGTCGACCAACTTCTTCCCGCGCCCGACAGCGATTTCCTCCGGGTCGGGCTGGTTCAGAAGGGCCTTGTAGACGGCGTTGACAGTGTTGTAGGGGTTGTTGGAGCGGGGGATCTTGGCAGCCAGGTCGTGGATTCCGGCGAGGCGGGCCATTTCGAATATCCTATGGGAGACGCGGAGTCCAAAACCTGAAAACTCATGTTAGTTTCCTCTGGGCGGCCGACCACAAATGCGCCACGGGGCGACTTACCTGGGGGGCGGGCGCCGAGCTTCACAACGGTTCCCGAGATCTTGGCCTCGACGTTGCCATAGATGGTGCGGTTCTCGTACCGGCGGATGGGCTTCATGTTGCGGATGGCAAGAAGCGTGGCCGTCGCCGTGGCAATACCGGGGTCCGTTGACTTGGCCTCTCCCAGTCCCAGTCTGCCGTTGCCGTTGCCGGCCACCACAATGACGGAGGCACTGCGGATCTTGCCCAAACGGGTCTGGTTGGAGACGTTACGAAGGACGATTCTCTTGGTAAGGATGGAGAGGATGTCGGTCATCTTCATGCCAGTGGCCTGCTTGAGCTTCGAGTAACGACCCGTGGGGTCAAGACCATCGTCCTCGGGGTCATCGGGGGGCTTGTAGAGGCCCTTGACACCCTCGACCTTGCCGAGCTCGGGGGACAGCGCCGAGTTGCCGTGCTCGCCCTCAATAGCCTTCCACGAGTCCAGGCGGGAGGGGCGAAGGGGGTTCTGGTCGGTGGAGAGGGACTGCTCGAGTTCCTCGAAGAAGTGCTTGTCGATCAACTGCATCCAGTCGTCGCCTGCAATCTCCGACTGTTTGGGCACCC
Source organism: Colletotrichum spaethianum (assembly GCF_022836535.1). Lineage (NCBI taxonomy): Eukaryota > Fungi > Ascomycota > Sordariomycetes > Glomerellales > Glomerellaceae > Colletotrichum > Colletotrichum spaethianum. Next base: position 254,550 of record NW_026054788.1, read on the forward strand.
GCGGCTTCTTGCCTCCGAGGACGTCGGGGTCTTGGTCGACCAGGAACTTTCTGCGCAGCTCAGGGTTCTTCTCGAGCTCCTTCAGCTCCTCCTCCGTGAAGTCGAGCTTGTCCGGGTTCGTCTGCTTGACCTTGCGCAGCGCCCTGGCAAAAGCCTGGCCCATGGTGTCCTTCAACTGAGAATCGACCCGGTCCGCCATCTTCTCGATGTAGTTGTCAACCCACTCTCTCCTCGGGAGCCACTTCACTTCCTCGGGCTTCAGAGTCTTCTGGGGTTTCGCGTCGATGACGGGCTGGATTGTCGCAAAATCCTCGATGTAGGGCTGCTTATAGGGGTCCGTCCGTAACCGACCCTGAATCACCAGGTCCTTCGGGTCAATGGCGGCTTCGGCCGCCTCAAGGGCCTCCCACTGCTCGGGGTGTACTTTTGCTTCAGGGCCGCCTTCTCCTCCTCTGTGTATTCGGGAAACTGGCGCTTCGCATAGGAATCGATCGCATCGGGGGTCGTCAGGCCCATCTTCTCGGCGGTGACATTGTTGAATCGTGACCGCCTCCGTCCCGATCGGCTAACGGAGCTGTGGAATAGACGGCAGGGCAGGGCCGGCGTGCTCGAGACGGAGAGACATCTCGACAGGACGCTCCGGGCCGGGCGTACCGAGTTCATCACTGCAGAGAGAAAGGCGACGTCTCTGCGCCAGTTCGTTGCCGGCAGCAAAAGGTATGATGGTCGCCTTGGGGTGGGTGTAGTCGCGTGATGGGCTCGTTGGTTGAGCTCAGGGTCGCGCCAGCTGGTCGACAATTTTTTTGGAAAGCTCAATTGGATCGGCGTACATCGTACAAATTGCCTTGGACGGATTGAGGCCACATCATTGGCTGGAAACGCCCGGTCTTCTGCCGCTCTTGGCCCGTGCGCTTGTGGAAAGACTGGCAGAGATATTCTCACAGTCACATGACCTCGGTGAGTGCTACCATCATCGCGGGCGCCACACCGGCCAGCCCCCTGAGGCTAATCGCCTTACCGAAAGCACCTTTCTTGGCCAATGCTCAGGGGCTGGCTTACTCAATCTTGGCGATAAGCTCCACGCGCTCACGCTCTCCTCTAGTTCGGGGCGCATCAAACCTTCAGAACCAACGCCGCGGATGCTAGACCAGGCGATGATCACGTTTCCCTGGCCAGCATCACCATGCAAACACCACAACATCGGCCCAAACCCTCTTCAGAACGAAAAATAAAAGACATCATAGGTCTTTGCGGGACCACTTCAGGCTCAACCACCGCAAAGTCCAATCCAATGCATGCAAGCAAAGGTCCACGACGTCTTTCCCTTGAGATGGACGGGACCCCTTGCACCGTGCCAAAGTAACCGCTGCAGCTCGTCCCTGCGCAGCCAATCACCCGCCGCAGACATCAGTCGACTTTCTGCCGCAGGCCTGAAACGCGCATCGAAGCCCCCTCCCCTGGCCGCCTCTCACGCATTCTCAACCACCACGATGCGCACCGCATGTCGCGTCCTGGTCTCACCCACCAATCCCAAAGGCGGCTTAGCCTGCGAGGGCACTGTGGCCACTGACCACCGTAGGGCCATTTTCCTTCGTACCTTGACCGCACCCCAAATTGTGACGTCTCCCGTTTCGAGAAGCCGAGCGGATCTTTTTCCTACATCTTGGCCCCTACGAACCCTTCTGTTCCCTCTTTTTCCCTTCGGACCTCTTCGCATCTCGTGTTTCCTGCTGTCCAACAAAAACATCCTAATCCGGTCTCCGACAATACGGTACATTCTTCCCTCGTGACTGGCGCACTTGAGACCCAGACCTTCATTTTGACTTTCCCGTATCTACACGCCTTTAATCCGAAGCACCACAGTCCATACCGTCGCAACTGTCCGAGAACGACCTACTCGGCTCCGTACCTTTCGCCGATAATCAAACAAATCGTCCATTGCCAGCTATTGCTATTGCGAAGACTCGCGACTCCTTTCTCTATCCAACATCGCAGAACCCAAAGTCGCAAAGATGGGTCAATTCGACTGGTTCCGATCCATTGGCGCCACGCCCGAGGCTGTCGCCGTACTGAACGATCAGCCCATTCTCTTTACCATCCTCCTGATCGTCCTCTTCGCCCTCATCCTGCAAGGTGTTCTCCTCTGGTACATCCACTTCGCGACATTGAAGCCTGAACAGCAGAAGAAGAAGGAGCCCAAGAAGGGTGGCAAGGGCGGAAAGAAGTAGAGGACGCATAGGCTGGAGAGACGTGTTTGTGGTTGGAGGGTCCGTTGTGCATAGGAGCTGGGTTATGTGGGGGGTTGCGATTATACCGATAATCTCATCACCACCGAGTCGCCGTACGAGGAACCAAACCTTTCGCTGGGAGAGGCATCGCCGTGCTGGATCCGACAAAGCAACTCCTTGGTGGGTCGAGAGGCTGGATAATGAGCTGAGCTGGGATTTGGGAGCTGGGTCGGTCTTGCATAATCGTCCGACAGTGTCAGATTACACCTCTAAGGATGCTCGGATGTCACAGGTTGCATTCGACGTTCATTTTTTCTTGCACAATATCATTCCATACTAGGCTGTCAGAGTCTCTATTTCAGGTACTGGCAGATTTTGTGCTGGACGACTTCCGACTCCCCGACACTGTATGTTACATTGTCCATTCATCTTCGAAGTTGTCCCTCATGCCGATATCTTCCAAGAAAGTAGTTGAGTACAAACAAGCTTGAGACATAGGTTCCCAATAAGCATCGTCAGAGCCTTCAAATATCCCCTCATTGTGTGAGCAACTTCCAGCATCGCTTTCCGCTTCAAATGGTGGTTCCTGGAAAGCATCCTCATCAGCAGCCCTATTAGAATGACACTCGCTCTGGGGAGACGCCGACATTGGCTTCTGGAGTTCGCTGTTGCCGCCATGCGTTACAGGTTGGTCTTCAACTAAGTCAACATCGGAACTCCACCAGTTGCTAAAGGGTCCACAAGCATGATCGGCCATGGCTTGCGAACCCGTTGAACACGACATTGGCATCGGGTTCCGCGTCAGATCTCGGTCTTCCAGAACGTCCGTCTGGTATAGCATTCTAAATTCAGGGAAGTCTGGGCTGGCTTCCCGTGAGAACGGCGCGAACGGCGAGCTTGCATCCCCAGAGTTGATAAGATCAAGTCTGTCATCGTGGTCGACAGAAGGTTCAACGTGGCAGGCTTCGTCATCGTCCACCTCGCCCTCGTGTTGAACAGCGATGTTGTTCATGGCTAGAGGTGGAGTCAAATACCGATAGTTGTCCACCACCTCAGGTGCCAAACCATTTTCGCCATCATCGTACTGCCCCGTCTCAGAGTCCGACAAAGGGTCGTATATGTCGTAACTCTCACAGGCACCAATCTCAGTACCAACTTGGTGGTTTGGTCCCTCGCCGGAAAAGCTCCGATTCCTTGACGCAGATTGGTAACTAGCATATTCTTCTGCTTCCTGTACCAAAAAGATGCCGTCATTCACCGCCGCTGCTTCGCGAACCCTTCGCTGTTGTAAATCGCCCCTTTGAATGGGCGGGATCCGTGTCCGTGTCAACCTCCATAGCTGTTGCCAGATGTCGCTTACAGGGCCGTTAACTTCGCTTGGCTCGCTCTCGGCTCTGCCCTCGATCAAAGTCTGCATTCGCCCGGACTCAATGTACTTCAAGGCTGCGAACACAGACGATAAGCCTGAAAGGAGGTAAGACCGGGAGGCAAGTGACTGTATCCTGTCAGTCTATTCGTGATCACAATACACCTCCAACAAGGATCGTCATACCGAGAGATACTTTATGTTGAAAACTTCAGGAATAAGACGAACCAGCGGAGGTGACTCCATGGCCTGAATGGTCCGAATGCCGGCAGGACGCCTTCGACCGGCCACCAAAGTATCGAGGCTGGCTTCCAACAGCAACTTTACTGCGTAAGACGGCATCACCATGTTAACTGCATACTCTTGATTCCGTGATAATGTCGCAGTGACGACCTCTTCATTAAAAAAGCAGACACCAGAGTCTTGCGTCGATGAAAACTCTTCAACGTCGCGGTCTGGGTCCTACCCCGGCGACGAGTCGTTGCAGTTCACATCATTTATTGGCCTGGGTATGGGATCAAAGATCTTTTTCTGCGGTTCCTTTAGCTTGCGCAACTCCTGGTGGAAGTGAAGTGAGCACGTTGCGTGTTGCAGTATGGCAACTATAGTGCTAGGGGGCATGTCTGGAGATGGGGTTGCGTCAAGATGCGCGATTATGAACGATAGATGGCGCGAGCTATTCGGATTGTCCGTCTCGCAAGTCACGAGAAGCCCCAGCTGGGCCCAAATCTGTAATATGATTAACTTGTATACTCCACATGTCTTGGATGTTGCTTACAGGACAGTCTACCAAGTAACGAGCGATCTGGTCGCCGAAGCCGTGGCGCCCATTCGAGTCTTCTCCCTCGAGGACTGTGGAGACCAGAAGGCGAAATGCTTGAGCTTTAGAGACCAATACACTGCCATTTTGAACACCAGCGAGTAGTTCGTCCGCAGACGAGAAGAGGGTCTGAGAAGACAGAGCACGAAGAGAAAGGTTGCTCGCTACGGTAAGAAAGGAAGCAGTTTCTGAGTTGCACAGGACAAATGGGTCAAGAGATATCGTAGAAGTGGCCATCATAAGAAAAGACGCCGCATCCTGACTCGTACATCAAAGTAGTCAAAAGCACGTAGAGCGCCTGCCGCTCTCAGTGCGCGAGGAGATCCGAACGAAGCGTGTTGTTAAGATACAGGAATGCTAACCGTTAAGACACGTCACTGAGAGGTTGCTTGAGGAGGTGCAAGAGATGCTCATTCTAGTTCAGTAGGTACGATGCACTTGGTTGGGGCAAGCACCTTCCAGTAGCATTTACATCTCAGGACCCATCTCGAAGACCTGACGGCAGCAAGGCAGGCGCGTAGGCCAGGGTTGCAGGTGCGGTTCCCCCACAGTTCAGGCGTCACTTTGACGCTCTGCAAGGGATAATGCGGACGCTCTCCACCTGACTGTTGAAGCAATCCAGAGCCAGCAAGATTTTCCAAGGCCCAGACACCAATGCGAGATTGAAAATGAGGTCAAAGGTCTTGGGTAACGGTGCCGAAATGCAAGTCGTTGACTTCCCACCGCACTAAGGTAGTCCCCCACCTGCTTAGCGTTCTCGGCAAAGCATGTCCTATCAGCGGATGTTTATGGTAAGATAAAGATGCGGGTGATCAGAACACCTAGCGTAGACAGGCTGCCCGCGTTCTAGCGGTGCAGATGCGATGGCCATCTTTTCTTTTCCATATCTGTGATCTTGTTGCTCTTACTCTTCGGATCCTATACACTACAACGTTGAACTGATCCGTTTGGTTGTTAATTACCGATGATCGGGAAAATGAGACGACCAGTTTGGGCCTTACATCTCGATGATGACGAAGTCTGCTGTTGGTTGAACTTTGAATTCCGATGCCATGTTCGGAGAGGTTCCCCACAGGAAGTGCTGGGGTCCCGGTCATGCTGTGTCATCCACGGCAGGGTGCATCCGAGCCTCTGGGCATCTCTAGCAGCCCAGGCCAAATACTGCACCTGCCACTACCTAACTCCTTCTGCCAACTTCTGGATGACGCAGGCACCACTTTACACCTAACTTCTCACTGGGGTCTGCCTCACTTGTCAAGCTGGAATATTTCCCACAGCCACCAAGAAACCGCCGACGACATCAAAGAACTGGCAATACTCCCTTGCTGTGCAACTCCCAGTATTTCTCCATTGTCTTGGCCTTTGCTGTTGGGTGCGCGCGTCCTGGTGTCCCGTATTCACGCGACTGCCGCCACAAACTACCAAAATAATCCGTCGTAGTAACCGACGGACAAGACCGAGCGGAACCCAACGACACCCACCCACTCAACTTTGGCCGCAGCCACAGGACGACTCGTAGCTCGCTCTTGCGCAAGGAAGGAGCCGGGATCTGCGTTGGTGGCCTTGCACCACGACACACTCACGGCAGGCATCTGACTCTCTCCACCCACCCACGTCTCGAGACGTCAACGCCAGGGCTAGGTAGTCATCCCCTCACGCCTCCTAAACCACACTTTTCCCTGGCCCAACCCGCACTGCGCGGAACTGCGTCTTTGAACGCCCACCCGCTTCTGAGCATGCCTCTGTTCGATCTAGGATCGCTGTTCCTTGACCACGTTGTCTTCATCACCAACCTCGTCTATATGAACATTGCCCTCTCCAACGCTGAGCCCAGTCTGCTCTTCCCGCTCTATGTTGTATCAAAGTTGCTGGCAAGAGGACCAGAAGACTGGGACTCTCCTACGGCAAAATGGCCCCCACCCATGAAATGGTAGCCGACTGCGGCTATCAAAGTCCTGACGAGCATCATCGCCCCTCATACTTCGCTCACGCCAACGAGGCTCCGTCGACTTCGTTCCAAACACCAACCTCTCCTTCTAGACGCCCTCCGCTCGCCCTCTATTCCTACGAATCCGCCTTGGAATCGGAGAATGGGGCGCATCCCTCTGCTGAAGCGCGGGTAGAGTCAAACGGGTCCAGTCCCAACAACGCGAGAGCCAGCAAAGAGAAGCACACCAGCTTTCAGAAAGTGGGAATCCGAGACCGGATCGCATGTCACACATGGACCTGGTTTACAATGGTGGGTAATCAAAGTCACATCTATCGAGTCTGATGGCTAACGAGGAACAGACAATGGTAAGCAACGAATGATAGACCGCTTCTTCTGGATGCTGACATGGCATAGGCCACTGGAGGGATGGCAAATGTGATACACTCTCGTGGGTGATTCTTGTTCCCACTGGGTTGAACGTCCACTAACTTTGAACAGTTCCATACCAAGCTGCCTGGCTCAATGGCATAGCCGTCGCCTTTTTCTTACTCAACATCATTCTTTTCATCATGAATTGTGTCCTTGCTGGTATTCGCTTCAAATCTCGACCAGGCACACTCACGCACTCTTTCGCCGACCAGACAGAGTCTCTCTTTATTCCCTCATCCGTCGTCTCGTAAGTCTAACGGTCTAGCCTGAGAGAAAATCGACTAACCATCTTAAGGGTTGCCATCATATCGATCAATATCTGTCAGTTCGGCGTTCCACACGTTGGTCCTTGGCTCCTGAGAGTCATGCAGATTCTGTTCTGGTTCTACGTAGCCTTGAGCGTGATAGCTAGCTCGACCATTTACCTGATCCTCTGGTCGACACTGTGAGCATCAGCCTTATCCGCTCAGACTGCAAAGACGACCTAGCTAACTATGCTATAGAGCTTTCCCTATTCATACCATGACACCAACATGGGTATTCCCAGCCTACCCTCTACTTCTCACAGCACCTTTCGCGAGCAATCTCATTCAAGCCGCAACTCAGACCAACCAGCAAACAGTTACTCTTAACACTACTGCAATTGCACTCTGTGCCTTGGCTACTCAAGGCGCGGGTTGTCTGATTGCCTTCATGATATCGGCCGCCTTCATCTACCGGTTGATGACACAGAAACTTCCTAGGGACTTCCAGCGTCCTGGTGTGGTACGTGTGACATTTTGTTGTGCCACAAAGTAGAATCACGTTGACCAAGAAATAGTTCATCTCCATCGGGCCGTTTGCATTCACAGTGGGAGGACTAGGTATTGTTATCCCTCTCGCGGGAAAGATGTCTGACTAACAGTTAAAGTGCAACTCGGCAGCCAAGCAGAGACCATCCTACCTAGCAATTTCCTGGGCACTGACATAGCCGTGCCTATCGTCAAGGTCATGTCTGTCATGATAGGTGTATGGTTATGGGGACTATCCATGTGGTTCTTCATCGTCTCGGTTGGATCGCTTTGGAAATATGTGCGGCCGGAAAACAAGATGCCTTTCCAGATGACGTGGTGGTCATTCGTGTTCCCGAACACGGCGCTAATTACTGCCACCACCGCCCTTGGAAAGGTCTTTCAGAACAATGGAATGCAGATCTTCGGATGTGTCATGGCCGCGTGTTTGATAGTTGTATGGATTACTGTATTTGGGACGATGGTTCGATGTTTATACCGGCGGGAGCTCTTGTGGCCAAAAGATACCCAGTAGTGGCGGTTTAAGGATAGGGGATTTTCTTCTCTTTTTTGAACTAGCTCATGTAAATTTCAAGAAGAATATCGAAGAAAAGAATGTGGCAATATCGTTGTGTGAAACCCATAGTATGAAAGTACTCATAAAGTGCAAGCATGATTCAGGGTGGTCAGCTCCAGCGACCAAATACGATGAAGAAAGCGCCGCCATTGTGTTCGCTTAAGGGAGAGCGACAGCGAGCAAAAGTGGGGCCCGCTGCCCAACCAACCTCTCACTCAGTAAACTCCATGGATTCATCTCATCCAGATGAGACCTGTCCTCTGTGAGGCACTGCCTCGTGAAATTCCAGCAAACATCGCAACTCTTGAATCGGGCACATCTTTGGCTGAAAAAAATGTCGTGGGATTCCAAGTCAGCATTGCGCCGGCGCCAAAGCAGCAACGCCGCCGCACCCAAAAACCTCCCTATCCATACCCGCCAACAGTCCAAGTCAACCATTCAGCCCAAGTCGAGCCACGTAGCGGACGACTTCCTTCAGGACTTCTTGGACCCCTCGTTCGACCCTGCCGCATATCTGAACGCTACGCTCCCGCCTCTCCAACATGGGAGCAGTCATTCATCACGGAGCGGGGGCCCAACCGTCCCGCTGGCCGAACTGTCTAACGAGGCGCAGACGCTGCTATCTCAACTTAACATTCACACGACAAGGCTTTCGGGCACGCTCACTCAGCTAACGGACGACATTTTACGGAGCGGCAGTCGACTTGCTTACGAGGTCGAGCTTCTGCGAGGCGAGACGTTGAGTCTAGCCGAGACGATGAATGAGACGCTGCAGGAGGACATCAAGAAGTTTGTGCCAAGCGGTCTGGCAGAGAGTACTGCAGACAAGACAACACCCAAGGTGGCCAGTGGAGAAGAAAGCAGGGAATTTGTCGGCGCTACCAAGGCAGGTGAGGGCACAGCTGGGGAGGGAGAGGCGGTTACTGAGCCGCCGTACATCCACCAGTTGCGGACGTTGACGGTGGTGCGCTCTCGCCTCGACACCGTCATCAAGACCTTTGGCGACGCCATGGAGTTCGTCTTCCCGCCGTCAGAGTTATCGGTCAGTTCGTCCTTTCTGTCTGTCTCGGCGCCGGAGCCTGGGGCGGAGCAGCACAGCACGGAGGAGAAGGGGCAACAGGTCCTTCAGAAGCTGCGGGATGAGATCTCACAGCTGCTGACCAAGTCGGAGGACCCGGTCAAGGGGATCGAGAAGGCGGCACAGCGCATCGAAGAGCTCAAGGAGCTGAATCAGGTGTGGAAAGGAACGGCGGAGGAAAAGGGCCGGACAAAGTTTATCGAGAGCCTGGCCAAGATGGTCGAGGACCGGCACAGGGACCTCATGAGGGAGGTTGACCAGGCGAGCAAGAGGGATGGGGGCGATGGAAGGACGAGGAAGGGGAGCATTCACGCCGACGCAACGGAGAACAAGACCTATCTTGGAGGTTATGGTTTGATGAGCCAGCTGCAGAAGCTCAGAAATGGGTTATAGGACTAGGGCGATTCGAAGGTAGTGCAATCCTAGCTTACGGCTATTGTTGGATCGTATTGCGTGGCTCTTGATCTCACCCTCGCGAGTGACACCCCAATACTCTAACAGAGGATACTCAACTTTCTACTAAGATAATTCGCAGTCCACATTCATCCAGATCAAGTTCATAAAGCTTCCCCGTGGGCAAAACATAGTTACTTACGCAAAGTCACGTTGGAAATCTGTGTACTGTGTGAAAATCGCGTCTTGAATGAAGCCCGGCCGAAGTTCGGCGTGCACAGTGTGCCCTGTGAGCTGCTATTTTTCGTCCCTTCCGCCCGCTGAACAAACCTAGCCCCTGCGGAAGTCATCGGGTAACCCCCATCCAATAAGAAAACTCGGCCCCTCCAGCGGTCAGGTACAGAAGTACATGCACTCACTTAGTGGGAAGGAGGCTGACAAGGCCAGCCACAGTACCAGTCCATTTCGTAGTGCCCTCACTTTCTCCGATTCCTTGTCTCCCACACAAACACCTCCATGAGAGCTGCCGATGCAAATGGGCACTTAGACGGAAACCCTCTTACTCAAGAGCAGCGATTGAGTATTCTGTTCTCTCTCGAACTTGCTACCGACTCTTTTTCGTCCCTTCTTCCATTCTCAGCGCCCGTTACAGTCGAGCTCCGGTTTGCGACGGTGGACGGCTGATCTTCACATCACCAAACCAGTTTTCCGCTCTCAATCTAGAACAGCACCCTCTTCCTCAACCAAACTCGAGAAGTGCGCAGTCGAGCGACCGATACACGATCTTGTTCATCGTTGCCACAATGGCAGCCAACGAAGCAGGCGCCCCCAATTTAGGCGGTGCCTCCGCCCAACACAAGGCCGGGCGAGCCTCTCCGGCACCCCAATCGAAGCGCGACCGCAAGCGCCAGGCCCTTGCCGACAAGATTGCCAGCTTGCAAGAGAAGTTCAGCCGAGACCGTGATCTCGGATATCGTGATCAGCTCCAGAAGGTCCAGGTTGACACCAACCTCGTCCAGCGCATCGACCCGTACGCCGACGATGTTTTGAATGTCATCGCAAGCCTGCGCCAAGAGCATGAGGAGACCCAGGGACAAGAGGCGCTGTCCGACAGCAACCGCACTTTGCTGCAGATGGCCGGTCCCAAATTTGAGGACTTCGTTCAAGGCATTGAGGATCTCATTGAGTACAGAGATTTCCATTTGCTCCAACACATGGTGAGTGCGACCGATTTTTACTTCCTCCGTCCCCGGTCGACCCAGCTAACAATCCTACCAACAGCACGAGCACGAGCGCCGCCTCCATCAATACAAGAACGAATACCTCTACAAAGTCGAGACTGCAAAGCGCGAGCACCAAGCCCTCTCTGCTACCCTTCGCGACCGCCTCGTCAATACCCTGCTCTCGAGAAAATACCGTCTGAACAAGGAGAAAGAGGCGCTGGAGATTTCCGATTCTTCGGCGTTGCTACTCCATCCCAACCAGTTCAGCATCACCAACCCAGCTAGCCCTGGAGGCACCCACGGAAAGCGTGCGACAAGGCTGCGCAAAGATGCTGAAGAGCTCGCCGGCTATGCGGATGGCAAGAAACGCAAGAGGAACCCGGGCGAAGATGACGGCTCCCCTGCTCCCTCCAGACGAGTGCTTGATCCTAATAGCACGACGCCTCTCTGGCAGAACGAGAAGCTCCGCGTGGCCGCAAAACAGAACGGTCCCGCTTACAGTATTGATAAGCTCTTTACTGATAAGGAGCTCTCCCTGGCATACAACCAAGCAGCTGTCGCTTCTCACAAATACGTTCTCAGGCACAAGCCCTACGCAAATGGCGGTTCTTCCCCTGGCAGCGATTCCGGTCAAGGCGACGAGAATGGCGATCAGGACAGCGAGCCTGTTCTGTCAGCCCCGGCCATGGAACGTACGAGCTCCCACGCCACTAGGAGCACAAGGGCGGGTATCAACCAGAATTTGATCGATGCTGTCGAGGGAGCCAATGGTCTCGAATTGCCCAAGTATCTTGAGATCATGCAGCCGCATGAGCCTGCCAAACTACCTGCGGTCAACGTGACCAACTACTTCAAACCAGTTAGAGGAAACACCGACGGCAATCTGCCGCAACCGCTGTCGCATGAGGAGATCAACTCCGATATCATGGTTATGGATCTGTTCAAAAAGTATGATGCGAACCACAAGCCCGGCGATTCGATCGACCATCCCAACGGTAGTAGGAAGCTCCTAGAAGCTGCTATTACTCCGTACACCAACACCCCCTACACGGGGTTCAAGCCTGGCCCTCGACCGGATCCGACGAAACTTAGAGAGGATCTGATGCCGATTGAGAGCAGCGTCAGAGACGAAGCACCCCCTTCGTCCCTTGCGGCCGTCGCCGCGGTTCCCATGAGCCGCACCAGCAGCGCCGCAGGAGGCACAGGCATGAGTCGGCAAGGCAGCTCCCGTGGTAAGGGTCGCAAGAACCAGTGACGGCATACGAGAAGTTGAATGGTGTTTCGGCGTTTGGGAAAACTGGGTGGGACTGGCCACGTGCATTTTCTGGAGGTGTATGCGGAAGACAACCGGGGATAACAACCCCTTTCATTGCGGCGGTCGATTTCCACCGCGCCGAGCTAGTTTGTGTTTCTTATTTGTTTTTTCCCAGGACCTCTCACGAACGAGGATTGCATTTCGTGGACAATACACAACCGCATGATACACACGTATGCACACACAGGTTGGCATATGAAAATAGGGGCTTGCTATTACGGAGAGACAATTCTCGTCTGGAATCAAAACACCTCGCTAGCATTGATACCCTGGTGCTCATAATCAAACATTCATTTACTCATTGACTCGTAATAACGGACTCCTATACTAAGATTTGTGTCTCATGGGCCAAAGACCAGTGCGCGCACCTCGATGCTTTCACGACCCTCGGCATCAGCTCTGGTCCTCGGGTCTTCGAACGCAGTATGCGCCAGCCGTCCACCCGCAACCCCCGTGCCGTCGCGTAGACCCTCGCTGTCGAAGCACTCGAGCAGCAACCGCTCGTCTCCCGTCATCCCGCTCAGGTAATACCACTTCTGCTCCGGGTTGAATTTGATGCCCGCCGTCTGGCCGGTGTAACCTGTAGTATACCGATGCTCGATGGGGACAATGTCCTCGTCGGCTAGCGTCGAGGACGAGGCGAAACCCAGCGGAAACGACTCGACGGGGTTCTTGTTCAGCGGCCGCCAGACATTGATGATCCGATAGCGACCCGCGAGGAGCTTGTCCGACTCCTCGGGCAGGTGCTTCTTGATGCGCTGGATCACGGAGACGGGCGTCTGGTCAATGTGCACGCGGGTGACGGGGTTCCGGAGGGCTTTCGGGTCGGCGCGGCGGATGGTGTGGTCAAAGAATATGACCCGGTTGCTGCCGGGAACGTGTTCCAGAAGGAGCTTCTCAAGCTCTGGGTAGTAGTTCTTCTTGACGGATTCGTCGTCGACGAACTCTTTCTCGGAAGAGGGCGGCAAGTTGCGGATCACGGCGAAGGCGTCGTGGTCGAGGTTGAAGTCTGACTCGCGGCCGCGGATGTCGTGCAGGAGCGTCTCGGTGGGGCTGTCGCCGTAGTTCCTTTCGGGGGGTCCTTCGGGGTTGATGACGTTATAGGGAATGGAATTGTCCGACGGCGCGGCGAAGAAGTTGAGGGTTGCGCGGACGTCGCCGCGGGGGACTGTGTCGATGGCCATTGGGGGTTTGGTTTGGTTGCAACTTTACTTTGAATACGAGATGCTGGGGGGTTTGAGGTTAAATGGATTGTTGAGAGTTCGCAATGAGATGCCGGTGAGAAGCTGCTTGTGATGATGCTAGTTGGGATATCAAAGATGTGTGTGATTGACTAAGGTTTCTCTTGTCAGGTCGAGACTTCATTCTGTTATATACCCATCGACGTCTAAGTTACTGTATTTCAAAGCAAAGCTGAGAAATGAAGCCATTCGAACCACAAAATGGTCTACGCTTGTGGAAGAGCAATCACGTCATTCGGATGGTTGGCTGGAAAACTCTCGGCGCGAAGGCGGCATCTGAACGGGATTAGTCAAACCCGGAGCAATTGGAGACCCTGGAGATCTCTGGATGGTGGATGCCGAGGAACACCAAGCACTGCGGATTAGTCAAGGGCGCAGGGTGGAAGCTTTAGATCCCGTCGTGCTTGGTTTGCATATGATCATCTTTGTTCCACAGAAGCATGGTATCGAGTGCAGGAGCATGCTCCCTCGAAACAGAGTGTCTGCCTGAGAAGTTTCCCCATCGTCCTTGGTCCCCATATCAACCGGCGTTCTTTGCACGGCCGAATGCTTTCTAACCTATTCAGAGAATCCAGTTATTAGCCAGCTCATCAGCTCAGAATTCCAGCGGCAACTCGAGTTGAATTTGCCAGGTTACGCACGATGTGCAAAGCATACCCCGAAACCGGGGCCGAAAAGACGAGGCGAACGCCGATGTGACTAAGCAATATCGATACCGGAGGCGATCTGGGGAAGCCGGTCGATGATGACATAGCACGGTGCTATGAAGACCGTGCCGAATTGGGTTTGACACTGCTGCTGCTGCTGCCAGATCCCCCTCCCTGGCCACTGAGCTCAGTCATTTATCTCCCTTGGGGGATTTCGTCCAACATGCGGGTGGCCCCAACACAAGCACTGGCACAGGCTGCTTGCAGCGACCCCGGGCCTTGCAGTGCGGCGTGGCTTTCTTTGAATGCGGTGGTCAAAGGCTAATTTTAGCACGTCCCTCTCCTGAGTCCTTGCCTTGGGCGGTCGCTAGGGCCTAAGTTAACCCCGACTTTTTCAGCTTCGATTAATTGATGTTTAGATTAACTTGAGCCTCTCTCATCGAGAACCTCGTCGAGAGAGCCGTTGAAACCGTGGTTTCGAGGCCTTGGGTTACGGTTGAGAGTACAGCAACCCGAGCACTCACACCCAACCTGCACTTGTCTCAGGGGCCCTCTTTATCGACTACCAGGGAATACTTCCTCACGGCGATGCATCCATGACCCTCGTACACGTCGCGTCGCTGGGCTTTTTGATCTCCCATCTCCCCATACCGCGCACGCTCTCAATGCGCAATTCAGCAGACACTTTACCGGTGATGATGTCCGATTTCATGGGCCATTCAACACCGACTTATGCGCAATGATAACCCGCAGTCGACGATGCAGCAGCAACAACCTCAGCCGCCGTCGCAACCCAACGGCCTGCATGGGCAATCCCCGCCGCCGTCATTAGGACAGCAGCACACGACTGCTGCTGCTGCTGCCACTCCGCTGGCCACTCCGCTGCCATCGACAACGACATCCTCCGCCGTCTCCGTCGTGAGGCCCGCCCTCCCAGACAGGGACGTGACGGCCGAGACTATCGAGGACGCCTATGTTGGCTTCGTCCTGTACTGCAATCCCGCGGTGCCTCCGGAGACGGACGCGGCTGCGTTGCGGGAGGCGTTCCGGGTCCCGCCCAAGAGCGGCGGTAAGAGCTTTAGTACTTTTACTCTGTTTCGGCTCATCAAGCAGCTTGAGACCAAAGAGATCAAGACATGGGCAGAGTTGGCGCTCAAGCTGGGCGTCGAGCCGCCGGATCACGACAAGGGACAGAGTTCGCAGAAGATTCAGCAGTATGCAGTCCGGCTCAAGGTGATTCGTTTTTTTGTGGCTGATGAGAGGGAAGAGGCTGACTGTTTCGCAGCGCTGGATGCATTCCATGCACGTGGATGCCTTTTTTGAATATTTGATGGACCACCCTCATCCGTACTGGGCTGAGATCCCAAACGACCCGACTCCTGTGTGCGAAGCGGGACGAGATGGCGTCCTGGCAGAGGACGACATGGCCCTCCGAGCTCTGCTGCCGCAGATTCGGCCCAGGCGCGGGAGGAAACGCCCGGACGAAGACGATTTCGGCAAGCCCCCTTCGCAACGGGCGAGGTTGGACTCACCATCGGCTGGGAGCGGGTACGCCTCGAGCCGGGCAGAAACTTCAGGGCCGTGGTCCGCCCACCCCGACGGGCGGGCCTCGTTCGGCTACTCCGATCCCTCGAAGTTGAGCGTCAACTCGGCACTGGCATCGGCATGGCCGCCGGCTCATGACACCGCGCAGACGCCACTGACGGCCTACCCTGCAGGGCCAATGTCTGCGCTGACACCGTCTACGCGCAATGGGGGATTCTGGGGCGATACTGAACCCAAGTCGGCAACCACGCCGTCACGGTCAAAGGCCTCTCATCGGCGACACGGCGCCAAGGTTGTGTCTTCTGCATGGAGGAGCGGCGGTTCGGGGTCCAGTGGGAAGACTCGCGGCAGGCCACCAATGAACAAGACGAACGTCGACGGCCCATTTGTAGCATTTCCGGCAGACGGACCAACGCTCAAGGGGCCAAGTCCAGAGACCAAGATCATACCGGGACCGATCACACCCCCGACGTCAATATCTAGCAGCGTGCCGCCGGCCGTGCCTCCTGGCACCGCCCATCCGTCTCAGGTGCCACGGCCGGCTAAGCCCAATATCTCGCTTCAGGTGCCGGAACGACTAGGCGGCTCCGTCCGTCTTGCGACACCACCTCCGCCGGTCGTCGTGATCAATGGGGACCCCGCTCGCCACCTACCCGACCCAACGGATTTGAGCTCAACAGCACCGCCGGTAGAATTGCTAACCAACAACAACATGCCACCAGGCGCAATGCCATGCGTGGACCTACACGCGCAGACTGTCCTGGCCCCACCGCCCACGGCGCAAGGCAGCAGCGGCTCCATCCCGACGAAAGACGCGGCCGTGGGCATGTTCGAAAACATGAAAGACCGCACCAACATCGACGCGGTCCTGGGCTACTTTGCTCACGAGACGGCAAACGGCGACTGGTTTGACGCGCAGGACAACCCGATCGACAAATGCAGCATCGCCGAGGCGTACGCGCTCGTGCACACGACGGTGGAGCGTATGTGGCAGACGGCACCGAACCAGGACGCATTCCTCATCAACCTCGCGGCGCTAGCGGGTGGGAGGGCGCTGATGACAACGAGCAAGTTGCGGGTCAAACGGGAAGCGGAGTTTGAGGACCGCGCGACGTACAGCTGCAGCTGGCAGTTCCGGCTGGGCTCGATCCGGGGGAACTACAACATGCTGCACACGGTCATGTACAACCGGTGGAGGCGGCCCGAAGAGAAGGTGGACAAGCCGAACATGAAGGGGACGGCGGAGGCCGAATCGGAATGGGAGAAGAAGTACAGGGACCTGTTGGCGTTGTCGGAGAAGAGAGACAGGGAGATCCAGGCGCTCCGGGCGGGGATCACTGAAAAGCTCAATCAAACCTTTGACGCCGCCAAAGACCTCGAGAAGTAGAGGAACGGGCAATCGTTGGAAGAGGCAAGGGAGCCTGGGGATTTGGACCACAGAGGGATGACATGGACCATGGTACACAGCACATTGGTATACGAGTGGTGGATTTTTATATATATTTTTATTTGTTTATTTAGTTAGGACTCGAGAAGTTCTTTCAGAGGGCAAGCGTATGCATGCGGTTCATGAGTCGATAGCATCAAGCCGGCGCTGGGTCACGGGGGAACACAAATCAGGAATAAGAGTAGCCTAGGATAAGTCGAGGTCCCACAATACCCACAGGAGAGGTTGCCTTCTGGTCTTTCAGCTTGGCTGTCAACTACCGATTGCCGAGTCCCAGAGCCTACATGGCCCAGAAACAGGTCTGTGTACCGTTATGATGAGTTATCAGGAGTCGAGAGGCTGCCCTATCGAGCAGCAGTGGAGGAGGGAGATGGGCTTACTAAGTCCCCCGCCAGACCGGTTCTTCAACCCCATCCAGCCAATAAGATGCAAACCGCTCAACTTCAACACACCTCGCTCAAGCTCACGACGCCCTCAATCGTGAGCCCCTGCAACAGACTCCCCGACCGGATTACCAAGACTCAGCCGCCAAAATGCTCATCAAGGAGTCTCACGTCGACGTGCCGACCAAGGCCGACGGGAAGGAGGGATCCATGAGTTCGTCGCCCCTCCCTCGTCCAACCACCAACCGCAAGTGTTGAGTCACCACGGACAGCTAACACCGCAACCCTAGGAATCTTTCTCTTCCACCCCTCCGTCCCTGGCTACCCCAACGCGTGAGGCCCCCTCTTGCATGGCACTGATGCTCCCGAGGGATCCCAATTGACGCATTGCATAGGAAATTCCCCGGCGTCTGCGTCTTTTCCGAGATTTACCAAGGTCAGTCGGTCAGATCATTTCTCCATGGCGGGGTTCCGGGAGAAGCTCCCCCGCACTGGACCCGTCGACCCCTCCATCTCCACACCCGCCGATGGCTTCACCGAGGTCACCGAAGGATGTCGGAGGACCTCGTCTTCATGTCCCCGATTTCGCATTACCCTTGTGGCCATTGTCATGGCGGCCAAAATTAGTGAAGTCGTTTGCCTTGAATATCCGTGTTAAATGGGTCCAATTACTTTTGAAATTATGCTGAGACGCTAAACAGTCACCGGCCCCGTCGCCCGCTTCGCCCGCCAGATCGCCGGCCAGGGCTACATCGTCGCCGCCCCCTCGTCCTACCACGACTTCGCCGGCCCGGAGCCCCTGGCGTACAACGTGCCCGGAACCGACAAGGGCAACGCCTGGAAGGTCGAGAAGGTATGACCTGACCTCTCTGTTCTGTCCTCTTGCTCTCATTTTGACAGCCAGGAAACACTGACCAAATGGTGATAGACCCTCGAGTCCTACGATGAAGATTCCCGCCGGACCGTGGACTACCTTCTCAGCCTCCCGACCTGCACCGGCAAGATTGGCAGCACGGGCATGTGCCTGGGCGGCCACCTCGCCGTCCGCGCCTCCGTAAGTGCATTGTCTACCGCCTCCCGAGTCCCACCCCTAACAGCATCCAGCTCGACAAGAGAATCGCCTCGTGCGTGGCCTACTTCGCCACGGACATCCACAGCCGCACCCTCGGCCCCCACACCGCAAAGAACACCTCCCCCACGCCGCCCGAGAACAGCACCCACACGCTCGACCTCTTCCCGACCCTGACCCACGCCGAGGTCGCCATGATCTTCGGCGTCAAGGACACCCACGTCCCGCCCGAGGGCCGCGACCTCATCCGCGCCAAGCTGCGCGAGGCCGGCGTCACGACGAGCTTCTACGAGTTCGCCTGGGCCCAGCACGCCTTCATCCGCGATGAGCTCAGCAAGGGCCGCTACGACCCGGCCATCACCAAGGTCTGCTTCGAGATCCTGCTGGAGCTGTTTGGGCGGACGCTCAAGTTGGACCTGGGGCCCCAGGAGGGTGTCGGCGAGGTCGAGCACGTGTGCTGAAGCATGAGAGGTGAACCTCACCCGGGACTCACGGCGCGACAAAGGTAGGACGTATATCATGGAAGAAATGGTATTCAATTGTGGACAACATGTCATCATACTCTATTCGTAATCTATCTTGCCCCCCAATGTGAGTCTGTAAGGAAATTCATTAGGCATGGGGAGCCAGTCTCAATGCCCACGTGCAAAAAAAAAAAGAAAATGCCCAATGTCAAGGCGATTGACCGGCTGGTATAGTACTCTTTCTCCAAAAAAAATTTTACATCTTAGGTTCCATACATGTCCTCCTTACTGCTTCTTCTGGCCACTCTGAGCAGCCTCATTCTGCTGCTGGCTGTTGGAGATGCTGCGTCCTCGTGCGCGCTGGCCTGACGGCGCGCTCTGAAGGGGGTGGGGGGAGAGGCCGGAGGCCAGTGGGGGCGGAGAGATGCTAGGAGACAGCGACTGTCCGTAGTTGGGGTAGTTTGTGGATTGGCTGCCATAGTAGGCAGAGCTATACGAGTCTGGCACGCCGGTCTCGGCCTCCTCGTCATAGACGCGGTTCCGTGATGTGGTCTGCATCAGGTTCACGCCGGAGGCGTCGCCGACGGGAGACAAGGGGATGCTTTCACCGGGCTTGCGACGACCGCCGCCGCCCTTGGTGCTGGCTCGCTTCATCAGCTGGCTGCGGACGCGGTCGAGGTCGTTGGACCGGCGGCGATCCTCCCGGTCTCTAGATCCAGACAGAGTCTGCTCGTCGGCCACCCGGTAGCCCCACTCCTCCTCAGCCAGCGGGTCGCGGAGGTTTAGTTCCTGCGCGGCCTGCTTCTCGGTGTTGGAATCCGGTTTCGTGCTGGTACCTTCGGCGGCGGGCGAGGGCACCAAGCGCTTCGCCTCCTTGTCCTTGGCGGCCTTGTCACGGGCAGCCGCGGCAAACTGGTCAGAAACGGCCACGGAGTAGGCTGGGTTGCCAGGGGCGCCGAGAGCTTCGGCACCACCTCCAGGAGCATAGATGGGGACCTTCTTGAGAGCCATAGCCAGGGCGCACATGAACTTGGAGCGGCGAGTTGCGCGGACGGCGTCGTTGTGCCAGTTGGACTTGTGCTTGATGGCGATCTTAAGCTGCATTTTATCCAAGTCGCCGACACCGGCGACGCCAATGGCGATATCCGGCATGAAGTCGCGAGAGTTGTCGGAGTTGCGGACGAAGTTCTCCAACTCAACACGCAGCAGCTCGAGATCCTCAAAGCTTGTGTCGTAAGAGACGTTCAGGTCAATAACCTCCTTCATGGCCTTGCTGCGAGTGACGTTCTCGATCCAGAGGTTGTTGAGAGTGATGTTAGGAACCTGCACCACCTGCATCTTGTCGATGCGGGTGAAGACAGTGTACAGGAGAGAAATCTTGTCCACGATGAGTTGCTGCTTCTCGGAACCAACAATATCGACTCTGTCACCGACGTCATAAGGATGCTTGACAAAAAGGAAGATGCAGGAACCGAGGAACTCCTGTGTAGTAACGGCGAAGACGAAAGAGAGAGACAGGAGAGCAGTTCCAGCGGTAGCGACAGTCTGGTCTGGTTAGTGGGGTTGGTGGCGGGAGCAGCAGGGAACTTACGGTCAAGAAGCTCGACTGGAACCAGGCCAGGAAGATTAAGACAACGATCAGGAGAACAACGAACATCAGAACCTTATCAAACACGCGGAGTGCTTGACCAATGTCCTTCATGCCTTCGGTGATAGCCTTGCGTTCCTTGCCGATCTCCACAACCTTGCGCGTCATCTCCTCCAAGCTGATGTCGCCGTTCATGTCGTTGTCGATTATACCGAAGGCCTCCTCGGCCTCTTCGGAGTAGGCGGGTCCCAGCACTTCCTGGAAGTCTTCGGGGTACAGCGAGTCCTTTCCTTCGACGACAAAAGACATCCAGATGCGGCGGGCGAGAGCTTCGGAGGGCTTGGTCTTCTCGAGAGCTTCAACGACGATGGAGTGGGCCGAGTTGGGGTTGAAGACCTGCTTTCCAGTGATTTCGGAGGCAATGTTACCGAAGACACCCGTGATCTTGTCTCCCATGCGGCCAATATCGCCGACGAGTCGGAGGGGAGTGGCAGAGCCAGCTCCGCCCTTGGCGCCCTTTGCGGCCTTGGCCAGATACAAATCGAGACTATCGTTGATGACATAGTCCTCGTCCTCGAACTCGGGGCAGTACATAGGGAACAGGGTGCGTGAGGCGTCGTAGAGCAGACCGAGAAGGCGGACCTCACGCTTGGATTCTTTGATGCGGAGGGCGAAAGAACGTTGGTGGTAAGAGATACCGATGAGCTGGACAATGGCCTTCTCGCCGAGGTAGACAGCCGAGGAGGTGAAGGTGGCGCCTAGGATGCGAATCATTGTGGTAATCCACGCAGCCGGGTCGCCCCCATCGTCGGCCTTGAACAGAGACTGGAAAGACTGCCAAGATCCAAGAGCCCAGAAGAACAGCGAGAGGGCGATCTGCAAGTTCTGGAGGACGGTGGCATACTTGCGCGTACCGGAACTGACGACTCCGCAGAAGAACATGAAGGCGTGCGGGAGGATCCAAGCAACGCATTTGCCGGCCCAAAGTGTAAGCCAGGCGATCTCGATCCACAGAAACAGGTCAAAAAGCGGCTTGCCCCTCTCTCCTCCCACGAGGATATCCTCTCGGTGACCAACAATGGGAAGGACGATCAATGGTACGGCGAGAAGAATACCGATTGGGATGATGTATACCAAATACCGGGTGACGACAGAAAAGCCGGTGATCTTGTTGTAGAACCTGCCCATGGCGTTGACCTTGACCTCATCAGAGCCACCGGTTCCGTGGCGGCCCAGCTCGCCATGCTTCTTGCGGCGGCCGCCCTTGTTGCGGTGGAAGAGCCCATGCTTCTCGTTCGTGGGGGAGCCGGACTCCTCGTTGGAGGCGTTCATGGTGGGCTTTCGTGCGCCGGTCGAGGCGGCGCTCCTGACCTGGGTCAGGGGGATGTCGCTGCTGTCAGGCATGTCGTTGGACTGAGTGTTGTTTATAGGCAGAAATCCCGAATGCCGCGGCGAGAGAGGTCCTGGCATGCCGAAGGTGCGGATGGTATATATGGGGCGTGTCCGGGTCTAATCGAGGGAGGAGCTGGAATTCTGGCGTATAATAGGAATTGGTGAAAGTCGGACAGACCGCTCGCTGTACGATTGCCGGCTATTAAACGTACAAGTGAGCGGATATCAAATCCGGCTCTGGTTGTAGGTGGGTAGGAAACCAACTAAAGTGTCGTAGGACTCGAGTGCAAGGAGAAATAAGGTCGGAGGGAACCAAAATAAGGACAGTGTTGGTTCTACAAAAGATGGGCGCGTATACCTGTATTGTCCTCGGTGTTACGACAGCCCGATTCCCAAAGCGAAGGTGATTATAAGGAAAAGGGTATCGTTAGGTGAGGGGATAGACCGATGTGAAGAGGTAGGGAAGAGGGCGGGAGGAGGAGGATGAATGAGTAAACAGGTTGAAACGAGCAGAAGGTCAAGGTGAAGAGAGCGTGAGGAGGGGAAGCATTTCAGGGTTTAAGCGAAGGCGAGCCAGACGCAGAGAATGACGGCAAGGCACGCGGTATCAGTCCAGTCGGTGCGGATACAGTAGGAAGGCAAGCTGCGGCTAGCAGGTTGACGATCATCGAGGTGCAAGACAGAAACACAGGACGAAAGGGGGCCACCGCCGCTAGAGCGCGTTAGTGGGAGGGACGGAGGCTTGGAGCGTGCAGCTTTTTGGCGGTACCCCTGAACGGTTTTTTTTCTTCCTGCGCTAAGCCAGGTTCCCCTTCTGGCGCATCTGGTCTGGGAGTCTGGTTTCTCGATGACAGGGCGGTTCTTTCCCAGGGCTGTCGTGGTACGTACTCTATTTGAAGTGCCGTCGAAGACCAGAAAAAGCAGGAACAGAGCCAGCAATTGACAGGCTTTCGCTGCGGGACGGCCTGGCAGCTTTGATGCAGGGGACAAGCCACTGAGCAGGCGAGTTTCAGAAGTCGCGAGTCGATTGCTGGGATTGGCCGGTGCCGAAGCTGTCGTCCCCAGTTCTTTGGTTGGTGCGGTCGTGGTGTGGAAAGTCTGTGGCCCCACCAGATCAGGTACGTATCGCAGCTGCGTGGGCGAATCTTTTCCCAGGTGGGCTGTAGTGTTGCCGTGCTCGCCGGTATGTACTTCTTGGGCCTTGGGTTTTTTTTTTCTTTCCCTTCCTCTTTCTGTCCTGCTTGATTTATCTGTACCCCGGTCCGGAATGATACCTAGGTATTGTAGAGGCGCGGTGCGATCGATTGTGTACTCAGTATTGTTGTTCATCTTTGGGCAACAACCGTGCTGTGCAGGAGAAGACTGCCCGACTAGGTGAAGAGACGCGTCGGCATTGCCCCGTTCCGCCTGCATTGCATTTCCATGACACCCTTTTCGTGCTCTGTTAACAGTGGTATCTGAAGGTTCTGTCCAGATCAGCCATTACCATCCAAGCCCCATACATCAGACGCCGCACATTTGTACGTAGAAGCTTGGTATTCCTTTGTTGCCACCTCACTGGCCACGCCTCGGTGCGTTCACATGCATGCTGCGCAGATTGCACAGCACAGAGTACACTACACTCCGTACAATTTACGGGATCTCAATTTGTAACCCCACGATGCCATGCATGCACCCTTCATTCGGGTTTCTGGTTCCTTAATACCACCACATATGCTCATGTTCAACATGGTTGTCGGCAGTCTGAAGGCCCCGGGCTGCTGTTTTGGAGTCTTGGGCGTGGGCTGAGCCGTTCTGAGGGCTGAGGGGACCTGTGGGTACAGGTACGGGTACAGAGCAGGTCCCAGCTGTGCCTTCTGGGCCTTCCTCACTTTGGCCGCTGTTCGGAACAGCCGTGACATGCCTGGCTTTCCTGGCTCGAGTCGCATCCTTTACGGGGGTCCTAATCCAGTAACCAGCGACCGCAGGGAACTTGACCGGTTCGTTAGTCCAATAGCGAGATCGATTGGGGCTGCTCCACAGGGATGACGAGTCGCCTGTCAACGTCTACGGTAGCGGACTATCTTCCTACCACGTTGCCACATCAGTGGAGTGTTAGAGCTTAACCTTCTCCGTCTCCATGCGTGGATCATCGACAAGCCTTCCTGACATTGTTTTTGCTCAGATCTCGCCAAACTCGCCAGCCGCCAGCGCGCGCCAACGCGATCCAGAAATAACATTTCCAACAAAAAAAAAAGTCACCACAATTTTCCCAGCTCCACTTTCACGGTGGAATACGAGCGTGGAGAATTTATTTTTTCCCTCCTTTCGGCGTCGAGCCAATAACCCGTCTATCCGTATCCCCCACTGCCCGTCCGGCACATGTTTGCACTTGACAGTGGCTGGAGGCATCATCCATCCATTGCCTGATGGATGGCGAAACCCACTCTCAGCCAACCCATCACCCATCGATCCGATTCCACCCCTTCGTCCATCATCCAACTTCTTGGAACCGACGTCTTCGCTGTCTCCCCGGCTGGAGATGAGCATTCGTCCCTTCTTGGCACGGGACACCCCAAGCACCCTTCCTTTCCCCCAAACCCTCTTTTCTCTGTCTCCATTTCCCTTCTCTCCGCCGGCCTAGGCCGTCAAACTAGGCAATCAACGCCGTCCAGGTATGGTCCATGGTTACAGACTGACACCACGACACCACTTCATCTGTCCCTCGGTCTGTCCTTAAACCGGCGTTGTCGTATCTGTTTCGTTTCCGTTGCTTCGCATTCTCGTTAGCACCAAAGCCACCCGCCCACCTCTTCGGCATCCATCTACTTCATCTTCCGCCGCATCTAGCCAACTGGCTCCGGTCTCCCAGCTGTCCTTTCCCCATCCCCGCCCCCTGTCTCCTAGCGGAGCCCTACAAGGACAGGACAGAGACAAACTGTCACAGGAGCTGGCTACACCGCGTGTTCACGGTCCAACTTGCTTCGAGTCTGGTCAGTCTGGACCTGCCCATGGCGGCCCCTGCTTCGAAAGCCCACTCAATTCTGCGTCCATGAAATCCGCCAGTCGTTTCATTTCCCCTTGTTTCCATCATTTCAGCTTTAAGGTCTTCCCGAAGTGACAACAACTGAACTGACCAGCCCTTGATGAGCTGCTCCTCTCCCATAAGCCCGACTAACTCTCCCTAGTTCTCGGCACTTTGTGTCTTCACTTGCCCTTGCGAAAGCCGACCAACCAGCCCCGTCCGCGGTTCACGGCTGCCCAGGAGCCGGCGTTCTCAACGGCGCCAGCCTAGTCCGACGTTGGCTTCATTACGGGCCGCACCAGTGGCGACCAATGACACAATCTCTCCCCTCTGTTCCCTCACCTCATGCCAAGAACGGTTTTTAGCCCGAGGGGCCGAGGGGATCGTCAGAGCCACATCTCAGACCCTCGAGAACGCGGGTACCTGGAAAAAGCAAGCGCTAGGGACTTGGTGGTGTAACATGGTCGTCCGTCGTCTCCCCTCCCAGGCATGAGCCCGCGGACGAGGAACTCTATTCCACATGAGATGAATGGTTGCGCATTCTTCCTTCTTGCTCTTCACCGGTGCACTCTGTGTAGATTTGGTGTCTGCCCTTCTTGCTACTGTTGCGGCACCAGCGCGCCACGTCTCACATGCTTGACAATATACTGTTAGAGGTTGAATCGGATCTACAGCCCGTGGGTGGAAATCCTTGATAATTGATCGCTTCACTCTGCATTGTTAGGTTTGACGCTAGACTCAACACGAGGCGCGGAACGCGAGAATCTCGATGCGTATTGCCGCTCCCGCAAAAAGCCTTCTAAACCCTTTAGCTGCCGTTGCCCTCGTGCCAAGGGCTGATCGAATTCTCTCCCACGCGCTCTTCCGCACTTGGTGTTGTTGGGAGGACGTGGGCTGCATACGTCAATCGACGCCGCCCCCGCCGCAGGGGACCCGAGGGGCCCATTTAGACGGGCCGCCGTCTCGCGCGCCGTCCAGGTCGATCACTGAGACTTTCCGCCCGCCCCTGAGTCAGATTCGTCGAGAGGCATTCTTTACCCCTCTCGCAAGCCAGGTTCGGGAGGGGGCCGGCATCTTGAAGAATGCGGCTCTTGCGGTTCGTGAAATTGAAGGGGCCGTTGATGATTCAGTCATTCTTCACGAGGGGCAAAGTGGCATCATCGGGACATGCAATGCTTCGTGATGTTATCAATTACGGGTTGTGGGCTGGAGCGAGGTCCTCCTCCCAAAGTCTTCAAGGGGATTCGTATCTGATTACGTAGTTGTGTTCTGTCCGCACGACCTTTCAGCTCAGCCTCGTGGGTATCCAAGCCCCATCTCGATGTCAAGCGTCCTTAGCCTCCTGGACCCCTCCATCCTTTACGAGGAGGTGACGTCGACTCCGGTTGCGGAGCCGCTCTTCTTGTCCCGTTGCTCGACCTGCGTCTTCTCGTATGTCTCGCTATCATGGTGGTCCTCGTGAGTGAGATCGAACTTGTACAGCGGCTCGAGGGTGACATCTCGCCGGAAGAGCACCCAGCGCTTGAACCAGTACGGCAGCGCCTTGGTGAGCTGGTACTTCATGAAGACCTTAGTTGGAACCGCAAAGACATAATCGAGCTCCTCCAACGTGCGCTGCTTGGTCTCGGGCAGCCAGAAGAAGATCATGACGAGGGCCACGACATTGAGGCCGGCGTAGAAGCAGAAGGAACCGATGACACCCAGATCGGCCAACATGATGGGGAAGGTGATGGACAGCACGGCCGCCCAGAACAGGCACGTTGCCACGGCCCAAGACATGCCGACTTCACGGTGGGACAGCGGGAAGACTTCGGCCGAGTAGGTGAATGGGACAGGTCCCTCGCCAGGGGAATAGAAGGCTGGGAGACGTCAGAGCTTGTCTCGTATCAAAAGACTCAAAACTGGAAGGCTTACCGGCAAACAGGTAGACGAAGAGCGCCACCATGCCCAGATGAGCACCTCCGGTACCTGGGATGAGGGTGCAGAGACCGGCGGCCAGCAACGTCCACGCCATCTGGGGGAAAGTGAAGAGCAGCAGGGAGCGCCGTCCGAAGGTGTCAATGGTCCAGATGGCCGGCCAGGCGAAGATGAAGTTGACCATGCCGAAACCAAAGGATGCCAGGAGGGCGTTGAACTCGGATGTCCCGGCCTCCTTGAAGATGGTGCTTGAGTAGAAGGCGATGATGTTGATGCCTATGCATTGTCAGCAACGGCCGGGGGTGCTCAAGGTGGTAGTCCCGACTTACCGCACATCTGCTGAGCAATCATGACGGTGAAAGAAGCCAGGGTGGCGCTGTCATAAAGTCAGGATCGCCTCTCCTTTATCACGCAGCCTTCCGTCTCCGGGACACTTACCGTCTGACACGAGGGATGGTGAAGAGCTCCAGGAAGCGCTTGGCGTAGTTGGACCGTCCGATGATCTCGGCCTCGACTTGCAGCTGGGCATGGATGTAGTAGATGTCGCGAGCCGCCTGGATCGGGTGGTTCCGCAGCCGCAACAGGGACTGCATGGCGTTCGGGTATCGGTTCTTCTTGATGTACCAACGAGGGGATTCCGGGCAAATGTATATCAACAGGACCAGGGGTATGGCCGGAATGAAGGCTGATCCGAGCTGGAGGCGCCATGCAATATCACCGGTCTTGGCAACGGCCAGGTTAGCTGCCGTTCCGGCCATGATTCCGAAGGCTGTCCACATCTCTGAACAGGTTGTTAGAATGTAGGACTTGGGAACGGCAATACGAGGCGAAGGAGGCAGCGGCAATGAGGAGGATGATGAAGGGAGCAATAAGGGCAAACTCACGCCACGACATGACAAGAGCACCGCGGATCGGCGCGGGCGAGTTCTCGGCGGCGAAGATAGGCACCGTGCTGGCCTTCGCGCCCATACCGATACCGAGTAGCAGACGGCAGGCGAGCAGCTGCGGCCAGGACTGGGCAAACGCGCTTCCGAGGACGGGCCAGAGACAGAAGTTTGCGGCGAAGAAGATGGCGCCGCGGCGGCCGAGGAAGTTGTTCAGGGGGTCCGAGAGCCAGCATCCGATGAAGGCGCTGCCGATGTACGGGGCCGAGTTGACGAGTCCGACCTTTCCAGCCATTGTCAGCACGATCAGAGAGGTACGGTAGGTTGGGAGTGGTACTCACGAGTAGGGTATCGTGGTGCGAATTGCTCCCGATGCCAAACACGGTGGGGAACGACAGGTTGGCGCCGTTGCTGCCAGTCTGGTCCCAGCCCTGGACGGCGGCGCCGATGGAGCAGGTGATGATGGTGAGATACAAGATCCTGGGGATGCGCCACTTGTGCAGGACCTCGTCGCGGAGGACCTGGATTTCGGTCGGGTCGAGGGCCTCGGCGCCATCAATCTCCTCGTAGCCCGTCGGGTCCTGGGCGACGAGGGCGCCCTTGCGCAGGACGGGGATGTACTCCTGCAGGCCCTTTTCGTGGGCAAAGGCATCGACGTCGCGGAGGAGCTCGGCGCGGGAGATGCCGAGTAGGGGATTTTTGATTCTGTGGGCGGTGTCAGTATGCCAAGTCTGAGGCCTGGGATAGAGGCGGAAGAGGGGAGGACGGACTTTGCGTCGACGTTGGCGTTTAGATCGACTGTTGCTTGGGACCCGCGGCGGGCCTTTTCTATGTTTGATGCCGAGTAGTCGCCCGAGCTGAGACTATCAGTTTGCATGCGAGTCGTGATTGGGAGGCGATGGTACTCACGGCACAGCTCCGACGTGCTTGTCGTCCGCCATGGTCGCGGCGGGTTGGAGACACTCGACAACGTAGTGCTTCAATGCGTGTAAGTGACCTTGGGCAGTGTGACGAATGCCTCACTGGTAACCTCTTTAAGAGTACAGGAACTTAGAGCGCCGTCTATGAACGTCGCGCTTCAAGACTTGCAAATTGGTATCTAACACCGGAATCAGGGCTCGGACGAGAGGAGCATGTGGCATCAGACGGGGATGGCCAGCTTTATTTGTAGATTTCTGCCCACAGATATTTTCCATCCCGCATCCATGCTCTCGGTGCGAGAGCTGGCGCAACCACCTTCCCTCCACAGGACAAGAACGGCAGCTCTAAGTTGACAGCCTCCCTCTCCCCGTCCTTGCTGGCTGGCTGATGCCGGTCGCTTCGTGATCCACAATGGGGCAACCCATGGGGAAAGGTCCAACATTTTACCTGTGGATTCACTGGGGTTCGTCTGGGCAGGGATGGTGGTCGCCATTGTTTGGACAAAGGTCATGTGAGTGTGGAGAATGTGTAAGCGTCTCTCTCTCGCGCGCGGGCGCGGGGGTGATTTACACTTGATGACCGGTTGCATTCTTATGATCGAGGCCATGGTTCGAGAGAACGATGGTATGGCTCGTCTTCTAGATCCTTTGATTCTATTGGGCTTGAACTAAGGAGGATGCGACAAGGCTCCGCCAGCGCGCATCTTGCATTGGGGTTATGGCAACCATCAACCATCACTACAGGCTTGCCACTCAAGGGTTGGGCTTTTGTCGACGTGAAAGCGCGCCCCGAATCCTTGGTAGTGTTTGTCTAGTCCGCAGAGATCGGCGTAGGTGATACCGGTTGTTGTTGGACGGTGTAGCAAACGCGAGAGCGACGAGAAACCCTACCTTGTCCCCTCTGCCGGGTCGACGACGTACCGTGATCAGTCCGTTTATAGTTGGACGGGCTCATAGTCGCGACGGGTTTGTCTGGCCTTTCAGCCTTGGTTTTCAACCCAAATGTCGCCTTTCTCCCCAGACTTTCCCTCTCATCCTCTGCCCGCGAATAAAACGGGCACGTTCCAGCACTCTCGCTGGCACACGGAACGAAAGGCGTCGTGCGGTGCTGTCCGTGTCGCAGGAGGTGAGGACGGGAGTCCCTGGCCGCGAAGGCTGGGGACGTAATCAAAACGGCGGGACCCAGGTCGTACAGATACCGTCGGAAGTATACTTTGTAGAAAACCCCTGTTGAATTGTGAGGAGTTGCCCCTGGCAGGAACTTGCGAAGCCAAGGAGCGGGCAACGGCACGGCAATAGCGTTGGTTGATGAGGAGATACCGACCACTGCCGATCCTTGTATATCTACGGTGTAGTGTCATTTCCTTGGAAGCGGCGTACAGGCCGGGGTGGGAGTGTGTATGCGGGGACCATTCTTAGGTCTGTCATTGGGGGCCGCCGTCACATGTAGTTACTGGCCAGCCGCCATTTCCCTCAGGGCTTTCACCAAACCCAAGACGGGACGATAGATCTCCAAGGAGGAGCTGAAGGGCGAAGTTGATTGGCACCGGTATTGGCGCCGAGCCGTCTGGATTGAGTAGAAGTCTAGACCTTTGACTGTCACGACGCTTATCATGACGGAGTGAAATGTGACGGTTCATGACCCCAGGTATGCGGGGTTTCTGGCGAGAGGGGGAGAGCTCAGAGATGGAGAGGAACTAGCACGCTGGGCCGGGGTTGACCGTATCCTCCTTAGGTATTTCACCGCCTGCATAAAACGACGTCAGCACTCGAGGCGACACGCTTTCCATTGGTCTCGTCGGCAGCCCCTTGCCTGTTGGATATCCACTTGGAAGCCAACTGAAGGCTGCCAGGCTACCAGGCAGACAAGCATTGAACGGCGGCGCAGAACAAAATGGTCAGGCCAAGTCGGCAACGGCTCGTGTGTCGCGCGCCTGTGCGATACCGCCGGGATGCATGGGCGACACGTTCGTTTCCGGAACTGTATATTTACGTTGAGAACTATGTCCAAAGCTTAACACTCGCCAAGTGCAGAGCGCTGAATAGACCTGACGAAAACTTGGGCTCAGGAGTCAGAACTACCATTCGTCAATAGACCCTCATGAATTGTCGTTCCACTAGAGTCGCAAAGCCAAGACACATTGTCAAAAGAGCCGCCCACAATGCCTAGGAATGCCGAGAAAACGCCCAGCCCTCCAAAAAAATGCTTGTGTCGTCGCCGCAAAGCTTGGATGGTCAAGGGTAGCGCATGGCATCGGGCCGATGACCGCTACCCCTCCGCACTACTGCTGCTGACGGCGCCATTGTTTGCCAGCCTTTGGTCGCCTCAAACTTGGTCCCTGTGACTGTTAGAATTAATCGTAGAATGTTACCTCGTGACAAGCATCGTACGCACGGCGGCTACGCAACTGTACCACCGTAGTCTCTGGGTCAACTTCCCGGTCAAGAATAGATGAAGTCTGAGTCGTGTCTCTCTGGGCGGAACAGTTCAGAAATGGTTCGAGCTCTGGGCGGCTGACCAATGAGAACTCATAAAGCTCTCTCCGCCCCAGGCTCTTCATCTCCCCGCAAGGAGACGCCATTCGCCGCACTTCTCCAACAGGTTGCGGAGACGGTCGGCAGCTTCCCCTCTCATTCTTCAGTTCTGGCTTCCCTCCCCCACAGTGGCTCCGCTTGTTGGTGGAGGCGAGGCGGAGCCACCGGCAAGCCTGCTCACTTTGTTAGAGGTGTCTCGGGAATTTATAGATCCTTGAGGGAAGAGGTTTGCTAGTCGTGTATGGCCACGTAGATGGCGAACTGGAATTGAAGCGTATGACAGATACAGTTATTCTTCGACGATGGCTCTTCGATTCCCTGCGGGCTCATGCGTGTTGCCATAAATACTACATCACTATTGGTTCTCTTATCTAACATCAACTTCTTGTTCATCGCCATGTTATTTTCGTACCATGTGTTCGAGACAAATGAATCGGATGCCGGAAATAGCGACAGTACTGCAACATAAGCGAAAGGTATCAAGACGACCGAATAGATGGAAGCAGAAGAGATAGTCGTGAACATGCGTTGTTAGGCAAGGTAATGCTTCTGGTATCAGTCGGTAATTTGTATTGAAATGGGTATCAGCCGCTATGTTGCCCTTCAGCCTACGGATCCTCGCAAGTCTTTCACTTGAGCGAAAGTCTCCCACATTGATACGTCTTAATAGTTATGCTTAAGGACCTTCTTCAACGCCGCTATTTCCTTTTCGTACTTTGTAATCTTTGCCTGGCTTCCTTCGAGCTTGTCGAGCAAATAGGATACGCGAGGTCCGGTTTGAGAGGGCTGCTTCGGTAAACTACCCAACAGTGCCAGTTCGTTTTCGACCTTCTCAATGGTCTTGGTCTCAACCTTGGTCAACTCCTTGAGCGTAGCGAGGTCCAGCTTGGCTCTGAGAACGTGGTCCTCGAGAAGCAGGCCAAAAGCTGCTTGATACATTGGCTTGCCGGGACGAATGGTCTGCGGCCTACCGTTGTACGTCTCGACAGTGATAAGCTCAGCATTTGTCAGGCCTTCCAGTGCCGATTCGCCGTTCGAAGCGCCTGTAGTGGTGGACGAAGCAAAAGTATCGGACAATATCACCTCGTTGTATCGGAGAGCATCATGGGAGGCAAGTGCCTTGATCAAGTACCAAGCTTGCTCCATGGACCACTTTTTGCCCTCGAATGTGTCCTTGCCGTCCAAAAGGTACATCTTGACGATTTCCGTGGCACTCTGGTTGATAATGTCCTCAATGGCCCGCTGGGGGCTTTGACCGCCCTTCAAGCGACGAGCCAGGTACTCGAGATCAGTCAGGCGGCCGCCCAGAATACCAATGGCCGAATCGAGCTCCGACAGGTCCGGTCTCTCACGTATTTCAACAACATTCTCGGCCTTCTCGTTCGCTTCTTTTGAATGCTCTCGGACCTTTTCGAGCTCGTCCTCCTCCAACCGGCTGATTATGAACTTTTTGGCGACGTCAAGAGAGAGGTCGCCGAGAGCAGCTTGACGGAAAACGCGGTCTGGCATGGCCTTTGACAGTGATTTTGAGTATGCCGTGTCATCCGTCAGGAAAATGACGTGGGCGACATTATTCTGGACCATGGCGGCAGCCCACTCAGCAACCTTGTCATAGACAATGCTGGAGCCCTCGTTTTTGTGCAAGAAGTTGTCAATCACCACAACAGCCCGCTTGTCAGGGCGAGCCTCCAAGTAAGCGTCATCCGATAGATCGGCGTCCTTTCCATCCTTGTCGCGGCCAGCGAGAGAAACCTCTTTCAGTGCTTCAGCAGTCGTGTGGAGGATCTTGACAACCTGCGACTCGAGGGTTTCGGAGAATCCAGCCTTGACTCCTGTTGTGCTCTGAACTGCCAGATCGATCATGCTGCTCATGTTGTTGAGGAAGGCGAAAATGGGTTTGTATCCCACTGCGTTGGCCAGGTGTTTGATCGTCCCACTTTCGCCCCTTGCCTCAATGATTGGTTTGCAGTCAATTACCAAAACGTTCTTTCGTCCCTTCAGCGACTGGTCCAGAACAAGCTCCTTCTTTCCGGATCCTCGGGGACCTTGAACGACGATGAAGGTATCTGAGCTTTCGAGGAGCCAAGTCTGAATCTGCTCGATCAGGTCCTTCCGGTGCTGCCACACAGCATTGAAGCCGGCCTTGTCGGCTTTCTTGTGCCCGAAAGAGGAGATGATGTCGGAGGTCTGGCTCTTGATCCATCTATAGAACTTGTTGTTCGTCAGACGGAAGGAATGTTGGATATGCGCTTTGACGAAGAATTCGCGGATCGGATCGAAAATGGCGACGGTAATCGCAGCGAGAAGAGCTGCGACGACAGGGATGACCACTCTGGGGTGGCTGGTGAGCCAGTTCCAAATGTTGTGCGGTTTGACTCTCTGTTCGTACGAGAGTCGAAGTCTCGTGCCCAGTTTGCCACCACCCAGCGCCTCGTCAACAACGAATCCGTGCAGGCAATTTCTTGCCATGATGGCATCGCGTACGAGGGCAAAGTCGACGTATGCGTATTTGGGTAAGATTTTCGAGTCGGATGGTTGAGAGGTGATTTCGGCGATTTTGCCATAACGACGGAACACGCTATATAGTGTTTCTTGTGATAACTCAACGGCCTCACCTCCCGCATCCTTTCCCGTGAACTCGACCTTGACGCGGCTTTTTGGGAACCTATAGAGGTCTTCCAGCCACGGAACGCCCTTGACGAGGCCGGCCTTGACCCCGCGGAAGGGGTTGAACCACGGCCGTAAGGGACGCTTCTCCAACGATTGGGCAAGTGAGTCTAAAGACGAGTCAGTCATGTTCCTTTGTTGACACAAACCTGACTTGATCTCTGATGCCGAATACGCTAGAGCAATGCATGAATGCATCTTCCAGTAGTCGAGAGTTCGATTGACCATCAAGACAGGGTCAGACGCAGGATCTTGGAGCCCTTACTTTCAATGTCCTTGGGCGAAACGTGCGATCCGTGGCTGAACTTAACGAATGCCCCTCCATCCTTGAGTCGCGGTAGGATCTCTGTAACCTTGATCGGAAGGTCCTTTGGAATGGCTCGTTTTACCAGGCTTATCGGATCCGTACCCAAGCCCCCGTTGGAGCTGTCGAAGCGCTTGAGAAGGTCGGTCAGATTGCGGTCTGACGACCATGACCGCCGCAGCAGGTAGGTGAGCTTCAAGGGAAAGAGGTCTGTCAACCACCATTAGCTTTCTTCTGTTAAAAGAGCCGATGCAGACAGCAAGGGCATTGAAGACAACGGAGGCGATGAAGACAATAGGGGAAGCAGCGTGGGTTGACAGAGCAAAGGGTCCGGAGAGAGACGAAGATGTGAGAATCAAGATAGACCCCAGGATGCAAGATCAGGGGCGAGCAAGGGCATCAACCATGTTGGACCTTGAATGAACTTACTGTCGAAGAAAAGGATCGCTTCGCTTTCGGATTTGACAATGTGACCCGACTTCTCGTCTCCGGTCAATGTACTCTCCCAAGCCTTCGTGGCGGCGCGCAGGACGGCTCCCTCGCGCTGAGGTCGCGCAAATGGCCGTATCGGGGCGCATGTCGCGTGTAGCTTGGCCGCAGGCCTGAGGCCGGAGCGAAACATCGCTCTGCTGGGTGACATTGGATGGGTTGCGGTCCGCCCATTCACATGGTGCTCTGAGAAGCGGCGTGGGAATTGAGTTGGAAGAGGGGACGTTGACAGCGACTGGAAAGGAAGGAAGATGAGGTGACTGACCCGAACCCCTTCCCTGCCTTATCTCAACTGCTTAGCTCCTTCCTCGCGAAGCTGTGTTCGCGATGAATGATGTCACGCCTGGGGGCCCCACTGCCAAGCCCGTCGGCGCGCCCCATAACCTTATGTTGAACCATGGTTGTAGTGGGACGGACGAAACCTTATCCGAACCGAAAGAGCCCCACCACCGCGCGCGTAGCTACCGCAAAAATAATGCAACCACTCAATTGGCTGGGCGCGGCGTCTTGGAAGGTCATTGACGGTGGTGATTGCCGGCTTCCCCTCATTCTCGAGCGCTTCTGGTCTGATCAAGGACAACGATACATTGGACCTGTTCAATTCATCTACATTGATATCTTTTTGTTATCGCATCATTCATCAACATGGGTTGGCTCTGGGCTTCGCCGTCTCCTCCCAAGTCTCCCGCTCCGGGACAAGCTTCCCAAGCTCCGGCATCGACCCCGCCACCAGCGACTAAGCCGACTGAACCTGAGATGGATCCCGAGATTGCAAAGTTCATCGCCCTCTTCCAAAACGACTCGGGTAACAAGCCAGAGGAACCCGTGCCGGCGCCGGCGCAATCATCCACAACGCCCTCCAAGTCAACACCATCACCCTCCTCGTCATGGTTCTCCCTCAAATCCTCCCCGAACATGCCATCCCAAACCAACAACCGCACGATCACGCCACCTTCTGACAATCCGGTCGCCGAAGCCACCCTGCCGACCGAGATGTCCTGCCGCCAAGCTTTCGACATGGCCTTCCACTGCCAGTCCGTCGGCGGACAGTGGAACCACATCTACCGATACGGCACGATGCGCTCATGCAGCGAACACTGGGAGGACTTTTGGTTCTGCATGAGGATCAAGGGATACTCGGGCAAGATGAAGGAGGACGTGATCAGAGACCACTACCGCCAGAAGGAGTACGAGAAGTACGGGAACGGGAAGCCGAGCAGCGAGGACGTTTGGCAGGCCAGGACAGCCAAGGTACCGCCGGGCACGGTCTTCACAGAGAAGTTTGAGGAGCCCACAGTGGACGACGAGGAATGGCAGAGGATGGAAATTGAGAGGCGACGGCAGATCAGGGAGGGACTGGGCATTAGTTCGGCGACGGCGTGATTTGTAGCATAAGAACTTTTTAGTAATGTTTGTATACAATTGTCTCTCAGATGTCATGTAAGACAACATGAAGGCACTATTGACCACTTCAAGATGATTAGGGGCAAAGACATGTCACATGCATTACGAGAAGACCAGATATTTTTACTGTTTGTATTGAGACTTCCTAAACCTAGGAGCCAAACTAGAATACACTGACCCATAACCGTGCTTTTCCCATCGTGATTTCATAAATGCAAAGAAAGCAAAAGTCTAGTCGTGAAACCCCGTAACAACCTCTGCATTGTCACACCCATGACTGTGACTCTAAGGAAAGAATTCATCAAGGGTATCAATTTAGTCGACCTCCTCGACAGTAGGGCCGTCGTCATGGGCGCCGGGGGGCCTCCAGCACCAGCACCGGGGAAGCCGCCAGGGGCACCGCCAGCACCAGGGGGGCCGCCAGCGCTGCCGTAGAACTTCATCATGATGGGGTTGGCAACGCCCTCGAGCTCCTTCTGGCGCTCCTCGTACTCCTCGCTGGTAGCCTGCTGGTTCTCGTCGAGCCAGGTGACGATCTGGTCGATCTCGGTCTTGAGCTTCTCCTTGTCGTCGGCGTCAAGCTTCTCATCGACCTTGGAGTCGCTGAGGGTGTTGCGCAGAGAGTAGGCGTACGACTCGAGGCCGTTCTTGGCAGAGACACGGCGAGCCTCGGCCTCATCCTCGTCCTTGAACTTCTCGGCCTCAGCGAGCATGCGCTCGATGTCCTCCTTGGAAAGACGGCCCTTGTCGTTGGTGATGACAATCTTGTTGGACTTGCCGGTGCCCTTCTCGACGGCGGAGACGTTCATGATACCGTTGGCATCAAGGTCGAAGGTAACCTCGATCTGGGGAACACCGCGGGGAGCGGGGGGGATGCCGGTAAGCTCGAACTTGCCGAGGAGGTTGTTGTCCTTGGTGCGCTGACGCTCACCCTCGTAGACCTGGATGAGGACACCAGGCTGGTTGTCAGAGAAGGTGGAGAAGACCTCGGACTTCTTGGTGGGGATGGTGGTGTTGCGGGGGATGAGCTTGGTCATCATGCCACCAGCAGTCTCGATACCGAGGGACAGGGGAGCAACGTCGAGAAGCAGGATCTCGTTGGTGCTCTTGGAGGAGGTGTCACCAGACAAGATGGCGGCCTGGACGGCGGCACCGTAGGCAACAGCCTCATCGGGGTTGATGGACTTGTTGGGCTCCTTGCCGTTGAAGTAGTCGGAGATGAGCTTCTGGATACGGGGGATACGGGTGGAACCTCCGACCAGTACGATCTCGTGGACCTGGGACTTGTCGATCTTGGCGTCAGAGAGGACGCGGTCGACGGGCTGGATGGTGGAGCGGAACAGGTCCTGGCACAGCTCCTCGAAGCGGGCACGGGTGATGGAGGTGTAGAAGTCGATACCCTCGAAGAGCGAGTCGATCTCGATGGAGGTCTGCGCGGAAGAGGACAGGGTGCGCTTGGCACGCTCGCAAGCGGTACGAAGACGGCGCAGGGCGCGGGCGTTGGTGGACAGGTCCTTCTTGTGCTTAC
Source organism: Colletotrichum spaethianum (assembly GCF_022836535.1). Lineage (NCBI taxonomy): Eukaryota > Fungi > Ascomycota > Sordariomycetes > Glomerellales > Glomerellaceae > Colletotrichum > Colletotrichum spaethianum. The sequence goes on from NW_026054788.1 coordinate 292,107, forward strand.
GCTTGAACTCGTTGACGAAGTGGTTGACGAGGCGGTTGTCGAAGTCCTCACCACCCAAGTGGGTGTCACCAGCGGTGGACTTGACCTCGAAGATACCCTCCTCAATGGTCAGGAGGGACACATCGAAGGTACCACCACCGAGATCGAAGATGAGAACATTGCGCTCACCCTCGGCCTTCTTGTCCAGACCGTAGGCAATGGCGGCAGCAGTAGGCTCGTTGATAATGCGGAGGACGTTGAGACCGGCAATGAGACCGGCGTCCTTGGTAGCCTGACGCTGGGAGTCGTTGAAGTAGGCGGGAACAGTGACAACTGGTCTTGTTAGTCTGCATACTGTAAAAAGGGGTGCGTATTGTACTAACCGGCGTTGTTGACCTGGCCACCCAGGAAAGACTCGGCAGTCTCGCGCATCTTAGTGAGGACCATGGCGGAGATCTCCTCGGGAGTGAAGGTCTTGGTCTCGCCCTTGAACTCAACCTCGATGTTGGGCTTGCCGTTCTTGTCGACGACCTTGAAGGGAAAGTGCTTCATGTCGGCCTGGACCTCGGAGTCGTTGAACTTGCGGCCGATCAGACGCTTGGCGTCGAAAACAGTGTTGTGGGGGTTCATCGCGACCTGGTTCTTGGCCGCATCTCCGATCAGACGCTCGGTGTCGGTGAACTATCAATATATGTTAGCAAATAAACCCCAAAAAATTATGCGACAGAAATGTTTTGAAATAAAAAGAGAATTTCCACATACCGCGACAAAGCTTGGGGTTGTGCGGTTTCCTTGGTCATTGGCAATGATTTCGATCTTGTCATTGGACTGTGATGATAGTCAGTGATGTTGTCCAACATAATGTTAGATGTCACAGGTGGTTTGGGTGCGCCGGGGTGGAGCGAGCGCTTAGAAAACTTACGTAGTAAGCGACACATCTGCAGGAAAGGGGTTAGCTCAGGTTCTAATCAGGCTCTGACGATATATGATATGATGGTGGTAGGTAGAATGATGATGTTGAGTGTACTGGGAATGGGAACCCGTGGGAACAAGGGGAAACCTCGCGAACGGGAAGTGTGTACTTACGAGTACGTGGTACCCAAGTCGATACCGACGGCCTTGCCTCCAGAAGCCATGATGTCGGATGTGATGTGTGGAAAGTTGGTGATGTTTTTGTGGTGTTGTGAAGGTGGGGTATCTTCAGAGTGCGCGTAACCGGTAGAAGGTGTTTTCCGGTAGAGTTGATGTCAGCGATCTAGAATTCGTTGAAAAAAGAAATGCGCTGGACACTTCTGATTTTTGATGGGTATTATGAAGAGAGAAAGATGATTGCGTGAAGAGTGAGGAATAGGAGACAGAGATGGTTGGTGTTTGACCTGACTTAAAAGGTTGGAGGCAGGAGCGACTCAAAGCCCCGCAAAAATTCGAAATGGTTCTTTCCTCTTCCACCCACCCTCCAATGGTGGGGTACAAGAGCCGCTGCGGCCCAGCTGGGACACTTCCACAAGGCACTGGAAGTCGCCTGAAAATTCCCGGATTGCAATGCAAGGATCAATTCAACACTAAGGCAATTTCAGCCCTCTCCAGGAGGCAAAGTTCCGGTTTTCTCAGCATTAGAGCAAGTCGAGGCCATCTTCAGTGGTCCTCATAGCGAAATCGAAGATTCTGCTGAAGGCGAGGTGCTGACATCATAAGATTCTACGAAATCTATGGAGGGGCAGCTTGTTTGCGCCCCATGTCACTCAGTACCCCTGGCACTAACCCCTCACACGCCTTAAAACTGGTCAGTTCGAGGTATCCTCTACTTTCTCCTCTCTAATCGAGAATCCACACCGCTCCAGAAAAGAGAATTTCGCCTGGTGATATCATTTGGGCTGAGCCACTGCGTGGCCCAGCGTAACCCAGCGTTGGTTCACGAAGCATCTAAATATCCACCATAATCCAACAGCAGTAACAGCAGCTGTTCGCCTGTATGCCTTTCCCTCTCTTTTCATGTATTCAATGAGAATAGGCAAAAGGCACGACCAATCGCCGGGGACAACGCGGATAACAGAGACGACATGCACGACGGGGACAAGGACGACAACGAGAAGTGAGACGGTCGTAGAGGAGGCAGAGCACAGAGACAAAATGTGCATGCAACCAATAGTCACAGCAGGGTATACAATAGAGCTTAAGGCTGACAACAACCGACGTACTTGCACAGAGACGCAAGGGGTCTAATTGCAACTATTCTAGGTCGCTGTGGGCGACATTGCACAATTGCAATTGCGTACCCTTTGTTGCCCTGTCAGCCCAACTAAAGGCAGTGAACGAAAATTTTCCCGTTCTCCTACTCTGCATGTGTTCGCCCAACGACAGCTAGGCAACGAACCCCGCCAGGGCATTGCGCCGGGACATTGGAAGGGAGGGGAAGCGCATCGACCAACGCAACCTGGCAACCTGACAAGCTTACTTACCTAGGTACCTAGACGGCTGCATGGCAGGGGTTGGAGATTGGTGGCGACCCTTGAGTCGCCTTGACCACCAATGAGGGGCCCCATATCTCCGGATCCGGTCGGCTGTGGTTGATCCCCGTGGTGTCGGCGTCGGTAGTGGGTCCATCACGGCTCGGAATCGGCGGTGAATTGACAGCCCGATAAACAGTCAAACAGTATACATTGAGATAGATACTCCGATGGCACAGCAACAAAGCAACAAAGCCTTCTCATTCTTTTTCTATCTTCACAAAAAGCAAACCACGTTCTATTAAGTTGGTCAAGGATAGTGTTCAAAACCATTCAGTTTGGGTACGGAGCGACTATTCACTTCGCTAGATTTTCTATCTCTAAAAGGCAAAGAAAATGTCTTGGCCCTATGAATCTCTGCTAGGCTGTTGTTATTACGTTAGCTTCTGTTATGAGTATCAATACGGAAAGGCGAGGAAGGAAGAAAATCAGTCGAGGAAGGCAAGAAGGACTCGTAATGCTGGAAGGTGCGCTCTGATGGGTAAGGTAGTTGCCTTGTACGGTTACCTGACAGAAGGGTTTCATAACCCTCTTAGGGAGGCCCATAACTGGTAGTGATCAAGAGGAGGAAGGAGCACATCCGCACTCCTAACATAACTTCCCTCTTTACGACATACAACAGATACCCTAGGTGTACTACAAGAAAATCTCTTTTCGGGGAGGGGAAAGTCAGAAACTCTACCTCAAGACAGCATCACCAAAATGTTTGTCACGGTGAGCTGTGACGACCAAGGCCGCTTTGTTGGTCTTGCCCCGTTCGCCCCCATCCCCGACCCCATTGCCGACGCTGTTTTTGACCTGCCTGACGACGAGTTCCTCGCCTTGTCCGAGATGTTCCTGTTCCTGCTTGCTCGCTATGCGGATTGACTGGACTGACTCTGCCAATAGCCGCCGCTTGTAAGGACGTCAAGGAGGCCGAGAAGAAGGCTGAGGAGGAGAAGACCAAGGTCAAGCCCGCCGAGAGTAAGTAGATCCCTGTGTGCATCATTGATGCCTTGACTTTGTCATGTGGCGGATTCGGATGTGCGTGACACCAGGCTGACAGTGAGCTCGCAGACAAAGTGATTCCATTGAAACGATGGCCTGGGTGAGTGATCTGTGTGTGGTGCGGTTGAGGAATTAGTGCTGATCGAAATAGTCTCCCTCCTGGGGTCGACCAGGAGGACTGGTCGGTCTGGGCCGACAAGGAGGTCGGTGCCGAGGGCATCATGGTAAGTGCCTTTGTTTTCTTGTGTTGTTGATTTCGTCGTGTTTGAAGACTTCTTCCTATACTAATCGCGTATGTGTCCAGCGACGCCTCAAGCTCGAGCACCACCGCGCTTCTGAGCGCGCCGCCCCCTAGGCGGCGGCTGCGAAGGAGTGCGCACGCCGAACATGCAATGCCTCCCAACCTCCGGCGGACCAGCCGCACCTGCCGTAGTCGCTGCGACAGGAGGTTCTTCATAACATCCGGGCCTTTACCAACAGGAAGAAGCGCGCCGCCAAGAAGGCCGCCGCTGCCGCTGCCGCTGCCGAGGAGGAGAACAAGGAGGAGAACGAGGACGACGATGAGGATAAGGATGAGGACGATGATGAGAACGAGGAGAAGCTGACAATCGAGCATCAATGAGCTCACGTCCGAAGTGTTTTTACATATTCTATTCTACAAGTGAGAATGATTCTTGTATACCGGATCATCATGTGTCGGGCCTCGCACCTGGTATTTCTCACCTAGGTAGGAGCGTTGAGCCATCGTGGTCCAACGAACAATCATCACTCATATACAGCCCACTAGAACGCCTCTAGGCCGGCCGGTCTTCCAAACCATGTCCCCAACTCATCACCATCTTTGTCGTTATCCCCCGACACGAAGAAGTCCGTCATGCGTGCCGTATCAGCGTCATCCTCGACTGGCCAGTCTACCTTGAGACACCCCTTGCCCTCGAGCATGTCCTTGGCTGTGCCCCAACTGAACCGACACTCGGGACCCCATCCAAAGACGGGATGCATGTTGGACTTCATCCACGATACACACCTTCCGTCTGACGGATACCCCGAGCCCCAAGCCATGCCCTCCTCCTCTGCCGACTCAGGGGCTCGTGCCTTGTATAGCACTTCCAGCGCAGCATCGCGAGTGACCTTGGCACAAACGGAGGCGGCTGACACACAGGGGTATAGACTGTCTGCCTTCTTGGCGACGGTGATCTTGGTGGCGGGGAAGAAGCGTTGGAGCTTAGCCTGGTAGGCAGCCGGCTGGCCAACGGTATCGACGTAGATCTCCTGAACGTTGACGCCCTGGGCAAAGACGCCCTTGATCAGCTCGACAGTGGCGTCCATGGCCTGGGCGTTGAGGTTGTAGTTGGCGCCGGGGCGCATCATGCCCGACGAGATGTCGCGGGCGCTGAGTGCTGAGACGGCGAAGCCGCAGGACTCGGCCAGATCTGAGCCGGCGGTGCAGAGGGCGGCCATGAGTTGAGATCGAACGGCCGGCGTGAGCACCTTTGAGTCGTCAAAGTGGTGGGTCTCGCGGAGCAAAGGGTCGGAGAGGGGGATGGGGAGGTAGAAGACGCCGTAGACCATGGGCCCCAGGACGGGGCCGCGGCCGGCTTCATCAACGCCAAGGCAGACCGGGGTCCCAGATGCTGGTGTTTCCGAGGTGGTCTTTGTTGGTGATGAAGAAGGCGGGAGAAGTGTTGGAGGAACTGGAGAGAAGTATGTGTAGGAGTCGCCTGAGAGGAGCGCCTTATCGTTGATGGACGGGGGAATAAAGACATCCGAGACCGGGGTCTCGAGGGCAATGTCCTCGACCGTTTGAGGGTCTTCCATTGTGAGCTGTAGACTGAAGTCGCTTAGAAGAATCTCGATGCGCCCAAAGTTGTTGCTCTCAGGCCAAGGAGTGAGCCGTTGCGCCAAGTTTCTGATGCGTAGTGTCTTGCTCGCCAAAATCCCGAAATAAATAACACGACTGAAGAGTGAGGAAATGAATTATTCGAAAGTCACTTGAGGCGGGAGGTGAGAACATTTGGTGGCAGGTTGTGTCCTCGACGCGTCTAGATCAATGGAGACGCGTCCAGCCGTTAATGCGCCGCCAAGTCCACACGTGCCCCTATCAACCCGGTCTGCAGCGGGCGTCGGCCACTAAAAGTCCCTCGACGCAGGAGCACCTCAGCGCGCGTCGCCATTTCTACCGCCCAAAAAGTTGCGCGCTCAACATCACCACAACCACCTTGTCGGGGTAAACACGACGACCATCCGGTTCACGGCGTCCCTCTTTTTGCACCAGTACACAGTGGGCGTCAACGCCAAGCCGCGATTTTTTTTCTACTTTCAGCAAGGTCTAGATTGAATTCGGGACAGCTACACAGTCGCGATGGCACCACCGCGACAGAGCAATGTCCGGCGTCGCGAGACGTCAACAGGCGACTTCCACGAGCTTGGGGTGAAGGGACGGTATGTCACCACGCGCCCGTCCGAGGGCTATCGCAATCGTCAGCCGCGCCCGAGCTTGAGCTAATACCTCTACAGAAAGACTGGGATCGAATTGCCCGACACCGGCGTACGCGACGAACATGGCATGCAGCCCATCGACGGGCTGTTCTCCTCGCCAGAGAAGGATAATGGGTCTTCCGGCGACGATATGACGCGCGGCGAGCAGGACATGGAGCTGGACTCGGGTGAGTTGTTCTACGGGCCCGCAACATTGTTCGCTTCCTAACCATGCTTGCGTGCCAGAATCCGGCCCCGGACCTGCCTCCATCATGAAGAACCACCCTCGGCTCGTACCCCGAGGAACCTCCCCGCGCAAGACCAACCTTGGATCGCCTGCGATGCGGCACCCCAGCTTCGGCCCTTCATCATCACCCACCCGCCTGTCGCCTCACCGAGGATCACCTCCGCTTTCGCAGTCCAACCGTGGTGGTTCAGTATCCCGCCGACTCGATTACGGTGGTCCTGATAGGAACGGCACCGGACTCAGCGGCAGACGCCCGAACGGGATAAATGGCCGCGCACTCTCGACGGAGGACGAGGAAGACGAGGAGGCCGTGCTGCAGGCCCAGAACGGGTCGCCTCTAGAGAACGGCGACGAAGAGTCAATGCAGATGGTCGGGATGGATGGCGGCGACGAACCCGAACCCGGGTCAGGGATGGAAGCATCAGACCCTCAACAGGATGACGCGGAGGAGTCAGAAGCAGAGGCACCAAAGCAACCTACCAAGCGCAGAGGTCGGCCGCCCAGGGCCAAGGCGCCGGTGGAGGAAGAGGTCGAGGAGGCGCCTGCAGATTCCGGCCACGAATCGGAGGAGCAAGCACCCGTCAAAAGGAGGGGCCGCCCGCCCAAGGGTAAGGCCAAGGCGGACGAACCGGAGGAGCCTGAGCCTGAGGCGGGCGCCCCCAAGCGTAGACGTTCACGGAATTCCAACGCAGATGAGGCCGAGCGGGAAGCAGGTGACGACCACTCCTCCAAAAGGCAACGTACGGAGCCCAAGAAGCCGACGGCTGGGAAGCGCGGACGCCCCAAGGCCGCTCCCCAGGAGAAAGAGGGCGAGTCGTCCAGGACCGCCACAGCCGACTCGAAACCCAAAGCTGGCCCCAAGGGCAAGCCCGGCCGCAAACCGAAAGCTGCCGTTGGCGACGACTCGATCCTTGGCGTCGTGCAAAAGGGACCGCCCATGCCCAAGGCGCGCGGCTTGGTCTCGCAAAAACGACAACAGGACCCCCACGCGATCACCCAAACGAGGTCCGGCCGCCAGTCGTACCGACCACTCGCCTTCTGGAAGAATGAGCACGTTACCTACGATGAGGACGAGGCCTTTGAGGACGGCAAGAAGGGTGGCAGGTTTCTGCTGCCGAGCGTCAAGGAGGTCGTCCGCGTCGAGGAAGAAGAGCGGGAGGCGCGGAAGAACAAAAGGTCAAAGAGCCGCAAACCCGCCGCCAAGGGCGGACGGCGGCAGGCCGACTCCGACGAGGAGGAGGAGCCTCCCGAGCCGTGGGAGCAGGATCCCGGCAGCATCGAGGGCGAGATTGTCGTCTGGCAGCCCGAGCACGAGTTCAACCCGCCTGCCATTAATGAGCAGGTCGAGATTGACGAGGACCGCATCGCTGTGGCGGCGGGCGCTATTCAAACGCGCGATATCCGGGATGCGACGTTCCGCTTTGCCAAGACGCTCAGCCTGCCCTTCTTCGGTTCTGGCGTTGTCGACCTCCCGCCGGGGGCGGAGAAGCGGCCCAAGAACTCGCGCAAGATGCAGATGGTGTTTTTCGTATTCCAGGGCAAAGTCCTGGTCACGGTTCATGAGACCCAGTTCAGGATCGGCGCCGGTGGAATGTGGTTCGTGCCGAGAGGTATATCTTGCTCGTTTTTGCATGAACACAGGAGTGCATCTCGCTGACTATCAAACAGGCAACTACTACAGCATCCATAACGACTATGAGACACCCGCGCGCATCTTCTTCGCCCAGGGATGCGAGGTCAGCAACGGTCTGGCGCAAGGGGTGGGCGGTTCTCAGGACACAACCATTATGGGTTGAGCACTGAAATCCTAATGGAGGCGACGGGCGGCCCATATGGCGGTTCTTTATTTTCCAACTTATCTTTTCCCCGATACAAGTATCGGCAGCGTGTGTCTCGCAAGATATCCATTTCGGCCTTCTCAGGAAGCTCCCTCGTTTCCAAACATACCCCGTAGTAGTTTCTCTTGGATTCGGTCGGCGGCGGCGGTGGTGGTTGTTAATCAGCCTTGAACGGCTCGAAAGGGGTTAGACTTTGCAAGCTGGTGAAAGGTGGGCGCAGAGTCGCCCAGACGTGGCATGTTGCGATATGAGCGAGTTAGGACAGATACGAGGCGTAAGCGGCTTTTTGCATTGGGTGGCATAATCATACCAAAATCAATCAAGACGCGCTTGCGCGGTCCCGTGGCTTGTGTACGGTTCCCGGTTGAACTCGATTTCATGACGCAACGAATATTGGTTACGGTGACTGGAAAGAAGTGTGCTCGGGTTTGGACAGAACCGCTCTCGTTTTCTGATGAGGGGCACGTTGTTCTTGCGGGCCAGTCACGTAGCTCGACTTCCATCAAGATTACCACGTCGCGTAGCATGAGAGCACAGCCCATCAAGTCGCAAATCCAACGAACCTTGATCGAACTTACGAGGTTCGCAGTCCTACGAGCTCGAGTGCGCTACGTATTTGCCACGGATGGGTTTCACAACTCGGGAATCGACCTCGCAGCTCTTGACGGACAGTATTGAGCAACAACCAACACATCACAGTCACAAGCACCAGCATAAGTGTAACGTATAGACATTATATCCTTTCCATCCCTACTCATACCCTCGGTGGGCTCGCTTCTCGGGCGTCTGGACCGCAGCGTTTATTTCAGCTGTCATAACAAAATATCAACACCAACAGGAGTCTAGATGTCATCAATATCGTCCTCAGCGCTCTTCTTCTTGCCCCGGCTGTCGAGCGTGTCCATGCTGATGGAGTCGCTTTCGCGGCCGGGCATGGCCAGCGCCTGCCGCGCCGTGTCCGAGTTCTCGATGAACTCGCGCAGCTTCTGCTTACCGATCTCGACGCCCTGGTTGGCGGCCGCGTTGGCCATCTGGTACATGGGTCCGAGCATGTTGAGCGTGTAGGCGACGTAGGTTCCTCCGGCGAGCAGGATGAGGAAGATGAAGAGGAACGGGTTGCGCAGCACTGTTCACGTTAGCATGGTCCACAGGCGTGTGTCGCAAATGTACTCACCGGCAACGATCTCGTTCCATCCCAGAGCCACCAGCAGGGCATAAAAGTACAGAGGCACCTGGGCAACGCCACCAATGGCGCTGCGCTTGGCCTCGACGTAGACACCGTCGGCCGTCTTCTTGAACCGGATGACGAGGTCTTGGCGCTTGCTCTCGCTGAGAACAGTCATCTCCTCCTCGAGGCTCTTGCCGTCCTCCTCGTCGACACCGCCAATGGGTGTCAAATCCTCCTCGTCGCTCGGCTCAACACCACGTGGTTGGTTGCCGATCCACTCAGGCAGGTCGGGAGGGCCGTAGCTCTCCGCGAGCTTGAACTTTGACAGCAGAGGGATGAGCGTCAGCGTGGACTCCCGCGCCTTGGTGTAGATGCCCTCAATGTCGTCGGTGGGTCTCCATATCCTGGGCACGCCGGCCTCGTCATATCTGAACTTGTCCTCAAAGTTTTCCCTCAGCTTCAACAGAATGTTGCCCTCCATGACCTCCTCCTCAATCTTCTCGCGCAGAGCCACCCAGCTCTTGCGCCTGAGTCGCCAGAGACCGACCTCGACCTCATCCTGGGTGGCCTCGAAGCTCTTGGCTCGTTCGGTGAACCTGCTTTGCGCGTCCTTGACGATATCGACAAAGACGTTCCAGATGCGGTCCCAGAGATCCTTCTCCGCGGGCTTCTCGCCCGTTTCGGGGGCGCCGGAGCCAGCTCTACCGGAGCCGAGCTTGTTGAACTCGAGACCAATCGCGTCGCCCAAACGGGATTTGACCCATCGCTCCACCCTCGTGGCCAACCGGCGCATCTCCTCCTTGCGCAGCTTACCGCTCACGTCGTCCAGCTCTTTCTCAAACAGCCCATACTGCGACTTGAAGTTGGACCAGGCGACGCCAGGAATGGCGAGGCTCTCGGCCTCGCTCTTGAAAGACTCGAGCGTCTTCTTCTTCTCCTTGGTCACGATCTCGGCGAACTCGTAAGCGGCACCAGACTTTTGACCAGCCTTGACGGCGCCAGAGACAGCTTCGCTGAACGAGGCGATGCCGGACTTGTGGGCTGCGGACAGCTGTGCGTTGTAGAGCGTCTTGAGACGGCCGTCAATCTTGGCCTCTAGGTCTTGGCGCTTGCGGGTGTAGACGCCCTTGTGGTATCTGCTGGCCTGCACCTCGAACGCCTTCAGGCACCTCTCGCGAGAGTCACGACCCGTCGTGCCGAGCTCGGCCAGGACGGTAGGCTTGCCGGACCGAGCCGCCTCGGACTGCTTCTCTTCGAGGGGCACGATGGCGTTGTCGAATCCAACCAGGACCTCCCGCGAGATCTCATCGCAACGGAACTGGGCGAGCAACTCCTGTTGTGTCGGCAGATCAAGGTCCTTGTTGTTGACAATCTGATCCCAGATGCCCTCGGCGTAGATTGAGAAACCGTCGGCGGGAATGCGTCGATGGTACTCGGGCAGGAACACACCGCCCTCGAATTCCTGAGAACTAGCCCCACCAGTGCGGTGTCCCGCAGTGAACCTCCTTCCCAGGTTCTGGATCTCGGTGGTGAACTTATCGGCCTGGAGGATCTTGTGGGGGAGTGCGGCGAACGCGAAGTCGAAGTAGTCCTCGATGCGCGAGTTTTCGAGGCCCTGGGGCTTGGAGATGGAGGACCAGATCTTGGTCAGGTCCTGAACGAGGGTGTTACGCAGGTTCGCAAGGGGCGTCGTGCCAAGGTGATCTCGGATGACGAAGAAGAGCAGGGATCTCAGGCTCGACCTAGTGGCGTGTCAGCAGGCGACCAGTCTACCTATTTGCAGACGACTTACTGCTTGTCCTTGAGGAAGAGCTGCAGGTTGACCTCGAAGACGGTCTTGAGCAGGCCCATGTTGGCGCCGTTATACAGGCCGACCTGCGTCTCCCAGAGGTTGACAATCAGGACCTCACTCGTCGCCAGGGCGAAAAGAGCGCTCTTCCTCTCAAAGTCCTGGTCCTCGCCGCGCTCGCGACCGTCGGTACCCTCGACATCCATGACGAGGATGTTCTCGGCCATGCCGGCTTCCTTCTTGTTCTTGGACATCCATATTCCCTTGGTGGTCTGCTGGCGCATCGTCTCGGACATGACGGAGAAGTCGGTCCCAAAGAGGTTGTTCAGCAGCGTCGACTTGCCGGTGGATTGGGAGCCGAAAACGGAGATGAGGTGATAGTTGAACCCCGCCTCGGCGACGCGCACTTTTTGCAAATATGTTGCGACATTGCCACTGTAGAGTAACGGGTTAGCATTCGGTCATCGTCGGTCTAGAGGGGCGGCGGAGTTTGGGGCGTACTTGAAGTCCTTCTGATCGTCAATGACCTGGATGCCGTGCTCGTAGTTCTGAGCATCCGGCTCCTCGCCGACACCAGCAAAGTGGCCGTTCATGGTTGCAGCGACGGATGAAGCAAATAATCTGGAGGGGCGAGAGTAGATTGTACTATTTGCTCATTGTCGTTCTGAAGAGAGAGAGAAAAGGAGGAAAGCCAACAGCGTCTTTCGTCTTCGTCGTCAGGTGTCAGGTGCAATGTAGCAACGGGGGCAAAAGTGCATCGGAGTTGACAGCTGGATGGGAAGTGACCAGATCAACCCTTGTGATCAAATTACCCTGTCATGGGCCGTAATCTTGCTTTCCCACCTGGCCGTGCTGGCTTCGAGCGCAAATGCGCCGGACAAATGGTTGGTCCGTGCGGCTTCTCCCCAACGAGTGGCCAGAATAGGCCTCGTCCAGGGCAACCCCTGGCATGTGAATCCTAGCCGCCCCCTACAAATCCCATGAAATCATCAGACGGGCATGATGACAACGTGGGAGCCCACCGTCGTAGGCGTGATGAGCGGTGACTGTCTACGAGCGCTAGCATGGGATGCGCCATCGCATGCACTCCAGGAAGACAAGCAAGAACATCACCTGAGAGCACTTGTCCCTGAAACTAAGAGCTGTCATTTTATGGCCGCTAGTCAAGATGCTAAGTCCGTGGTTCCCAGCGGCGCGGGCCGGCTTTGATGTGGAATCCCCAGCTCAACTCGATAAACCAGGCTTCCAGACGACCTTTCATGTATAACGTTTGGTGACTTCAACCGTACTTTGAAATCAGCTTCTTCATAATCCCCATCGCGCCGCTGCGGTATCCACCACCAAATATCGCGTAATGGTTGAGGTGGTGATATCTGCGACATGTTAGAGGGGCATTCACAATCACCATGGCAACGCAAAGTGGGCGAGTGGACATACAGCTCATAAAGCGCGACCCGATCCTCCCACTCCTCTTTCGGCTCAGCCTTGGGGACCAGCTTGTTGTACTCGTTCCAGAACGTGCTCCCGAACCCGCCAAACATCTTCATGATGCCCAGCTCGTACTCGGAATGCCCGTACACGGCAGATGAGTCGTACACCACCTCCTCGGCACCACCCTTGCCGCCGATCTGGCCCCGGCTGTGGTTCCCGCTCCAGAGATCCCCGTGGACCACCACCGGCTTCATGCCCTTGACGTGGTTGTCGCTGATCAGCCGCGGGACGACTCTGCTGGCGACCGTTTCCACGGCCTTGGACAGCTCCCCATCGGAGCCATTGTTCTTGATCCCAGCGCGAAGGATGCTGCGCAGCCTGTTCTCGGCGTAGAAGTCGGCCCAGGATTCCTTCCACGAGTTGTCCTGCGGTGTCGAGCCGCAGCACGTCGTCTCCGGGAAGCCGTACATGGGCTTATCAAAGCCCTCCGGGACGGGCGCTGGAGTCGTGTGCATCTTGGCGAGCTTCGCTGCCAGGGACAGACCGGAGCCACCTAGGGCGGATGATCCCAAGTCTAGGAAATCTGTGGCCATGAACCACTTGCCCGGCGAAGCCTGGTATTCTCCATGGGCGTATGACTTTGGGCAAAAGTTCGGGACGGCATTGTGGATGGCGTTGAGCGATTCATGCTCGCCTGCGGCTTGTCAACGCTCGTCCATCTCACACTGGATGAGCCTTGGCTGTTGCTCGAAAAGGCAGTTTCACTTCGGGTCTGACTAACCTCTGAACATGACCTCTGCATCTTTCCCTGAGCCCGTCTTCACGAAGAAGTTAGTGGGCTGGCCATCGACGACGGATGTGAGTTTGAACGATGACGCAAAGCCAGAAGCACCATGCGACGCAATCTTGGTCTGCTCTGGATCTAAATGGAGAGCTTTGATGATTGCTGGATCCACGTTGGGTGCCATTGTGTACGTTTCTCAATCTGGTCGGGGAATTTGAAGCCTGGACATGATTGATGAGAAGCTTAGAGCTCTTGAGCTCAGTCGCATACCAGCAGCTCAACCGTTAGATGAGCCTTGAGTGACGTAGAACCGCAACGGCCTCCACAGGGTGCTGCAGCACACACCACAACCTAAGTGCAGTGACACTCGCGCCCCACTAGGATCCACTCGCTGCCTCTTGTTACCACCGTGTCCCCAGTCCAGGCCGTCTTGAGCTGACTTGTGCGCTACCTCGTCAACTTCCACAACCACTTGGATCGATAGCTCAGTGGTAGAGCGAGAGATTGCAGTTCACCGCAGTTATCTCTAGGCCCCGCGTTCGAACCGCGGTCGGTCCTTGCTTTTTGCCTTTTGTCGTCTTGGGCTCTTTCCTTTTGAAGCCATGTAGCTTGCTTCTGATTTGTACTTCTCGAACAGACGCAAGTGCCTTTTCCTTGTTCGTAAACCCGCTTCAGCCTATTGCGTGCTTTGACCTTGCCATTCCCGGCTATCTGATTCGGTCCCGGTGTGCAGGTGGAGTATCACTGCCGACCGAAGGACGGCGCCGTGATGGGGCCGAGAAAATGATCCGCTCATGCTTCAAGACTTGTGTATTAGGTCGCCTGGTCTACCTGTGTGACTTGCATATACTCTGTACAGTCGTCATGAAATACCATTCAGTTTCCATTCTAGCGCCTGCTTACAACCATGCAAACCATCCCAAATCAACCAAGAACCTGACTCCAGTTCATTCCTTCGTGTGGAACACCAAGTGGCTTCCGCAATGTAGAAACACCAAAAGACCCGCTCTCATCCTCGTCTCGAGGCCTCGTCTCGAGGCGTCGCAGCCCTTCGATTCACAATTCCCTCCAGCCACCCACCAAACCAGAGCCCAAGAAAACGTTGTTTGGCTGATTTCCCGTCCCACCTGACCGGCTCACGAGCGGGAGCCAAACCCCAGCCCGCGTTCCCTGTCAGTACCCCAACATTCCCCGACTTTCCAAGCCCGGACTAAGAGCAAGCACGCCAACCACCTTCTCACCCCTCCAAATCCAGGAGCTGTTCCCCTCCTATCGCTTCCCCAGGATTAGGATTGCACCAACCCAACGGAACAGTTCCTCCACTAGGCCGCCGCCGGCGCGTCCTAAATCGACCAACGACTGCGACCCAAGAACCCTTTATCTGCATCTCAAACCCTAAATCTGGACTGTCGACCGCGCTTGCTCTCCTGCGCCGAGACGACTGTTGGAGAGTCAGCTTCTTGGCATCCGGGGCAGGATTGAGGGGTTTTATCCAACCTGCCCGAAATGAAGGAGCGCCGGCTTTTCGAATGGCAGACATGCGAAGAAAGGAACGGCCCAGACTCTCAAGCGCCAAGAGGCTCCATGGTAACGTGGCTTGGGTCTGGTCAGCCCGCCGCGTCGTGTCGAGGCACCCCCTCCTTTAGACGATTTCCTTTGCTCGAACCAGGCGGTGAATGTTGGTGAGCGAGACTCTGTCCGAGCTGGCCCTGCTTTCTTGGGAATAAACACTGAGGTTCGTGGTCGACGATGTCTCTTCGCGGCGGAGTGGTTGGAGGTCTGATTCCGTTTCTCGTCGTAGGGTCGACGTTCGCGTCTCCTTTCTCAGGGTGTTCTGAGTGAGCGCGAAGCTTGGTGCTGCTGTCACCGGTGCGGTCGTCTTCCAATGCTCGCCGTTGCCGTTCCAACACGCGGAGCAGGGCATTGAGGACTGCGGTTGATGGCCGGCGGCGGAGTGCAGTGGCGTTTCCACCAACTGAGAGGCTTCTGCTCAGAAGACATTGTGGAGGGGAATGAGGTTGTAGTCGTGATGAGAGAAGTCAAGGAAGGGTAAGGGATCAAGACACCAGAGAACTAAATACAGACTCTAGGTATTTGCGGACGGGTATAAGTAGAGATCGACTGGACGGACAAAGATCGAAGGGTGACCCTTTAATGCAGAGTGTAAGGCCCTTGACACAAAGGCAAGAAGTAGACTGAAGATAGGAACAAATCGGGGGGAGGGGACTGCTCGGGAATGGGGGCCAACGAACTTATATACACACGATAACAAGCCCTCCGAGACCATGGCGGCCGAGATGGGTCGAGGAGAACGGCTTGTGGGACCCTGAAGTACCCATGGCATGTGAAGCTGAGTGGCCGGCGGCCTTGCACTTGCAAGGCTCGACGCCGAGATGTGTGCGTCTTGGATTTGGTACGAGATCCTGGCTGGGCGCTGGCCTAGCAGGGCTGGCTGCCGCCGCCGGCGCACGTCCGAACGCGCTCTCACACCCGTCTCACCTCAAGCTGATACTCGGGACTGTGTTGCGACTCAACATGTCATTGAGGAGTCAGTCGAATTCGTAGAAACTAGCAGCCACGAGGAAATGGTGTGGGAAGAGACGAAAAGGAAAAACGGCTGGGTACTTGTTAGTCGCAACCTTTCAGAGTCCCGGTGCCTCCAAATAAGGTATAGACAGGTACGTACTGGTTTAGTCACCTTCGCTAATCGCCTCTCCTCACCCTCATGTTGGCTCGGGTCTCGTTCGGAGAACCTCGCAGTGTTGGAGCCCGCTTTTCTTCGCGTTCCTATGGATATACATTCAACATACGATGTGGATCCGTTGTCATGAAGGAATCAATATTTTCATCGAAGGTTCGGAATCCCCGAGGTTGTACTGGTCGATGCGGCTCGTTTCATGACTTCGTTGTTGCGAGGTTGTAGTTATGGCGGGTGCAATCATCGCAACCATCGTTGTCGTGATGCGGTACGAGGTGATGATCATCCGGCCACTCACATATTGGGACTAAAGACTGGGTAAAATCTTCTAAGGGCACTAATGTCTTGTCGAAGGAGGTGTTGAGAACTCTCGAAGTATCGGTGTGTTCGAGAGTAACGGCTCAGGTCGGGCATAAGTGGCAAGAAATGGCGGTTTCCTCCCACTATCGATGCCTGAGTCCAGACCCCATCGTTGAAGCCTAAACATCCCGAGGAAACCATAGGTAGCGTCATTGACCCTTGCAGATGTGGAAAACGTCGGAATGTGTCCGCCGGAAGGGCTTCCGCTAGCATGCAAGCTAGCAAAATCATGAACGGGAGAAAAGAGAGACGTGGGAGCGCTATTTCTGTTGTCAAGGTATAGGATAGGGATTCGGAACCCTTTCTATGTACAAATGGACGCGGACGGCAACGGCATGTCCTTGAGCCTCACGGTGGAGAACCTCCGTTGTGGACGCCCTTCATCCGAGAATTGCAATAGCCGAAGGGTCTCCATTTTGAGCCGACAGATGCTGTGGGTGGAGGCTCTCGGGTTTGGGTCCTAGGATGCGGAGTGGAATGGCCTGATCAATACATGCGGCGTCGCATCGGAGCGACATTTGATGATACAGGCGCTTTCACAATATCTTCCACGGGGTGCGCTTTTCTCTACTTCTGCCTTCTTCCTGCTCCCTCTTTTCTTACTTTTTTGACGAAGTGCAACTCAGAGGAACAAGTGTTTTTGAGACAAGATGAGAGCCGGCAGGGAAGACCGAGACAAGGGTCATCCTAAAGTCGCAACAAAGAACGTCTACGCAGCACACCTTTCATCTCCATGATCGGTCGCAGCCCCGTTGAATCTGATTCTTATTTCTTGGTATCCTCACACTTAGCAGCCCGACCCTGGGACGATTGCGACAATCAGTGGGTACCTCTTGATCAGCAGCTGCCTGGAGAACATCTCTAAACATGGAGCAGGTCGACTATCTTGATGCTTCTCATGGATCTCAGCTGTCGGTCAGGCCTAGCGGCCCGCATCATGATCGCCTTTGATGGCGGGTCGTCTGAAGTGTTGCTTCATGCCTGGCGCCCTTCAGCTATCCCAGCTCTAATATGGACCATCACCCGCACAGATTCCAGTCGACAGTTGGACGGAAATGACCTTAGACTCAAGCCAAAGCTTTATGGCCGCATGCTTCACTAGTTCGATCCATGATGGATGTTTCCCGGCGTTCTACGTTCTGGCCTGGTCTGTCCATCTGGCACAATCCCGGTTCGCAGAGCATATGCCACGCTCCATCTACGTTACCCAAGAATCCCTTCAGCCGACTGTCTGGTGTCCCCGGAGTCATAGCTGAAGCGCATAATACCGAAGAATACCACTTATTTCAGCTGTCCTGTTACGCCCAGCCGCCCAGCATGAAGGGTGTCAACGAAAGCGCCGCGCCCAACATCACGTTCCGATGCGAAGCGACGCCGAGTCCGATTGCCCGGTTTTCGTCGGGACTTCTGATCCTACTCACCATGTGGGAAAACGCCAAAAGGATGTTTCGAACCGCGTTGTCGAATGTATTGGGTGTCATAAACCAAACACTCGACAAGATCGGCACTTGGTGGCTTTCAAGCAGAGGACTTCGGCTGTATTCTCAACGACTGGGCATGAGCTTGCTCATGATACTCGCAAGTATAATCTTGGTTCAACATTTGAAGACAAGGAGCCCGCATGTATATGTGTTGGTGCACGTATGCCGAGCTTGGTCGGTGTATCAGGGCCAGTAGCTCTGGCTGGTATGGGAGGATCTGATCACGAAGCTGTCTCCTAGGCCCATCATGGATGGCAAGTTGTTCACCACGGCCATCGATCTTCTGGGTAGCATTCTAGCTGCTTGGGCAACGAAGCCAAAACCCGTGCTCCATCGCAGGGTTTTAGACCTGCGGACGTGAATAATTCGACTGGTGAGTTTCTGTCCTGACTTGCAAATATGTGAAACCCGTGAGATCTTGCTAATATGTCACTAGTTAAGAGGTCGCCAAATTTACGTTCCAACATAAGGCGGGGTCTCCGAGGCGTTTCGTGTCCTCTTGTGAAAGAATCGTGAGAGCATCATGATAGCCCCAATCCTTGTCTCAGTCGATACATGGCATGGAGGAGTCGGGGACTTGGGCTTGGGGGAGAAAGGACAAAAACCTGTCCGAGGAGATGGACTTGTCAAAGTGTATCTGTGAGTCGGCGCTTTCATGAATTCAAATCGGTCCCTGTACCTCTGGGTCAGATCGCAGCACTTCCCGAGGAGACCGTGGCAATGTCTGAAAGGTGAGGTGAAGAATTGGCGCCACATGATCAGCCTGCAGATGAGCTTCTTGCAGACACGTGGTTGGCAGGTTGGTGTGAATGTCTTGACGAATGCACGGGTTCGGAGCTCGGGCCAATGCAGAGCCGCTTTAGCAAACCGCCTCCGAAAACCCTGGGAGCTAGCCGTACTTCGGCTAACAATTTCCTGCTGCAAGGTGTTGCGCCTCCTCTGCAAAGGAAAATGTCTCGAATAAAATGGCTAATACTCAATTATTTCAGATATATTCACACTCGTATAGACTCACTTTGCAGTAAATGTGATTGCGCTGCATGAAAATCAACTCTAGGCGGAGAAAGCAAGCTCCGGCAATTCCTAAAAGCGGCGGCGCATTTGTGTAGCTCGGCTGAAGCTTTCTTCCGAGCGGGAACCCAACCAGAGCACCGGGAATTCCCGCGGCCCAGAAACCTCTGGTTTTCCCGTTTGAGATTGCTTGGAGATAGCGCTTTCTTGCAAAACCAATTGCATCACAGCACAACCTATAGGACTTTCTTGTCGGTCCTCTTTCCTTTTCCCTTCTACGAAGCGCCCCATCATCCCACCCGTCGGGATCTTCTATTCAGTCATTTGATTGACGGCGCGACTCTTTTTCTTCGAACCTGCGGTCTCGAAGAACCTTACCCCTTCCTCACGACACGAACACATAAACCTCTTCACAATCATGTTCAAGCTCGGACGCAACCGTTTGGCTTCTGCCATCCAAACTTCCTCGAGGGTCGCCGCCTCGCCTGCCAGATTCCCGGGTCTCGCGCAGCAACAAAGAAGAAACCTCAGCATCCACGAGTACCTCTCCGCCGACCTCCTGCGCCAGGTAAACATCCACACCCGTACCCGCGACTGAAATGCCCCACTCTCCTTTTCGTCGGGGCAGCCAAGTTTTCAATAGAGCTTCCCACGCACGCGCGATAGTCGACCACGATAGCTAACGTTTGCGTCTGTTCCTTCAATCTAGTATGGAGTCGGTGTCCCCAAGGGTTCCGTCGCGAAGTCCGCCGCCGAGGCCAAGGCCATCGCAAAGGAGATCGGTGGTGAGGACATGGTCATCAAGGCCCAGGTCCTCGCCGGTGGACGTGGAAAGGGCACGTTCGACAACGGTCTGAAGGGCGGTGTTCGCGTCATCTACTCCCCTACCGAGGCCGAGATGTTCGCCGAGCAGATGATTGGCCACAAGCTTATCACCAAGCAGACCGGCGCTGGCGGCAAGCTCTGCAACTCGGTCTACATCTGCGAGCGCAAGTTCGCCCGCCGCGAGTTCTACCTCGCCATCCTCATGGACCGCGCCTCCCAGGCCCCGTTATCGTGTCCTCCTCCCAGGGTGGCATGGACATCGAGACCGTCGCCAAGGAGAACCCTGAGGCTATCATCACCACCAACATCGACATCAACAAGGGCGTCACCGACGAGATCGCTCGCGACATCGCCGTCAAGCTTGGCTTCAGCGAGCAGTGCATCGAGGATGCCAAGGACACCATCCAGAAGCTCTACAAGATCTTCCTCGAGAAGGACGCCACCCAGATCGAGATCAACCCCCTTTCCGAGACCTCGGACCACAAGGTCCTCTGCATGGACGCCAAGTTCGGCTTCGACGACAACGCCGACTACCGCCAGAAGGACATCTTCGCCCTCCGCGACACCACCCAGGAGGATGCCGACGAGGTCCGCGCCGCCGAGTCCGGCCTGAACTTCATCAAGCTTGACGGTGACATTGGCTGCCTCGTCAACGGTGCCGGTCTGGCCATGGCCACCATGGACATCATTAAGCTCAACAAGGGCACGCCCGCCAACTTCCTCGACGTCGGTGGTGGTGCCACTCCCGCCGCCATCAAGGAGGCCTTTGAGCTCATCACGAGCGACCCCAAGGTTTCCGCCATCTTCGTCAACATCTTCGGTGGTATCGTCCGCTGCGACCTCATCGCCCAGGGTCTCATCAACACCTCCAAGGAGCTCAACCTCAAGATCCCCATCATCGCCCGTCTGCAGGGCACCAACGTCGAGGCCGCCCACGAGATCATCAACAACTCCAGCATGAAGATCTTCTCCATTGACGACCTCCAGACCGCCGCCGAGAAGGCCGTGCAGCTGTCCAAGGTTGTGAAGATGGGTAAGTCTCGGCCTCTATTCTCTCGCTAATTCACTGAAGCAACGCTAACTGAAACTCTCAGCCCGCGATATTGACGTCGGCGTCGAGTTCTCCCTGGGTATCTAAAACTCTAGCGTTGTGTTTTAGACTGGCCTCGCCCTGTACATTAATTAACATAGCCCTAGGTTGAAGGAGCTAGCACTGGGAGCCCGAATATCAGACTTTGTGTTCAAATGCCATCCTCAAACTCTCCCAACCATTCTTTTCATTTTTTGTGACGTCCAAGTGTTGCTCAGTTTTGTCCAGTCCCTGTCAGTACATGTCACATGAACGATTCGCTAATCAAGATCCCGGCCCCACGTCACCGAGCATGCAGACATGCGTGGGTATGCAACCACATGATGCCCACTCGCATCTGCTCGCGTCCTGCATACGCGAAAGTCTCCATGAGACCACATTGCGGCCAGGCGGTCAAGCGGTCTAGATGACTAAGCCCTGATCCGCTTACAAGGATCGATAGCTCAGTGGTAGAGCGAGAGATTGCAGCTTCCGCAGCAACCTATCTCTAGGCCCCGCGTTCGAACCGCGGTCGGTCCTTGGTTCCTCTTTGAGGATTGCTTTTTGCCGTTATCCCACACAATATGGTCATTTCCATAGCTGTGACGGCGTCTTGACGTCTCAACCAGGATGTTGTTGTGCTGATTTGGTGAGAGCGTCGGGTTGGTTGCGCGATTTACTCCGCCCAACTCCCCTTGAGGCGGTTTGATGGTGGAATCAAGGCGAGAGCTGCGAAAGTTTCTTTTGCCATTAATTCTGATTGTTTCGCTACGGTAGATGTGCCACGGTTTATTCCTTGTTGCTAAAACTCCCGGTCCAGAGCTTCTCAGACTCTTGCTTGCCTGAATCAAACTCCTAAAGAACGGTTGTTCCCAACAGTTGTGGCAACGTAGGCCGACAACTCTAGCCTTACAAACCCTTCTATGCCTTGCAGGGTAGTTTGAGTTGTCGAGAACCGTATGGGTTCGGGTCATGCTTCTGAAACTGCGAAAATTGGCCGTCGTGTTGCATTAAGACGGCTGGTGACATCGGAGAACACACGGGTGAGCAGCCAACAGCCCGAAGTATATATCCAGGCCTGCAAAGAGAATGGAGTGGTTCAAGATCCATCAAAAGGTAAGGGCTGCCTGCAATGGTGACATCTATCGACCGATGACCACAATCTCCAGAACCCCCTGAGTTCGCGAGATCTTGAGTAGCTCCTCCCCAGACCCGTTAGAGCTCATCCCGGAGCCGAAGCTTACGCTTCTGACTGTTGGCTGCAAGCACGTACATGAACACTGCCGAGCAGGCTTGACCTTCCTGTCTGCCTGATTGCCTTTGTGGAAGGAGGATGCTGGAGCGGGTGGTGTTGGACCTGGGTGGTTCGGTGATGTCCTGATGGATCTTGTACCAAGTAATGAATCGTTGCCTTTTGATGCTGTCGGTGATAACTGTGAACCTGGATTACGTTCCGATGCGGCATATTGTCAGCTTGCCAGAGGATGATTTACAATAGTAACGCGACGCCTTCTGTGCCGATGCCATAACATCTTCCCACCTTGCATCACCACATCGTCCATATGTTGCCAATTCCAAGAAGATAACAAAACTATGCGGGGAGCTATTGGTTCTTGAAGTGCCCAGAAACCAACAGCCCAATTTCTGTCCCGAAAATGGTCAGCCTGAGTTAACACCTTGTCGATGCGGCATGTGTCGATCCACAGATACTCGTATCCTCAGTCGCCTGCGATCCTGCATGCCTCGTTGCTTTTCGCGAAGCCCGTCCGCTGCCCCATGGCGGGACCTAGGATACCGTGGAAGCATACTCCCACGAACCCTTAAGTGTAAGATAATACTGCGTAGGGCGGCGTTGTTTCAGTTTTGAGAAGTCACATCTTCGTCAAGTTGGAAAACGATATTCTGGTATGTATGGTTAACAATTCCGATTCCGTGAGTCCCTGGTGATGCAGAGCGGCGTCGTTTCCCCAAGTTCATTTTGTCGATGGCGAGGCTTTGATCTAGACCATGCAGTTGACTTCACATGCACCAATGAGATGCCGGCCTTCGGCAAGTGAGTTGCAATTCAGCGGCTCTGGAAATTCTGCTTGGCCTGCGCTTACGGACGGGAGCTCAGAATTGTATTGCTAGGTTATCCTCACCCGGAACTATCAGGTTCCCGACTTGATTGAATATCATAAGGGGAGATTATGGCAAAGTTACTCGAGCCCATGGTGCCACAGTACTTGGGCCTCACAAAATGGTATCGGACAGCTTCCGCTGCATCCTCTCCCCAGCTTCCTCCTCCGCCTCCTCCTCCTTCCTCCTTTGGATCGCCGCCTTGCGGTTCTCGTGATACGACGGGTCGCGCGTGACGCCCTCGCGGCGCCACTTGCTGGGCGGCTTCATCCCCAGCTCGGCGTACCGCGACCACACGTTGACGCCGCGCCGGAACCAGCGCTCCTGCCGCTCCTCCTCCTCCTCGGGCGACGCCTGCCACTTGCTCTTGAGGATGCGCCGGACCGCCTCGGGCGACAACTCGAACTTGTCGGCCAACGTCCGTAGCGTGTACTCCTCGGGGAACTGCGCGTGCAGCGCCTTGATGCCCGCGATGGCGTCCGGCGAGAGTCGCTTGCGCGGTTTCCAGCCGTCGGGGAACTTCTTCTTCAGGGCCTCCTTTTGGATCTGCCAGCCTTCTCTTTTCGGCTTCGCGCCGCCTTCGGGGTCGTCCTCGCCAGCGACGCCGTCCCTTTCCCTCCTGTCTTTTGTGGCATGTTTTCTTTCCAAGGGCCACTTCCTTTCTTTGATAGACCCTTGCCAATCGCCTTGTCTGTTGTAGGTTGTAGAGGTTGCGAATGTCGACTTCTGACCGAGTCGCAAAGCTTGGGGGTTCTTGAGGTGCTGCGGGAGTCTCGTTGCAACAGCGGCCTCGGGGACGAGCGTTTGCGACACACTCTGTAGGAAAAGCCTCAGGGGGCTTAATCGACATGAGCAGAGCATTCTTGCTTTGTGGGTTTCGCAAAATTAGATGGAGGTGGGAGACGTCGAGAGTCGGGGTTCGGGATGCGAAGTTGGCGAAGGGGGCGTTTGGGAAAAAAGTCGAGCTCGAGTCTAATTAATTCAGTCGCGCGCCTCTGGACGACGGGACGGGGCGCGCAAAACAGTGGGACTGCCGCAGGGGGCGGCCGGGGGGAATGGCGCCGCAGCGCCGGGTGCCACCGGTGCTGACTGCAGGGGGCCGTTGAGCAACTGGTTAGCTCTGAACGGAAAGTGCTTGCAGCTAGCAAAGTCAATTACGCTTCAATTCCAACTTCACTCTGTACAACAGCCGACGTGCACTCTGGCGATTCATCATCATCACCTGCGACTAGTTGCTGGCAGGCTCACCTTTTCTCACTCTGTCTCTTGGAGACTTTCTCTAATCAGACTCGATACGTCCTCCGTTCATACAACCCGTTCCGCCCCTCCATTTCGGATGGGAGGAGAGGAGGCTATGCACGTGCAAACATCATGGCATCATCCATGTTCTCGGCAGCCTCTAGGCCTCGGACACCGGTCGTCTCACTGTGCAGGGATTTCGCAACCCATATTATCTACCCTTTCTTAGCAACCTTAACCTTATCATCTTACCTCCATTTCCATAGCTAGGCCGTCTGGTTGTTACTCTGATCCACTGATTCGCCAGCCGGCCTTGTGTCAACCCCTCACTCGAATAAGGTCACCACTTCGCTCTGCTCGTAGTTCGAGTCTGCAACTTGTGAAGACCTCGGGAAATGCTGGTCACTTAGACCTAAACACTTCTATATCTATGCCCGATGGCTTATAAATTAGAAGGGAACCGAGTTGGTTCGACATTGTCAGTTTTCAGACCGAAAATTCCTTAGGCCTTGGTGAAGTCATTCCGCCCTTAGCTTCGGTTTGCCCCTGTTTACTGTGGCGGATTAACCACCCAACCTGAAGTGTGTCCCAGCTCCCCCTCTTAACCTTAACCGTAGCCGCATTCTTGTGGCTCTTTGCACTCCAGTCTTTGATAAACTGCCCTTGTTACATTCCAAACCACTCATTACCCCAGAAGTACAGGTCAACAATGGCCGGCATCCTTTGGTATAGAGGCGAGGAGTGGCGATCAGTATGGGACTACTGGTTCAAGTGGACCGATGAACACTTCACGGGCGACGACCTCCGTCCGATGATTTACACCTACGACGAATTGGGAGCAAAAGCACTGGACCGGCTGGATGAGATATCACCGCCGACAAAGCCACAACCCCCAGCGAGAAGGTCGACGCTCCCCCGGACCCGAAGCCTCATCGGGACCTCTACACTCTCCTTAGAGATAATGCGGATTCGGATGAGATCCTGGGGGAGCTATGGACTGAGGTCAACACAATCCCCGACTGGGTAGACTGGGCCCAGATCGAGCGCGGGCAACAGGTCTTCCTCCGCTACGCCGGACCCGCGATCTTTGCCGTAAACGCCCACTCATCCTCCCTCACACGATAATCTCACTAACACTCCGCAGCTCACATTCCAATCCCTGGTTGGCGGCATGGGCGGCCGCCGTGTCGTCGAAACCCTCTCCCGCACCGGCGGCTTTGGCGTCAAAGTCACACGCCGCCGCCTCCTCGAGACCTTTCAGCACATCCTCCAAGTGACCCGCGACCTCGCCTCCGTGCAGCCCGGCGGCGACGGCTTCGCCTCCTCTCTGAGGGTCCGTCTCCTCCACGCCACCGTCCGCCGCCGCATCCTGGCGCTCGTCGCCGAGCGGCCCTCCTACTACGATGTCCAGGCTTGGGGGTGCCCGTCAATGACCTCGACTCCATCGGCACCATCTCCACCTTCTCGGCGACGCTCCTCTGGATCGGCCTCCCCCGGCAGGGGATCTTCCTCACCGACGCCGAGAAGGCAGACTACCTCGCGCTCTGGCGGTGGGTCGCCTTCATCATGGGCACGCCGACCGAGGCCTTCGCGTCCGTGACCAAGGCGCGGGCCATGATGGAGTCCCTCCTGGCCTCCGAGATCGAGCCCTCCGACACCTCGCGCGTGCTCGCCAACAACGTCCTCTCCGGGCTGTGCAACCAGCCGCCCTCGCACGTGTCGCGCGAGTTCCTCGCGGCCGAGACGTACTGGCTCAACGGGCCCAAGCTCGCGCGCGCGCTGGCGGTCGAGAGGCCGCCGTTCTACTACTCCCTGCTCATCGTCGGGCAGTGCATCTTCTTCATGGTCATGTGCTACCCCCGCCGTATGTTCCCGAACTGGGACAAGTCCGGAACGAGGTATGATGCTCCACGCCCCGGATTTCCTTGTTTCGACAGTCCCCAAGCTGACGGACCCTGAAAGACTCTCAAAAAGGCTCTCTTCAACCTGACTGTCCACAAGCCCGAACTCGGCGCCCTCGGGAAAGAGACAAACTTCGAATTCCAGTACATCCCGACCCTCGACGTCATGTCCACCGAGGCCGCCGCCCGGTCCCACCACCTCGAACCGTCGGCGCAGGGTTCCACCCTCGGCACGAACACCAGCCGCCGCGCGCGCGTCACCGAACGCCGAAGCCTCGTTGTGCTCCTGGTCGCCGTCGCCGTGGCGGGGCTGCTCGCCTGGCTAGGCATCCGGAGCGCCTCGGCGCTGTTTGGGAGGGTTGCCGGGATGGTTTCACTGGACCTGTGAGATGATGGGCAAAGCAGTTATAGAGAGAGAGAGAGAGAGAGAGAGAGAGAGAGAGAGAGAGAGAGAGACCACGTCATACCAAGTGAAACGAGGAAAACCTGCTGGGCTGGGTTGTGTAGTGTGGGCTACGGGCTGATCCCGATCGGCTTTGATCCGGAATCCATCCCCTCTCCCCCCCAGACTCGTTCTCGCGGCGCCGATCACTGTATCGGAAGATCAAACAGTCTGGGCTCGACGTTTTTTGTGGGCTGCGCCGGAACGACTCTGCTGCAGCATGAACGACTTTGCCGCAGGTTCTTGGTGTCAAAAAGGCATAACAATATCCATACACTGAAACACATATGACCGGTCCACGCAGCGTTTTGTGATAATAATCATCTTTGTTTGTTTCGCTGCCTGTGGGCTGCTCGCGAAAGGGGAATCTAGTATACATAACATTGTGCGCTTAACTGCAGCACAGTAATAAACTTTTTATCCTGGCTCGGTGGCCATCAGAAACGACAGTGCAGAGTGTCGATCTCATCCAAACAATAATCGTCCCCTTGTCCTGTCCAGTATACGTGCCATTATCT
Source organism: Colletotrichum spaethianum (assembly GCF_022836535.1). Taxonomy (NCBI): domain Eukaryota; kingdom Fungi; phylum Ascomycota; class Sordariomycetes; order Glomerellales; family Glomerellaceae; genus Colletotrichum; species Colletotrichum spaethianum. Next base: position 318,977 of record NW_026054788.1, read on the forward strand.
TTGCTCAAAACGCCGTCGCAAAACCCATGTGAAGATGCTAGATGCGTGCCAGAAGCCCATGTCACCATGTTCCATATCATATCCCAACGCCCAAACGAGATAGCTGTTGAAAGAAAAAAAAAAGACACCCGAATGTCCTATGCGTGGTGCATCAGCTCGACAGGCGGGCGAGAGGTGTGCGCCATGATGGGTTTTTGGTTGTCAATGGGGCTGAACTCCATGGGCTCGTCCGTCATGTCCTCGAGGCAGATGGCCGGGAGGTCAGGGCTGGCGCCGTTGGCGTCAGGCTGGTAGAGCAGGGTAGAGCTCCTGCTGCGAGTTTGCCGGGAGCCATCAACGGGGCTGATGGGCGTCTCGATGCCCGTCGGGCGGTGGTGGAGCTTAGCCAAGGCCTCGGCGAGATCCTCAGCGTGGACCATCTTGTTAGGAGCGTCCTCGAGCTTCATCTCCCAGCCGTGAGGAGGCGAGGGAGGGGGCGAGATGAAGAAGAGCTTGCCGGCGTCGGGAAGGGCAAGGTGGCGGTCGGTGACCTCGACGGGCGTAGGCTGGCCGAAGTAGACGCGGACGCGCTCGCCCATGACGGCTTCACCGTCCCAGACACGGCGCACGGCGATGGCGTCGTCCTCTGAGAAGAAGGAGACGACGATGCGGCGGAAAGACTTGAGCGGTGCCCATGAGTGGATGGGAGCCGTCTTGAGGACGAGGTCCCGGATGGTCTGGAGGTTGTCGGGGCGGAAGATGGAGGTATCATTGAGGTTTGTGAAGAGGAGGGTGTTTGTGGGCGGCGTCGGCTGGACCAGAGGCGGCAGAGAGGAGAGGTCGAGAGAAAGCGACTTGGAAGAGCTGGTTGAGCGCCTCGAGAAGATCGGGCGGGTATCTGACTTGGGCGACTCCATTTTGAGTAGTTGGGTACGTGTGTGTGATTTGGTTGTAGTAATGTGGTGGTTGATAGCGGATGCGACAGAAAGCGAGTACCGCAAAGGTGTTTCTTGCTCTTGTGATGTAGTTTCTATGTCGAGGATGTGGTACGCCTGTTCGTCTGCATGTAACAGTTTGCAAGAATGGTTGTAGGTGCGTTTTGTTTTGTTTGGTGCTGGAGTTGGAGCGGAAGATGATGGTGGTGGTTGGCGGGCGGCGGTCTTGGTTATATGTTTGGGCGTGCCAGCGAGGGTGGCTTGGCTGTCGCTACTGGACGACTACTGGGTCGGGTGGAGCGTGAGAGGTGTGTGTGTGTGTGTGTGTGTGTGTGGGATGGCTGAGTAGTGGGAGGGAGTGGAGGGGTGTGCGGGCAGGGTGCAAGGTAGACTCGAGGAGGACCACAATTACGGTGGCCGAGGGCGTAGACTTGCTCCCCCGTGGAGGAGTGTCTGGTCTGTGTGATGAAACGGGAAGGCCACACGGACTCACGGGCCCGTTTGAAGTTTCGCCGCCTTGGAGCCGTCACAGTGGAGCCTGCACGTAGGTTGGGAGGCTGGAGACTTGAGCGATACGCCTGCCGTTCCTTATCCGTTCTCCTACGTACCTAGCAGTCACGCAGTGAGAGTACACCTTGTGTGGAAGGTTCACCGTTGAGTCGAGGTAAGGCGCGTGGGTTCTGCCAAGGTGCATTGGCGCAGGTGAGGGCCCGTCGGGATCAGACGAGAAACGATATGGCGGTAACCCTACACAGTACGCAGGCTCTAGTTTACCTTTCTCTGGCACCGAGATTGCTTGCATCTCCGCGCAGAAGACGAGGTACACAGAGGAATGTGTGTACCTACACTACGGCGGTGGAAACCACTCAACAAGGATGGGCGGGAAGGAAGCACAGAGCGCAGAGAGCACATGGCACCGGCCATCCAGCAGCCAGCAGGAAAAGTCAGGAACCAACACTGCTGACCCGATTGGGGCTGTGCAAAAGCGAAGGAAAAAAAATTAAAATCTGTTATGAGGGATCTTTTTTTCCCCTTCCTTTTTCGCCCACTTCAGTAGGCTTGGCGTCCCATTGCCAGATACATCTCAAGCAGTGCCTGCCGGGTCGTCGTCCGTATGTACTACACTACTGACCCTACCTATATCGCCCTCTGCCGTGCCAGGGCGCTGACGCTGCGGTTGCACTCGCGGTCCACGCGGGCGAGTGGCTCATGGAGATGTTCGACTACGGACTAGACTCCCAATGTCTTGGAGGCTTGGGCGAATCGACAGGCCGCTGGTTCGCTCGCCCCGCAGGAAATTGAATTGTCGAGAATGCCATTCGCCACCTCAGCCATTATCTACACGCAGTTTCCGCGCCCATTCCCTTGCCCATTCCCTTGCCTTAACGGATGAGCTAAGCTTGCAAAGGCAACGCTAGACGCGGTACGTACCGTTGCAGCGCTCTGAACAGAGCGGTGTCGTTTACCTCCGCCTCAATCTCTAATTTCCACCGTGACGACTTTACGGTACGTCGCGAGGGCGGTGCTGCCGTCTCATCCCCCAGTAAACCCCGACTGCCCGAGAGTCAAGAGTCGTCTTCGTTGTCGCCGTCGGCTTAATCCTCACACCTCTTCGCCTCATGCAGGCCTCCCCTCCCATGTAGTGTACACTACCAAAACCGCCCGCCCAGTCATCACGGTGGTTCCCCCACACGCCCACTGGGCTCCGTTTCTCTCGTCAATGACGGCAGAGCGCCCTGGACGCAAACAAATCGACTTGACAGCTGGGAAACAGCGCCTCGACCCGCTATTAATTGGCCGCAGCGACGGCACTATGGTCGCATCGCCATCTCTCGACCCTGTCAAGCCGTATCCGTCTACCTCGCCTGGCCTGGTGACCTCACCTTTTGGATCCCTCTCGCTTCCCGTACGTTCCTGAACACGCGAGACACAACGCAACGAAACAGAGGCACATGGCCTGGCACGGCAATGCTGCTGCCGTTGTCAGCCACTGGACACGCCCTCCCGTCTTGAGTCTTGCGATGCCCCCCGTACATCCCTCCATATGCGACCAACAGTCTACAGAGACACCATGCAGCTCTAATCAACCGGGTGCCCAGTGTGGACTCGGGCATGCTCCGAACATCAACGTTACCTACAGATTCAGCCAGGCATAGACTTTACTGATTTGCCAAAACCCTCAACTCGACAACAGAACTCCCCGCTCTTGCGCTATCGCGACCAAGGCTAAAGTCTTTCAGGGATCCTGAGTTGATTCTCCACAGCGGCAAGTTCCTGGCTGGTTCAGTAGTCTAGAGGGATTGGGGCTGTGCAACAGTTGTTATGTTCACACGACAGCTTTCCTCTGCTATTGTTTGGCTACTTGATCACTGTATCTATGACACTTGGGGTTTGCGGTTTGCTGTCAGGCTTGAGGCTACGCCCCCTTGAACCACCTGGAAAGCTACCCTCGCCGGGCCTCGCTCTTCTCTCCGATGATTTCGGACATCGTCAGGCCACGATCGGCCGTGGTCGACTGAGGCTTGTTTTGTTCGTCTTGGCTTACGAGCCTCTGAAGCCCCAACATCAGTCATCCGGTGCTGGGGCTTGGCAGTAGAGGGGACTTCTCTCACGATGCAAAGCCCCTTTCGACAGCGGCAGTGTCAGTTGCGCCAAGTCGATAACCGGCCACGGTCTTGCAACTTTATGCCATAAACTGCCGTTCGGTTGAAAGAGGGACGAGGCCATTTGCCGCCCCGTGCGAGGAGCATCGCGGAAATTGGTCCAAAATGCCTCGCACGTTGTTGAAGTTGCTGCGTAGACTCAGCCCGCCTGCTACGAGTCAACCTACGGATTTTGTCTTCGCTCAGCCAGCTCGGGGCAAATTGCACTGAGCCTCAGCCCCTTCCGCCCGCCGTCGGACAGAAGACAGCTCTTGTCTGATACATAGCCTTCAGCCACCATGGTATCCGCAGAGCATGGCTTGCAGGAGAAAGATGAAATTTGAAATTTGGAGCCAACGTTCCTCTCGAACCGGTCGCAGCAGTTGCCATTGTGTCTGCCGCTACTCGTCAATGTTTCGTCTCAATTTCCGGCACGAAGCAAAAACCCTTCCCGGGTGCTACGTACACGGTTTTCCGGTACCGGCAACCGTCAGCAAGTTACCATCTTGCGATCTGGAAACGAGGCTGTGCAGAATACCAAGACCTCCGACCTGCCAGATTGATGTTTCGCGCTGCAATCGGCTTCCCCAGACGCCGTTCTAGGCCAAGACCTGCATTCCTGCGCTCCGCTAGCAGTGCTGCCGCCCCTCAATCGCCAATGTCCTTCTGACTAGGCGCGAATCTGCACCGGGAGCCAGTTGCCCAGTTGGGTAAGTTGCACGTCTGACGAACAGTCTCGTCCTCCAACCCGCATGCACGACAATCAGCGACGGTCCACTCGCGTGCCCTCCCTCGCACTCATCAGAGCACTTTTGCAATCGATTGGCAACTTGTCGTTCCTTCGGTTGTGGAGTTCAGATCGCGTTGCCCCATCACTTAAAGATTCTGGGTCTCGGGGGCACGGTGCGCTTCGAACCGTATCCCACCGTTATTCTACGACTTCGAGACCGTCCGTTACATAGCAATCTTCCGAGCTCAATGTGCCACCGTGCCTGGTACTTCACCTTATCTCATGACATTGCGGGGGTTTCCTTACCTGATTGACTCAATTGCCGAGTCGGGCCTGAAAGCATGGCAAGCTCATCTTATCCGTTTGGACACGTTGATTGCAAGGAACCTGCTTGAGGGCGGGAAATCAGCGTTAATTTGCGACAATCACGACTTAGTCTGATGCAGTCAACGATGAGAGCTCGCCAAAGGGAGCGTGGCTGTGTTCAACCCTATCTCTCCAACATCGAGTCTCAAACTCTCCATGGACCGAGCAGCAGGCTGAAGTTGGCCCCATCTTTGAGAAAGAAAGGACATGAAACCGACCTGCACAACCGTCCCAACAACTTGGGACGACGGGTTGAGGTTCTGCCCTTCCCACTCGCAGACTAATGCGCATGTCCCCGACGGCGGGGCATTGTAGGTTTTGCGCATGATACAACTGATCTGCAACCGCAGCGTCACTGCTTCAGATTCTTCCGACGGTTGGCTCTCGCCATGGGGGCATGAGTTCACCGTTCGAGAACCCTCGGCAGAAACAAGCCCGCCCTCCGGTGTAGGTACTTGTTGCTCGGGCATTGGCGCTGGGCGGGCGCTTTGTTGGTGTCCAACTGCTTCCAACCGTTGTTATGGCTCTTTTCGCCCGATGTTGGTGCACATCACGGCTGTGCTTCATGAGGCACTCCCGGAGAACGAAACACAACCGTCAAATCAAAACGCTGCAGGACGGAATCAAAGGAACCCCGAGTCCCCGTAATTGCCCTGAACCTCTGGCCCAAGGCTGAGCCCGCATAGTAAGGCTCTGAGCTCGGTCGCCATAGGGCGTTATAGTACAAGTCGTTCTATGATACATGGCGTGGCAGCTCCTCGACATACTCCTCCTCTCTTTGCTCACGCAGGGCGCAAGCAAAGTATGCTCGTCGGCTTGGCAGCACACTTTCTCACGACATACCCCGAGGGAGGCGTGCGACTTACGCCGGTCTGCTAATGATGTCGTGCGAGTGGGCTCACTCTATCCGGAGCCGTCCCCGTCTGATGAAGAGCGATAAAAGTATTGGCAGCACAGCCCCCTTACCCCTCAGCTACCGACGTTAAGCAAAGTGTCATCTCTACCGGACTTCGACACCTAGCTTTTCTACCAATTTCCTAGTTACTTCGCTATGTAATTCATTGGTCTCCTCGTTGGTCAGGGTCCGCTCTAGGCTTCGGTAGTTGATCCGATAGCACATGCTGCGCCTCCCCGTCTTGGGGTGCGTGAACTCGTCCACCAGCCGGACGTCCTCGGCCCTCTCGCCGGCGATGTCGCGCACCAGCTCCATGAAGTCGTTCTCGTGGAAGTCCTGCGTGTTGGCCTTGGTGTTCCCCCCGGCCGCGGACGTGCTCCGGAGCCAGAAGGATATGTCCTTGGGGCAGGCCGGGTGCTTGGAGAAGGGCACGAAGCGCTTCATCGAGTCCAGCTGGTCAGACACGCCCTTGAATTGGCTCAAGAACCTTTCATCTTGTGACCAGAACAGACGGATGTCGGGGATCTGGAAGAGGAGCATGGCGATGCGCTCGAGACCGATACCAAAGGCCCAACCCAGTTGTTGCGGCACTCCCGCGTTGATGCAGATGTCCTGCTTCACCACGCCGCAGCCCAACACCTCGAGCCAGTCCCCAGCGTAGTAGACCTCGAGCTCCCACGAGGGGCTGGTGAACGGGAAGTATGCTTCCACCCAGCGGACTCTCAGGGGCTCGTCCTTGTAGTCGGGATCCGCCTTCGCAGCGGCAGCCTTCGCTCTCGTGAAGATTTCAACAACCATGTTCTCGAGAGACCGCTTCAGGTGAGCGCCGATGGCCTCGGCCTCGGCGGGCGTGTGGTGGCCCTCCTGCAGGGGGTTACGCTCCGCATCGAAGGCGGGATGGGGATCCTCGACCTTGACATTGTGCTTCGGCAACCTGTTGACGTCCTCCCAAACGGCGGCGGCGATGTCGCCGTTGGGCACCTTGGTCCGATCCCACATACGGGCGCCCTCCATCTGGTGGAAGACGGGGTAGTGACTCCTATCGATGGCATCGCGCCTGTAAACGTCGGCGCTGATGAGGTATCCCTCGCTCAGGTTTTTCTTGAACGTCTGCGCCTGGTGCGCGCTGGTGTGTGTTCTGAGGAGCGTGTCCTTGTTGAAGTAGTAGGTATCGGACTTTGCGCGGCCGGGGTGGTCGGCGGGGAAGCCTAGCGAGTCGAAGTTTTGGTGCGTAGAAACGACAGGGTCAAAGGTGTTGTGGTACTTGTATGTCGGCGCTGGGAACTGCGACTCGATGATCTGGCGGGTGATGTACACGGGGTGATCCTTTTGGAGGTGGAGCTTGCGCGACGCCGCGTCGAGGACGGTCTTTGGGACGTTGAACCAGGTGTCGGTCGGGATGGTCTGGCCGTTGACCTCGACGGTCTTGTTGCTCTGGGTCGGGGAATCTACAATGCACTGTTTAGATAGGGGCTGCGGGCCGGGTTCGGTACGGTCTGACCTGAGGAGTAGGCGCGCCGGCTACTCATCGACAACGACGCGAGCTTCTGCCATTGTCGAGGGGGGCAGCTCCGGGGCAGATGGCGCCACGGAAGCAGCTTCGTTGCAACTGCCTGCCGGCCAGCCTCGGGACGAGCATCGCTGTGCGGTTGTATGGTTAATCTGCGCCTTTGTCCGGATACAAAGGCCCTTGTGCTATGTTCTCATCACAGGCGCCAAGCTTCTCTGTTGGGATCGCGACGGGGTTCGAAAGCTGCGGCGGAAAGAAAGGGAGCTCCAAATAGAGCGGAACTGTGCAGCCGTCAATCACAAGAAATCTGACAAAAAAGCTACCTACGGGGCGCACGGGCCCCACCAGGCGTTCGACTTTCCACTTGACGGGACGGCCATCCACGGCGCCAGGCCCTGCCGACCCGGCGCAGGGTCCGGATACGCTTCTAGCGCATGGCACCCCTGTGGGTTACAGGACCATGACGCAGCAAAAGACCGAAGCAGCAGGTTCTCTGTTGGGTGTGTCACTCAGCCAAATTTTGGGCCGAACAGAAGCGCCCATCCAGCCGAATCGGTGCCAGAAAAGGAAAAAAAAACGATAAGAAAAAGTTCGCGATACACCGAGCCGAATCTTGGTACCACTCGGCTTCTTCGTCCTACCACCCTTCGTGCCAAAGCCAAAGCCAAAAAAAAAAAGGCCTTCCACCACACCCCCGAAGTCGGCTTTATACTTTCGACGTCACCACACAGGAGGAAAAAGTGACGTTTAGCACGCCGCGGCACCCATCACACAATTGCCGACGCAGGGCAACCTTGGATATCGATTCTCCCATTAAACCCGAGGACTGCCACTTGGTTGCGACGCAGGTTACAATTTGCGCCGCAGCGGGATGAGCGTAGCAGAGGAGATTTTATAGCTGCTGCAACGATGCAGTCCGCCGCCGCCGCCAACATGATTGCTAGCAAACCGGCCGACGATACGCCGTCAGTCCCGTCGCCGTCGTCGCCGTTGAAGATGGGGCAGATTGAGGAGCAGGAGAAGCCGCAACCGCAGCTGAAGCAGACGGCGACAGCGGCGTCAACGACCAAGAAGACGACGGAGCCGTCATTAAGATACCCCTTTTGGTTCGGAGGCAGCGCCAGTAGTATGGCCGCCTGCGTGACCCATCCCCTAGATTTGGGTAAGTAATTGTTCTCTCCTGTCGCTGCCTCATGCCTGTTTTCTGCATGCTACGCAGGGCAAAAAACCCTGCGATGTCGCGATGTCGGAGCTGGAGAGCTAACAATGTCTCACAGTAAAGGTATGCGCTGCCCCCAAAGAGACCACCACGAACTCCCGGCCCCCGCGATCGCGAGCCGGCCCTCACGAGGCTGTGATGGGCCCTTAGCAATGCAAGAATACTTACACGGTGCCTCTAGGTCCGCCTGCAGGTCCGCCGCCCGGACGCGCCGAAGAACATGAGCGGCACCTTTGCCCACATCATCCGCAACCACGGCGTGACCGGCCTTTACAACGGCCTCTCGGCCTCCCTGCTCCGGCAGATGACGTACTCGACCGTCCGCTTCGGCGCCTACGAGGAGATGAAGATCCGCGCGACCCGCGCCAACGACGGCAAGGCGCCGTCCTTCCCCGTCCTCGTCGCCATGGCCTCGGCCTCGGGCTTCGTCGGCGGCATCTCGGGAAACGCCGCCGACGTGCTCAACGTGCGCATGCAGCAGGACGCCGCCCTCCCCGCCGCTGAGCGCCGCAACTACAGCCACGCGCTCGAGGGCATGCTGCGCATGGCGCGCGAGGAGGGCATTATGAGCTGGTTCCGCGGCGTGCTGCCTAACAGCATGCGCGCCGCCGCCATGACGGCCTCGCAGCTGGCGTCGTACGATACCTTCAAGGGCATGCTCATCCGCCACACCCCCATGGGCGACAACCTCACGACGCACTTCACCGCATCCTTCCTCGCGGGCGTCATGGCCGCGACCGTGACGAGCCCCATCGACGTGATCAAGACGCGCGTCATGTCGGCGAGCACCCAGGAGGGCCTGGCGCACACGCTGACCAAGATCTACAAGGCCGAGGGCCTGGGCTGGATGTTCAAGGGCTGGGTGCCTAGCTTCCTCCGCCTTGGACCGTACGTCTCTCCTTTTCCGTCCCCTCACGCATGCGTGCTCTCTCTCATATCCCCCCAACATGCACGACGGAAACGCTAACTCCACCACGCAGTCAAACCATCTGTACGTTTGTCTTCCTAGAAATGCACCGCAAGATCTATAGAAAGGTCGCCGACATCGGCGGCAGCGAGGAGGCGTCCATCAAGGGGTGAGGGACAGAGAGTAAACTCACATAGAGCCTGTTGTATAGAATGTGCCGTTTTATAGACCGGTGTTGCGTCGTCGTGCGCAGCATCAGCATCATCTTGGGCATGCTTGGGAGGCGTTGGACAGAGGCAATCTGCTGCATTTGGCATTACAGAGGAGTCCCGGAGGGTTCATACAGTACACACCGAATAGAAAGCTTTGAAGTGTTTCTTTTCTTTGCATAAGACGTCATATATGATTTGGGTGGTTTTGTATTAAAAGGTTTCTGGGGTTGTCGGCCAGCATACCACGCTGCTTGTCGCCTCCCGTCTTCTTCGCCAGCCCCTGACTGGTCTTCGGCTCTTCCCCCCCTCGTTTTCTTCCCGGACGTCATGGCTCTTACGGGCATCTGTGAGCCCGTCTCGACTCAGACCTGAACGACGCCAGGAATCCTTGGTCAAGAATGAGAAAGACCCCTCTCCGTTGCCTCATGTTTAGTTGCGTGCCTAGTCCGGTTCTTATTCGATACAGCAAACCCAAGATACTTCTTGCCGGATTGACGTGACCAGCTGTTGCTCAAGCTGGCATTTTCGCAAAAACTCTCAAACTCCATTTGCCGCCCCATTCTTTAAGTGGTTTCGTACATAAACGCCATTTTCTGCTTTGGTTTCGTCGTCCTCTCTCAGTTCCAGCCAGACTGCCCGGATGCGCCATAGGGTGTAGTAGTGGCGTACGGCGTCGTCGCATTGCCTCCCCACGAGCTCTGGCCACCGCCGTTGAAGGGAGTGGTGTAGCCCTGGTCTTGCCAGGGGTTGCCACCATCCATATCCAAGTTGGGACTGCGAGGACCGTCGAAGTCGCCCATGCCGTCATCGTCCGCCTCGCCGGTGAGAATGTGGAGCATTAGGGCCAGCTTCTCCTGGAGGATCTTGATTCCCTCCTGGATAATCTGATCGGGCTCAAGACTGCCCACACCCTCAACCTCGAAGTAGAACTTGCCAGGTACCGCATCGTAGTCGAACGGCTCCCCTTCCTGAGGGGGGTCCTCCATCTTCGCGTACTTGCTCTCGGGCCTGCATCCGGAATCAGTCATTGCGCGCATCACCGTGCCGTCCTGGGATCGCTTACCACTCAGCCTTAGCATCCTCCTCGAACCACATGTCCAGATGGTGCAGCTTGTTGTGGGGGTCGTATTCGAAGCCAACGGCAGATGTTGGCATCCACTTTGCGTGCTCCTTGGCGATTCCCTTCTTCGCGATACATGAGATCTTCAGCTCCTGTCCCTTGCGCAGCTTGCAGATCAGAGAGCCCTGTCCTTCCGGGTCGAGGATGACCGGGTTTCCCACGGTGCCGTTTTGTCTGAAACTGTCGACGATAAGGTCGCTAGCGTAGACCTTCATGGTCTCGTCCGACGAGCAACGCGCATGCAGGGTGAGTTTCACGCTGCAGTTGTCGCAGTATTGCTCGCAGTCGCAGTCTCGCGTGTAAAGTAGGCTGTTGACGTCCTTGGATTGGAGAGGAATCAGACCCAGGCGGTGGGCGATGAACTCGTCGGCAAGGACGGACGTATTGGCCTCGATCTCGACCAGGTCGATGGCGATCACGGGGACCTCGGCCTGGATAACACGACGCAGGGAGTTGGCGAAGGAGAGGTCGCAGTTGGAGAGGTCGAAGTTGACGTGGATGTTGTCGGCCTAAGCGGGCGCCGAGCTGTCAGTTGTCAAAGCCACCAGCTGGAGGAGTTGAGGAAAGAAGTACCCCCGAGATCTTGATCGACGGTCCTCCGGACTCGCCATCCAGCAGCATCGGCTCGTAGTCCATCGCGCCGCCTTTCTCCTTTCAAAGCCGGGACTCGGTCGAGGTTTCCTGAAAGCAATCGAGTTTCTGCGGCAAGCAAGTTTCGTTTGTTGTTTGTTGTGTGCAAAGCAAAGACGCCGTTAATATCGCGATTACCGAGGGTGCAGGTGGGTTGAACGGGGAGGAGTTGGTGGCCGCTGCACGGTGGTGGAGGGGAGAGGCTGAATGGATATTTTTGCGACCAGAGGCAAAGGAAACGCACGTCGCGGGTGCCACTCACTGCGAATTACCAATTGGAAGGTGCAGCAGCCGTGCCTGGCGGCGTCTGGCAGGCAGGCGTCCGTTGGCCTTGTCTTGACACTAGTGCTATCGATAAAGCTCTTGCCGGTCCCTTGATTCATCCGCCCCGGGATGGAGCTCTCTAGAATCTTTTGATTGGGCGCGAAGTTTCCCGCAGGCACGGGGGCTCAAGGGACGGCAATTCGTCACTTGGGGCCATTCCGATAAAATTTCATTCTCTTAAAAGCTGTCCCCGTACACGCGACCAGACCCTCTATCGCCTCCCCGATCTCAACCACGCTTCGACTCCCTCAAGCCTCTCGCCCCAACCACAAACAACCCGCCACAATGTTCAGACAGGCTATCGCTACCTCTTCCCGCGCTGTGCGCTCCGGCCTGCGTACCCAGGCCCCCAAGTCTGTTTTCCAAAACCAGTTCCAGAGCTCCCCTGCCTTCAGGATACGAGCTGCGCAGCCCGCCGTTGCGAGATGGTACAGCGACGCCAAGGAGACCGCCGAGGCCCCCAAGGAGGGTGAGAAGCCCGCTGATGATGCCGAGTCTGCTCTGAAGAAGCAGCTGGAGGCTAAGGAGAAGGAGGCTGCCGACTGGAAGGTTCGTTCGCACCATGTCCACCGACGTCGGCCATCGAATTTTGTGATCCAGTTCTAACATGCTTCCCTTTAGGACAAGTGCCTGCGCACCATCGCCGACTTCCGCAACCTCCAGGACCGCACACAGCGCGAGGTCAAGCAGGCGCGCGACTTTGCCCTGCAGAAGTTCTCCAAGGACCTCATCGACAGCATCGACAACCTCGACCGCGCTCTCTCCATGGTGCCCCAGGAGAAGATCAACGCCCCCGAGAAGACGGGCGACCTCCAGGACCTTGCCAACCTGTATGAGGGTCTTAAGATGACCGATGACATCCTCATGTCGACGCTCAAGAAGCACGGCATCGAGCGCTTCGACCCTGAGGGCGAGAAGTTCAACCCCAACGAGCACGACGCTACCTTCATGGCGCCCCAGCCCGAGAAGGAGGACAACACCGTCTTCCACGTCCAGCAGAAGGGCTTCAAGCTCAACGGCCGCGTTCTGCGCGCTGCCAAGGTCGGTGTCGTCAAGAATGCTTAAACCATTCTTCATGACTATCTCGACTACAAAATTGACCTCTCAAGATAGAGGTCTTGTTCCAAAACTACGGGGGCTGGTTGGCCGGCGCCGGAGGCGTCAGCAGCTTATAGAGCCCCCCTTGTACCATTATGTTCTACGATATTTTGTCGATTCCCGGAACAGCGAACTGGGCGTTCCGGTCGGTGTATAATGCTCCTCTCATGATGTGACAATAGCATGGCGGAAAAAAATCTAAGGGGGCCGCAAATGGGAAGGCCTTTTTGCTGGAAGAAAAGAAGAAACGCATAGAATCAGGATACGTTTGTGTACATAGACCCCGAGAAGGGCTTTCGGGGTCTGATGATTCTTCTCAAAGCTCTGATACAATTTAATCACCGCCTAGGAGATCTACATCTCCCTGTGTCTTATCACACAAATATTATTGACCGTATGCGTTGTATTGGTCTACTGTGTCGATGATCTTCACGCGTCCTCCCATCTATACAGCTACTTCCCAACCGCTTTTCGCAGCCCTTATCCCGTTCCAACATACTTCAGTAACTTCCACAAAGGGTGTCGTACTCAAACAGTGGGCCAGCATCCGCCCACATCATTATAAAAAGCAGACTGCAAAATGAAGAGCACGACAGAATCGACTCGTCAATAACTGCCAAAGTCCTCTAACCTGCGAAATGGGGTTAGTCAACGGTCCCACTCATTATTGCCGGCGACAGCTTGGCAGTACCTAATAGTCGACTCATCTACCAAAGCAAATCTTATGCAGAAGAGGTTGGTTTCTCGACATTGGACGCCGTTAACTCGAAACAGGTAGGAACCTCGAAGCCAACTGTAGGGGACTAGAACTTCAGCTTAGCCAAGCATCCAGCGTAAGGGGCTTGTATCGTTCCATACCTTTCTCGCATGGGGCATGGAAGTCTCAAGGAACAGTTCCTCTTTGTTGCTTGTCCTCTCAAGCAGAAACAAGCAACATCCAACAAGGCCATTGAGCGCTGTCCTGGTTGGGTCTTCAACTAGGGTCTCTGCCCGTATTCAGTTCAGATCACTTCCTCTCGACGATTAGCAACCAGGCAGTCAGAATAACCTCACGGGCGGTTGTGAAGCCCATCGGCGCAGCTGTCTTCTCACATGTAGCAGATTGTAGCATCGAGACAGCAAGTAACCGCCTCAGAAGCAGTCAGCAAGCTCCATAGCAGCCATCTTGTCCCGGAAGTGCTGCGAGACGGCCCTCCGCACCTCGTCAGGGCTGGCCATGTCGGCCCTGGCGCACTCTTCCTTTATTTGGCACTGCAAGATGGCCAGCTCCGTCTTCATGTTGTGGTTCTGTGCCTGCGCGCACTTGAGCGCGTCAAATTTGCTTTGGATCTCGTACCGCAGCTCATGCAAGTGCGCCGACACTTGGCGCAGAACACGCTTATGCTTCCGCTGACGCATCGCGAGCTCATCGGCCGCCTTCTTCTGCAGCAGGTGGTCGACCGTCAGGCGGATCTCGCGCAGCTCGATCTTGGCGCGCTCGATGGCGAGACGCATGCTGTCGTTCTCGCGGGTCAGCTCCGTGTCCTGCGCCTTCCAGCGCGTCACCGTCTGCCAGCGCTGCGAGATGATGAGCTGCGCGTTCTGCGGGGCGACGCCGGCGACGCGGCGCGAGCCGGGGGCGTGCAGAGCCTCGAGGACCTCCGCGTCGGTGTAGGCATGGTTGCGCTCGCTCGAGGTTGTGGACGGGACAGAGCGATCGGTGGCCGTCTCGAGGGGCGCGACGGGGTCGTTGACCTCGCGGAATTGGATCTTGCGGAAGCGACGTGCGGCGATGGGGTCCATGCGGTCAAAAAGGCCAAACCACCAGTTGCGCATCTTGTGCTTCAAAGTAACGCCTATCTGAGGTTAGTGACTTGAACTTCAGGGGCAATGAAGGAATGGCTCACCGCGAGGGTTATATATGATTGAGGGTTCCGACTCAACAGAATAGCAGGGTGTGATCCAGCCACCGTCGTTGACGTCTCTCTGAAGCTCAAAGGAGACGGCGAGACGGTCGACTGTAATCCGCTTCCAGCTATCGTCCAAGGGTGTCGAGGGGCGCATACGTTGAGTCTGGGTGATGATCAGCGTCAACCTCTAGAAATAGGGCCCCAGATGAGACTTACATCATGAGCCATGTAGACCTGATTCGCGTTCGGGTCTTGCTTAGCGCAACCTTCGGCTAAGAGGCGGAAAGTGCAAGGGGAGATACGCCCAGACGCGGGATCACCCTCGTCATCCGAGACGTCGTACTCCTTCGCTGAAAGGGGGTGAGCATCGGTCCCAACCACAGGTCAACTCAGGCTTACCGAAATCGCGGTTCGGGTCAAAGGGCTGCTTGTAAGGGGATTCGGGAACCTCAGCACGGGGAGGCAGGTAATCCTCAAACTGAAAGCCCTCGAATCTCGGTGAGATGTGAAGGAACCTTGGGCGGGGGACTTCATAGGTTGACTTCCTCTCCATCTCGGCCGGAGCGTACTCCTTCGCAGCCATGTTGACTTCTTTGAGCATCCTAGGCGAAGTCAGTACTAAGCAGAAGACAATGTGTCTCGATAAAACTCACTTGGCGTAGTTATCCATCTCCTGCCTCTCATCGACACTAAGGCCCGGGACCGTTGTATTTCCTTTAGCTGGAGAAGGGTGTTCTTTGGCAGCCCTGGAAACACTCTGGTTAGAGCATGCTGAATCGGGGCTATGAGTTGAAGAGAGAACTCACGTCTGAGGCTGGCTGGTTTCTAGGCCGCTAAGATTGATAGACTTCTCCTTGCCCTCTGGCGACGAGGAAACCGGCTGTTCTGCAGAGTAGCCGCCCGAACCAGTGGCTGCATCATCATTATGATGAGCCCGTATACCAGTTTCGTACGCCTTCATCTCCATCCAATACCGCAGAGGATCATTGGTACGCATAAGGGAACCGCGCATTGCGCTGTACGCTATCATCATCGAGTCTGACATCTTCCACGTCTTCGTGTACGGGTGACCGGCCGAGCAGCCAGGGAGTCTGGGACTGGGCTCGTTGGGACCGTAGTCGACTAGGTTGCTCTGGAGAATGGACCAGTCCTTGGTCTTCGGGAAGCCGTTGGTCTTGGTACTGTCCTCTGGAGTCGCCGGTACTGGAGAATAGTTAGTCGTAATCTTCGTCTCTGGGTATTCTAGTAGTCGAGATCCATCTGACACATGCAGGTACAGTATAAGCCCGCAGAGCAGGGATGCCATGACGGCGACAGCAGCATCAGTCAAACCACCCAGGTTCACTATCTAATTGCTTAGGGTTGTTGAGAGCAGAGGAGAAGCGAACAGTTGGTACCTTCTTGAAATGAACGCGAGTACGACTCCGAATCGGCCGTGTCATATTCGGTGTAGAACCCATTGTAGTCGAAATGAACCACTGTCTCCGGGGCTATCCTCTAATTAGAATTATATCTTGCAAGACTAGGACTATATCGACACATACTTGAAGCACGGCTGAGTTTCTGCAAGTTGTTGTCCTGCTCCCAATTACCGTATAGAACCGTGTCCATGGTGTCGTTCGTGGTGGCCCTGTGTTGGAATCCATGAGGTCCAACATTGGAGACCATCTGCTCATACTCTGTTATATGATGGTTTTTTGTCTTTTGATCATCAGTAAAGTGATCATCGTCTTGGTTTGAGGTGTCATCGCTGTTTGGAGACTTCGAGGATTCCTGCGAGACCTCCTCGATCATCGAGAGACGATGAGGGCTGTGGGCTTGAATGTCGCCATTAAAGTTCTGGTTGACTATTGATCAATTAGAAACTGACAGCGATGTTTTGTTAAGCCTCGACTGGGGCGTTGATGAAATCTGAAATCTTACTTGACTTTGCCATCGAGTGCTAGGTGGCCCGCTCACATCGCCAGGCTATGAGGGATAGCGTCGAGAAGCTCTTGAGAATAGCGTCTCCTTTTAAATCCTTCGACAAAAATATAGTCTTTGATACGAGTCCCAGGAAGAAACGCAAAACTGTAAGTGTCGAGAAGTAAAAAGAAGCTTCGGGATGATGGGTTGCGTCAAAAGGGAAGGTGAAGTTCAGCCGAAAATCCTCGAGTCTCCAGAAATGTTTGTTTCCCAACGACTCCGTCCCAAGACAGCGATGTGAACGAGGGAACCAAGTGAAGAGAGGGAGACACAAGAAAGGAACATCAGGGAATGTGTGTAACGTAGAAGAGATCGTGAGATCTATAAGAAGCACTCCGGCAGGGGGCTTCTTTTACATTTTCAAGCCTTAGCCATTGATTGGAGCTTGTCCTTTGGGACGCCTTTGCTCTTGCCTTTATTTGGAACATCGAAACAAACGATGTCGTTGCCAACTATGAAGCCAAATGCCTTCGAGCGATCAGGCTGTGAGTGATGTGGATGTGGATGGGAATGAGACGGTGGACTGCACAAGGTAAAAATCGGGGCTAGTGAGGCACAGCATTGGAAAGGCAGGTACAAATTAACAAGCCGGTGCCAAACGCCTCGATAAGTTTTGTGCCGCACAGAGACAAATTAATGAGGAACTATAGGTATTTTGGGTGCTTTGAAGTCCGAGTATACTGGTTATGAGAGGTGGGATGTGAACTGAGATTGGAAAACCATGCTTCGCGCGAACACAACAGGATGGAGGGGAGCTGCCAAATATGCGCAAGAAAGCCCTGTCAAGTCATAATCTAGGAGGAACACCAGTCAGAAAACATAGGTAATCTGCTTTCAGCGGGCTCCCATCACCTCATCGACATTACGGGAACTGGGGCTGTCTTCACGGCTCAGTTCAACACTTAAGCATATACTACAGTTTTTCACCACCCATGATATGGGCTTGCGTACAAACGTATACACTACCTAAGGAATGAGAATGAGGCATTTCACATTAGGCCTCGTGTCCTCCATCATCTCCATCCTAGCCGCGGTGTATTGTTGCACTGTATGTAATTATCACTGTAACACAGTCAATACCAACACGAGTGACTGTCATAGCTCATGTCAACCACCATATTACTTCTTGCCCTTTCCCTTGGCGGCCGTTGTCTTTGCACTGGACTTGCCCTTCTTCGGCTTGACATCTGCATCGTCCTCCTCATCGTCTGCCTTGGCTTTCTTGGTAGCCCGCTTGGCCTTGGGCTTCGGCTGCTTGATGTATTTGTCTCCCTTCAAGTCGAGCTGGTCGTCCTCGACTGGCTCAGCAGGCTCAACGACATCAGCATCATCCTCTTCCTCAATGGCTTCCTCAAGGTCGGGGGCCTGCTTCGCGGCCTTCTTTGGTTCCATGACGTTGCTGGCCTTCATGAAGGGAATAGGATGAGACATGGCGTTATAACTGGCATTCCATTAGCATTCGATAGAGGGTAACAGGAAAGATTTACTCACGTTCGCGTGAACGCCGCCTTTGTCTTTGACTCAATGTCGGCTCGGCCTTCAGCTTGCGGACCGACACCAAGCTCCTGGATCGCATCGAAGTCGTCTCGCGTCAGATAGTAGCTATCCATCAGCGCAATGATATCGTCGACGGAGTCCTTGCCTTCAACAGACAAGCGGCGAACCGTCTGGTCCCAGAGGACTGGCAAGTATTGTTGGCGGATCTCGTTAGCATCGCCTGAAGACTTGAGTCGCATGTGAGAATGCAGCTCACGGACGTATCGACCAAGCTTGCCAGTCTTGCTGTTATTGCCGAGCCAAGAAGTGAAGTTGGAACCCATGAGCTGACCGGCCACAAAACTTGAAGGTCGGACTGTACTGAAGACTGCATGAGTAGGCATCAGACTCCATTGCTGTTGAGGCCCGTGAATCATACGATCGACCAGGTCGCCATCGCTGATGCTCTCCGCTGCCTGATCCACCAGTTCGAGGTATTTGAGGTTTTCTTCCCGCTTGTTGTAACCTCTGTTGCTGAGTGCCATAGGCTTCGTCCTGAGGTAGTTCTCCTGAATCATGAGGTAGCTGAACTCGTGGTCATTGAAATAGAGCTCAATCTTTTCGTTCAGGGTGGTCTTGCTTGCTGGAGCGAACAATCCGCCCGCAAGCATCTTTTGGCAAATGTCCCATGGCTTGAGAATAACATGCTTCTCCCAGGCTTTCGTCATCGCCTTGCCTTTGTCGAAACTCATCGCGGCCTGGTCAAGCTTGGCGGAAGAGAGCATGTTGATGATTTGGCGGATATCCTTGTTGCTGCCTTCGATCAGAGCATCGATAACGGGCGCAGGGAGCTTCATCCCTTCGCGGTGGCAAATGGTCATTATACGGGACCGAACCTGCTCTACCGTTGGCCGTCGGAAGGGGACATCCATAGCCACAAAGTCGAAAGGCTTCATCTTTGGCAATTTACGCTCGTTGCAGATGAGAATGAGGGGTATCTCAGTCTTCTTGCAAAACTTTGCCAGAGCACCAACACCGCCACGATCTCCTGCTGACATTCCATCAACTTCGTCCATGATCAGGACGATGTTCTTCTTTTCTCCATTGACCTCTTTGCCATCTCCCGCAAAAAAGCCGAGAAGCGATGTGTTGTTCATGATGTCACTCACACCGTTCTCGACAAGTTTCTTGCTGCGGGTGTCACTGGCGTTGCTCTCAATGACATCGAATCCTGCGAGTTTGGCAGCCAAGTGAGCAGCAGTCGTCTTGCCGATGCCTGGAGGTCCCGAGATGATGATAGCACGCGTACCACCCATGCCGTCCGCACCGCGCCTCTGGAAATCGTACTTTCTTGCCTTTTGCCAGTTGTTGAGCCAAGCCTGAATTTTCTCAACCTGCGCCTTGTTGCCGCAAATGTGGTTTAGTTGGGTTGGCGCATACTTGGAGGTCCAGAGCTGCACTGGAGTTGTGGTAGGAGTCGGCACCGCAGCGATTCCGCGCGCAGAAGCAGCTTCCTTGGCCGCCTTCTCTGCCGCAGCCTTTCTAGCCTTTTCTTCTCGCTCCATTTCCAGGGCCTGTTTCTTGATAGCCTCTTCGTCCTTCTTCTTTTTCTCTCTAGCCTTCTCGGCACCTTTGCCGCCACCACCGTAGGCGGGCAGTCGTCTGACGAGTTCAAAAAGGCCCTCCTCGTTGATGGTCTTGATGTTCATGTCTCTAATCTTCTTGAGCTTGCTGGGGCCCGCATCATCTCCGAGAACAACATAGCTGGTCTTGCTACTCGGTGCTCCAGTGACTTTGCCACCGTACTTTTTGACCAGCGCCTGGCCCTCTTCACGACCGAGAGTTTGAAGGACACCAGTGAAGACAAAGGTCAGGCCCGAGAGACACTCCTCTTCGCCCTCGGGCAATTCAGCAGCGCCTGCATTTGGAGGCACTGCATTGCTATTTCCGCCAGAACCAGCGTTCTTCCTCCAGTCAAACTTCGCATCCGGGTCCTTGGCTGGGGGTGTAGGGGGGCGAACGGTAGGGATGTCGTCCAGGATCGACTGGTACGCGGCATCTTCAGGTTCGTCGGCTTTCTTAGCTCTGGGTGCACGCGGCTTGGCTGGGGCCTTCTTCTTCGGTGGCTGGTCCTCCTCAGACTCTTCTTCGTCCTCTTCGGGTGTTTTGCGCCTTTTCGTGCCTGCTGTCGCTCTGGTGCTCTTAGTTGGAGTCGCAGTTGCAGCGCTCCGAGAAGCCACACGCTTCGGCTTCGGTAGCAGTTCGTCCTCGCTTTCGTCCTCAGCGTAGTCGTCATTCTTGCGCTTGTTCCGGCCTTTCACATCGGCAGCGAATATGTCGTCATCTTCCTCATCATCGTCGTCTTTGTAGGCATCGGCATCGTCATCCGACTCGGGTTTAACGTACGTTGTGGCGCCTCGCTTCTTTGTCGCTGCGCTCCTGTTCTGGGGGGGTTCTGTTGGTTTCGCAGTGGTCTTCTTGTTGCGAGGGCTGGTCCGAGTCTCAACCTCAGTTTTGACTTTTGTCGTTTGGTCTGCCTTTGTCGCGGGCGCGGGTTTGGAGGCCTTGGCAGATTTGGACGTGGAAAAGTAGTCGCTAGCAGTGGTCTCGGTGCCATTGACAGCCTCGCTTCTGCGACCGCTGTTAGTTACACCACATCAGGGCCCGATGGTTGATTTGCGTACTTGGTCTTTTTCTTATCAGCAGCCTTTGCTGCTGGCTTCCTGCTAGGTGGTCAACTAAGTGTTTAATGGCGACTCTTCGAGTGCCAACTCACGGTGCAGGAGCAGGCTCATTGTCGTCGTCGCTGTCCTCGACGACTTTCCTGTTTCTTCGACCTTTCGGAGGTTCCTCAACCTTCTTCGCTGGAGGCTTGGGCGGTGCGCCTCCCTTTGGCCCAAAAAAGGACCGAATGTCAGGCATTGTGTTTTTTAAAGCGACAATTTCGTCGCCAGAAGGTCTCAGAAGATCTCTGTAGGCTTATATCGGCCGTTGCGCTGCTGTTGCCTGGAAATTGGAGGTTGATGAAAGAATAAGGCCGAACAGTTTGTCGTGCCTGGCGCCCGGGATGCGTGCACGCAATGGACTGCCAGTTGCTACGCGAAAGTGACGCGAGGTCTGTGACCCCAGGCAGGCGTTCAATTTAGCCAAGGTAGATATGTGTGGCGCAGCACCTGGAGAAAGCTCCAGCCTCAGTAAAATAAGCGCCCAATTTCTCAGGCCACATCAGCCACACCCATGTCGTCGTGAAGCTAGGGACATTTTTTTGGAGATCCCATCATCAACGACGTTCAACGGCAAGTCGCAAACATGAGGCCCAACGCTCCTACGGCGCTGCTCAGCGCCTTTCAAGGCCTCAGAGTGTCTGCGATACCATCGTTCAGTCCTATGGGCGCTGCGATTCGACCCCAATTCACCAAGCCGCTGGTCGCATCCCAGACCCTTCGCGATGTCCGCCCATTCTCCTCGACGCCCGCGAGGCAAGGCAACTGGCTCGAACCCTCAATCGACCGAACGAAGAAGATGATGAAGGGACGGCCCCGTGTGGCAACTGGAGGTTCAACCAAAGGCACAACTGTCATCTGGGGCGATTATGGTCTTCGGATGAAGGACCACCACCGCAGAATCAGCGCCAAGCAGCTCAAGAACGCGGAGGACACGATCAAGATGAGGTTGCGTGGTCAAAAATACCGATTGTACAAGAGGGTGTGCTGCAATGTCGGTGTCTACGTGTCGGGCAATGAGGTGAGGCAAAATCAAGGCAGTCCGCGGCGTTGTACAGATGCTAACGTCGAGCCAGATGCGTATGGGTAAGGGAAAGGGTTCTTTCGACCATTGGGCGGCACGTGTGGCTGTCAACCAGATCGTTTTCGAGATCAGGGGAATGCTTCACGAGGCAGTTGCTAAGGATGCCTTTCGCCTGGCAGGCAACAAGTTGCCTGGTAAGTCGATGTGTAGATGTGAGATATGCAACCCTGACTGACTCTGTATTAGGCCAGTGGGAGTTCGTGCACAAGGGAGAAGCGCCTGTCGTCGGTATTACCAAGCTTGACGGTGTCACGCTGGAGGACTTGAAGAGACCAAGGAAGCAGATTGCGCCCAAGGACTTACTGGCTGAGGCCACAAGCAAGCCTACTAGCGCATCATCTACCACCCCACCATCTGCTAAGCCATGAAGGTGATGACAGCTGGGCTGTAATATATATCACTTCCATGACGAGGTAGTAAGGAGTACTCTCGACACTATGGAGTGGCTGTACTATAGATGACCATGTTGGTTGATCGAAGTGGTTAGGAGCTGTACAAACAATTAAAGAATCCATCTGCACCAGACCTGAAAACAGTCGCATTATTTGAGACATTCATCATAGAAAGCTTTTCATCAATTGGGCGTAGAGAGCCATGCGGATTTTGTCTTCTTGGCT
This sequence comes from Colletotrichum spaethianum, assembly GCF_022836535.1. Classification (NCBI taxonomy): domain Eukaryota; kingdom Fungi; phylum Ascomycota; class Sordariomycetes; order Glomerellales; family Glomerellaceae; genus Colletotrichum; species Colletotrichum spaethianum. The sequence continues at coordinate 341,298 of NW_026054788.1, forward strand.
TGCATCGCAGTAGATGAACGGGGTCAGCTCCAGAATGTGGCGTGCATCAATACGAGCACGGGCCATGGCGCGCAAGCCACACATCTAGAATTTCCCACTTAACGCGACAACGCGTCTTCCGCAGACTGGAGCGCATCACCAAAAAGTCCCACGTCTCCAGCCAACTTCAGTCTCAGCGCCATCAACACCGAAACAATCACAATGGCGCTTATTGTCGACAAACACAGGCCAAAGTCACTAGAGGCTCTGACATACCACCAGGAGCTGTCTGAAAGACTTCGTTCCCTTGTAGGTCACCCGTTATCGACCCCACTGTAGCGTCACTGACATTTCACAGGCCCAGAGCGGAGATTTCCCCCATCTGCTGGTGTACGGCCCGTCTGGCGCTGGCAAGAAGACACGCATTGTCGCTACCCTGAAGGAGCTGTACGGACCCGGCGTAGAAAAGATCAAGATTGACGCGCGTGTCTTCCAGACTTCAAGCAACCGGAAGCTTGAGTTCAACATAGTCGCGTCGAACTACCACCTCGAGATCACACCGTCTGACGTCGGAAACTATGACAGAGTTGTCGTCCAGGACCTGCTGAAAGAGGTGGCACAAACACAACAGGTTGACCAGTCAGCGAAGCAGAAATTCAAGGTCGTAGTCATCAATGAGGCCGACCACCTGACAAGAGATGCCCAGGCGGCGCTGCGTCGGACGATGGAGAAGTACTCTCCCAACCTGCGACTGATCCTCCTCGCCAATTCGACTGCAAACATTATTGCACCCATTCGATCGAGAACGCTCCTTGTCAGAGTGGCTGCACCGACCCATGAGCAGATCTGCGATGTCCTGGCAGTGTCGGCGAAGAAAGAGAACTGGCCCTTGGTCAAGGGTCTGCACATGAGGATAGCCCAGGAGAGCGGCAGGAATCTGCGACGAGCTCTGCTCATGTATGAGGCTGTCCACGCACAAAAGTACGATAGGCTCTCTGCCCCATGCCAATCCGAAGCTGACAGAACAACAGCGAAAAAGTTACGGATACCACGCCGATTCCCCCACCAGACTGGGAGGCTCTGATCAGCCAGATCGCGAGGGAGATCATCGATGAGCACACCCCAGCTCGGATTCTCCAAGTGCGGGCGAAGCTGTACGACCTTTTGACGCATTGCATACCGCCGACGACGATTCTCAAGACCCTCACCTTCAAGCTCATCCCGTTGATCGACGACGCTCTGAAGGCCGAGGTGATTAAGTGGTCGGCATTTTACGAGCACCGAATCAGGATGGGCACGAAGGTCATTTTCCACTTGGAGGCATTCGTGGCCAAGTTCATGAGAATCATGGAAATGTACTTGATGAGCATGGATTTGTGAGCGAGGGTACAACCCGGAGGCGTTAGGGGTTTGGGCGGCATGTGTCGGGCGTAATAATTATTATATCGAATCGGACCAGTGCCAGAATGCAAACAATCTGCTTTGCGGCTCCCAACCAACTGGAGTTTTGCTCTCTCGCCGTGAGTCCGATTGGAGGAAAGCCTCAATTAAATCCCATAATCTCGAAAAGAACGTTAGAACACTGTAAAGTGGGCGCGACTTGTGGCCGATCGGCAAGGCGTTGCTGCAAAGTCCAGACCCTTCGCGGAATATGCGACGAGGGTATCAAAGTTGCCTGTGTCTGATAGCGACGTTGTGCGTTTTCTGCCTCATGCAGGTAGGGTAGCAGTGCAGCGTAAAGAGAAGTACAAGGGGGCAGGATACGATTGCATGGCCATGGCGTAGCGGCAAGGACGGCTCCTCCTTTTTCACACTCAACAATCCGTCATCCAAGAGCCCCAACAAACTGGAAAATTCCCACATGTCTACGGGGGCCAAGATCCATCCGCCGCACGAGGCTCGGAAACCACGGGCGGGTTTTCCCAAATGGCCCATTCGAGAGGACTCCGATTCTCCAAGACAATCCCGACTCCACGTTTGCATACCCAGCGGGTTGTTCTCCACAAGAGACGGAAAGTCGAGGAGAAAGATCCTTCGTCCAGGTTTCCACAGGGGACCGGCCACCAGACCAGACTTCCATCTGATACGGCGGCGGCGGCGACAGCGGGAGGCGTTCCAAGCCTACCAAGCCTTCCCGCGGATGTCGGGTATGCCAAGGCCGTACTTCCCTTCGTCCATCCTACGAGATGGTGGCATGTGGACTGACCCGGATGGACAGGGAAGTTAGGATAAGTTACTCACAAGGGCTGACATGGAACCACGGGTGCAGGAGAGGGACAAGCAAGGGACCCGGCCTTCTGGAATGGCAGCAGGCAGCAAGACTAAAACAGCGCAGCACGAGCACGGGCGCGGAAATCCGGGTACCCACGGGGTAAAAGTGCGGGAGGTGTCCATGTCTGGGGAGTTCAAGGATGAATGAAGGTTTTGAGGGGAAAACGTGGAGGCGTGGCTCAACCGTGGGACATCTAGCCAAACTGGCTGCGCGATGCCGGCTGTACGATGCCAAATCAGTGGTACATGGTACGAAGCGTTCTTCTCTCAGTCCCAGTCCGGTGCAAGCCAGAACCGAACCGTTCGGCCTTGGTGAAAGGAATGACGGGCTTTAGATAGCGCAACTTCTCCAGAGAATGGCATGGCGGCGTTTCCTCGTCGAAAGAGGCACGCCTTCAGACATCAGGTCCATGCAGTACAGAAGGCACCTTAGCGCGCCAACCTTGCCCGAGGTGAGATGAATCCACTTACATAGTACATGCCTCTTCCTCCTTCCACCTACGCGAGGAGGGGGCTGAACTTCCGTTCGACCCCTCCAACCACACACACTCATCACCTATCTCTGCACCACCCATGCCGTAGTGCTTCTCCGCGTGCATGGCCTCGGTGGAGGGTGTGCGCCCCTATTATTCGGCCTACATTCCCATCAAAACACAGCAACACAACCTCCAACGCTTCTCACAGGGCGCTCAAGCGGACAGCTGTCTCATCCTGACGTGCAGCAGTCTCGAAAGCGGCCTCGCCAAACTCGATACGGTTCATCCAAGTGAGTGCTGCTACCTATTGGGCACTGTATGTACTGCGACTTTCTATGTAGGTTATTCTGTGGACCACCGCCGACGTCGGAGATGCCGCATTACACGTAGGATTGCAGTCATCAACAGTCATCACAGTGGGTTCTCGAGGCCGTTGTTCCTATTCTGACCCCTATCAACAGGCTCAATTCAGAGAAGCCCACACTCTGCAAGGAGGGAACATAATTTGCAAGTTGCGACTGCAGATGTGGATTTTAACCCCAGCACCAGCGAGACTCTGTTGAACCCCGACCCGTTGCCCGACCCCGAAACGGCCATGATCAACGGCGGGGCCTGCCCTTCCTCGTTCTGCGAGGGACCCTGCTTTCTACTTCGCGGACGAAGCAGTCATCTCGTGAGATGCGCCAACGCGAAGAAGCTGATATCTTGCTGATGCAGAACCAGCATCAACACTCACCACTAATTGTCCCTGAAGCAACTCGAAGGTCGTGGAAGCCAAGCCAGAGTCCACTGTCATCACGATGTCATTGTTGGGGTTGCGGCCAATCACGGAAGTCGGAATGTCACGGCATTCATAGGTAGCGCGTTGCGATCAGCAACCATCGGCCTGGGCTGGCACATAACTCACTGGGCGACAGCCGCACGGCGTCTAGGATAGCGGCGCGATGCGGTCAGCCCAGAAGGCTTTCGAGGCGCAAGCTCGACGCCGCTGGGGTAGAGTGCGGGGAACTCTGGGCAGGTGAGGGGCAATTACTCTGTCCCTCGCCGGCACAGCACTAGACGGACTTGACAACGGCGTCAAGGACTGGTCTGTTCATCGTGACAAATTCCCAAGACTTCCATCTGCCCTTGATCTGGTCCGGTTTCCCAAGGCTAAGTTAGGTCACGAAGCTCTGACGCCAGACGCCACTTATACCATTGGCATGGCCATATTTCGCTGGCGCCTCCTCGGGGATACCGGTTCGCAACACGATATGACAGGCCACAATAGAAGAAGAGTAACAGAATTGTCGACCGCATGATTTCGTGAGATAGCAAATTGAGAGCCCCGCCTAAGAACCAGCTCCGCTACCTCCACTTTAGCCAAATGGCCAGCACCTCGATATAACAATACGGGCTTTCAGTGGTAAGTTCAGGTCAGCTTACGACCATTTGCAGCAAACGACACCAGCCATGCCTCGCAACAAAAAGATTGACATGCGATGCCCCCATTTATGGACAGGCTCCCCGGCGCCGGTGGTGTGAAAGCGTAAGTGCCGTCGCCTGGACGCATCCACACAAAGCTCTTGATATGCTCTTGGACGTCGTCACAGTCGTCTCAAGAACAGGCGACGATCGATCACGGGAAGAACAACTGGTCGCTCCATTTGCTCGGCCGGTCGACGGGACAAGTCGCCCTCGCACTGCCGGTAACAGTAGACGGTTCATCGCTTGCAAACGAAGTGACAAAACACCCACCCCCCGGTCCGGCTCAGAGGTTATTACGGTTGCTAGTCTGCTGGTCAACCAGGGCGGACCCCAAATTTCCTGATGCAGCTCGACTCTGGCTCGTCAAGGTCCAGTTATTTCTTTTTGTCATTGCACTACTCAGGCGACTAGCGCGCAGCCATTTCCCCTCCCCCAGAGCAAAGGTCTCAAGACCAACCGACGGGCCCAGGAGTACCCAGGCGCGGACGGCAGGCGGGCGTGTTGGACATAGGTAAGGTAAGGTACATCGGTGGCTTCGTCTAGTCTTTTGACTGGACGATGCAGCAAGGTGGTGTTGGGTTAGGCTGGATGCGAGTGGTTGCAGGGAACAGGAGGGTTCGCAGGTGGTTCGGGGCAAAGGAAAAACGCATCAAACCCCGGCCAAGCGGTAACGGTACAGCGGTACCAGCAAGACGCGATTGGGACTGCGGAGCTCTGGCAAGGCATTCGCCAATGAGCATGGGCGGATGGGCTGAAGGAGGTTCCCTTTCCGCCATGCCTCGTCCCTTTGCTCCATAGCATCATCGGCCTGTGCTGCACCGTGGTCCATACCGCGCGGATGGAGCTCCTTGCCAGGGCTAGAATCACAGGAACTAGGCTCTCGCACTGCACTCCCGAGGGGTGTGGCCCAGCGCAGCGAGGACTGATGGAATTGTAGGTAGTGTGGTGAGGTGGCTTTTGTGCAAGAGTCACCACCCCTCTGGCCTTTCTTTCGCACAGAAGGACATCCCATCCAAAGTCAGGTACTCCGTACTCGGGGCGTGAGAGAAGCACCGTAGTGGCTGGCTCTTGTTGGACGTTGCTAGCAAAGAAGCTCGTCCAGCTGCTCTCGACGCGGTGCACCCCATCCCGAACAGCGCTTCCGGCTCGAGTCCACGTCCCAGTCCCGTCCAAGTCCCCATTCGCCCATTAAAGGCAATCCCGTACCCCGTCCAACTCGCGGTTCGGCCAACTGGAGAGTTGGTCTTCTTAATTACTACTCGCTTCCTCCTCTTCCTCACTTCCTTCACATCCTCTTCTTCTTCTTCTCTCTTCCACAATCAGCAACCACTTGTCTCCTACAACTCCATCTACGAATACCAACACAAACCCACGAGACCCAAGTCCAAGGTGCCCCCCATTGGAGTCGACTCTTGCTGCCGCTACCCGCTTTGCAGCAACGCTATCAAGGTCACCACGCGACTTTGAAACCCTCGTCCTCGAGAGTTGTGGAGAGTTGCGCCAGTTCTCCTCGAGCTTTGCGCGCCATCTGCCATCATAGCTGCACCACCAGGGCCGCTTCTCTTACGACAAGGACCAGAAAGACAGACCACGTCGAACGATTCTTCGTCTTAGCAGCGCCAGCGTCTCGCGAGCTGCCTCAGCAGGCCTGCACAAAGTACCCCGCATCCTTCATAAACGCACACAGCACGCACAACACCCCGCTACCATGACCGAAGCTGCAGAGCCACAAAAGGCCCCTGTGGTCGCCGAGGCCCACCTCGTTGATACCTTCCGTAAGCCCGAGAGAACCCCAATTTCCCTGTCTTGGTTTTCGGACGTCCTTCGCGCCAGAGAGCACCGAGTGGTAGCTCTGGCGCAAAGCCGGCCTCGGTCCATTCTCTTTTTTTGCCTTATTGTTGGGGACCATCATGGCTAACCTACCCCCAACAGATCCCCCCCAGAAGATGCTTGACAGTAAGTGCGCCGCCGCGTTGCAGACCCAGAACTGGACCCAGACGCAGCCCACCCAAATCCCGTCCCGTGGCCTGTCGGCGGCCAAAAGTCGCGTGAGGGGCACTGGAGATGGTCGTGGATGTGGTTGCAAGGGGACGTAGAATAGAGGGGCACCCAGCGTAATTGGGAGCTAGCGAGCTCGTCCCATTGGACATTGGCTAACAATTCCGTGTCTCTTCCCGCAGAGCACCCCAGCAAGCCCCACTTGAGCAGTGAGTCCTTTCCCCCCTTACCCCAAATACAACCATTGTCATTGGCTGACTGGAGCTCCCCTCTTGCTGCAGGTCTCGAGGAGTACCAGAAGCTATACAAGCAATCCATCACCGACCCCAAGGCCTTCTGGGGCACGCAGGCACGCGAGCTCCTGTCGTGGTTCAACGATTTCCAGACCGTCTACTCCGGCTCCCTGGAGGGCGGTGATAGTGCCTGGTTTGTCGAGGGCCAGCTCAATGCCAGTTACAACTGTGTCGACCGTCATGCCTTCAAGGACCCCAACCGCGTCGCCATCATCTACGAGGCCGACGAGCCCGGCGATGGCCGCAATGTCACCTACGGTGAGCTCTTGCGCGAGGTCTCGCGCACCGCCTGGGTCCTGAAGCAGATGGGTGTGCGCAAGGGTGACACCGTCGCCATCTACCTGCCCATGATTCCCGAGGCCATCATCGCCCTGCTCGCTTGCGTCCGTATCGGCGCCGTCCACTCGGTCGTCTTCGCCGGGTTCTCCGCCGATTCCCTCCGCGACCGCGTCATTGACGGCAACTCCAAGGTCGTCATCACCACGGATGAGGGCAAGCGCGGCGGCAAGTTGATTGGTACCAAGAAGATTGTCGACGATGCCCTGAAGCAGTGCCCCGACGTCTCCCACGTCCTGGTCTACAAGCGCACCGGCGCCGATGTGCCCATGACCAAGGGCCGTGATTGGTGGTGGCACGAGGAGGTCGAGAAGTGGCCTTCCTACTTCCCCCCCGAGCGCGTTAACTCCGAAGACCCCCTTTTCCTTCTCTACACTTCCGGTTCTACCGGCAAGCCCAAGGGTGTTATGCATACCACTGCAGGCTACCTGGTCGGTGCCGCTGCCACCGGCAAGTACGTGTTTGATATCCACGAGGGCGACCGCTACTTCTGCGGTGGTGACGTTGGCTGGATTACCGGTCACACCTACGTTGTCTACGCCCCTCTGCTGCTCGGTGTGACGACCGTTATCTTCGAGGGCACACCCGCCTACCCCAACTTCTCGAGGTACTGGGACATCATCGCGAACCACAAGGTCACCCAGTTCTACGTTGCCCCCACCGCTCTTCGTTTGTTGAAGCGTGCCGGCGACCAGCATGTCAAGGGCGACATGAAGCACCTTAGAGTACTCGGCTCCGTCGGCGAGCCCATTGCCGCCGAGGTCTGGAAGTGGTACTTTGAGGTTGTTGGCAAGGAGGAGGCCCACATTGTGGACGTAAGTGCAATTGCAGTTCGGTGACATTGTTACACAGGGCTAACGCCACCATAGACATACTGGCAGACCGAGACCGGCTCCAACGTCATCACTCCCCTAGCTGGTGTCACGCCCACCAAGCCCGGAAGTGCCTCGTTGCCCTTCTTCGGCATTGAGCCCGCCATTATCGACCCCGTTTCCGGCGAAGAGATTCACGGCAACGACGTCGAGGGCGTCTTGGCCTTCAAGCAGGCCTGGCCCAGCATGGCGCGCACTGTCTGGGGCGCTCACAAGCGTTACATGGACACTTACCTGAACGTCTACAAGGGCTACTACGTAAGCATCAGAACCCGTCACACAAGCAAAAGCTATCCACTGACAGTCTCGCAGTTCACCGGTGACGGTGCGGGCCGTGACCACGAGGGCTTCTACTGGATCCGTGGCCGCGTCGACGACGTCGTCAACGTCTCCGGCCACCGTCTCTCAACGGCCGAGATCGAGGCTGCGCTCATCGAGCACCACTCCATTGCCGAGGCCGCCGTCGTCGGTGTCGCCGACGAGCTTACCGGCCAGGCCGTCAACGCATTTGTCGCCCTCAAGGACGGCAACGAGGCCTCGGACGCGCTCCGCAAGGAGTTCATCATGCAGGTGCGCAAGAGCATCGGCCCCTTTGCGGCGCCCAAGGCCGTCCACATCGTACCGGACCTGCCCAAGACCCGCTCCGGCAAGATCATGCGCAGAATTCTGCGCAAGATTCTGGCCGGTGAGGAGGACCAGCTTGGTGACGTGACGACTGTAAGTTGCCATCTACCTTCTCAGTCCAAAGAAGTGTGTGTGCTAACCGGATGACAGCTTTCGGATCCTTCCATTGTCGACAAGATTATCACCATCGTTCACGAGGAGAAGAGGAAGAAGTAAATGCATGCTAATGAGAGGGGGGAGCAGTTGGAGATGTGATGTGATACCACAGGACAGAGGATGGACATGACAGGTACGACCGATCGGTGAAAGTACCGGCTTGGAACCCATGAATGGTTTGGGTTTGTTTTTTCTTGCCATATAGCGACACTTTTTGAAGAATGAGTCCAATAAAAAAAACATGGATAACCTATCCTTGCCTCCTTCCGAAGGTGACATTCAAGACTTGTCTTTGGCAATAGGCTGGCTTGAGAGCAGATGACGACGCAGACCATCAACCACCGGATCGGCCCGAACTCGAGCAAAAGAAAAGTCGGGAGAGACTCCGCCTCGTCGTTGGCTTTTCGGGGTCTCGTCTTTCCTGCCACCTGTCTTGGGGGGAAGTCTCATACGCGGAAGGGAGATGGAGCACAGCCGTCGCATCCCGGGTAATCGGCCATGGGCCCGGAGCCCCGGGGCGTGTCTTGCACGGCACGCCTGCACCTCGCTGACACTCGGATCCCTCCCATGCTCGACGTACGACCGAGACTCGGGAGCCCCCCTCCGGAGACCCAACGCTTCCGTTGCGGCTAGTTGGTGAACTGACCGCGGCCACTGTTGGTCACGGGCCGAGGATGGTTCAATTTTGTTTCCCTTCTCTGCACTACATTGCTCTGCCTCGCTTCGTTTTGCCTTTACCTCGCCTTGCCCATGCGTCTTGTTCTGCCGCCTTCTGCGCCATGGGCCGGGAGGCGCGCTAGCGGGGTTCCGCCGAGATTGTCCGCCGGCGTGATGTCTGGGGCACGGTCGATGGGATTTCAGCCATGAAGGCGCGCTAGGCCGGGCCGTGGGTTTCGAGGGCACGCCGGATGATGTCGTCGCGCTCAAAGGCCCCTGTGCCCTGGCGCAGCTGGCTCAAGTGCGGTTTGGGGAGTCGCTGCGCGGCGCGGCGACGTATACCTCACGGGGAGCGCAATGTATGGCGGGGGCTTTGCTCTGCACGCTCGGGTCGGCTGCTGGCGAGCATGGATGTGACTATCGAAGAGACGCGGGTATGGTCAGGTGGTGGCGTGGGCTCGTACGTGCCGTCGCTTGCGTTCCACGCAAGCGCGGCTCGCGTAAACCGTGTATACGTTTAGTCGCCCGGTTGCGCGGCAATTCACATATATCACGACTACATATTTCTCTCGTCTGTCTGCACGCACGGGTCTGTTTCTGGGAAACACGGCAGCGACCTTCGGGCGACGAATACGTAGGTTCGTTTGACGATCTGAATCTGTGAGGAGTGTAGGCGTTACGCTTGCATTTCACTCGGGTGTGGTTTGATATGGACGGGCAGAGAGCAGCAGCTGCGCAGCCTCGCCAGTGGTTCGACTCACAGATGTATCTCGGCCCGTCTGCGTCTACAGCCGCGGGCGAGGAAAGGAAGGGATAGACCCAACGCAAAAGGGTCTTCGCCGAAGCGTGTTGTTGGGAGAGCACTTGCACTTTGGGCTTGCTATTGAACTGAGGCTCGCATGTGGGCAGGCATGTTCGAGAACGGGAGAGCTTTCACGCCGGAGAAGCCTCGGTGTGCCCAAGCAGCCTCACGACGTGCCGTCGGGGCTGGAGTCCACCTTGCTGACCTCGCGGACGGAAGCAGACGCGGTTTGTATGCTGTTCATGAATCACGACCTGCAGGAACCTGTTCCCGCTGATGTTCTGGGTCGGTTTCTTCTACATAGTCTCTTAGCCAACCACATGTCTTCCCGGTGACAAATTGGTCCTGGCCCATCATTTGCAATCTTTTTGTTGGTCTGCTTTCTGCTTGCTAGGAGCATAGCCTCACTCGAGATGGTGGTGTTGACCGTAGCTTAGAAAGCAGAGCCCCCCCCTTCTATCGTCGTCGTCGTCATCGCGCTTCCAAGACGGGGGAGGCGTCGGGGCGTGTGAGGGACCGTTCATATGGGTCCGCGGATGGCTGAGCCATGGTTGGGCTTGGCATGTCATCAAGACTTTTTGCTAGAACAAGACTGAAAGTCCATTATGTCCGAGAGGCAAGAGGCGGGCGTATCAGTCACTAAGTGGGACTGTGGTTCTAGTATAGACAGTTTCTCGTTTCTGTTCTCTCCAAGCACGTGGCTGACGGCGCTAAAGCGTTGGTGTATCGGTGAACTCTACACTTACGCACTGATGAGAGGATCGAATCTGCGTGTGTGTGGCAAGACTGGGAGAGACCGCCGGCTTGTAACGCTGCTTTCTGAGATGGTGCGCAAGCCAAAGAGGCTAGAGGGAGTCGTGTTGTTGGTGTCGGGTTGTTAGAGCTCCTTGGCCGAGAGTTGAGACGGATGATCGAGATGGTGTGCGCACGGAAAGAGTCTGACGCCCATTCCTTGTGAGCTGACAGTTGGACTGCTTTCCCAAGGAGAGCTCGTCGTATCAAACAATCCATCTGCATGTTAACGTAGCTATGGTCCACTTGAAACCCGGCATCTACGCCCAACCGCCCTGTTCTAGCACGAGTCGCCGGCCTAATCACCATGTCACCGGCCGTCGTGTAATCGTCGGACGGTGCGCCAGGTCGAGGTCCTTCCCTTTCGTGAGCACTTGCTCTACAGGGAAGTGGGAGACGACATTCAGATGAACATGATCCCAGTAAACTGGGTGGTGGAGAAGAGAGGTCATATTCAAGCAAGCCTCCCCTCGGCAGGCGTCCCCACGGCCAAGGAGAGGGGAGGACGGCCCAGAAACTTGGCATTCAAGATTTGCGGCAAACGCAGTGCCGTGAGCGTTCGGAAGCAGTTTGATACCCAACGCGTGGCTTGGGGAGGAAGACTGGGGGGAGAGGGTGAGAGCAGACCCGGGAGGCCTCTCTGATACCGCTTCTTCATCAAGGCTCTCGAGGTAAGTTTGTCGATTATTCAGCGATGCAGAGGATCCCGCTAGTATGTTTGGTGGTTGGTCGTGGTGTGACATGCAAAGCCACCCAAAGGATGGGGTTGGACGCGCAATCCCGTGGACCAAATGCTTTGTTGATTTGCGCAGGTTCGATGTGTGCAGTCCACATTTGCATGTTTGTTTGTACTATGTAGGTACGGCTGCCGGACTGACGGTATCGGACGTAGAACGGCTCTTAACCCCGGTTCAGAGGGCTGTGAAAGGCAGGGAAGATTGAAGTTGGTCCCCTCTGGAAATCCAGAAAAATCCAGACCGTCTGATGTTTCTTGACTCGAGATAGAGGGGGCGATTGGTTCGGTCGATGCCGGGCAACTTTGAGTTTTCCTGACCCATCCACCCTCGTCCCTTGTACGCGGGAAGTCTGTCGTGTCTGATGCTTCGGCCGGTCCATTTGGGAGTCGGGTCATTGAGCTGAGAGACTTCGAGTTGAGATGAGCGTCAGTCCGTGTCTTGACGGGATTGTCTCAAATGCGGCGCAGCACGTAAACGGCGAAATCGCACAGTGATGAGCAGACTAGTGTGCTCATCATCAACAGAACCGTTTGAAGAGGTACGACGAGTCTCGAAAAGAGAGACCGGTGACATCGGAGAACAGATTGAGTTTAGCGGCCGCGACCTTGCAAGTCGCCCGTCAGACAACCTTAAGCCAAGCATGCTCAGCCCCTCCGAGGTTTGCCCCCCAGTTTTCTAGCTAACGGAGGGAGACGTAAGCTCACAATAAGCTTACCCTTGGAGAAGAAGCAAGACAGACACAAGACCATTCCATTCGTAGGGTATCCGTACCGACACACGCAAACTGACAGGAGGAGGAAGAAAAAGCCAAGATATGGTTGGCGTAGGTACTTCGGTACAGTCGAGGATCCACAGGTCTGTTGCCCAGAAACCGGGTCGTTTGGTGCAGTTTACATGGTGTTTAATCGATCGTTGCTGCATGAGCGTGTGTCGATGATTGTTGGCTCGGGTCCAAAGGGATCTCGACGTTTTCAGATCTATACAAAAGAGAGGGCAAACCCCTTCAGATTCCCGAGACTCCAGTCTACCTCTTACAGCATTCTCGACGAAACCACTTGGGAGCCCTGAGTAAAGTTTGGCTCATTGGCCGAGAAAGCACACACACCCTTTTGCCTCTTTGCGAACCGTCAATACCCTGCCCAGCGTGCCACTGGGTCCTTGAAACACCAAAGCCGGAAAGGAGGCGCCTGTCCAGACACAGGAGCAGAAGCCGCGACTAGGCCAAGTGTTTGGGGCTAGGAGGAAAAGGTACACAGCCTGTCGATATCGGCCGTCGCTAAGAATAGTTTACGTTTTGGGGGATTGGGATTGGATGCTGAGGGAATGTCAACCCAGTCTGCAAGTCGCTGACATGCTGCTTAGAACAGGACAGGACACCCTCAGGCCTTCTCAACCTCCCCGCTCCGTTGCCCCTCTGGGCATCCCTTCGCATTCGTGGTTCTCGACTGCAACGGCTCCCCCTTCCTGTCGTCGCTGCAGCCCAGACCGGGACAGTGTCAGAGTACTTTTGAGGAAGATCTTGGTTTTCCTTTCCCGATCGCTAGGGTCCCCCCTCGCGCGGAAGTGCACTGAAAAGATCTGGATTGATCTGGTGTGCGTTCTCATACGGTACGTTGGAGCGAGTTTATTTTCCTGCAACACTGAACCATTGCTTGCATATGTCGGTCAGCGCCATGAGATGAACTATCGTGTGAACATGACCCGTCATAGCCAGCCGGTGCCGGCGGGTGCGTCGGAGCTTCAGTGGTTACTGGCTAGTGTGCTGCGTACGCACCACAGCAAGCGGCTGGCCGGGTTACGGGCGGCGGGCTCCTCGGCACTTCTCTTTCGTCTATTTCTTTTGCCCGTGTCTACCAGACCAAGAGAAGCGTCACGAGAGTGCGAGCGAGCGGACACAGAGCCCGGCGTAGCGCCCGCGCAGCATTAGTGTTGGTCAACTGGTGACCCGGGGACAGGCGATGGGGGGGGGGGGGGGTCGACCGGGTCGCAGAATTCGAATGGCTTGTCAACAACTATACTAACAGTGAAACAGGGACGCAAAAGCCGAACCCTCCAGAGTCCAAATCTCACCCCATTTCGGGACAGTCGTTTACTTTACGATAGAGATCCTTACCGAGCCACTGAACAGGTGGGCCACTTTCGCAGGTCTGCCAGGCTTTTCTGCGGGTAGTTGCTGTGCAGGGTACCTGTCAGCACCTGATTAAGGTACCGGGGCCGTGTCCCAGCCCCCATAAGGATACTTCGCCATTGGTGTTGCCACTGCCGCGTCGCCGAGTAGCAGTAGGCCAAGAGCTACCAAGCTCGCCCAGCCCGCCTTTGGAATCCACAGCAACTTGAGCGCTCCAATACAGTTGGCCCACGCCCCCGTACCAAGAGATCGTGTTGCGCAATCCACCGTTCATCCGCGCGCACTCACTTCGCTGCCAGGAGACACGCCTAACCCCTAACGTCGTCCACACTCCCACTCGCACTCACTGCCACTGCCACTGGCGGCTCCAACTCCCGGACTTTCCACCTTCTTTCCCGTCCACCACCGCCACTTCTCCATTCGTTCGTTCTTGTTATTACTACTTTCCCCTTGTTAACTGCCCTTTCTTTCGTCATCTGTTGTTTATTCGCGTTTTGGGAAGAAAAGAGCTCCCCGGCTCCAAGATATCGAGGGTTTCTGGCTGGTTCACGACGACCACACGCAAATCCCCCCCTATTCGCAGCGCTTACGCAACACCACAAGTGAGAGGCCTCCTCGAGCCTCACCCCGTTTGCGGGGACCTCACCACACATCATGGTTTCCTTTCGGACCATAGCCGCTGCCTTTGCCGGCCTTGCTGCGTTTTCGCAGGAAACACTAGGTAACATGCCCACGGGATAGAGAGGAGAGAGTCTGGGATTAACGCATTGCAGCACACTCTACGCAGCGGAACCCGTTGAAGTACGTGACCGTCCTCGAAGATGCCGTCTTCCACTCCCCTTCGCAACATTGCCACGCCCTGTCGCACTTCGACCTCACTTTCGCCCTGCACGACAAGCAGCAGGAAATCCGTCTAGCGCTGGAACCGAACCACGACATCCTCCACAACACCCTGCAAGTGAACTACATGGGCAGCGACGGCAAGATCCACACCACAGAGACGGTCGATCGGTCGGAACACCGCGTGTTCCGAGGAAAGGCGTTTGTACGGCCCGAGGGGCGACCCGACGATTGGAGCCACGCCGGGTGGGCTCGAATCACGGTACACCGAGACGGCGCCAACCCCATTTTCGAGGGCGCTTTTCGGATTTACGACGACCACCACCGCATCCAGACCGGAGCCAACTACCATGCGCGCAAGCACCGCGAAGACCCCGACGCTCCGAGCAGGCAGAACCCCGATGAGTACATGGTCGTGTGGAGGGATTCGGACGTCATCGAACACTGGACCGACAGGGAGGACTTGAAGAAGAAGCGGGAGGTTTTCGGCCGGTCTTCGTGCAACTCGGACAGCTTGGACTTCAACAGCGACTACAAGCTCTTTGACGCACGGGATCCCGATCCTCTGCAGTCCGTGTCATCCAACTCTCTCTTCGGACGTTCCATCTTTGGGAGGCAGACGGTTGACGGCAGCACCGGCAACAACGGCGCTGGCGTCAACCTCGTGTCCACCATCGGACAAACCGCCGGCTGCCCGACGACGCGCAAGATTGCGCTGCTGGGTGTCGCCACCGACTGCACCTACACGGCCGCTTTCAACTCGACCCAGGCTGTCAGGCAGAACATTATCGATGTGATCAACTCCGCGTCCGAGGTGTACGAGAGCACCTTCAACATCTCGCTCGGAATCCAGAACCTGACCATCAGCGACGCCAACTGTCCCGGCCAGGCCAGTTCGACTGCACCCTGGAACGTTGCCTGCAGCAACAGCGTTACGATTACGGATCGCCTGAACCTGTTTTCCGCATGGCGTGGCAAGTCCGACGACACCAACGCCTTCTGGACGCTCATGAGCACCTGCGGTACCGACTCCGCCGTCGGCCTCGCGTGGTTGGGACAAGCCTGTATCGATGGAGCCCAGACCTCGGGCAGCGGCAGCAACAACGAGACCGTTGCCTCGGCAAATGTCGTGATCCAGACGCCGAGCGAGTGGCAGGTCGTCGCTCATGAGGTCGGCCATACATTTGGCGCCGTGCATGACTGCATGGACACAACCTGCAGCAACGGTGATTCCGACATGCAAAAATGCTGCCCTCTGAGCTCCGGTACCTGCGACGCCGGCGGCGCCTACATTATGAACCCTTCGACTGGCAGCGGCATCCGCTCTTTCTCGCCCTGCAGTATTGGCAACATCTGCTCTGGCCTCCAGCGTGGCTCGGTCAAGTCGACTTGCCTGGCGAACAACCGCGACGTAAACACCATCACCGGAAGTCAATGTGGTAACGGCATCGTTGAGGCCGGTGAGGAGTGCGATTGCGGCGGCACTAGTGGCTGCGGTAGCAACAGGTGCTGCAACCCTACGACGTGCAAGTTCACCACAGGTTCCAGCTGTGACCCGGCCAACGAGGACTGCTGCAACGGGCAATGCCAATTTGCCTCCAACGGCACCGTTTGCCGTCAGAGCACCGGCTCCTGCGATCCCGAGGAGACTTGCAGTGGTTCGTCGTCGACCTGCCCCAGTGACGTGCACAAGGACGACGGTGACGCGTGTGGTAACTCGGGCGAGGGCCTTACGTGTGCCTCCGGCCAGTGCACTTCTCGCGACCAGCAGTGCCTGACCGCCTGGGGATCCCGCACCAACTCGAGCTCGGTGTCTTCTTGCAACAGCGGCAGCTCGGACTGCATGATCTCCTGCAACGTGCCTAGTATCAGCAATGCCGCCTGTGTCACGATGAATCAAAACTTCCTCGACGGAACGTCATGCACGGGAGGCGGCAAGTGCTCCAACGGCCAGTGTAAGGGCTCCAATGCCGGTAGCGAAATATGGGACTGGATTCAGAACAACAAGGGTATCTTCATACCCGTTGTCATTGTTGTCGGCCTCCTGGTCCTCATAGTCTTGTTCAGTTGCATTTGCGGAGCGTGCCGGAGGAGCAGGAGCCGGACCCGGGCCAAGCGTCTACAGGCGGTTCCAGTGCCGCCAATGTCGAACGGCAACGGCGGGTGGAATGGCTACGGGGGTGCTTGGAGCAACCCCAACATCCCTCCACCGCCGCCGGCCGCGACCCGTCCTGGTGGCCCTCCGTCCTACCCGGGCAGCTACCAAGACGGGTACCAGAATGGCGGTTGGGGAATGAACAGGACTCAGAGCGCCAGGTACGCCTAAGGGGTGACCTGGACGGTTCAAGAGGAGGAACAGGGACAACGGTGCCTTGGATAGACCGGAATATTGCATTACTCGGCGTTGGTGGTGTTCTTTTTATCATGTTTCTGGCTCTCAAAAGCCCCCACCCGGGCTGGGACGGTTGGACAGTCCAACAATTGCATATCTGCACATTTTGCACGACGCTGGCCTCAATTTGGACAGCCGTCATCTATCTTGCGTGTAATTATCATGACGACTACAGTCAAATACCCTGCGGATACCTACCTACCTCTAGAGACGGTAAACAGGAACATAGCTTAGGTCAGCTGGCTGATCCGGTGCGGACGCCAGTGAGATCATCACTCACAATTCCTTTCATATATCGATATCATCCCTCGTTTAATTCATGTACTCCTGTGGAGTGGCTTGACCTGATGAAGCTCGTAATTGCTGTTGACACATGCGACCCCTCGATTTCGTTTCTCATTGTTCCTGACCGAAAAGAATAACCTTGACAGCGACCGCCGTCCTGAAGAGCAAACCAGTACCAAAGTCATCTGGACTGTCGTCGTCGACACGTCCCATTCCCAAACTCGATGCCGAGTACAAGTCCCAAAACTCCTATCCGTGTTGATTCGTTACCCCGAACCCGTCTTCCCGCAAACCGTACATCAAACGCCCCTGATACGGGAGATCTCAACCCGAAAGACCTGGATCGGGTCACGCGTCAGTGACGACCCATGCGCTCGCCGCCGGCGCTCCTCCGGCGCGGGTCCCGCCGCGAGGAGGGCGCGGCCTTGCGGGGGTCGGCCGGCTGGATGACCGGCTCCTCGTCGAAGCCGCAGAGCATGCGGGTGAAGTAGAGGCGGGTGCCGGGGATGCTCTGCGTCGCTGTCAGCAAAGGCTCGTGGACGACCAGGGACGCCCGCCCGTGCATGGTGTCGTGAGGACGGACAACAAAAGGGAATGGTGGTGATGATGGGAGGGGGGAAACTCACGTCTCCGCGACTACACGCGTACATGGCCAACCTCTCCGGGTCCTCGAGAACAGACACGGCCCAGAGCTTCTGCCGCCTGACCTCGTGCGAGTCGCCGTCGCCAACACCTCCCGCCGCCGCGCCTCCTGCCATGGCACCCCCGTGGGAGTGCCCGTGGCCGTGTGCCGGACCGAGGTGTCCCAGGCGGCCGACGCCGCCGCGCGACGGCGAGTCCACGCTGTCGAACTCGAGGTCCGAGTCCGACGGGCTGTCGCGCGGGGAGTACGGGTCCTTGCCGCGGGCCTGGCGGTCGCGCATGGCGGGCGTGAAGGACGGCGGGGCCGACGAGCCCGCCGCGCCGGGCCGCGGGGCGGTCGAGGAGGACGAGGAGTGTTGCGGGGAGGGGAAGTAGGGCCGCTGGGGGGTGTAGTAGGGAGCCGACATTTCGGGAAGCGCGCGCGGGGCGTGAGAGGCGGCGAGAGAGGTTTGGTGGTTCGAAGATGAGGCCGGAGGGGGTGCCTGTGAGATTGAGACGAAGGCGCGCCTTGTGGGGTGGGGTGAGGTGAGGTTATGATGAGAGCGGTGACGCGCGAAACAGCCGCTGCTTGCGCGATTCGTTTCCTTCACGCCGGAGCTCTCGAGACTTTCGCAAGACGAGACTGTGGGAATCCCTGATCCTTCTCCTTCTGCTCGCGCGGGCTCCTGTACGACGTCTCGAGTCGCGGAACAATACCGTTGACCTGGCCTCCCCTGGTGTCGGCCGCGTCGAGGTTTGGTGACAATGGGATTATCGGAATGCGCACGGGTGAAAAGGGTGCTGTCGGGGGGTCGGCGGGTTCGGTTTGACGTGGGGTGGTGGTGCAGACGACACGAGGGGCGGGGCGGGGTTTCGCGCGGTTGGAGGGGAGGAGCCGTGTGTGGCCCCCCTTCCATTTAGTGTCCTCGGATCCGATTCGACGGTTTGCCAGCGCTTTGTGTGCGTGATACCCGGCGGTGTCTTGGGCTCGCGTTTCCCGACCAACGAACCCCGCCCACCTTTTGGTCTCTTTGATAGATACTACACAAGCGTTCGGAAAGGCTGGCGAGATACCATGGGTTTGTGTATTGTGTCCTGTAGGCACGCTAAGATCGATCGCTTTTCGGTTCCAGATTACTCCGAACCTCCCTGGGAGCCGTATCAAACGCCACCACCGCGGTCCCAGGCTGATGACTCTTAAAACAAACTGGTCTTCCGCCAGCCTAACCGCCCCTCTCGGGTGCCCGAAATGCCCTCCGAGGCGCAGCCAGGAACGGCGGCAACCTCTCTTCCTCTCACCCCGTTACACACTACTCATCTGTCCTATGACTTGAAGGCCACTTCTGTTGCCAAACTAGATACGACCAAGACGGAGCTCATAGACCATTCCTTCCCTTGCCTGCTTACGCCTCTCCATAATGTATGAACTTTGAACTGGGCAAAGTGAGAAAGACAAAGGCGAAACCCAAGTGACATCTGTACATGTCATCAGACTCTAAAGGTGATTCGCACAAACTACTTAGACACCGGAGCATCCTTTGTTGCACCCCTGGCCAAAGGCAAGTTCACTCATCGAAAAAGCAACGAACAGTCGTCAAGTCGTAACCCGCTTTCTTCATATCGGTTGGTATATACAGGCATATTGTACAACGCGCTGACCCTGCGAGTGCCAAGTAATGTATCCCTCCCCTCTCCCGCTCCCGGACACGAAACCCATCGAGTAAATAAAAAAAAGCATTCGACCGAAAAGAGGAAGACAACCGAATCATCTACCACAGCGGACTCTAAACCAACGCTGACTCCAGTGCTTCTTTCCAGAGGCTACGTTGTGTGAGATGACGACGATATGCGTATGCAAGATGGCAGCCGGCTTCTCCCCGAACCCCACCAGCGAGGATTGCATGGTATCCCCTGTAAACAACACCGCCGCGACGCCGGAAACTGCAGATAACTTTGATTGATAAATGTGCGACACGGGCTGTCCTATGCGAATGGCCTCGTGTGGCGGACATGAAGGCGCCTGCCTCGACCTCGAGGATTCCAGTCTTGTATCAGTAGACCGGCGATATCTAATATCTAACACCCCATTTGGAATGCTTCGAGCGATATGAATGAGTGCAAAGAGCACTCTATGCCGGATTCTGCTTATCGGCGGAAGTTGATGACAGCCAGCTGCGTCGGGTTAGGACTGGTTCACGATGGAGCGTCTGAAGATGACTTACTCTGCTGTTGGCTCCATATGCGAGTCTTTGTCCGTCCGCGTCCCAGCACAAACAATGTTCGTCCTCCTCCTCCGGCTCCGAGCTGGCCTTGGGGCTAAGCCAGCCAGGGTGTGGTGCTCTGCTCCAACTGGCCCTAGGCATCGTATGCTCTCCGACCTTCCAGATGAGAATACGGCCGGCTGTGGCTCCAGCAATGAAGGCGCCGTCAGGGGTGAACGCGATGGAGACGATGGGAGATTCCATCGTCAAGATGGACTTGGCTTTTCCTGGCTCAGGGTCCTTGGCGTTAGATATGATGATGGCACAATCATCGCCTCCGGATGCGATTAAACGCTCGTCTTCCGGAACATTCGAGTCCTCGGGAAGAGGTTGCCACTGCACAGCTGTGATAGCCCCAGAATGGGCCGTTATCGACAGCCGTTGACCGTTCTCATCCCAAAGCTAAATGAAAGGTTGAGTCAGCCGAACTCTCGCAGCACAGGCGTCTCAGAATACATACGTCCAGGATACCCTTGTCGCTCGCGGTGGCGGCAAGCTTTGAGCGCCAGTCATAGACAACCTGGGTGAAGGTGTCGTCTTCACGGCTCTCGAGCTTCTTGTTCGGCACAATTGACGTCTCGGTGCACTGCAATGACAGCATCACGTCGCCGCCGGTCAAGAGGAATTCGGTTTCGCTGGTCCATGCGGCATCCAGCGGCCAGTTGAGCAAGTCGTGGTTCGGCAGGAAATATGACAGCGTGTTGGAGGTGAGGGAGTGGTAGACGGTGACGAGCGCGCCGCCGTTTCCGTTGCCATTGCTGTTGTCGGGTGCAATGGCCAGAAGCGCTGCATCACTCGGGCTCCAACGGAGCTTGATGACAGGAGGGTCCGAAACGTCGAACTTATCAATATGCGAACCGTCCTTTGCCCAGATGTGAACCGATGCCTTGTCGCCATGCTCAGTGGCGATAGCAATGGCCGTCCCACCCCAGTTCCAGGCGAGCTGGCCTACCGTGGCTGTCTTGGGTGTCTCGTCGTCGATGAGACTGTGAAACGGGCGGTGGACTCCGTGCACGTGACCGTCGGGCTCGGGAGCTGGGGCAGGCGTCATTGTGCTTGAACGTGAGACGGTCCAAATGCGGGCTAGCGCATCGGTTCCAGCAGCCGCCAAGATGGATGGGTCCTTGGGGTTCCACTCGCAGCGCAACAAGATGGGTGCGTTTTCGCCGTTGGCTGGCGAGGGCGAGGCTCCGGGGCCGCTTGCACTTGCAGCAGCATTCACAATCGCCGTCGTCGGGGCGCCGCCGTCCTGAACGCTGTTGGTGTCACCGGCGTTGCTGTTGGTAGTGGTGGTGGTGCTGTCATCGGGCATTAACCGCAAAAAGGTGGTTTCGGGAGCGAGTTCCTCGACTTTGTCGACCTGCGTGCCCTGCTCGGGACCATCTGTTCTCGGAGTGGGCGTCGGAGCTTGTTCGCCCTCAAGGGGCGACGGATAGGCGTGGTTGTTGTCGCCATGGCTGTCTAGCTCCATGGGGTCCGTGGCTGCATCCGCCCCGTTTGTGCTTTCGTACCCATTGCTGAGCCTGGGCCGCTTGCTGGGTGAGCCGCCATTCACCATGTGCTGTTGTGACCGGCTGTCAAATTGGCGTTTCCGAGTGTTTTCGACCTCCATCTCTGTGTCGTCCACCTCGCCATCGGCGTCCTCGTCCTCCTCGACCTTCTGAGGCGGTTGAGCGATCAATGGCCCAAACAACCCCACCTGCAGTGCTTCGGCCGCAGCCGCTGCATCTGGAGGCACCTGCACGCGCAAAGGGAAAAAGTGTCAGTTTGCCAACGTTCGCACGCTTCCACACACACACACTCTCTCTCTCTCACCCACCCACACGTCACAGACTCGGGCTGCATCGGCTGCTCACGACGCGGAGGGGGGAGGAAGAGGAAAAGCAGCCATGGCCGGGGAGTGGATCAACGTACCAATTTCTTCGCATGCTCTCTCTCGAGGGCATGGTAGCAGAGGCCCTTGTTGATGACGGACACCAATGCATGACTCTTGACGTGATTTGCGAAATCAAAATGGCGATGAGGCTGCTGAATGTGCCATTCCTTCTGGAACTTGGCTGCGGTTTCTCGGTAGTCTGCAATCGTCAGTGAGAAAAAAAAGCCATGGCCCACCACCAGCTGTCGCTGGCTGTACCCAGACGGTCATCACGTACTGCCTTCCAAGAGATACCTGTGGACCGAGTCGACGTTAGCAATGCCGAGAGACGGAAAGGAGAGGCCGTCCCTCTCGAGAGTCTCAATCCACGAGAAGGACGAAGCCGCAGGGCGTGAGGTGAGTGAGGCGCGCGATTGTGTGTGTGATGGTGCGCCGGGTGCGGGTGAGACGCGAAAAAGGGTGAACTCACCTCCAGACGAGGAAGTTGACTCTGTCCGAGTCGAGGTACTCCTTGGTGACCATGCCGATGCCGCGAAGTGCCGCTGTGGGCGGCGTGATTGAGATCAGTTCGTTACGGGGGACTCTATCGTGGACTCAACGATCAGTCGTTGGCGGGCGCGTTTTCCGGGGGCGTCGTCGAGGGCGAGGGTGAAGCGGTTTTGCAGTCGTCGATTCGAGATGAGAGGAAAGATTGAAGATTGAGGAAGCCCGCAAGAGTGGATGAAATGGAAGGATGGGCGAATCTGAATCTGGCGGTACGTAGGCAAGGTACCTTGTTTAGGCGAGACCAGGCGTGAGGCGTGGCGCTAGCGCCAGCAGCCCAGTTGGATTCAATGGCGGACACTGACTGGGCTAGCGACTGAGGTAGGGGACTACCAATGACTGGGCCGGGGGGGGGAGGGGAGCAAGAAGAGAGACAGCACTGCGACTGGGACATGACGGGATTGGCACACACGCCTTTTCTCGCTCTTTGCGTGTCCTCCCTCTCTCTCCCCTCCGCATTGCACTCTGTGCCGAACTTGTGGTGTGCAGCACATGGTGGATTGAAGTAAGTGGGATGGCCATGGCACTGGCACTGGCATTGGCACTGGCATTTGCAGCAGCCAAACCACCGCCCACAAGTCCGTACCGCCATTGAGCACTTCTTGTCCTTCTCCATCTGCGTCTCCACGTGAGGTACCTTTCCGTTCGGCCTTCCGCAGCCTCCATCCCCATCTCCTTCGGTGCGGCGATACGGTGATGCAGTTGCAACGCGCACACATGCACACCTCGCACTCTTCTCTCACCCTCTCACACTCTCACACTCTCATCCTTTCTTACTCTCTTGCTCACACACACGCACACACACACACACACACACGCATTCGAGTCGCTGTCGGATAAGGAGCGGCAGGGAATCCATCGTAGGGAAAGGAGGGGGGAAAGGGACCATCCTCAGGCCCCTGGACCCCGGTCGATGCTTTGAAAGTCCCAGGGAAGACTAATGAACGAACGAGCGCAGCCAGCATCAGCCAGATACGAATCTTGGAGACTCCCATCAACTGGGACGGGAGCTGGAGGAACAAGCATACCCAAGGAAAGAGTACGTACCGACCATGTCGGACGGGTGTGGAGCCGGCCCAAAGTGCATGATCCAAGGTACTTAACCTTCAGCGTACCTTTGGGGCCGTTCTTCCAAGTGCTCCCGGAGCCAGCCAGCATGTATGTAGTAGCGTAGCGTCGGATCAAAAGCCAACGGACGTGACGAGAGGGCAGGCAGACAGGCAGGCAAACAATTCTTCTTTCAATGTCCATTGTTTGAGGGAGTGGCCTTGATCACCATTGCCTATCCCCTTCGGATAACTCTCAGCCCTCTGGCTACATCTCCGCATGCAGACCAACTGGACTGGCCCACAAGAGCTACAGTTTGCCCCTTGACCTTCTTTTCCATCATCGTCGTCGTCGTCGTCGTCGTGGTGTATGCCAGCGTTAGGGGGCCTGTGATGCACTGTACTACTTGTGCATGGGCATGGGGCAGAAGGTGCGGAAAGGCTTCGAGAAACCGACAATTCTCTGCTAATCCCGTGGTCCCGGCCATCAATTTGTTGTTGTGGTCCTTTGGATTTGGGGGGGGGGATGTTTGGGGCTGCAACTCGAAATACCAGGCCGAAAAGACAGGGTTCCTGGAAGAGCCACATTTCGAGGACTTGGAAGGTGGCCCTGACCACACACAGTCACAATGCCGCCCCTTGCGCCTGCTCCGCCTGAGGTGAGGTACCTTGCCGTACAGTATTACCTTGGCCATGGAAAACCTCAGTACAGTGCCTGGGTTGCCTGACCTGCCTGCGTGCTTTTTTCCTATCTCTCTCTCTCACTCTTTCGATCAGAAGGTACAAAGAGGGGGGGGTAAGCGGGAATAGCGCGCCGCTCGCTTCTCGCTGGGCGTCTCCGCGCCGTGATGCAATGCGAACGTGACCGGGAACTCGGCCGGACACAAGTCAGGATAGCTTCGTGTGTGGCCATACTTGACAACGATCGTGTTCCCACGTCTCACGGCTAGGGAGCGACTGTCTCTTTCTTCTGACCACCGCCGACCGGGCAATCCAGTAGGTAGGCATTGTGTATGTATCGACACCTCGGCCTGCGTGACCGCATCAGAAGAAAGGAAAAACTCGATCGTTTCAGGGGTCCAGAACAAGCAAGACAATGTGGGTGCCAGGCTCGTCCTGACAGGCCGGCCGACAGCTGGAGTGGCTGGAGGGCTGGCGACGTTGAACTTTGAGGTAAAAAAGGTACGGAGCACGAGTACAGTCGAAAGATACATTGAAAAGTACCTGCAGCGAAGTGCGATGCACGGATTGGCTGGCTGCCACCTGGGACTTGAAATGTCGAGGACCCCCCTCGAAACCCGCCTTAGGTAAGGCAGCTCCCCAGTTTCTTCGACCAGTCATTGGGAAAACCCGAAAACCCCCAGTGCCTTTATCCCGGGCCTGATCTGCTGTTCAAACTCTGACTCTGCCGTCCGTCATGTCTGCCAGTGCACACGCTCGCCGCAAGTCGCTTTCGTTGCATTTGCGCCAATCGAATGCAGTTTCCTGTGTCACAGCTGGTGACCTGCCTCGTGCTCCGGCATCCCCCCTTGTATCGTAGTCGATGATGCCGTTGCCATCCCCACCTCATCGTTCGGGGGACTTGGGTAGAAGAGAGAGGGAGAGAGACAGGTCCACCGCCGGAAACAGTCTCACTGTCCTGAGTCTTGACTTTCGAGGTTTCTGGCCCCCAGCGGCAACCATAAAAAGCCAAAATGGCACAATTAAAGCAGGGGACACACGCGGAAGCGACACCGCAGAGCCAGGCTTCGGAGAGGGCAGACAAGACAAGCACCAGGGCCGGCACCAGCACCGGACCATACATGCTTGTCTGGCGTACTGCTGTGTCTTGACGTCTTGCACCCAACCATCTTTGTGATTGCAGCACGGCCTAGCCTGCATGCACAAATCGACACGGTACGTACCCATCCTTTTTCTTTCCTTTCTTCTTCTGATTTTTGCCCCATGCGGCCATCGCCCTAGAGGCTAATGCCGAGAGAGGGCCGCGCCTCTTGGGGCTGCAGCCCAGATGGACAGCGGTTTGTCGTCTGTTTCCAATTCTTACCCGTCGTGTACGTACCTCGAAACCTTGACTGGCAAGGCAAGGTACGGTGCCGAGTGGGGGATACAAATCATGACAGCAGCAAGCTGGGGGAGAGCCCAAGGTCGGAGTCGGAGGAGACGGCCTCCCTCTGCAGGGCTGCTGTCGGAAGCGATTCCATCGAAAGGGAGAAAAGCCATCGTCGTTGTCGATTCGAGACTCGTCAATCTTCCGGCTCGCTCCTCCGCTCTCACTATCCACCACCACCTTCCTCTCGTCTGCTCGCGAGGTCATCTCTTGTGTGTACGTGGCACTGCCCGTCAAGGGGCCTTCCCTGGCGGGAACCGCTGGTTGCGAGGCGCCTGTGGGTGGGTGTGGACAAGGATGTGATGGCTGCATGGCCTTCGATCTTTAATAGCTCCGGGGACTTCTTCAGGGCCCCCTGCCACCGCCTGTCTGTGACCACTCGTCGCTGGCCAGTCACACCGGCACATCAGTCCAAGCCGAATGGGACCTTGTTTTGTGGTCAAACTTCCTCCCGTCAGCGTTGGCCAACGTTTTGTCGTTCGGAAACGCCCCTGGGGAATGGTACATGAAGGACGCTCACACACATAGACCACTCCTAGGCGGCATGCTGGCAGCACGGACTCAGTTGATACTGGCGCTGTTGCTCGTGCTATGCCTGTGCTGATGCTGATGCTCATGCTGATTCTGCGTTCCGAGACCGTCTAATCAATGGCTAAATGCATCCCAACGCAATGCCGCCGCAAGGTCTGGGGTATTTTGATGACGAGGGCTGGGGTTCGTCGGCCCTCAGCCGCCAGCCGCAACCTGGGCGAGTTGACAGCCGTTGCACCGGTGACAGGTGATCGATTTCGTGGTGGTATTTCTTCAAATTGTCAGTCTTTTCCTGTGGCTCAATGATGCCATGGCGAAAGCAACGGCGTCTCCTTCCCAGCCGACCGAGCCAGCCTAGTCAAGCGACGAGCGATCTGGCACTTCTTCTGGTGGTCTTAGGGCGAGCCGTCCGAGGTTTTGCGGCACCGTCCGAAGGCGTCCAGGGGCCTTGCTCCCGAGTCAGTTTTCCCGTCAGGACACACTCACCCTCAATCGCTCCCTCGCCGAAGCTCCCATTGGATTGCGTCGTAGAAGGCATATCTTGTCGTCCGTTGCAGCATTCCTCGAGACCTTGTCGGCATGGTCCATAAGCTTGACTATGCGAAAGCAAAACAAACAAGTTCTTCCGGTCGTCGCGAGGCCGGCGGCACCTGTGGGAAAAGGTGGACAAGCGGCTTCTCGCTGTGGTTGGCACGGCCGGGCTGGGCTGGCGTTCAACCGAACCAAAAGTGCCTTTGGGAGCCCTGCAGGGATGGGACCACGAGATCTCCCCGTTTCGACCGCATCGAAGACTTGTCGGATCCACCAGTGGAACACTCCCACGCCCCCCTCCCAACCCGTTCATCGCCCTGCAGATGATTGAAAAACTCTGGGGCCTGTTTGTGCTTTCTGTGCGTCGCTGCTGCTGCTGCTGTGTCAACACCGAATCAACCGAAAGCCGGGCTGTCGACGAAAGAATCCTATTGTTAGAGGCACCCGCTCGCCATTGATACATGGCATGCAGGAAAACGCATCACAGAGGCACAAGAGGTTGTTCGACAGGAACGTGGCTCGAGGATACGTACCTCAGCTGGGGGCGAGCAAGCTGCCCGCTCGTGTCATTTTTGCTGGGGACCCGTCAAAATAGACCGCGGGACCCAATCAGTCCCGTATGCAATGGCCTGTGCGTCAAGCTTCACAGCTCCAGACCCCAAAAGGACTAGCCTACTCCTGATCCGCGGTGCGACTATAATCCGTGGTCGGGAGCTCCACTGAAACGACCCTGGGACGCCTTACCATTCTCGTCCAAGTGTCCCCTTGGGTGAGGCTCCAGGACCAGATATCTGAAGGGCAGAAACGCGAGCTTGTGCTGTCACGATCGCAACCTAAATGACCTGTTAACGTCCACCGCCCCGACCGGAAGCTGTCCTAACATGCCGCCTCGAATCAACATCCCGCCGGTCACCCGGGTACTTCTAGCTGTGCTCGTTGTGCAGTCGTTCCTTAGCGCTGCGATCCGCTATCGGCAATGGAGCGCGACGTCCGAGATCGTGATACCATACTTGACGCTCATCCCTCAGCTCTCCCTTATTTACCCGTGGACTTTCTTGACATCGACACTCGTCGAGAACAACATCTTCACACTCGGCATTGCCTGTGTCACCATCTACCAAGGAGGTAGATACCTGGAGAGAGCTTGGTCGTCGGCGGAGCTGGCCAAATTCGTCGCCATCACTGCTCTGATCCCGAATACCTTGACCTTTGCGCTCATGATCATCTTCTTTACCCTGACAAGAAACGAGCGCTGGACGTAAGTCGGAACAGTTCTCTACTCGAGCTCTCAGGAAACTAATCAAGCGCCAAATAGACTGACCGTCATCGGCGGCACGATCCCAACGCAAATCTCCTTTCTCGTCGCATTCAGCCAGCTCGTCCCGGCGCACACCGTCACTCTGTTCCGCGGAATTCTTTCCCTTCGAGTTCCGAGATTCCCTCTGCTGTATCTAGGCATCGTCTTTGTCCTGTCTCTGACGCCGCTTCTGACGACCGCCTCCTTCTCCCTTGCTCTGAGCGGTTTCCTTACGAGCTGGACCTACCTGCGCTTTTACAAGACCGTCTTCCCCGACCTCGACTCCTCTCAGCCGACTTCCCTCCGGGGAGACGCCAGCGAGACCTTTGCGTTTGCCGAGTTCTTCCCCGCACCGGTGAAGCCGTTCGTAGCCACCGTCTCGGCCCAGATTTTCGAGGTACTGGTCGCGATGCGGCTATGCACCCCGTTCCCGGACAGCGGCCCCGCCGGACGAGGTAACAACTACATTCAGAGAAGCGCCCCCGGCGGCGCGAGGGCCGAGGCGGAGCGCAGAAGAGCGCTGGCACTCAAGACGCTAGACCAGAGGTTGCACGCAGCGACGGCTGGCAGCGCGGCGACCCGGTCCCCGTCACAACCCCCGGCGCAGCAGCCCACAGGCCCGACGGTGCATACGCAGCCGCAGCCCAACACGCAGACGGCCATGACCACCCAGCCAACTGCCATGCTGGGGGAGACAAACTACCACCCTGAACAGGACCCGAGCGAGAAATCTACATCGTGAGTCGTGCCTCGACTAGAGAGATCGGTTTTTTCTCACCCGGTCCTTGGGCCGGATTGGTGATTGGGACAGCAGGCAGCTGACGACGGATGGAAACGGCCGACGATGTACTCTTTATGTGTTGAATTAGGGTGACCTTTTTTAGTTTAATTCTGGGCTTTGTTTTGTCTGGCATTGGCGTCTACAGACGGATACCTTCAATGCGCGCGCGCGCGAGAGAGAGAGAGAGACGGGAGGTGGAGCGATATGAGCGGCGAGCTGGTGTTAGAGCAGCGTAGTTGGCCGTGGAGGTGTATTATGGTTCACCCAAAGGGCGGGTTTTTATTGGGAATGATGCATGTCTAGAAGAATCATGGTTCACTGTCCCTCGCCAGGCGCCGGATCATAAGACGTCTGCACGCTCTGTCCCGTCGTCCTCCCCACGTGTCTGTATCATGTCTCCGCCTCCCGGTCGACCTCGATCTGCCATCGTTGCTCCACCGGTACCCCGAAAGCAAAGGGGGAAGGGCCTTGTTCACTAGGCTCCGGTTCTTCGGGGCCGAAAAACGAACGAAAAGGGAGAGACGGTCATCTTTTTGGGCGGCTCTCGGACTGTTGTCATGTATGGCGACCCCTCGGACGTTGGTTCCCGGCCTCCTTTTCGCTTATTCCTCCTCCTGCTCTCCACCGTGCTGAACTGTAAGCGCCCTGTATGGAGTCTTTTTTCTTTCCAGTCGTCCCTTCCCGTCGTCGTTGTCGGGCCCTTTCTTCTTCCCCCAAACTGACACACGCGATCGCCGGTCCGTGGGGCGGCGGGTGCCGGTGCCGGTGCGGTGCGGTCGGAGCTCCACGCCCCCTTTCCCTCCATCCACCCTAGCAGATCTGGGAAGGGGGCAATCGGGAGAAAGGGTGGAACACTCTCGTAGGTATGTGTGCGAGACTCGTGCAACTTGACAAGTGAGCGGTGTTGCTCAGAGCCTCCTCCCGCGCGGAATTACTGGCGGCTGGAGGCTAGCGCTCGCGACCGGCCCGAATTGGCTTTCGAGACCCAAGGACTCTGCTGGCCTGGGAGCAGAGGGCGTGATGGATGACGCACAGCACCGGCGGCGGTTGTCATCGACAGGTTTCTTGTAACGCCTGCGATCAAACTGCACAAGACCGAACAAGAGCAGCGTGTGCACCGCCAACCTTCTGGCGCTTCACCACATCGGCCTGGGTATCAGGTCCACTGCACCTCACGATTGGGAGTTGTCTAGTTTGCGCAAGACAGGACCCGGGGAACTAGCTAGCATCACTAGGTCGAGAGCCTAGGCGGGCACGAGATTAGCCATGGCGCCCATCAATCTGTTTATATCGTATGCGGCTGCCTCGAAGCCTTTCCCAGCCCGTGCTCCGCCGCCAGTCTGGCGACCACGATTTGCGGGAGCGCGTCCCCGAACACGTCGGGGGGAAGACGTCAAGAAAGAAGATGCGCCCTCTGTCTCGCCCTTTCCCTCGTCCTCCCCCCTTTACTTTCCAGTTCTCTTCCTTTTTCTCTGCCTTCCATCTCGTCCTACCCGTCCGTCCGTTCGCCTCACAAAGGGTCCGTGACCCGCGTTCTTCAGTGCGTGCTCATGCCCCGCCTCCATTCCGACATCCGGAACGTCTTTTAACCCAAAGTTGAGATCGCAAAGTCACGAGGGGGTGTGCCCTGGCGCTCGGGTTTCCGACTCGCACATGAAGGTCAGGGGGAAAATGCCATTCAGGTCCATCGAGGGACGCGGTTTTGGATCCCACAGGAATGCAATAATCTAAGATGCCATTCCTCCCCCTTCCCTCCCTCAAGGTCTGTCTCTCTCTCTCTCTCTCTCTCTCCCCAACCGTTCAAGCCTGGTGAGATTTAGAGTTGCGGGACATGGAGACCGAGGAACGTTTGAGGCGCGTCGATCTCTCGTGATCCATGCGCGTCAGAGGGACTCGGGAGCTGGGAGAGAGTGCGAAATGGGAAAAGAAACAAAACTCGTCCCACGACGGGCCGCCACAGGACGACTGACGCAGCGCGCGTTGCGTAGCCGGAGGCAGACGCAAAGAGACGGTGTGGGCCGTGTGGTGGGTGTACTGGGCTGTTTTGAAGTGTCTGGATTGAACGGCGCACATAATTCCGGATCGAGTGCGTAAGACGAGACGAAAGGCACGGAAGAGTGGAAGCAAAGTTTACTTGCATTGAAATGCGTAAAGGCGCATCATCGACAGATCGAGTGTCATGTGTCGAAAGAGAGCGCTTATCGAGCCGGGGAGATACTCGTCCCTTTTCTGCCAACAACCCGTCGTCTGCTCCGTCTCCTCTTCGGATATGTCTCATCTCACCTTAAGCTCTGTGGTGATGGGCTTCTAATCCCAGAGCCTCGTCGAAGAAACGGGGGGCGGGGGTGAGCGGGCTTAGAGTGTGCCCAAGCCGGCCGGCACTGCGGTGCTGTTATGCGAATCCCCAAACGATCGATGCCTTGCGAGGGTCATCCGGATGGCTGTCAACGTGGGTGGAGAGGATGTCTGTCGATCCGCAGCGTCCGGTGGGAAGGGCAGAAACTCTACGAACATGACACATTAAACCTCGGGGCAGCTCGTCTCTGCATGACACAGCCGTGGGAGAGAACGTGGTCGGGGATTCCCTGGTCGTCCGGTCTTTCTTCGCTCCCTTCTTTTTCATTACGGTTCCTTCAATCCCAACGTCTTGCGTCTCTTCTCTGCAATGGAAGCGAACCGAAAAGGTGTCTCTAACCAATGCAGCCCAAGTGGCGCGTGCACCCGTGCGGGAGAGTCTTGACACAGCGACTTGCGTATGCCCGATGGTTTGGTCTCACGAGTCACTGCCGCCTCTTGGCGTCGACTAGGCTGCACATACAGTCCTAAGGGGAACATGGTTAGAAATAAGCATGCCGGGCAATGTCTTGGCAGGATGTGATATTTCAAAGGCTTACAACTCAGAGGTGTCTGCAGCACAACTTGCGGTCGACCACCTCTGCGCGTATGTGCTCCCTCATTGAACTGCCGCCGGGGAAAGGAGATCAGACGCGTCAAACCGCCCAGACTTGGGCGCCTGGAATCTTGGGCCAACATGGAACATGTCAATCACGAAGACGGGCATCCGCCGATCCAAGGGTACGTATCTAGCGCGTGCAGCGTACCTTAGGCGAGGGTGGGGAAAGGCTTGCTTTTTGCCTTTGGCTCGAGAGGGAAAGGACAATGAAGAAGAGCAATTTAGAAAAAAAAGGTTTCTGCCGATGTAGCGTTGGCCGGCCGGACCAATCACCGCGAAAACGTGCTTGGTAGCCGGGGTTCTCATGGTTTTGAGGCGGAGAGGGGATGACGAGGTGAGTGTGGGAGCCCCACCTTCAGCACGCCTTTTTCAGCAGGTGCTCTCGCCGTGTTTGGGGTCCTGGGCCGATGATTCGGCGATACGGCGATGTGTGTTGAAGTACCGCCCCTGATAAACTCATGTATGAGTGGGAAGAGAGATGGGCCGGAGCCGCTGAGGATATCCACCGGGAGATCAGAGCCTTGAGAAACTGAATGGAACGGAAAGACACCGGCGGCCAGGGCTTGGCTTGGCTTGGCTTGGCTTTCGAGGCCCGGTTGCTTCTGTTGATGATGCACTTGGCTTTTTGGATGAGTCGGCTTCCCCGTGGCGCGTGCAGCCCTGGGCGTCTGTGGCTCGTGAGGTTGCCGAGGAGTGGGAGGTGTGGCATCCCGTTCGGAGCGCTCTGTCTAGGCCGCCGGCTGGCTTGGGCTGGGCTGCATCATCTGTCTCACATTTTTTAATTGATTCCCATGTTCCACAACCCTCGCAGGAATGTGCGCCCGCGCAGCCGTGGCATCCTCCCCCCGAATGAAGCCGTTGGCAGGCAGACGCAGAAGCACAAGCATACAAGCAGAAAGCTGTCTAAGCAGCAGCCTGCAGTGCTGGGGCGGCGGCGGCGGCGGCGGTGCTGGCTGCATCTAGCAAACCGCCCTGCATTGGCGACTCTTGAGCCTTCTCGCATCCCTTTGGCCAGGCCCCGATGCCAAGACTCGAGCATCGTGGCAGCGGTGTCGTGCCATGAGTTGATGTGGCGGTGGTGGGATGTGGGACGCGGGTGTTTGAGATGCCCGCGCTTTGCGCTCAGCGGTTCGATCTGCACGTATCCTTGCGGGACTTCGTGCTTGTCTGCGAATTGGCTCCCGGGAGACAAGAGAGAAGGAGGTTTGGGATGGGGTGACGGAGAAAGTCTGGCTGTTGCGACAAACACATACTATGTACCATAGCAGGTCCATACGATATCGTGACTGGGAAGGCCGGTCCAGTGTGCTGCGTAGTCGACGCGCGAGATGGGACGGTTTGTGATGGAGGGGGCACATAGTTGTCGGGGATAGGCTCGTCATATTGGAGACAAGCTCACGTGTAGGTAATGGTTGCCGACAGGACCGAGTCCCAACAGTACTAGCTAGAGTAACAGTCTCCGCCGTTTACCTTCACCGCATGATGGGGCCCGAGGAGCGTTACGACTTACGTACATGATGGGGGAGAAGGGTTATTGTCGCCGGAGCGCGGCACTAGGTACGCTAGCCATCCCCTTTGAGTGGGCTTGGGATGCGGACCGTGTCCATAATTGTCTGGCGTCTACGGCTAGAAGAAAAAGGGGAAACCAAACCTTTGGTTCTTTCCAGCGATGTGTCCGACGACATGGACGTCTAGTGGTTGTAACATGGACTGGAGAATCTCGGTCGATTCTGATTCCTGCTGGCCTTGGTCGGACAACGAGTTTGATTCAGGGATTCGGGGGAGACAGGGAGACGGCTCAGCCAAGACCGGCTGCGAGCCAATCCGCCGACCAGATCAGCCTGGCAGTAACACAAGCGATACCCGTACTGCGTGCTTAACCTGAGCCTGCGCCGCTCGCAGGGCGCCATGGTACCCAGTATTCCGCCGGTAGCCACGTCTGTCAGCCTTTTAGCAGAAGTCCATCGTCGTCCGTGTCGGCAGCGTTGGTAATGGCGGTTGCGACGACCGACGGCGATGGCGATGGCGATGGCGGCTGCCGTGGATGACTGTCTCGATCCTCTGCGAGCTTCTGTTGTGTGTGTGTGTCTGTGTGTGCGCGTCTCTCCAGACCAGTTGATTGCCCCGGCCTCTGCATGGTCCGTAGGTAGGCAACCAGAATGAGGCAGAGAGAGAGAGAAAGAGAGAGAGAGAAGTGTTGGTATCTGCAGAGTCGGGTACGTACCCTACAACGTTTCTCTTTGTTCGTTTCCCAGCCCAGCGCAGCCTAGCCCAGCCCCAGCAGAATAAAAAAAAGGGGGGGGCCAGGGTTTCGAGAGACAGGCGGACGGTACGGACACAGGAAACCAGAAAAGTCAGAAAATACCCGGGCTGCCGGGGGGCGCTGCCGCTTGTACATGTTGGGAAGGGTAAGAGAAAGAAGGAGGACAGAAGAAACATGGGTGGACCCAGCCGCCGCATGCCGTGCCACTCGACCCCGAAAAGGCTCTCCCCGTCCCACAGACTCTCTGGGAGTGCCACACCACGGCGAACGCCAAGGAGTCAGATCAGTCTCCGCGGTGGCACGTCAGGTTCGACGACGGGTTGGGCGAAGCAGTGTGGAAGGGTGCAGAAACCTTGGTACATTGTACCCAGGTAGGCACGTACCTAGTGCACAGAGTAGTGGTGTAGGCACGATACCACGGTACGTACTTGCGTATTGTGTACACTATCTACAGCCGCGAGGAACGTATCTTCTTGTCCTACGTATCCGTCCGCGGCGTTGGCAAGTCCACAATTGTCCGGAGACGTGTGTGTACAGTACCTTTAGAGCAAGGGCCGTGCGCTCCTCTGACCTTATTGCCTCAACTCGATTCTTTCCACGAAGGCATCACCCTCAATCGCGCCCTGCCCTCCCCTCCCAGATCGATTACACTACAGTCGCCAACCCAGCATCAAACCATCCTTAATGTCGCATCCTCGAGAGATACCCAGCCATATTCTTTCCGTTCTTCTGTTTTGCTTTGGCCGCCGGAAGCCTTCCGAGCACCTCCCTCTCTTTTTTCCCCTTTTCTTTTCTTTCCATACCCGCATACATCATCACCCTCACCCACCTAGCCATCGTCGCCGTCTCCATCCTCGCCTCGGGCCCTGCCATTGTGACTTCGTCACCATCGTTCCCGCAAACACACACACTCACACACACACACACACACACACATGTCCGCACACCGTCCCTCGCGCTTGACGCCGCCGCCGCCAGTCGGGTACCCTCGTACTGCCCCAAACTGCCTGCATATGCGAGAGATGGCTGCATCCTTCCTCCGCCTACCCTACACGTACATATGGCGGTACAGGGCACGTACACAATCAATCTCTGCTTCGTCCAAGCCAAGGGTTGGGGAACGGCAGGCACCCCCGCCACACAGAGCCAGACGCAGCACTACGGCACGCCCCTCCACCTTGTTGCTGTCGCATTTCTTTTCTCACACCTTGACCCCTGGCAACGGGACGCCCCCCTCCATTCCTCCTCTCCTCTCCGAAAGGCTCCTCAGGTAAGCCTCCAGCGCCTGCCTTCTCTACCTTACGAAGGAAGTGTCCCCACTCAGCCATGATCCCCTCCCTCTAGCCTGGCGGCGGCGGCGGCAGCGACGACCGCATCCTGTAGAGCTATTCGCGGGTCCCTAGGGAAGCCCACAGCTGCATCCGCGTCATGTGTCTCCTGTATCTGCGTTCGCTGGCCCACACATGTGCACGGGTATGCCACTCGCATCGTTTCTGGGCGAGAGTAATCAATCCGCTGGTCCAGCAGAGGCCGCACTGCAGCACAGGAAAACGGCGTGCATCTCCCACTCAACGCGGGCCAACACGGGGCACCAGCCACTGCAGCTTCTGACGATAGCTTCGTATCGGGAAGCCCTGTTCAGGGAAGGCCAAACCCGCACTTTCCACTGCACACGCAAACGAGCGCCGACCGCTTTTCAGCGACTGATGGCCTTGTCGCGACGCCTCTTCATGTGCAACATACTACCAATAAATAATTAAATGAGGATTGAAATTCGAAATCCGTTGTCAATAGTCCTCCTTCAGCGCCGAGTCTCCGGGGAAGTCGACAAACAACCAAGCCCATCCCGTCCCATCCCATCACGATCTTCGGGCGCTGAAACCGAAGATCTCGCCGGGGGTTGCGAATAAGAAAGACAGCTGAGGTGAGGTGACGGGAGAGGGTAGCGTGCCAATCAAAGCACCAAAGACGGGTACACCAACGCCCAGGCGAAGAAGGGTGGGAAGCTCGGGGGAGGAAGGGAATCAACGCCTGACTAGTGAGCATTTGCGGCACGGATGAAGTCACGTCGTTGCTCTGAATGGATGGATGCAGTGGTTGCAGCGATGACATGAACCAAACTCAAAGTTCGTCTTTTCTTGCGTTGGTTTTGGCTTCTGGCATTTCTTCGACGGTGCGATCCACTCCCCCGATCAGGATCTTGGGGGGAACCGGTCATGCACCCTCGCCCATCTGGAGGTGCCCAGGGCACCGCCCAGCCTAGTCCAGCCAGCCAGCTAGCCAGCCTGGGCCAGACACACATCACCTACACAGCATCGGGCTGGGAACGTGAGGTGACGGTCGGTACCTCGTTCTCAGGGGGGATATCTTCCCCGACGAAGGGGAAGGGGCTACCCTTCGGTGAGCAAACATTCCCTGACCTGGACCTGAGGTGAACGCTGATAACTCCCGACACGTGGGTTTTGCCGTAATGCAGTTTAGCGGCGGCAACCCCTCAGCGCAGCGTTCCCTATTTTCTGGAAGGCATTATTTCCCTTTTCTTTTTGGCGACTTGTTATCCGTTTCTGTTATTATGTTTCTGACCTCCCTCTCCGTTCTCTGACGGGCGTCTCGGTTGATCTTGCGCGTGCCTGTCAGACCCAATCTTCCGTCCACCTTTGTTGTGTGAGAGCCAGAAAGACAACGTCGCAAGAGGACGGTGTCTTGTTGGACTTGGGTCCACTCACTACATTTGGCACGTTGCGATAATCGGATTCCCTCGATCGGAGCCAGCTGCCTGTTTTTCCAAGGCCCATGCTGCGGCAATCTCGTCCCAATTTCTCGATGACGCCTGGAGGCTCTATCGTTGCTGACGAGACAGAGGTTGGAGGGGATGCGACCGCTTGATTGCCCTGGTCACCCTCCACAGGCCAGAAGTCATGCCTAAGGCACATTACGAGTCCCATACCCTCGGTGTTCTTCCGCCGCAGCGACCGGGAGACACACACAATGGCGTCGCGATGCGATGCGACATGGCTGTCTTTTGTTTCAAAAATCTATGCGGATGGCATGTCTGACCAAGTCGTCGTCGACGTCCCTTACCCGCAGATCGCCCTTTATGTGCCATACCTGAGGACGCTGGTGGTATTGACGGCTTAGTAGATACTCCTACGTTGTACGCTCCCCAACTCCCAAATGCCCTCTCTCTCGGCTGCCACAACATGCACTACCGCCGAATCGCATCGTGACCCTCGGCCTGCTCAAACCGCAGGAGCAAGTTAGCAACACCTTCAGACTTGCAAAGCTTGGTCCAAGGCTGCATCGTGTTACGCAGCAGCATGCGGTGTGCAGCTTTAACTGCGTTCACTGATGGCTAACGGTAACATTAGCTCCGGTCGGTCGAGCTGGCCGTCGCCAATCTTTCCGAATTTTGTCGGAAATCCACGAACCATCAGCCTATGGACAGGGGAAGATTCAACCGGAGGAGTCCGATGACAAGAAGCTCCGGGACGCACTGCGAAAGGCGGGGTCAGAACTTCGATATCCAACCTTGGCCGTACATGAGGGTTGCAACGGGCTTCGGTTCACCCCTACTGGGAGTCAATGAACGATAGCTTCAAGAGTACCATCGACATCTTAACCAGGCATCTGTATTTCGTAGGGAGTTAACCAACAGGGGGGGGGGGGGGGGGGGGGGGGGGGGGGGGGGGGGGGGGGGGGATTGAGGCGGATGGCAAACACAGCAGACGCGCCGAGCTGCCGACTCGCGCTTTAAGGAAGCAATGAAAAGGGGAGGGGTCGGGTCTGCAAAGACGTGTTTCGCTAGACTCACAAGAGGAATCATCCGCGCCCATATTGTTACCGCAGATTTCCGCAGTGAGGTCGACGTCTCCATAAGCCAAGGGACGTTTATCCACCTCTCTGCTCCCCATTTCGGACCAGCAGGAGCCAAGCAACCACGGATCCCTGAGCCTCTGGAAGGGGGGCGAGACTGTTGTGTTGTGTGGGAGTGCCCGCCGCCCGCCTCCATGAAATCTGTAGGTACCTGGGCCTGGCAGGCGGCGCGCGGGCATGGGGCGTCGGTCGTGGGTGTGGGCGTGGGCGTGGGCGTGGGCGTGAAGGCGTGAGCAAGCGTGGGCGTGGGTATGGGTATCGGCTCCAGCCAAAAGTTGCGCTAGCCAAGTTGCTTTTGAGATGAGATGAGTGTGAAGATACGTACCTGCGCCTCCATCCTTGCCCCACATCGACCACCCCCCAGCACCGACTTAAATAAAAAGCAGTGTGCAGGGGGTTTGGCCGGTGTCGTTTCGCTTGGGAGAGGGTGTGCCCCATGCCGTCGATGTAACAAGCTGGGAGCTGGGTAAGGGTAGTTGAACAGAGATGATGGAACCTGACTTGGGAACTCTCGCAGCCTCCCAACTTCTCCTTCTTCGCTTTTCCCCCATCCCCAACTTTGCACTGAGCTACAACGAGGGGCGCTTCAATCGATCGCCGTCGGGTCTCGTATCCCTTCCTTTCCAACATCATCATTGTGCTGCCTCGGGGCTTGCCCGCCCTTTCGGATCAGCTCGTCGTCACGATTTTGTTTGACTTTACTCTAGCTTTGGCGTGTCGTCGCTTCTGACCTTGACGCCCAGCCTCCCGTTGACGGGTTGCACGTCGAACCTCGATCCGTTCGAACCGTCGCAACGAAATTTACCAGCTTCGAACAACATTTCAACAGAAGCAAATCGAGGCAACCTGAGTCGGCGTCTCCAGTCTTCGTCAGTTTTTTATTTGTCTCATCCTCTGTAATTACGGCATCGTCGCCGTTACTTTCGCCGCCCTTTGCGCGACCATCGTCAGCCGTTCATCGACGGAGACCCGCAACAGATCGCGCGCATAGAGTCTCGCTCGATTCGCAGACGCAATGGCCAACCACCACCCGTCGCCGACCATGGCCATGCAGGCACAGCAGCATGGCCCTCCTGGCCCTCCTCCGCCGCCAGGGATGCAGCAAGGCCAGAACTATGCGCCCTCGCGCCAGATCCTCCTCATGAACGAGGCCGTATGGATGCAGATCGGTAAGCCTGTCGCGACCAACTTGGCGCACAACACCATCTAACAATTGATACAGGCAGCTTCGCTGAGCTTCTCGGTAACCTCGAGGAAGCCATGAAGGCTTACGACCGGGCCTTGCAGGCAAACCCGCAATCAGTAGCGGCAATGAATGCCATCAGCTTGATCCTGCGCACGCGCGAGGAGTTTCACAAAGCTGTCGACTACCTGCAGGCGATACTCAAGATCGACAACACCAATGGCGAGGCCTGGGGCAGCTTGGGTACGTGCCACGCCCTCAAATGCGCTCGGCGAATGCAACTTGCTAACTGCTGACAGGTCACTGCTACCTTATGATGGACGACTTGCAGCAAGCCTACGCTGCCTACCAGTCTGCCTTGGTCAACTTGAGGAGCCCGAGGGTTAGTAGCGCCGCCTCCGGCTCTGTGGGTTTCTCGAATACTAACACTGCGCAGGAGCCCAAGCTGTGGTACGGCATTGGCATCCTTTACGACAGATATGGCTCCCTGGAGCATGCCGAAGAGGCCTTCTCGCAGGTGATGCAGATGCAGCCCGACTTTGAAAAGGCGAATGAGATTTACTTCCGTCTTGGCATCATATACAAGCAACAGCAGAAGTATGGTCAGAGTCTTGAGTGCTTCAAGTACATTGTCAACTCACCGCCTCCTCCCTTGACCGAAGAGGACATTTGGTTCCAGATTGGTCACGTCCACGAGCAGCAGAAAGACGTAAGTAGCCGGCCCCCGTTCTCGACAAAGGCCGTAGCTAACCCCAGAGACAGTACGATAGTGCTAAGGCTGCCTACCAAAGAGTTCTCGAACGTGACCCGAGCCACGCAAAGGTCCTGCAGCAGCTTGGCTGGCTCCACCACCAGCAGAGCAGTAGCTTCCAGAGCCAGGAGCGGGCGATTGAATTCTTGGAGAAGTCTGTTGCCGCCGACCAAGGCGATGCTCAGAGCTGGTACCTGCTTGGTCGCTGTTACATGTCTCAGCAGAAGTACCCCAAGGCGTACGAGGCGTACCAGCAGGCCGTCTATCGCGATGGGAGGAACCCGACGTTCTGGTGCTCCATCGGAGTGCTGTACTACCAGATCAACCAGTACCGTGATGCTCTCGACGCTTACTCTCGTGCCATTCGGCTCAACCCCTTTATCTCCGAAGTCTGGTACGACTTGGGCACACTGGTGAGTTCACAATTCCACAAATATGGTTAGTGTCATTACTAACAAAGACTCAGTACGAATCCTGCAACAACCAAATTAGCGATGCGCTTGACGCGTACCAGCGCGCCGCGGAGCTTGACCCCCAGAACCCTCACATCAAGGCGCGTCTGCAGCTGCTGAGGAACGGCGGCGCCAACGGAGGACAGCCCCCAGCGCTCCCCAGCCCGCTGATGTTCACCCTCAAGCATACCAAGTCGGTCCCCCGGCACCCCAATGGGGAAGCTCTGCTCCTCAGTCCCAGCAGCAGGGAGGACAGCAGCCTCCGCCACCACCTGGTCCCGGCGGCCCTGGCAGCAACGGCTGGGGTAGACTGGCGGACATTAACCCGCCCCCACAGCCACCTAACCCCTACGAGCAGCGCGGCGAGCCGTTCCGTGGACCTGCCCCCCCTATGCCGCGCCAGCCCAGCCCTAGGCAAGAACAGCAGCAGCAGCAGCAACAACAGCAGCAGCAACAGCAGCACGGCGGCCGCCCGCCCTACCCTGAGTCGATCCGTCGGATGCCTAGCCCGCCTTCGCACTACTCTGGACCGCCGCAGCCTCCTCAACAGCCCCCTCAGGGTGCTCCCACTTCTGCGCCGCGCACCATCAACCCCAACTACTCTCAGCAGTCTTCTGCTCAAATGCCTCCTATGAATGTGGGACCCAATGGCCCTCCCAGCCAGCCGCCGCAGTTCCGCGGCACTAACAGCCCCCGGCCAGGCGAGAGGCCCATGCACGATAACCGCATGCCTTCTCCCAAGTCGGCGTATCCTCAACATCCCCCCCCTCCGCCGCCGCCGTACAGCCATCACCCTGACGGCCCCACCCCTGGCCCCATGGAGGCCGGTGCCCCGCCTCCACCCCCTCCTGGTGCGATTGCCGCAGACCCGGCAGCGCAGCGCAACGAACATGAGCGTCCCCCCTCCGTTGGCCCCAAGCGCATGCGGGAGTGGGAGGAGGAGTCCTCCCACAAGCGCCCGGCCAATGATGAGAACCGAGCCAGACTTGATGACGTTCGCCCTCGACGGCCGTCGACCCCTCCAGGACCCCGGGAGCAGTACCGTCGCAATTCATCGGAGGTCCGCCGCTTTGAGGATCAGCGCCGTGCCGAAGATCAGCGTCGCGCCGACGATCAGAGAAGGGCCGAGGACATTCGGAGAGGCGAGGAGCAGCGCCATGCCAACGACGGGTACCACCCCTCGGAGGCGGCTCATCACCCTCCTAGCCACCCGATGCCCTCCAACCACCTCCCGCCGATGCAGTCGGCTGCCGCACCGATGCAGAACATTCTCCATGACGGAGCTCAGAACGGTCCCGGACCTGCCTCCGGGCCGGCTCCTGGTGTCAAGGAGTACCCTGCCGAGGAACGGCCGCCAATCGAGCACACTCCCGCCCCCCGGCCTGCCCAGCCGAGCGAGCCGGAGCGTGCGGCCCGGAAAATGGATGTTGACGAAGACTACGATGACAGTGGAGAGGATGAAAAGAAGGGTGCCGTTGCTACGACCAACGGCTCTGGCCCTGCCCCGACGTCGGGTGAGACCAAGACGCCAACGAGCGCGAGCATCAATGGCTTGATGGGACCTACTCCCAAGGTCGAGTCGACTTAATGGATCAATGGCAGTTTGACGTATGGTTTTCTTTGTATGCGTATCCTGTGTTCCCTTTTCGTGTATACCATTTCGTTCTTCGAACTCGTCCCGTCTCAAGACCCATCTTTCGTTGGACACTGGTGTGGCCAGGCAATTAGGTAGCTTATGAAGACAATACCAGTGTGGAATCTAGACTGCATCTGTTTGCATGGCATGAAGAGCGAAGCGACGGCTGGTCGTTACCGTGTCGGTGTGAGTACGTGCATATACTCGACACCCCAAACGAGGTGTAAGACAACACACAAGACTGCCCCCAAAAGAAAACCCCAGCGATAGTGTTTTTGCTGGTGCTCCATACAACCATTTACGCTACTCCTTTTTTTCCTTTTCTATTTGTGTCTTTTTTCTTTTTCTCCCCTAAAAGCCCTAGTCCAGCATTACGAGAGGGGTCTTATTCATGGTCTCAGAGGACGGTTCGATGTAGCCCTGTCCTCTACTAACCAGTAGATCTGTCCAGATGGCCGTTGTCGGATAGATCATGCGATAGACCAAGGCGGGCAGACAAGCCTGGATAACGAGGAGGAAGCATGGATACATGTGTGTGCTAGCTAGCTTGCTGAGGTTGCCCTTCTGGCAGACGTACCGGGTTTAATGCAGGAAAGGGACTTGGCAACCAGACGACAGAATCATGAAGGACCGTGTAAGTAGGGCATTAAACAAACAAACAAGAGAGTAACATGATGGGATAATTGAGGCTAGTAGTCTAGTGTAGTTCGTTGACGCTCTCCTTGGAGACCTCACTATGGTGTTGTACTTTCCATCTTATGGGTGCGGAATGTCACGTGCCTCCAATTGCGACTCTGGATTACATAATGTGACTTTGTCGGAGGACCAAGAGGCGTCGAGTTGTACTCATCAACATGAATTTGTACGAAGAAGCAAATTACCGAGCATTGGAGTGCCGAAGCCATAGAAAATTCTTAAATTTCCATGAAGAAGTGACCCAAGTGCTGCCTAAGGTCATTGATCGCCATCTACAAAGACTGCTTGACTACAAGCGTGAATGCCCTCAGCGGCCACTTACCAAGGCCCCAGTCCAGAGGACCCCTGTATTTTTGAGCATCATCAAACTTGCGAAATTCGCACTCTTGGACTTTGATCCTGAGGCTTTAATACCATTGAACCTGTACCTGTTCCATCAAGGATCACCGAGCTGCACCCATTCACTGGATGGCTAGGGCGGCGACCCCATGCGGTCTTCAACCCCGCCATATAGGTAAAATGCAGCGGATTTTCTTTCTGCCGTTCACCGATGCCCCTGCGAAACCCACTCATTTTTGGGACAAATGGGTCGCACCTGCCAAATTTTCGAAAATTCGCTTAATTTTTGGGGCGCACACCCGGCACCTTCTCTGTTTTTTTTACTTGTAGGTGACCTAGTATTTCGATCTTTTTCTCTTCAACCACCTCGTCGACAACCCTCTCTTAGCCGGAAATATCGCCAATCGCCTCGGCCTCAGCCTCCGGAAGAAGTCATGTCTCACCGTCGGTCCCCCTCGTTCCTGTTGCAGAGGAAATTGCTAAAGTATTAAAAGGAAAGTACGAGGCGCCTCGCCACGGTTCGCTGGCCTACCTGCCGCGCAAGCGTGCTGCCCGTCACCGCGGCAAGGTCAAGTCGTAAGTGCTCAAAAATCTCGTGCGATGCTGGCTCCTAGAGGGGAGCCTGGGAGGCCCTTGGGAATTTGAAGATCGCAGAGGCTGACCATTGCGATGCACTCACAGCTTCCCCAAGGATGACGCCAAGAAGCCCGTCCACCTGACGGCCGCCATGGGCTACAAGGCCGGTATGACCACGATTGTCCGCGACCTCGACCGTCCCGGTGCCAAGGCCAACAAGAAGGAGGTCGTCGAGGCCGTCTCCATCATTGATACCCCACCTGTACTACCAACGCAGCCCGCTTGGCTCTGTGCCTATGGCTAACATCTCTACAGATGATCGTTGTTGGTCTCGTGGGCTACATCGAGACTCCCCGCGGTCTGCGCTCGCTCACCACCGTCTGGGCTGAGCACTTGAGCGACGAGATCCGCCGCCGCTTCTACAAGAACTGGTACAAGTCCAAGAAGAAGGCTTTCACCAAGTACGCCAAGCAGCACTCCGAGTCCTCCGGTGCCTCCATCACCCGCGAGCTCGAGCGCATCAAGAAGTACTGCACCGTCGTCCGCGTTCTCGCCCACACCCAGGTCCGCAAGACGCCTCTCACCCAGAAGAAGGCCCACTTGATGGAGATCCAGGTCAACGGTGGCTCCATCCCCGACAAGGTCGACTTCGGCTACGGTCTCTTCGAGAAGCCCGTCACCATCGACTCGATCTTCGAGCAGAACGAGATGATCGATGTTATCGCCGTCACCCGCGGTCACGGATACAACGGTGTCACCTCCCGTTGGGGTACCAAGAAGCTTCCTCGCAAGACTCACAAGGGTCTGCGTAAGGTCGCCTGTATCGGTGCCTGGCATCCTTCCCACGTCCAGTGGACTGTTGCCCGTGCCGGTCAGATGGGTTACCACCACCGTACCTCTGTCAACCACAAGGTTTACAGAATCGGCAAGGGCGACGCCGACGACAACGCCTCCACCGACGTTGATGTCACCAAGAAGACCATCACCCCGTATGTTTTCCCCTTATCTCAATTTCCTGGTTAAAGTACTAACAGCATCACAGTCTCGGTGGCTTCGTCCGCTACGGTGAGGTCAAGAACGACTTCGTCATGGTCAAGGGCTCCATCCCTGGTACCAAGAAGCGTGTCATGACCCTCCGCAAGTCCATGTTCACCCACACCTCGAGAAAGGCCCTCGAGAAGATCGACCTCAAGTGGATCGACACCTCGTCCGAGTTCGGACACGGCGCCTTCCAGACGCCGGCGGAGAAGAAGCAGTACCAGGGTACCCTCAAGAAGGACCTTGTCGCTCAGTAGAGGATGGGTTCTTCAATTTTCTTGTATCATGGTCATGGCATCGGT
Organism: Colletotrichum spaethianum; assembly: GCF_022836535.1. Taxonomy (NCBI): domain Eukaryota; kingdom Fungi; phylum Ascomycota; class Sordariomycetes; order Glomerellales; family Glomerellaceae; genus Colletotrichum; species Colletotrichum spaethianum. Next base: position 386,059 of record NW_026054788.1, read on the forward strand.
GTCGAGGGTTCTTCACGTTACTATTCGGATGGTTTGGGACACCTTTGAGGTTAAAATGAGTGCCGAGAATTCAAAAGTCAAACCAATGATACCTACATGACCAACCGCATGTTGTTTCTGTCGAGGCTCGTGCATGATGTGATATGAATGTCTTCCGTAATTCCTATGAGACGGAATTCTACTCTGAACTACTGCAAGTAATACTGTCTCGAGACGCATTTTTACAATATGTGGGCACTCGATGCCGCCCACTGTCAGCCACTACCGGCAAGGTGGGGCTGTGAAATCCCGTCCGTTCGGCGACGTGAGACGTAGCTAGCCGGCCAGTTGCGTCATTCTAGACCTGCCCAACCATGGCTTGCATCTTCCCGCAAACCAAACTCGCGACCACATCACCCCTCAGTTCCCTACTTAGCTCCTCCACGTCCCCTATAAATCGAATGAAGACTACAACCCCACAAACGATTTGCCGAAACATCTGTCACCGAGCGTTCTCAATAACCGCAAGACAACCCACCACAAGCACCGCATTCACACGTCGATTGCACCTCCCGAACAGCAGCTTCCAAGCCCCACCCCGTCAGGCTCTCAGCAGATTCTCGACGGTCCCGCATCTGAAAATGTCCGACGCAGACTACGCCTCGTTCCTGGACAAGGCGAACCAGGACCCCAACGAGGGCTACGCCAAGTCGACGGGCAACAAGAGCAAGGAGTTCAAGGCGCAGGACCAGGGCGTTGAGGTGCCCAAGGCGATTCAGGACGTGCTGAAGCAGGACAAGGTGTACGTCTCCGATGCGGACGAGCCGTTCGTCGGCGTTGCGCTGGCGTGGGATGAGGCTGGCAAGGGTCTGCCGGACGAGGGTGAGTTCTCCAGTTCTTCCCCATCCATCGCGTGCCCTCGCAGAGGGAGCGGCGCGCACTCAACTTCTTCCACGAGCAGCAGCTGACAAACATCGATACCGCAGTCGAATTCGCGCAGCTGATTGAACACCCGGACGCCGAGAACGCGGGCGTGGATCTGCTGGACCCCGTGGACTGGGACTCGAACGGCGACTACAAGGACATCATCGAAGCGGTACGCAAGGCGGGCAAAGGCAACGACGTCAGGGTCTACCAGGTACCCAAGGGCGGCGTCCGGACGGAGTACTGGGTCGTCACAACGGACGGGAAGGGCAAGGGCGCGAAGCTTGTGGGCGTCAAGGCATTATCTGTCGAGAGCTGATACCCCCAAATAGATTTAGGATATGCCAGGGGGAGTTGAAGTAGGATCAAGCGAATAGGTCAGCTCAGTCTGCTCACACATTGAAGGTTAACTCAAGCCCCCTTTAGCTGCAGCTATTTTGACTTTGACATGACCATGACTGTGTTTATGCAACTCAGTTAACGCATCAGACATCCGATCCTGCTACGGATCATTCCAGCCATTGTTTCCCAGCGTTTGGACCTCGCCTACTCGTTCAGGCCGACGGTCTAGACCAGATTGGCAGAACAATGGGTAGGTGGTGGGGGCATTGTGTCACTGATCCTTGACACAGCGGAGGTGCCACTAACGGCAACGCCTGTCTTGCCTTATCGAAGCGCAACGGCAGTGAACTTCCGCTTATCGGACCCTGCTTGGCTCGCAACCCCTCCAAGCCCGGAGGCTAAAGAATTCATTTACACTCGCTCTAGATACGGTGACTCAGATAAAAACATACACGACTCTCCCACGCCTCACCTACACATAATCTGTCTCGCCAGCGGACCGGATCAGCATGTCGGGACCGGTAAGTCCTCGCCGCCTCTCAATTGACTCCGCCCGCCGCGGGCTGTACTGCAACTGACACCGCTGCCCCAGCGCGCAGTCGTCCCGTCCCTCGAGACGGTCAGGTCCATCCTCTCCGCCCCGGCCGCGACGAACAGCACCAGGAAGCCGACCCTCGTCCCCGTTTACCGCCAGATCTCCTCCGACCTCATCACTCCGTCCGCCGCCTACCTCAAGGTCTCTACCCACCACAAGGACTCGGACTACTCCTTCCTCTTCGAGAGCGCCGCCACCGAACGTGTCGGCCGCTACAGCTTCGTCGGCGCCGGCCCCCGGAAGGTCCTCGCCACTGGCCCCGGCTATGGCCCAGAATGCGACCCCCTGCCGGCCCTCGAGGCCGAGCTGGCGCAGCACGTCGTCGCTCATGTGCCCGGCTTGCAGCTCCCGCCCATGGCCGGCGGTGCCGTCGGATACGTCGGGTACGACTGCGTGCGGTACTTCGAGCCCAAGACGGCGCGACCGATGAAGGACGTCCTCAAGATCCCCGAGTCGCTGTTTATGCTCTTCGATACGATCGTGGCGTTTGACCGCTTCTACGGCGTCATCAAGGTCATCACCTACCTCCGCGTCCCCGAGGATGCCTCCCAGCTCGAGGCCGAGTACCAGAAGGCGACACAGACCATCGACGACCTCGTAGCCGTCCTCAACGCCCCCGAGATCCCGATCCCCGAACAGCAGCCCATCCAGCTCAACCAGGAGTACACGTCCAACGTCGGGCAGAAGGGCTACGAGGGGCACGTCACGGAGCTGAAGAAGCACATCGTCAAGGGCGACATCATCCAGGCCGTGCCCTCGCAGCGCTTCGCCCGCCCGACGAGCCTGCACCCCTTCAACATCTACCGCCACCTGCGGACGGTGAACCCGTCGCCGTACCTCTTCTACGTGAACTGCAAGGACTTCCAGATCGTCGGCGCCTCACCCGAGCTGCTCGTCAAGTCCGAGGGCGGGCGCGTCATCACGCACCCGATCGCCGGCACCGTCAAGCGCGGCAAGACGCCCGAGGAGGACCAGCGGCTCGCCGACGAGCTCCGCAGCTCCCTGAAGGACCGCGCCGAGCACGTGATGCTCGTGGACCTCGCGCGCAACGACGTCAACCGCGTCGGCGACCCGTACACGGTCCGCGTGGACCACCTCATGGTCGTCGAGAAGTTCAGCCACGTCCAGCACCTCGTCTCGCAGGTCTCGGGTGTGCTGCGGCCGGGCCAGACGCGCTTCGACGCCTTCCGGAGCATCTTCCCCGCCGGTACGGTGTCGGGTGCGCCCAAGGTGCGCGCGATGGAGCTGATTGCCGAGCTGGAGAAGGAGAAGCGGGGCATCTACGCCGGCGCGGTGGGCTACTTTGGCTACGGCGGTGTTGACGAGAAGGGCGAGGAGGTCGAGGGTGCTATGGACACGTGTATTGCGCTGCGGACGATGCTCGTCAAGGACGGCGTGGCGTATCTGCAAGCCGGTGAGTTACCCCCTTTTTCCGGGGGTGGTGAGGGGAAGGGTGCTGAAGGCTGACTTTCTTTAATAGGCGGCGGTATCGTATTCGACTCGGACGAGTAAGTGAAACATGGCCAGCGTCGGGGAGGTGTTTACTGACTGTGCGATTAGGTACGACGAGTGGATGGAGACGATGAACAAGCTCGGCGCGAACATGCAGTGCATAACGACGGCGGAGGAGCTTTACTACGAGCAACAACAAGCGGCGAGTAAACAATGATAGAGTAAAAGTACTTTTTTTTTTTTTTGCAACGTTTAAAATTGATACCTCAAAATCTAAACCGGTACTGCTCTGGGTGACGGTGATGAAGAAAAGAACCTATTTGGTTCAAGACGTGTAAGTATATCCTAGCGTGATCATGTCCCTCACAACTCTCGCAGATGTTTTTACAGGCATTCATTCGAGGGCAACTAGTCTTGCGGGACACGCTTATTGAGGTTGGCAGTACGAACTGATATTTCACATTACGGATATGGGCGGCCCAGCGGTCTCCAGACCCAGTGCTTTCCCGCCGGCCGACTTTTGCGGCTATACATCCCCTCCCAACCCCCCAGAAAACATTGCCCATTAGTTTCATTATCATTATTTACATTACACATGTCCACATTCTTGATGCTCCTAAAACATGTTGTACGAGGGTATGAAGATCGACCCGGCACCGAGACCCACTGTCGCCAGCGCAGCCCACAGCACCGCGCCCGCCACGACGCCGTCCTGCAGAATCCTCAGGTGCCGGTTCTGGCTCGCGCTGGTCCGCTCAAAGACCCGCCGCCAGAGCGGCCGCCGCTCGTACGCGGCGACCCACCCCTCTTCGGAGAAGACGTTCTCGGGCCCCAGCGTCTGCAGGCTCGGTTTGCGGAGCGGGTCGACGGCGCCGGCGACGCTCTCGGGCGTCGCGGTGCGGCGGTGGCGCTTGTCGGCGCCCGTGCCGGCCTCGAGGTCGGGCACCTCCCAGGGCCGCACGTGGCGGCTGTGCGAGAGGTGGAGGGACAGGGAGACGCCGTCGAGGGCGGCGATGAGGATCATGAGACCGACGAAGAGAACGGGTGTGGGGAGGAGGCGGTAGTACTGCGATGCGCGGGAGAGGATCAGGATGACGTCGAGGACCAGGCTGAGAACCAGCAGGAAGATGCCGAGGAGGACGAGGAGGCGCGTCGCCACGCGGTTGGCATTGGCTATGCTGTAGCGGATGAAGTCTGGGTGCAGCTTGCCGCGGAGGAGGGCCTCGACCCTCTCGAAGGCGAGCAGGAGCGCCGAGGGGTGCGTAGTGGTGGACGTCGCGGCGAGGACGGCGTTGCGGTCGTCCTTTGTAAGATTCAGGCGGCGCGGGGCGTTGGGGACGATGTAGTGGTTCGTTATGGCGGTGATGTCGTCACGGAAGGGCTGCGGTGCTGCGGGGGCTGAGGGCATGTTAGTCCATCTGCTCGAGCGAAGGGCTGTGTGGATGAAAGTCAGGGGTTATACGCGAGAATGCGCACATTCAGGTGACGTTGAAGGGTGAGTCTCACCTTGCGTCTCTGCGGCCTCTTTGCCCTCCTCCTTCTCCTCCCCCTCCTTTTCTTCCTCCTCGATGACGGACATCCTGGGTTGTAGAACGTTGGCCGCCGAGGATGCACCGCGCTTGTGGCCGCGGCCGCCCGCGGTTTTGGCTTGGTGTTCGCTCTCGTCGTCGAGCATCGCGAGGATGTTGCTCACTTTGCTTTTGTTCTTGGCTCGTCTCTCCCGAGAGCTAAGCTTCCTGCCGCGGTCCGCGTCCCAGCGTGGCGCAAGGGCGCGCTGCTCGGGCGTGAGGGCCGTCGTCCACTCGTGGACGTAACTGCAGTACCACAGGAAGAACTGGAGAGGCTCGGCGTCCTGCTCGACATAGACCAGGTAGTCCATGAAGTCGTTTAACGAGCATGGCTGGTGGTGTTGACGTTAGTGAACTTCCTTTTTTGAAGTTTACAAAGCCATATCCTCGAAGATCTGACGTCGGGGGGGTAGCTCACTGATGCCGTCTTGTTCCTGACAACCTCTTCAAATGCAAGCCGGGGCGGAATCCACTTGTCGGTTTGCTTTGTCCGGCGGCGATAGCGCCGGCAATCCTCGTCCATCACGGGCGGACGCCATGGTCGTCCGGCGCTGGGCGTCTTGTAGAACTTGAGCGACATGCTGTCCGTCCTGCGGTGTTCTCTGCGCTGTTTCTCCCAGTATCACAGATCGTGTGCGAGACCTGTAGACGTAGTCGATACGAAGCGGATGAGCCGCAGACTTTTTGAGGTTCGAAGGAAAGGTTTTCTTCCACTCTTCAAACACACAGACCTCCTTGGAAATCCGACGTTGGGTGTTTGTGTGGTATGGGGTTGGGTGTGTGTGGGCGCTGACAGCACCTTTGTATACGAGAAACAGATCCCAGGATCCAACAGAACAAAACACTAGCTTCGAGATGTGTGGCCCGTCCTGTGCGCGTGCGCACGAACTGCAGCAGTAAGGGAAGTAGATCCGCCTTACGATGCACAGTCTCCCACAACCGCGCGTGCTGCCTTTACCTTGCCTCGCCTCGCCTTGCCTCAGCTTCATCCGACCTGACCGTGGCAACACGGCTGGTTGGCCCCAGATACCGACAAGGAAAGGTACAAGACTGGCCCACGGATGCAACAGCATCACGCGCCGTTGGGTTGCCTGGATATGCGCATGCCTGTGACCGATCCTACTTACTCTTCAGGAAGTAAGTATTGCATGGAACTGCAGGTTGGGCCATGCTTGTGACCGTGTCCCGCACCGCGTACCATACACACTTGTGACGCTTGACTTATAAGGCTGGCTGGGCAATAACATGAACTTCGAATACACGGATCGACAGGCATCAAGCAGCCGGCAACCGGCAGAGGGTGGGGGGTGGGGCTCCGTGTTCCTTTTCGCTCTCGCTTCTCCCTCATGATCCTCTCGCGTATCTACACTATGTTCCTGGGGGGTAGTGTATCCGCAGACAAGCTCGACTGATAGACCGGACGGTGAAAGAGGAAGGATGGGGGAAAGGGTTGTGATCTGGGTGCAGGCCCAGCCCTGGAGTGGCTTGCCGGGGTGGGGAGCGAGTGAAACGGGATATAGAGACTGTAGGATGAGAACATAGACATAGGGCGAGTGACGCAGTTGCCAAACGGCGGAGGAGTGTGGTTGTGGACGATAGGCACCTCTGCCCTTGCCTCAGCTTGCCATCAATGTTGAGCACTCGCCGCCTCGAAGGTGGCTGATTCGCTCCTCGAGAAGCTTAGAAGCGGAACAAAACGAACCAACCTGAATAGGTCAAGAAGAAAGGGAGGCATCACAGCCCTCCACCTCGCCTGTACTGTCACTTGAGCAGCAGCATGTCCTGCGTTTTCTACGCCAGCGTGGATGTCCCCGGTCGACCACCCATGACGACGGCTCCACGGATTGGCGTGTGGTGGGTGGCCTTGTCTGGCCTGGTTCCCGCGTCGTCTTGCCCGTCCGAATGATGAGAGGCAGTGTTGAGCATTCAGCAATGGCTGAAACTGGACAAGCCGACAGGGCAAGTGGCGGATAGGGCGCTCTGGGGGAATAAGTGGTCAAGGCCGGAGCGTGGCGTGTTTCTGGAAAGAGCTGGCGCCCCCATGACGTGAGCTGAGGGGATGTTGGTCTTGTTTCATAGGAACGTGCAGGTGAAGGGCAACGGGGAGGTTGTGAGCAGGAGGTGATGGGTGATGGTGCGGCAGTAAGTCACGAGTGTCAACAGCACACCCCGATTGGTTTCATGGCGTGGCATCGCGTCGCGTTTCAGAAAGTACGACCGGTTGGTCGCGGTGTGCGGTGTGCGGCTTGCGGCGTGCATGGCCCTCGGAGGTGAGACAAATCAGCTCCGGTCGAGGACTCCGTGGACTGCACGGGGCAGCCGGGCACTTGCCGAAGCTGGCTAGTTGAGTCACTGGATTGGATGCTGTAGACTTTTTCGTCTGTACGGGTCCGTAGTGAAGCTGGGAGCAACCCCTGGGGAAGACAGAGGCGGGAGCAGGATATCTGCGGGCTGTTGGATCAGCCGCTATTGTAACTCTCGTCACCGCGACCGCTACGGCATGACATGTAGGCGACGCCGACGGGTCGCCCGGTTTCTGCATGTTCATGCCATCGCTGCACGTCGAAGTGCTGTTAGAGATGGGTGAGGGCGGATGCGGAGACTGATCTCTTGACTGACATGCGCACGTCGCTGGCATACCCTCGACTTTCAAAGACAGTTGGGGGGATGTTGAACCAATGCCAATGCCAAAAATCCACCCTGAGTAATAACTCGTGGTTGTTGCGTGCGATCTTGACGGGCGAGCTGGGTTTCCCCCTCAATGACCTGTGCCTTCGAATTTATCAAAACTTGTGCTTGTCCTATTTTCCGTTCTCGTCCCCCTTTCGACATTTTGCCATCGTCTTGCCAAGTCTAGCGCTTCGCGATTTTCAGACACAATTTATTCGGTCATGGGTATTTTTAGCACAAGAGACGAATCGCCCCGAGGGCAACAGTCAAAAGCCAAGAGAGGGAAATGAAAGGAAGCGGCAGAAAGTTCAGGTCCAGGCGCACCGCAAGGCTTGGGTCGAGTAGCTGACGTGGAGCACTCAAGCCAGGGCCGGTGATCAGATCGCCAGTGCGTGATTTCGTCAATGGAACGCCTGCGGAGTTCAAACTCTTCCATGCCCGAAGCTCAAGAACATCCCATCTACTTTTTGCATTCCCTGGCAGCTCTCTGACCATTGTATTCTGACACGCGAATAAAAGCCACATTTCGAAGTTTTTGGGCCTATAGTCTGGCTCTCGCCTTGGAAATGTGACGACACTGACACCGTAGCGACTGTTCCGGAAAACAACCCTTTACAGAGTGTCGCTATGCCTTGGTTGCCGTGGGAAGAGACAACCCGTGAAAAGTACCAAAGGATAACCCAGTGCCACCTCACATTTTAAACTCTCTTCTAAATATACTATTACAAAGCCCCTGCTCCGTTCCATCTTTCCCTGAGTCCTCCTCGCTCTCGGGGAAACCCTTGGTCCCAGCCGCCATCAAGAAATCGCAACTCGCCAAATGTCGCCCACGTTCCCCCGTCTTCCCAAACATGAAACCATGACCACTCGCCTGGGTTGCGGTACCGGACCCCACATATCGCCAATAACGTCACGTCCGAGTCTCAATAGTAGAAGGATCAGGTGTCTATCAGAGAAGATCAGTCTGCCGGGGGCCTTGACGCCGTTTCCAAACCGCGGGCTGCCGTGTTTTGGGTACATTCGCATTCAATTTATAAACCGTTTTCGAAGCGCCGCCAACCATGGGTGCCTAGGCGAAGAGTATAATATATTATTCGGGCCTCGTTCACCTATATTTCAAAAATAGGGTGCTCAGCGACTTACCACGACAAACCGGATAGACTCTCTCAGCCTCCGCATAGCCCGGTTCCGAACACAGTTTGAGATCTGATAAACTCGATCAACCGGTAGAAGACCTGACCGGTCGGCTACCAATGCCCGACACCTCTCCACACCACGGCTGTCTTCTTCACTTCCACACAAACCCTTTAGACCAACCGTTAAGCCCATTTTGACACCCAATCAAAACCCGGATTCAAACCAGTGATATGCCGTCATTATCTTCCCAGTTGTGGTTCAAGGATCTATCAAAGTCAATAGAAAACGAAACCCCATCCCCGACCTGTTCCTAGTCGATCTACGTTCTGTCCATGCCACAGCAAATGAGTTCTGCACACGCAAGTGATGTGACAGCTCGACCATCTTGACGTGAGGCTACCCTTCTAGAAGATCCATAACTCATGGGGCGAAAGACAACAAAGTATCAAACCTGCCTTGAACGGTTCTGACAGGCTCCGGAGATCATAGGGCTTAGCCCCGTCTGCTCTTCTATCCCGCCGACCATCCAAGCGTGTCAAACTTCCAAGACTACGTAAGTGTCGGATTGAGTAAACACAAAAATTAGGGTAAGACGTAGCCAGGAAAACGACATAGGTTGAGCGTTGAGTTGTCGCTGTTGGTAGTCGCCCGCCAGACTTGGATGCGCACCCGTCTAGGAGAGACCATGTCCGTCTTCAGCATCGTCCAGATCGCACGAGGTGGTTTCGCCATACACGTTACAGCCGTGACTACTTGCGTAATGTCGCGTCTCATACCTCGAGGTTTGCGTAATCAAACACTGTTCATCCGAACCGCCATTTGCGTAATACCTGTCGGGTGTATCTGGCCTGGCTGCAAAGCTTGGAACCGGCAATGGCCAGTAACAGTACTCATTCATCCTACACCGTGGCCGCGAAACATCGTTCAACATACGACGTAGAGTTACATCGTGTTCCACCGTCTGAAACCTTGGCGTCCGAAATAACAGCATGTGCTAGAGAACTATGCGATCCTGCTCCCCTCATCTCTTTCTCCGATTTTCGATTAGACTTGAGAGAAGCCGAACATCAACACGCCACACGACTATTTTGGAATGGAAAAGAAAAAATGCGATAGCTGCATGATTATTAAGTCGGATCATAAATCAGCCATTACGTCTACCACATCTTGAACAAGCATAAACGTGCTGTCGTGCCGGAAGTGGGAACTCTCGAAGCGGTTGTTGATAGTTATACTCTATGAAGATATTGTATCGATTTATGTTTATCTGAACCAAAGCCTCTCTGAAGGCAGCACACCGATTATCTCCTGAGTTCTTCTGACGAAGAGTAACACTTATGGACAGAATTGCCTAGTCGTACCCTCAGAACTACCGTGCTCTCCGAGCCCAGTAGTCCCGTGATGAAGCTCCCCTGGCTGTTGATCATCCTAGAACCCAACCGACCACAACAATGACCAGAATAGTCAACGTAGGATTGCAAACGCCGACACCAGGCGCAAGAATGCTGTTTGAATTCGAGACTGCTTTTGGACTCATGTCCCGACCTCTAGCCTTGAAAGCAACCCAGTCAGCAACAACCTCTCCTAGCGCAAGCTCCATCAGTGACGAGCCACGTACCTGCGAGTCGGTCCAATGACAATCCCCTGGATGTTTCTTACACCACTCTTCCGGCTGAGTGGCACCGTGGTGCTCGTTTCTACCTGCAGAATCGTAGACCCCAAAGCCAGGATTCGGTGGGCCGGCGTCAACTCCATTGACCAAGTAAGCTGGACGGTGTATAAAACCTCCATGTCCCCTTTTCATCTCGAAGTAGTCCGTCACAAAGATAATTCCCGTGATGCAGAGACCTGCCACTCCAAGGGCGAGAACGCCCTTGACGGAAAGAGATAACCATCTTGGTACATGGAAGCTGATATGCATGTGCTTCTCGGGGCTCTCAGGCCGCGCCGGTGTCGTCTTGGGTTCTGCTGCTGTGGTGATTGGCTGTTGGAGACTGGAGGCGAAGTTGTAGCCCCACGTTACGAAGGCTGTCATGTTGACGAGCGTAGCTGATACTGTGGAAAGGATGATAAATGGTCGATAGACGTTGTCAAGCTACCTTCGATCTTGGGCAAGTTGACGATCACGCGTGGATGGGATGGAGTCTGGACGTGGCCCGTATTGTTCAATCGGTGGTATCGATGTACAGAAATGTATCGTGTTGGTAGAAAGAGTTATTCTAACCCGAAGTTCAGTATACAGAGGTTGAAGCGGTCACAAAACGTCCGCAAAAAGGTCCATCTGCAAGCATGTCCTCATTGAGAAGGGCCCAGCAAGGTTTGATGTTAGCAGGCACGATACGATGCAGCTGCCATAGTAAGTGGCCTGTGGCGACCGAAGATTGTAATGACAGACATGGGAGGGAAGGAAGTAGAGGAGCAGACGTTCACGTGGGCTGGCATTCGTTGTTGGACTCGAGAAATTTGTTGTCACGTCTATTCTTTGAGTCATGAATGACCTCTCTCATCTCTGCTCTTCAATGGGGCATTACTGATTAATCCATCATTACTCTCGCCGTAGGATCGATGCCAGAACACAACGGAACATCAACCAAGCCTCCAATCCAATCATCTCTGCCACCACCAGCAGAGACTATACCACCTCCGAGGAATAACGCCATACGCAATGCTTTGCTTCATAAAGCCCCGAGTATTCGCAAATGGGTATAAGCCATAAACCAGTTCATCGTGAAAACGAATGCACAAAATGTACAGAAGAAGAAAATAAAGTCCGCAGGTCGACTACATCCACACAGTGAAGAAGATCATGACACCAACCAAGCCAAAAGCCATTCCGGCAATTTGCTTGGTGCCGGATCCTGAAGGTCTCTCAGGTGCCGAAGACTCGGCAGATTCTGTCGGCGCCGCTGAAGCGCTGGTACCCGAGCCAGAGGTTGCCGACGCCGTCGGACTCGACGAGTAGCTGCCCTTAAAGGTCTCTCCGAGAGTGGGCAGACGAACATTCCCATCTACCAACCACCCACCCGTGGCTTTAGGACAATCGCGGGTGGAGACACTGGTCGGGTTGTAGTCGGACTTCATGACTCCGGTAGGGGTAATGGTAGCCCACTTGGATTGCAGGTTTTGGAACTCGGGCGAGCGAGGAATCGGCGTACCCTTGCGAGTGAATCCATCGTAGACATCGCCAGTTGTGATAGTCTTGGAAACTTCGGGACCGTACGACACGATACCATAATGGTTCTCCTCGTAGATCCATTCATAGACCATGGCTCCACTCCAATCATCCACCATGGGTTGGCTAAAGATGGCGTCCTGGTCGTCCCATGTCCTAGGTCCTTGTCCGGTGATACAGCCCGTCTCGGTGAAGAAGATAGGTACGGGAAATTGCTCGGCCATGGCTTGCAAGTTTGCGTAGCCTGAAGTGCTATAAGTGTTGGGATCACACCACTCGTACGAGTTGAGCCCGAAGAAATCAATGTTGTCCTCTGGCTTTCCACCGCAGGTAAGGTAGTCCTGCAACATAGGTCGTAATTCAGCAATGTCAGCAGCGGAGTAGCCAACGGGAATCTTCCGGTAGCCCTTCTTGTCTCGGTAGGCCTTCATGTCTCGCGCGGCGGCCTTCATGAAAGGGGCGACCTGAGATTGGTTGTTAAGCGCGATAATCTCGTTGCCGATGAAGAAGCCGAGAACGTTGTCGTGTTTCGCAAAGTTGTCCATGACCTTGGCGTACGCGTTGAATTGCGTCTCGTTCCAGTACGGGGTATTCTGCAGGTCGTGTTAGCAGCAACATACACGACAGTCGAGGATGGCACTGACAGGAAGGATATACGAGTCAAACGTGTCCAGGTCAATAAGGGTGTAGATGCCGGCCTCCTTGAAAGCTGCCATGCACCCGTCGTGGTTTGCGCTAGAATCGACGTGGTATACGCGAATTGCATTGGTGCCCAGCGTCTTCATGAGGCTGGCGTCGCGGGTGCATTGCTCCGTGTCCACCAATGGGTCATCTGAACAAGCTTTGGTTAGAAACGGACTTTGTGAGTGTGCATCGAGTCGAGCTGGGCTAACCTGGCGTCAATTGGTATGCAATTCCTGCGATGGCGTCAGTCACTGGTAATCTGAGCATAGTGGAACGGGTGATTGGTGTACCTTTCATGAACCATTGTCTTCCATTCTCGTCGAAGAACTTGTTGCCAACAATTTCGATTGGTGCGAGGGCAGTGGCAGTGCCAAGCAGCAACGCCGAGACAAGACTGGAGACTCGCATGGTGAAGCAATGTCTGAAAGCCAAATTTGCGATAAGCTCAGCTAACGGGTGGCAAAGAAGTGAGGATGCAACGGGTTGGTGATGTTCAAATGCTGAAGTTTCTCCAAAGACATCCAAAGCTTGCGTTGACGATGATGAGGACCGGAGGATGTAAGTGGTTCCAACAAGAAATGACCAATTAATGCCAACGGGAAATCAAGAGCTGTCGGTGATCGTGTGGGTGCTGGTGACGAAGAAAAGTAAAGACTGTCAGCCGTGGTTGCCTCTTTCTTCGTCGGTTCGTCCTTTCCTCTAAGGCGTTCTCGAGTTCTGGTCCTGATTCCGGTCCCAATCCGCCAACAACAACCGAATCCTTCCCCTACAGGTTGCTTCCGACTCAACACGCTTCGAATACACCGACCGACGTCCCTTCTCGGCAAAAACGACAGAAGGCGCAAAGTTGCAGGCGCAGCAACTAGGCGTGGAGGGGCGTCAGGCAAGGTCGGGAAGGAAAGAAAAAGCCTGGGTATCGTGGGTAAGCAGCCTCACATCAAGCGACGATGGGATGTCTTGTTGGGGGGAGGGAGGAGGGCTATTATTTTTATTCCTTCAGCTCCCCGCTGCAGGTTGACGCGGGAGACACTCCGAAAAGCATGGCCCTGCAGTTTTTTCCCATCTCTCTTCTCTTGTCCCCCTGCCGGGCTTCTCACATCGTTGCTCTTTTTCTCTTTTTGGCATCCCATCCCACCTCTCCACACACGTGGAGTACCAAACGGAAGAAAAGACTGCCTAAGAACAGGAGCTTGGAGCTCGCTCTGGTACTAGCAATGGCCCCGGTCCAGGGTGGGAAACGACGGCGGCAGGGGTGCGGCAACGAGGGAAAAAAAAAAGGATAAGCCAGACAAGGACATCAAGCGTGAAGCAACAAGGCCGACTGCATGGGTCTGGATCAATGGAGGTGCGCCATGTTGTGCCATTGGCGGCGGGCCAGGGGCGGCACCGCCTATCTTGATTGTCGCCCGGCCGCAGAGTGACCAGAGTCTGACTCTGACTGATCTAGAGTACACCCAGCATGGACTTGCTGCAGCAGATTGGCGGCGTTGGCCGGCCTCATTGGGGGCAACGCGTGTGGGTGATGCAAGACGAGACGAGGGCATGAGGGTGGAACACGGCCCCTCCAGTAAGCGGGCTGACTGCAAGAAGGCGACGACACGTCTCCTTGGCCTGCTTTAACACATAGATGCCATGTATGACATAGTTCTTCCAGGGCTGGCGATAATTCTGTTCAGAATCCTACCATCCTTCGATTCTTTCAGCCCTCCGACCCCCCCAATCCGCCATCGAGGCATATTTTTAACCGACCGAGGGCACAGTTTGACAATGCTAGGATGACCTGAACCCCAGTCTCCAGGCAACGAATAATGAAGCGGCAGAAGCAAATCGAGTGTCGCCAAAACCTGCGTTTCTTTATTTTGCCCCCACGGCCACAAGCGACATGGCGCCATGAACCCGAAGCCACGCCGTCTTTGATACCTGTCTAACTAAACGAGCGCCACTGCTGTTCCAAGCCGAAGATTGGTCCGCGTCTTTTTCACTAGCCTCGCCTAGCTACACAACCAGTTGGCCTGCGAGTCGGGGCCCGGGAAACGGACCGAAATTTCACAACTGATGGGTGGCCCAGTGTTAGGCTGCTAGCCAGAGATTTAGTGCTCCGGGAGGTACGGCCAAAGTCTCACAACGGACGGCGACAGCGAGGCATTCTCCTCGCCACAACGCCTGGGTTGTGTCTGCTACCACTTTGGCTTTCTTTGTCTTCCATGTTGGCTCCCTCTCTCTGCCCGGGAAAGTCGCACCAGGACTATAGTACCTCAACGACCCACTTCGTTTTGTCGGCTTGTTGTTGTTGTTGTTGTTGTCAGATATCTAGGAGGCAGTCGATACAATGCCAAAGATCCGACTGCGTCTAATTCGGCACTGCTAGCAAGCTTGATCAATCACCTGTTCCATGCTCTCTTCTGCTCTAGACCGGCCTACGGGGTCTGCCTCTCCAGGTTGGAGATGGTCTTCCGACAGGGTACGGCCGGAAACTGTCATTTTTTTCCCGCTTCATTTCCTGTCCAAGGAAGACAGACCCCAAGCTTGGGTGAGCACGGCAGCACGGCGGAAATCGGGGGCCTAGTGATAAAACCTCTCTAGTAATGAGTATGACGCAACAACCTGGTCGCAGCGTTCCATCGAAAATCCCTCCTGGTCCTGCAGTCAGGCAATTATTGACACGAACCAGGGTAAGCTTAATCCCGGTCCATCCTCTATGTTGGAACCCTGTCCGGTGCAGGTTGCAACGGCGACTGCAAAAAAAGACATGAAAGCCCGAGATTCTGTTTCGAGCTGAAGAGCAGCAACTAAACTCTAGACACCGTCACCCGCGGACCCAGACATCGTTGAGAGTTGTTTGCGGATGCAGAGCGAATGAGAGCTTCAACGTCACTTGTGGATCCGGACACTGGCGTCCTGTCGCACTGGGGCACCTCGACATCGCCTCGGGCAAATTCGTTGTTGCAGCATCCCCAGTTTTGGATTTCTCCTGCGAGCCTCTCAGCTGCACCTCTCCTGTCATCGCCCGTCGTGGTTGGCAAACCGTAGCGCTGAAAGTGACGTGTTGCAAAAAGGACCTCTTTCACCTAATGCAACGGACCGCCAACTGCATGGGTGACACCGTTTACAGTCATTTGCGGCGCATACTACCGCACGTTGGTCATTTAATAGTAGCGACCACAGCCTCACAAAATATCGTGAACCGCATGGCACAGGAGCTCGAACTGGCAACGCCCATGTCCCACAGCTGAGGCCCACTGACTGAAAAGACGTCTCTTTTGGATCACTGCTCGGACGGAGACGGTCAGTTGGTGCAGAACTCGACAGCCTGATCACGACGATTCCGTATCGTCCGATGGATGTCCGGACACATGCAAGCAGGAAAGACGCAATACAAGCGCTTCCCCCGTTGGCCGGCACCCTGCAGGGACTGAAACGTCAAAGGGAAACCCCCTAGACAACGACCCCGACTCAAGCTTCCCCCCGTATGACTTTGAACCCCGCGGCTTCCGGAAAAAGTTACCATGCAAAACAAGCGATCAAGCAACGACTCAAGACTCAAGGTGGGGTGATGCCGAAGTGGGTGAGAGGACGACGCGGCGGGTGGGGATAGTAAGGGTCTAATAGAGGCCAAGTGAACGCTGCGCCATCGCCAGAAGGACGGGCGATCTTCTCTCGGCGTGTGCGACGATAAGAGCCGTCGACGACACCACGCTTCCATAACGAGTCTAGATAAGCTCTCCCAATCCCATCGTCCGGCACTCGTAGCGCTTGGCTTCCCCTCAGACGACGAGCGACAACCAGGCCAATGTGCGGAGAGAGCTACGGTGTCGGGGCAGCTCTTTATGGACGACGAGTTCGGTTATGTCGGCTTCGAGGGCCCTCCCCTTCCTTCACCTCGCAAGGTCAGAAACATGATAGTGTGTACAGGCCATTTTATTTTTGCATTTATAAGGGCCGATAAGCTCGAAGCAAAGCAAACAAGCTCTCGCCCAGTCGCTCGCCCAAACAACGACACCATCGGTACGTTCTCGAGGGAGAGGGTATCCACTCCGCACTTCCCCCGCATGCCATGCCGCAGGCGAGACGGAACCACCCAAGCTGCGACTCTTGAGGTGCAGGTCTTGTCGAGCTATTCTGGGGCAGCTCACCTTGTTGGCCGCAGGGCGAAACGGATGGCCGTCAGAGCAAAGGACAGCGGCGGCTGCCTCCCGGCCAAGCTCAGGTTCCCTAGGACTACCAGAGCTGTCCTGTCAGGCCGTGCCGTCCGCCGGATTTCGCAGTCAAAGCGGTCAGCGTTCGATGCCCCCTCCATCTCTATCCGCGATCGCGAATGTAAAGCGCCGGGAAACAAGACTGGGCATCGCACTCGACCCCGGGCACCTAACATCGGACTAACAAATTCCAAGTGAAATGCAGGCACGCCCTACTGTGTTTACTACTCACCGTCTGATTCTCCTCCCCAAGAAGGGTAAAGGCCTTCTTGCATACCTCCCCCGGTGTCCCTGCTGAGCCCTCTCATCCCCCTTTCGGGTTTCCGTTTGTCATGTAAACCGCCCATTCGGCAGAAGTAGCATCACGTAACAGAGGGCGCGGATAATGCCATCCCGAATCACCTGCTGCAATGTACATGTTTCTCTACGGTGTGCACCTGCACCAACGGACTCCCTGGGAAGCCCTCGATCGTTGGCGAGTGAGACCTGACCTGTACCGTACAAAAAGGACAGTGATCCCTCGTTTTGCTCGCCGCCGGGCCCGGCTGTTCGTCCATTTCCACATGGTGCTTTGCTGTGCTACTCCGGCGCGCACATAACTCATACATCCCTCCTCCTCCTCCTGAGAGAAAGGCATCTCCCGGATCGACAGGCAACCACATAAACAGTGGGAGGATCAATCAAAGTCTTTCGGGAAACGAAGCTTTACTCCTCGACGTAATTTATTCTTCTTCTTCATCCTGCTATGGACCAGTTCATAGGGCACAGTCATATCATTTGCAGCAGAGGTATCGCTGAGCAACAAAGAAGACAAAGGAGAGCCAAACCAAACCAAACCAAAAAAAAAATCCATCCCGTGTCCTTAACCCCCCATCCAAATGAATGCCTCCTCCAGCATGTCTAACTCGAGATTCTGATGCGAAATCCAGGCAGCTTGGTATGGTATCGATATCGGGGACTGCGCCAGCCCAATGAAAACAGAATTGCACATCGCTCCTCCCTCTTACACTTCTCTCGTTGACGGGACCGGCTCAATAAACCGGAGCTTGGTCGCCGCGTCCGCTTTGAACAGCGGGGCCCGACTCCCACGGCGCTGGAGACCGCACCGGAGGTACACGGATATTCCGGAGGGCTGTGAACCCAGCCCCAACATCCCGTTCTTGGTCTCGCTCGCTGCTGGCCGCACTGCTGATCCCGCTGTTGTTCGACATGCCGCCGCTACTGCTCGTCCTCGAATGGGATAGCCCTCTCGGGCTGATGCTTCCGCTCAGGCTTTCGCTACCACGCCTTGGCGGCTGGGACATTGAGCTATGCCGAATCGGCTGGGGCATGAGCTCGGCGTTGGGACTCACGGCCTGTATGCGCAGGTGTGACATGCCAAAGTCCCAGCCGCCGTACTGGTGTACGCAGTGAGGTTCTGTTATGTCGCAGTATTTCGTCAGGATCTGGTAGACCTGGGTCTGCACCTCGGCCGCGGAGGGACGATCAATGGGGTTTGCGGATAGCATGCGGGCGACGATGTGCATCAAAGGCACGATGCCTCGGAACACATAACCACCGTCGGATGCGGAGACCTTCTTCGACGCCTCCTTCGCCAACGTCGACATCCAAGATTCGACCTGGCCGAGGTTCTTGTGAAATGACGAGTCCAGTACCGCGCCCCCGCGTCCCGGAGTCTTGTGCTTGGCAGCACGATGTGCCGAGAAACTCTTTGTTGTCTTCTTGACAAGGAAGCTCATCAAGTCCAAGATGACGCAGCCGAGAGAGAAGATGTCGGCCGCCTGCGGGTTCAGGTGTGGATTCGGCATGTTCAGCATCGCATTCGGGCTGCTTGGGTTATCACTCCGTGGGATGGAGAAGTTGGTGTGTGTCTCTGGGGACGTCGACACGGCAAAGGCTGCCCCACGACCTAAGGGACTCGTCGGACCGCCTGTGGGACGAAACCACTGCTCAGGAGCCGCGTAGTCGTACGACTCCCGGTCGAACGAATTCTTGTCCGTATAGCCGGCGAGCACCTCGGCGTTTAGTCTCGTGAAGTCGGAGTAGAAGATGTGGAGTTGGTTTGTGAAGAGAATCGTCGATGGTTTGATGTTGCCATGGCAAAGTCGCCTGCTGTGGAGGTACGCAAGAGTATCGGCAAGGCAAAGAATCCAGTTCATGACGGTGCGTCTCCTCTCTCGCTTGGGAATATTTTTGAAGTTGGACGGGGTATTCCCGAAGAAAGACTTCAGGTTGGAGTCGGTTGCGGGCGTGAACAGGGCGTATGCCGCTCCGAGTTGGGTATATGATGAGTAGTAAGAGACCAAGTGGTCGTTCTGGATGCCCTTGATACTGTTGATGATTTCCACAAACTCGCTCCGCGAAAGCTGGCCAGCGCCGTTACCCAAAGGGATGCGCCGGCGGTAAAAGACTAAGCCAGGACAGTTGGGCAAGACAACCTTATCGACTGCGTTGTTGCTCGCCGGCCGGCGCTCGATGACCTCGAGAGGAACAAGTTCATACTCACTGAAAGCGATGTGGTCGCCCCGTTGGAAGGGCTTGAGCAAGTAGACAAATTGGCGGCTGAAGAACTTGCGCTCAATCTTGTCGTCCTTAACAGCCGTCAATCTGAGGCGCTCGACATGTTCGGAGGAGATGGGTAAGTCGTGGTCATCCCAGGAGTCGTCGATGATGCCGAAGATCTGATCTGGGATCTTGAGGTCGACAAGGATTAAGAAGATGCGCTTGGCTTTATGGTTGATCCAATCCCAATATGTTTCGTCCGTTAAGCCGTCGCCAAAGGCCAGTGGTCTGTCTAAGCGCTCGATCTCCTCGGGCAGCAGGTACTGGCAGACGAACTGCCTCGTGACGGTAGCATCAATCCTGGCGGTATCCCACCACGGACCCATGGTGCCAATAGTCAAGAGCGCAAGCTGTTCGTGACGGACGACTAATCTCGCGGGGTTGTCGGATCAGCCGCGTCTGGCTCGCTCTGGTTGCTGGTTGCTGGCTCTGGCCCAGCCTTGCCTGGGTCTGCCTTTGTCGTACGTTGGTTCGCCGCGGTTGTTGGCCCCTGAAATGCGGTGACGTGCCTACCGTCTAGGACGCTGACGACGCAGGCTGCATTACCGCGTGCCTCAAAGCCCGGTTCAGCTTCACGTGGGAGGAACTAGGGGCGGAACGTGGGAGCTGAGAGCGAATAGCTGCGAAATTCACCAAGAGATCTTTTTTCCTTGTGAGTGTGTGAGTGAGGTTTATGTTTTGAGACGAAGCAGATCAGGTCGGTTCTGGACGGGAACGGAATTATTTCATAGGGTGTCGGGTTGGTTTGTCGGTTCCATGTCGAGCCCGGCCACTTACGCTTCTACGTTCGGGCACCCTCAGTTAAAGAGAAGGCAGCTTACCTTACCTTCTGGGCCCTCGCGTGTACCTTACCCAGGAAGACGTAAGCAAAGGTACTTTGGCCCCGTCTACAGGTGCCCAGTATCCAGTATCAGCAGCCCACACCAGGATGGTGCGTTTTTGGCTTTTACCTTTGGGGACGCAGCGGGCGGCACAGCGGGGCCAAGGTTAGTAGCACACTACATGCAATATGGTAACAGAAGGCGAAGAAGGCCCCGGCTTGCGGGCGCAGGTGCGTTTGCATGAGGCTTCTCTCAAAGGATGGGGGGGGTAGAGGCACGCGGGGCATATGTACCTGTACCCAGACCCTTCCCCTGGTCCCAACAGCCCTCTGTAGAACGAGGTTCCTTGTGCCGGAGCATGGGAGCAGAGTGCACTTCTATCTTCCATACTACCTACGGCAGTCTCCAACGTCTCCTTGACTTCCCCGGCGCCTTACAGTAGGTGCCTGCGGGACCTCGTTCATTGGCTGGATAGGTTATGAGATAAGAAGCCGGAGAGCCTGAGTGGTTGTCAAGAGTATCAAGGTAATCCTGCGTCTGTTCCGGTAGGAAGCGCCACTTTCGCTTCGGCAGTACGCCAGACGTACGGCGCTCTCGGGATGCCACACCATATCCACCTTGGATTCAGCGCTCGCTGGATATGAGCCTGCTCTCACTCGCAGCACACAGCAAATTCGCTAGTCCACTATCCTGTGCGGGATGAAGTAGAGACATTCTTGGCGTGCGTTGGCGTTGAATGACTGTTGGATGACACGCGACACCGATGGTGCTCTTCGCAACCAGTTCATCGCGAAGTCTGCCCGCCCCCCTGACTTTCGCACATCTTGCCGAAGACCCTAAAGGACCCCTCCATCATGACCAGCCAACGTCATGGCTAGCAGTGCTGAGCGTGGGTGTTGGTGGGGTCTCCCGAAAAGTGTGTTGCGGTTGGTTAGGGGTCGTGGACTTAGGGAGTGAACCCATTACTTGGCAACATTTGTTGAATGTCTTCTTCAGACGTTTCCTTGTCTGGATCGTTTGCGTCCTGCCGAGCTGGCAAGCATCGTGCGACTGGATGAAAGGGCCAGGCGCGGACTAGGACGAGGTACGGGACGAGATGACTTGTCTCGGAGGGGAAATGCGCTCGTCGACTCCGCGAACAGGCTTCGACGGGCCAACAGACAAATCAGAGACCCGCACGGCGCAGGCGAGCGGGCGTTCGAGAAGTCTGGCCGCCGGGTGTGCGGCGGTCCAGCCGGTGGGCACCGGCAGGCTGGCTCGTCGCCAGGGTTTTCCATGATGCTCCCCGGTGTTGCGCCCTCTTCTGCCCGTGTTTCTTCAGGCTCCCCGGCATCATCAGAAATTTCCATCGATCGAGCGGAATGGGCGTCGACACGTGAGGGCGACGATCCCATTGGTTGGTGTTGGTGAAATGTCCTGTTCTCCCGTTTTGGGCATGCTCGTTGAAAAGCCCCAGCCATGTGCTTGGAATCGTTCTCATGGCCAAGCCCTGCATCATACCATGCCGTGTTTGACCACAGCGGATCATTTCGATGCCACGACCCCTTGAGCCATGGGCTACCTACCTAGCCGTGTCATTGGAGTATTAAGTGAAAATAGCCAGATGCTGAAGTGGCTTTGCAGACAACATCGTACACCGATTACTCAACTTCCAACTCGACGATGCCATGTTGCGGCGGCAACATATTAGCTTGTTAGCTTGCGCATGTCCCAATGTCGCTTCGGTTGGGCCTTTGAATGAGTAGTTTGACTTGAGTCGGAGATCCGGCTGGGGGTGAAGGACCATGATGCAGACGTGAAGTACCAGGATGGGCTGGATTGCCAGGCTCCACTGGCAGAGCAGCACAGCAGTAAGGTCGCAATGGAAGTTGGAATGCACTGGTGGGGTCAGACTTGCTCCGCGACGGTGTCTACACTACACTACATTGGACCAGGAAAGTACAGGTACATGATTCCTTCCAACGTATCTTACTCTCTTCCCCTCAGCCCTTTCCTCTGGTAACCTACCGGCGGCTCCTAGAGGGACATGTGCCGTGAACGTATTGAGCTGTCAGCCTCTATTGTTTAGTCTGGATTGCTACGCGAACCTTCTCGTGACCACTCTTAGCCGTTCAGGAAACTGCTGTCTTGGTGCGCATAAAGCAACAGTACTGTTGCTGCGTTGCTGGGGACCAGGGCGAGACTCAGTTGCGCCCGCACTCTTCTTCAAGGCCCGCAAAAGCGCAATAGCCTCCCTGCACCACCCTCTTCTGTCATACGACAAAGTTACAACTCGCAACGAGTCTATGTAGCCCGGGAGTTTAATGTATGTATATGTCTTGCAGCCCTCCCAGGGCTTGTACCGGGATCCGGACTTCTGACCTGATGATCTAGGCGACGGATTGGATATGGACTCTGACGTTGCCCAATCAACTTTGGTCGTTCGGATTCATCACAGCTTTTTCTTGGCCATGCTGACTGAGCTTATTTTGCTGTAGGAGAACAGCATACGTACCTGCTTGCAAGTTGAGAGCACCCGCTTGAGGCCATTGATACATCGTCAGTACACACCTCTGTAGCATCTCAGGATTCCATACCCACAGCCAAGCAATTTTGCTCGCCTTGGCAGTGCCCCGCGAAAGCCATCGAAGGGAACTGTTTCCGTTGATCGTCAGCCATTGGACCGCCAGCGTCTTGGTCAATAAGGGAAGCGGCCGCTCCGTGACATGCGGTGTCTATTGCCGCTGGGAATCGCATTGCACGACCGGTACTCCAAGGAGTTCCAAACCTATGTTGAGCTTGTGAAACGCAACACTGTCTACCACCCGAAATTAGGCAACGGTAATCATGTGTCGTTCAGCTCACCGCTGATCAACACCGGATGGTCTCGAGAGAACTTTTTGGAGCTTCCGAAACGGTCGAGCGTTGGACACAGGCAACCGAGCTTGGCCTTGGGAGTTCGGACTACGGGTATGCCAATATGGACCACTCTACTCGAAGCGAGTGATTGCATCAGTGAATCAGAGCCTCTACAGCCAGGTAGCCTGTTACCTTTACGCCCTCTGAAACCAACTTGGCTTGAGCTGGCTCTTTGTCGGGAGCGATGGCCACAGCCCGGCCCTCGCAGTCCTCGACCCCGCCAAGTCCGTGTCTCGATTACATATGCAGACCGTGAGAAGTCAGTCTTCTTGATTAGTTTTCCGAGACACGGCATTGTTCAGTTTACAGCCGCTTCTCCGACATCAAGCAGACTGACAAACCCCTCGCGGTTCTAGGCTGGGTTACATAAGCGGCCGATTCATCCAAGCGGCCGCGAATTGGTCAACAACCCCGAATAAATCAAGGTGACGACGCCTGGGCGGCTCCCAATTCTAGCATGAAATGATCAGTGCCCTGCGGTGGAGGGCGGTGAACGGCTGCCGAGTTTCGGATTGTCGGGGAGTTCGAGCTGACTGGTTCGGGCGAAAGCCTAGTCCCTCCGTCTCAGTTGAGAGATATAAGTGTACTCCCTTAGCGTACTGTCTTCTGCAGGAATTCAAGGTACTCCCACAACAGATTGGGTGCAGGGGCCTAGTGACGACTGCCCCCGCAAGCCCCAAGCTTCCAGGCAAGGGAGTTGAGGCTACGACATCGCAACTCTAAATACGTAACGTGGCTGGCATCCCGCTGCTGAACATCAACCACGCCTCCTTCGACGACGACCGACGGTGCCGAGACGCACTCCGAAGCATGGCTTTTTGAAAGGCGTATTCATCACCTTTCTCGAACGCGCGACAGGTTGACGACACATTGAAGATCCTTCATCCGCCACAATGCCCGACTCGATGGACGCTCCGTTAATGGCCGGTCGCCAGGACCGGGACGACGAGTTGGACTACCGCGATGCGGACGAGGAAGCCGATGTGCTGCCCGCGTCGATGAAGCATTCGAAGCAATCAGCGCCAAGTCTCTTTGTTTGGCTTCTTACCTTTGCCGCCGGCATCAGCGGTTTGTTGTTTGGATGTGAGTTTGGCCTGGCGCTGCAGCATTGAAAACAGGGAAAGATTTCTGACCATGGGCGTGCATAGACGACACGGGCGTAATATCAGCGACTCTCGTCAAGATCGACACCTCACTTTCCGACCGAGTCCTCACGACGTTCGACAAGTCCATCATCACATCGAGCACCGCGCTCTTTGCCCTTCTTGTGTCTCCCTTTTCCTCCATTGTCGCCGATGCGCTGGGCCGTAAGCGCGTTATCCTCGTGGCCGATATCCTTTTCATTGTCGGCGCGTTGATGCAAGCATGGGCAGGTACGGTCACGTCGATGGTGATAGGCCGATCGATAGTCGGCGCGGCTGTTGGAGCTGCCAGTTTCGTCGTCCCTCTTTATATTGCCGAGCTGGCCCCCGCCAGCCACCGTGGGCGGTTAGTGACGATGAACGTTCTGTTTATTACGCTGGGCCAGGTCGTCGCGTACATCATCGGCTGGGCTTTTGCAGAGTACGGTGACCAGTCTACGGGGTGGCGATGGATGGTTGGCCTTGGAGCTCTTCCTGCCGCCCTGCAATGCTCAATCCTCGTGCTGATGCCCGAGTCACCGCGCTGGCTCGTCATGGTGGGCCAGTCGCTGAAGGCGAAGAAGGTTGTCGAGAAGGTGCTCGGCAACACCGTGGGCGGCATGAGGAATGCCGACGCCGTCATCAAGGAGATTGAAATCGAGATCAGAGAGGAGAGAGAAGTTATGAGGCGAGAGGGAACCCCGCGCATGGAGTGGTGGGGTGGCTGGCAAGAACTGTTCTCGGTCGGAAGAAACAAGCGCGCGCTGGTCATCACATGCCTGCTCCAGGGACTCCAGCAGCTTTGCGGCTTCAACTCGCTCATGTACTTCTCAGCGACCATCTTCCAGATGGTAGGATTCGGCACACCCACACTCGCCGCCATGAGCGTCGCCGTTACCAACTTCATCTTTACAGTGGCGGCGCTGTGTCTCATCGACCGTATCGGACGGCGCAAGATCTTGCTCTACTCACTACCGTTCATGATTGCGGGTCTAATGCTGGCGGCATACGGATTCTCTTTCATCAACCTGCGGCCCGAAACGACGGCAGCCAGCGAGGGTGGCACGGGTGAGGGAGCGGGCACAGACAGAGGAGCGGCCGTGGTGATTCTTATCAGTATCATGGGGTACGTTGCCGCATACGCCCTCGGGCTCGGCAACGTTCCATGGATGCAGAGCGAGCTGTTCCCGTTGGCGGTGCGATCAATTGGCAGTGGCGTGTCAACTGCGACGAACTGGGGTGCCAACTTCGTCGTCGGCTTGACATTCCTCCCGCTCATAGACGCGTTGAGTCCTTCATGGACGTTTGTGCTTTATGCCTTGGTGTGTATGATTGGATACGGACTGATCTGGCGTATCTACCCCGAGACGTCCGGGTTGAGCCTGGAGGAAGCGACGAACTTGTTAGAAAACGGATGGGGGGTCCGACGTTGACTTCCGGGGCCGTAAACGAGATGAAGGGCGTCTCTGTTCTGCACAATCGACCACAAGCGACGGTTGTATCAGTCTATCCCAAGTGTGAGGATTTGTAGAAGAGGAGTCTTCATACGTAGATGGAACGTTCACTAGGAATGCCTCGGTAAAGCAATGGCATTTTCTTTACAGGGGTATTCGCCGTGATTAACAACGGTTTGCACCGTAGACCTTTCCATGGGTAATAAGGTTCTTCCACTAGATTCGTCAAATAGCCCGAAATTCTGGGCGTTTGTTTGTCCATAACCTTACTGTAGTACCTGAAGCCTAATGTAGGCCACCCACTATGTGAACTACCTTGACTCTTCTGCCAGCTCCACAAACGCTGTGAGGCGAGCCGCTCAAGATTCGGCATTTCCACCGCGTGTGTGATGAATAGACTGGGGGTTTCCATGCCGTGCGATAAAATTCTGATGCATTGGAGGGGGCAATCGGGTGAGCGCGTTCCAGACTTTTCTGGAAATTTTGTACTTTTTTTTTTTTGCCATGGGTGGCGGTACCTCGTGGTGGGTGGGGAACTTCCAATCGGGGAGTTTTTTCTTTTTGATTTCTTCCTCCTTGGACTTCTTCTGTCGGGCGGGGCGGCGGCTGAGAGACGAAGAGGTCAAGAAGGTCCTTTTCCGTTCCGTGTGCCTCGGGAGCGGAAGACGGCAAGACGCGGCATTGGGCTGCGTTGGGCTCGGCGAGGTGAGGGTTTTGGAGGTGCGGACAAGGGCCAATTGGGGACGTGGAGGAAGGAATGGAAGATGAGAGATCGCAGATGGATCCACGATCATCCTCCTGGGTTGTATCCAATCTTACCGCAAATTCGCAGCTCCCTTTTCCCCCCTCGCTAGTGTAGTTTCTCTCTTTCTGTCTCTCTGGTTTTCACTTGGACGACCGCCTTCACGGCTTACTGTCTATTTCTGACAGCTGCATTTGTCGAGCGTATGATTCAGCCATGTGCCTTTTTCTGGTCATCTCTCAACTACCGCTACCTGATGCCGCGAAGGCGGTTGAAACTTTCGGCCTCTAGAACACGGACCGATGCCGAGCGTGGCGTGTTTACAAACCGGGGTTGCCGTTGCATGCCAAAACGGCTTTAGTCAGTGCTGCAGACCGCGGCTGCAGTCTAGACGCAGGGTGACGTTTAAGGCTGATGACTAACGTGGCGCGCTGATGGCCGAAGAGTGCATGGACGAGGAGAAGGGGAAGGAGGTCTGGCAGGGGCAGTCTAGGGACTGTGACATTGTAATCAATTGACACAATGTGGAGTTTTTGGTCTTCTGCCGCTGTTTTCCCCCTTTTCCCTCGTTCGCTCAGACCGGCCTTCGGGCGCTGGATTGGCATAACTCCTTCCAAAGTCCAGCCCGGTGACATCACACAGTCGCCAACGCCGGCTTTAGCCTCCGCCCACCGAACGCCCCCCATGTCTAGTGTCGGACCCGACCGGTTGACAAAAACTCAAGTTGATTGGCCGGGCGTGTTTGGAAATGGTTCGACGGAGATCATTGTAAACTCTGCCATCTCTGCCCGCCGCTCGAGCCAAATGGAGAACTGTGACGTGCGATTGCGGAAGCTTTCTCGAAGAGAAGCACGATTGAGTGTTCCTACCCGGATGGGATGAAGGAACTTTAAAACAGCACCCAGGAGTGCCAGGGTTGAAAAGTTTACGTACTTGACAAACGAACCGCATTTACAACAAGAATGGCCCGCCAATCTGTAATGTGTAACAACACCGCCTCAATGGCTCAACTAGCAGTCTATGCACCAACAATCCAAGGGCGGTCCCGCGCCGTCGGGTTAAGGAGATAAGAGCGAGACCCGGACAAAAAAAGATGTGACACATACCCAGCACCCCGAGGCCAAGAACCACACCTCGGCTGGTCTCCATCACAGGACCCAGGTCCAACGTTGCCGGCTACCGCCTCCGGCCCCACCTTTTCTTTTTTTTTCCCTCCTTGCCTAGTGCAGCCAGACGCACTCGTTCGGCTCGTGTCGCCTTTTGTTGCTTCATGGTGATGCCGAGTTCCCTGCCGGGTTTTGGATCGAAGCCTGCCCACTCCTGGAGGGAAGGGGGAGAGAAAAAAAAATTGAACAAGCATCCTTGGATGGGATTGAACCCCAAAGTGGGACTTGGGACTCGGCCGACCCATAGTGCCATCGTCTCTGTCGCATTCCATCCCCTTTTGCTTGGTAACCCGGGAGATGCCCCGGCTGCTTTCCCATCAGGTGAGAGCGCAGCAGAGCCATTCGTAATTGTTTTTGACAAATTCGCGGCCCTCTCTCCCTCCCGTCTGCTCCAGTCTTGATCTTCATACATACTCCCTCGGCCTTTGGCGCTGCTCAATGCCCGGCTTACCTATCCATTCTCTCTAATCCACATCCTCACTAATTGTCGTTTCGTCTGAACTGATCCCTTCTCCCTCTCCATCACGTATCTTTTGGATCAGAAAAGACACCAGTCATTCATAAGACGAAAAGCTGCCCACCTACAATCAGATTCGCCCTGTCACCATCTCCGGTTATACCCCTCCTACCTCCGCGCGCACGCTCTCTTGCCCATCGCCACCGATCTCGACGTCTAAAATCTGACTGGCATCGAACCGCCCGGTGTTTGGCATTACTCTACATTGACGTGGCCCGTCACACGCCGCCTCTTCCCAATAGCTCCGAGCTACTGCTCCGCATAACGCAGCATTGCATAAACCTGCTGTAACAATACTTTGTCGCGCGCAATCCTCACAATCGACGATATAAGCACCGTCCGATCTCAGCCCAGCACTCCTGATCAACTGCCCCTTCCATCGGAATACGCAGCAGTAGCATCACATCACACGCAACCCCCCTATCGTCGTCCAACAATGGCGATGGACGAACTAGACCGCGAGCTCGTGGCCGCCGAGCAAGACGCATCCCCACACCACTACCACGGCCGCGAAAGCCACGAGATCGAACGGGTCCTCTCCAACTCGTCCTCCTCGACCTCCACGTCGTCGGCCTCCCATGCCGGCGCCCGCCCCGCCTACCGCACCGGCACCGGCATCAGCCGCGTCTCGACCCAGAATGACCTCGAGCGGCACCCGACGGCCCTGAGCCGCATCGCCACCGCCCGCAGCCAGCACTCCAACACCGTCGGCCGCAGCATCAAGAGCAGAGAATCGAGAAAGGCCCTGCCCGCCATGGGCGCCGGCAAGCCCTACCCGCCGCCGCTGCCCGAACAGGAGGACTACGTCGTCGAGTTTGACGGGCCCGACGATCCCCTGCACGCGCAGAACTGGCCGTTGAAGAAGAAGTAAGTCAATGTCTCGCGTCAATCGTCTAAATCGCATGGGGCGCCGTTTTTCTGACAGGTCTTGGCTCGCAGGTTGCTCACAGCCGCAATGCTTGGCTACACCACCATGACCTCCGCCTTCACATCCAGTATCTTCTCTGTGGCGACGCAGGTCATCGCGACAGAGTACAACGTCTCAGCCACCGTGGGCACGCTCGGCGTGTCCTTCTACGTCCTGGGCTTCGCCTTTGGCCCGACGCTATGGGCACCCCTCTCCGAGCTTCGCGGCCGTAGGCTGCCCCTCGTTCTCTCCATGTTCGGTTTCTCCATCTTCACCATCAGCACCGCCGTCGCCAAGGACCTGCAGACGATCCTGATCTGCCGCTTCTTCGCCGGCTTCTTCGGCGCGTGTCCCTTGGCCGTCGTCGCCGCCGTGTTCTCCGACATGTTTGACAACCGCACCCGCGGCACCGCCATCACCGTCTTCTCCATGGCCGTCTTCACCGGCCCGCTCCTGGCCCCCTTCATCGGCGGCTTCATCGTCGAGTCGCACCTCGGCTGGCGCTGGACCGAGTACATCCCCTCCTTCATGGGCTTCTTTGCCTTCTTCCTGGACTTGTTCTTCCTTGAGGAGACCTACCCGCCCGTCATTCTGGTGAGCAAGGCATCCGAGCTGCGCCGCAGGACCAGGAACTGGGGCATCCACGCCAAGCAAGAGGAAATCGAGATCGATCTGATGGAGCTGGTCAACAAGAACTTTTCCCGTCCCATGCGCCTGCTCTTTGGTGAGCCCATCGTTACCGCGCTGTCCGTCTACATGGCCTTCATCTACGGACTGTTGTACCTGTTCTTGACGGCGTACCCCTTTGTCTTCCGCGGCATCCATGGCTTCGGTGCTGGCCAGTCGGGTCTTACCTTCTTCGGCATGATCACTGGCCAGCTCATCGCCGGTGTCACCGTCTTGCTCCAGCAGCCGTGGTACCTGCGCAAGCTCAAGGCCAACAACGGCGTGCCTGTCCCTGAGTGGCGTCTTCCGAGTGTCATTGCCGGCGGCGTCTTCTTCGCGGCCGGCATCTTCTGGTTTGGATGGTAAGCCTTCTCTCAATCTTGCAGCCAAAGAACACTTATACTGACAACATCGACAGGTCCGGATACCGCAAGGACATCCACTGGATCGTCCCTACCCTCAGCGGTCTCTTCACTGGTTTCGGCCTCATGTCCATCTTCCTCCAGGCGCTCAACTACCTCGTTGACGCCTACCTGATGTTGTACGTACTCCCACTTTGCCGGACACGTTTGACGATCATTGACTAATGACCTGACAGTGCCGCCTCCGCCATCGCCGGAAACACCTTCCTCCGCTCTCTCTGCGGCGCCGGCTTCCCCCTGTTCGCAAGCTACATGTTCAACGGCATGGGCATCGAGTGGGCCTCGACACTGCTCGGCATCGTTGCCGTCCTTCTCGTGCCCATCCCCGTCATCTTCTACATCTGGGGCGCCAAGATCCGCTCCAAGAGCGCCTACGCCCCGACCTTCGCCGCTCCGGCAGATGAGCCCGACAACGAAGACCCTGAGGCGCTGGCCAACGGCCACACGAGCCACGAGAACGAGAAGCCGCCGTCCGTCGCCGCGTTGGACGCGAGCAGGCCGAGGACCAGCGGCGACAAGGCCATGAACGCCGTCTAAAACTGCCTCCACTGGCCATTGGAGCGTGGTCGTTCTGCCCGTCCGTCT
Source organism: Colletotrichum spaethianum (assembly GCF_022836535.1). Taxonomy (NCBI): domain Eukaryota; kingdom Fungi; phylum Ascomycota; class Sordariomycetes; order Glomerellales; family Glomerellaceae; genus Colletotrichum; species Colletotrichum spaethianum. The sequence continues at coordinate 416,639 of NW_026054788.1, forward strand.
CCGTACATACACACTCAAAAACACATTTTTGGATTTATGCGGTTCCTGGCGTTTGATGATACCATGGGTCAGGGTTTTGGAAAAATATAATAAAGAGTTGTCAGGCTTTTTTTGTCTCCCGGTATTGCGTCTTATTTCGGACGGTCACGACAGCGTCGTTCATCTGATACCATTTTGCCTACCAAACCTACCATAGCTTACGCCTAATTTCACACCATCTAACAGTAGAGAAATTGAAAAACAAAAAACAATTCATAAAAGCTTGTGCCACCCGTTTCCGTCATGAACATGCAACCCCCCCGCATCAACTGAACCGTCTGGACAACCAGCTCCCATCTAAATATAATCCACCCGTTCCCCCTTCTCGGAACCCCGCACGTGGCTCGTCCGGGCCTTGCATCGACATTCGATCTGCACCACGGCCCCGTCCGCAGGGCGCGCGGTGTTATGACCTGATGAGGCAGGTCGCACAGTAACGGACGTCGTACCCGCCCGACTTCGCATCTCAAGGCACCGCCGGCACGTCATGACTAATACGCAGCTAGAACAAATGTCCGTGGCTTTTTGGGAGAGAGGAGACCGCGGGAAAGGGGACTGGTCGGTATTGGTCAGAATGTTAGTTCTAGGGCGACTAGTTCCTCACACCGCATCACTCCCGAGCTGCAACGGGAATTAAACAGTGAGACGGAACGGAAGTGAGAGGGGAAGAGGTGGCTGTGTTGGCAAAGCTTACATTGGTGAATCCTCCACAATCTCACCTTTTTACGGGGCGTTTCGATTTGTAAGGGGTCACCCTCGATAACGGTCTGAAAACGTTTATAACAACCGGGCATCACTGCACCAAATCTCACATCAACATTAGATAGGTCAACCAGGGTCTATAATACTTCAACGGGTAGCATCATTCTTACTGTGGCCGTGAGATCTCTCGCTTAGAACCGAAGATTTAAGAATTAAGGTTGGTAAGCAGGACGACTCTAAAGGTATACAACCCCGCCGCTCACTGACATACAACCAGATCCGCCCCACTTACACCATGTCGACAGACGAGGCCCAGAAGCCGTCCAAGACGTACGACGCGAGCTGCCACTGCGGCAGCATCAAGCTCTCGTTGACGCTCTCGCCGCCGCTCGAGGACGGGCACAAGGTCCTCAACTGCAACTGCTCCATCTGCCGGCGCAGCGGCTACCTCCTTGTTTGTATGCATCCTGTTTCTTGCCCCTCGTTTACCTCATTTCTCAACTTTCCGCCATCTCTTGGTTTAATGCGAGAGTAGAGATATGGAAGGTCTCAATGGCTCAATTGCTAACCATTCGGCGCGAAAAAGACCCCGAGAAGAAGGACGTCACCTGGCATGACGGCTCCCGCGAGAGGTGCACCAACTACCGCTTCAACACCAAGACCAAGGACCAGATGTTCTGCGGTAGCTGCGGGTCGAGCCTCGGCATCGACTTTTTGAACGAGACTTACTACGGCATCAGCGTACGTTTCCTGACCCCTCGTCTCTCCAGGAACTTGGTACGAGGACATGCTGACGGAACGAGACAGGCGCGGACGATTGACGGCATCGACCTCGACACGCTGACGTACAAGAAGCTGGATGGCCTGAACAAGGTTTCGCCGGCCCAGGACCTGTCTGGAACTGGAACCAAAGAGGCTAGCACTTGAGGGGGACTCGAGGTTCAAAGTTTGGAAATTAAAGTGTGTATTCATTCAGATACGTCTTGAGACTTTTTGACATGTATATGGCCCGCTTTTGATATTACAGGGTACCCTCGGCGCCGGCACCGCAGGCTTCCCAAGAGGTGTTTGGGAGAGCATACTCCCCCCTCTAGATCAGACTCCCGTTCTTCTCGCTCATCCCCCGCTCCTGTCTGCCGATGAACGTCTGCATCGACGTGTCGACGCGCGCCATCCGTCTCGCGATTTGCTGCACCGCGGCAGGAAGCACGTTGTACCAGTGAATCCACCGCGCGTACAGCGGCATCGCGACGTGCGCGCTCCGCCCCGCGTCAATGGCGGCGATGACCTCCTTGCAGACATCCACGGGCTCGACGATGGGGGCGATGAAGGCGTGGGGGTCTGCACGCCGTAGAAGAGCGGCGTCGACAGCTGGCCCGGCTCGACGAGGATGGTGCGGATCTCCGGGTGAGAGGCAGCGAGCTCGGCGGCCAGGGACTTGTGCAGGGCCGTGACGCCGGCTTTGGCCGCGGCGTAGTCCGTCAGGGAGGCGGCGCCGAGGTGGCCGAGGACCGAGGACATGGTCACGACGGTGCCGCCGTTGCCGCCGCGGATCATGGGCGGGAGGAAGGTCTTGAGGGTGTAGAAGTGCGCCGTGAGGTTCGTGGCGATGGACTTGTCAATGTCCTCGAACTCGAGGTCCAGGAGGGACTTGCCCTTGACAATGGCGGCGTTGTTGATGAGGACGGTGGGGGTGCCGAGCTATTTGAATGAATCGTGTCAGTGAACCTTTGTGCCGGCGCATATCAGACCACCAGGGGGAACTCACATCTTTCTCAATCTCGGCCGCGACCCTCGCGACCTGCGCCTTGTCCGTGACGTCGCACTTGTAGTACGTAACGCCCCTCGCCTCGCCGTTCTCCATGTCGTTGACGTCCAGCACGGCGACGGTGGCACCGCGCATGCCGTAGACCTCGGCAATGAGCAGGCCCAAGCCGCTGGCGCCGCCGGTGATGACAATGACCTCCTCGCTGAGGTCGACGTCGCGCGGCAGGCCGTAGGCGATGCGCTGATTGATCATGTTGGCCATCCAGCACAGCGTGATGAAGGTCGCCCATACAATGGAGGCGATCATGGGCGGCGCATCCCAGGCCTGAGCCTGGGCGCGGAAGCAGAGGGGGATGATCCACGAGATGAAGGGGTGGAAGAAGGTGACCTTGAAGACCTTGATGAGCAGATCGATGGAGAGCGGCGCGAACCACGAGTCTCGCTGGGGCGGGCGTGGGTATTCCATGGTGCGCGGTGGTAGTGATGTGTTGTGGTGGTTATGAGGGGTTGATTCGTAGACGAGCTCGTATCGTGACGAGCTGAGGGCAGAATTAGGATAGAAACTCGTATCGCGTCCTGCACAGATTCGGGCAATTAGGATGAGGTCAAGCGTGAAGGGTCTTCGGGAAAGAATTGTACGTGTGTCGTCCAGCGTGAGGGAAAGGGAGGAAAAAAGGCAACGACGGCCAAGATGAGACGAAAGACCGCACAGCCCACAACCTCGATCGGGCCACGGAGAAGCTTGACGCTCTTCGTCACATGTGGATGGACCTGGAGCGTTGAAACGTTGGCAAAGCGCCTAAGGTAGGGGGGCGCTCCCCTGACGAGCAAACTCCTGTGTGTGGCCCCTAGAACTTACTCGCCCCTGGCACGGCCGCTAAAACGCCCCGTAAACCCCCTGCAGCCGCCTGTCCGATGTCAGTCAACCCAACCGAGACTCCACTTCAAGCCGCTGTCGACCTTACCAGAGCCGGCGGACATGTCGGCCTCTGAGCGGAAGCGGGCCGGTGAGGTAGTACGGCTGACGGGTTTGCAGACGTATCAATTGACTTTGGTTCATGACCATTATTGGATTCTATTGATCAAGAACGACTTGATCCGTGGTATCCTGACCCTATCTAAGTTGCACTTTTCACGATTATCCCCCTTTTTCCTTTTTACACAGACATGACATGCCAGCCCCAACGCCGAACAATGCAAAGAAGCAACACCATTGAAGACATATATCCACAGAAGGCCGTCTCTACTTCTCCCGCGCCAGGATGGGCTTTTCTCTCTCGCCCTTACGCCTCTCGAACTGCTTCTTGGTGTGTCTCCGCTCGTTCTCTTCACGCCTCTTGATCGATTTGAGCTCCACGCTCTTGATTTCGCCCGCCTTCTTGATCACCGTGGGTAGGTGGCGGTGTCTCTTGATGCGTCGGATCTCTGGCATGTGGCTGTAACGGGAGACCAGGGCCTCGTTGTACTCGAGGGCCTGTCTCTGCTTCGCAGATCTGATGCCGGACCGGTCGGTGGCGTTGGATCGCCAGACGCGCACGTTTCCATCGTCGGAACCACTAAGGATGTACTTGGAGTCGGGAGTGAACATGGTGCTGAACACCCTCTGCATGCGCTTGGTGTGGTACATGTCGCGGGAATGTCCTTGGTCACGGTTCCAGATGCGGACCGTCCTGTCGTAGGATCCGGAAACCAGCTCCTCGCCCGTCGGACTGAACTCAACGCTCATAACGGCGGCGACATGGCCCTTGTAAACGTTGAGTGCTCTGTCGAACTTGCGCATGTCGAACATCTGTTTCGAATTAGATACTGTTTTCAAGGTGTATTATTGGCTCACGACTTACGTAGCAGTTGTGGTCTTCGCTGCCAACGACGAAGTTGAAGGCTTCCATGGGGTTCCATGACAGAGAGTTGCATGCGAATGTCATCGTCGTCTTGGTCAGGGGCATGGCAGTGCGGACGTCCCAGAGAATAATGCTCCTGTCGGCGCCTGTGCTACCAAGGATGGACTGCTCAACCTGGTTGAAAGAAACGGCGTTGATGGTGTCGGTTGCGTTGGGCCATCGTAGAATCTCGGGAGCTGCGCTGTGTCGCTCCAAGTCGTAGATGGCAATCTCACTGGACGAGGAAGAGGCGGCAAAGGCGTTCCGCGATCGGTGGTGCGACAAGCTCTGGAAACCGCTGTTACCCAACCACGAAGAAATCGGCGCGGAATCGCTCGGCGTATTGTATGGATCCCATAACTTTATCGTCTTGTCCGCGGCCGCACTGAGAAGCTTTCCGTCCTTCGTCCAGCAGAGACTTCGCACGATGTTGGTGTGGGCGCTCTTTGTGTGCCAGATCTCGTCTCGGCTCGTGAGGTCGAATGCTTTGATCGCGCCGTCGCCACTGGCAGATGCCATGTGCTTCAGGGAGTTCGGGTCCTTGGCCATCGAGTAAACCTGTGGCATCTATTAGCAACCAGGAGTTTTCGAAGACTCTGACCATACGTACTCCATCGATATGGCCGCTGCCCATCTGTCCGACAAAGGGCGCGGCATGCATGCGCTCTAACTTTACGGCATTAAGGGCTTTCGTGTATCTAAACAACTTGTCAGTTTGCGCTTCCAAAGGTGGCGAGATCGACTTACTCTCGAGCGCGCTCCATAGGATGCTGAGCAGGATCGAGGTTGCTTTGAAGTGGTTAGCTTGGCTTTGCAGTTTACGTGACAACTATAGTTACCGAGGCAGCTTCTTGGCATTTGCGCCAGGAGGCTGGTACTCCTCGACGCTCCGAGAAAGGGCTTTGATCTTCATTTTGGCGAGTGTGGTTCAGGTTCTTGCTTCACCAGTGAAATGTCAATGGCTGCGAACACTGCGAAAGCCATCCAGAACTTCTCCCAAAAATTTAAGTGGGGGTGGGGACCTCTCGGAGAATTATCACCAATGATAGAAGCCATCGGATCAACCATGGCCCGACACGCCCCTGCCCTCCACTGCTGCTCTGTCCGGGCTTGCGTCGCGGTCATGGCAACCTGGACCTTCTGAAGGCGGCTGGAGCTATCGAACACTGTACCAAGCTACATCACGAATCCGGCAAATTCACCACTACTTCCCCCCCACCACCGACGACAACCTCGCGAAATTGAACGATTCCAACAACAAAGTGACCGACTTCTTGCCACGACAACCGAAAAACCAGTCAGGATGGCTCAGGGCGAATCGGCTAGGGTACAAGAGGCACAGAAGGCGGCCAAGTCAGATCCCCGAAAGGCAGAGCAGCTCTACAAGGAAATCATCTCTCAGCCTCCCTCCTCCGCGACCTCCGATGCCGCTGTGAAGGAGTATGAGACGGCGCTGATCAGCTTGGGCGAGCTGTACCGGGATGAGAAGTGAGCCCCTCCTCCGTCCGGTGATGACATCGTGTGGGGGACCCATGTTTGCTAACAGCCCGCTCAGGAAGACGCAGGAGCTTGTCGACCTGATCACAAAAAGCCGGACAGTGCTCTCGTCATTCGCCAAGGCAAAGACAGCAAAGCTGGGTAGGGCTGCATCCAATTCGTCGTCTTGTTTGTGGCAAAGTTCAAGACTAACCTGAACCCCCTCTAGTTCGCTCCTTGCTCGACCTCTTCGAGAACATTGAGGGCAGCACCGACATCCAGATCGCAGTTACGAAGTCATGTATAGAATGGGCAACCTCGGAGCGCCGCAGCTTCCTGCGCCAGAACCTTGAGACCCGTCTGGTCACTCTCCTCATGGCGAAGCAATCCTACTACGACGCACTCACCCTCATCAACGGCCTCCTCCGCGAGCTCAAGCGTCTGGACGACAAGCTCGTCCTCGTTGAAGTCCAGCTCCTCGAGTCGCGTGTCTACCACGCCCTCGGAAACATCCCTAAGGCTCGCGCTGCTCTTACTAGCGCCCGCACGAGCGCCGCCTCCGTCTACACCCCGCCCCTCCTCCAAGCCCATCTCGACATGCAGAGCGGTATGCTCCACGCCGAAGACAAGGACTTCAACACGGCCTTCTCCTACTTCATCGAGGCCCTCGATGGCTACCACACCCAGGACGAGTCCGTCAAGGCCACCGCCGCTCTGCAGTACATGCTCCTCTGCAAGATCATGCTGAATCTGGCCGACGACGTCAACAACCTGATGACGTCGAAGCAAGCCCAGAAGTACGCCAGCAAGAATCTCGAGGCCATGAAGGCCATTGCCCGCGCGCACTCGAACCGTTCTCTGGAGGAGTACGAGCAGGCCCTTCAGTCCTACCGCGAGCAGCTCGGCAGTGACGCCTTCATCCGCAACCACCTGCGGCGTTTGTACGACGCCATGTTGGAGCAGAACCTTATCAAGGTCATTGAGCCCTTCTCCCGCGTCGAGATCAACCACATCGCCAAGATGGTCGGCCTCGACACGCAACAGGTCGAGCGCAAGCTCTCCCAGATGATTCTAGACAAGGTCATCATCGGTGTGCTGGACCAGGGTGCGGGATGCCTCATCATTTACGAAGAGACGGAGCGCGACAGCGCATACGACCACGCTTTGGCCACGATTGAGAAGCTGAGCAGCGTGGTGGACGTCCTCTACACCAACCAGGCCTCGATGCTCGAGTAAAATGCGAAGGCAGGCGTCAAGGGTTGGCAGCTGAAGGACAGCGAATGGGATTTGGGAATTGTACTATTACCATAGACAAATGCCGGCGGTGCATGAGACAGAATTCATTCTGACGAAGTGGTATCCTAACAATTGCAGAGGGGTAAGCTCGTAAGCTCCCGAGTGACCAACTTGAGAAAAAACATAAACGTGACAATAATCAAAGCCTTCAACGCCCAATCCAAACCCCCATATGTACGTGATCCTGTACACCCGTTGGACATGAGACTTTCGTAAAGACCATTCTGGTCTCTGTACTTTGAAGAGGAAAAGAAGAAGAAAAAAAAGAAAAAAAAATCCTCCCAATAAAACGATGTCGTGCGCATCAATCATCCACAGTCATGCATTACGCAAACTTCACCGAGGGCGCCTTGGGGGCCTTACCCTCCTTACGGAGCTGCTCTCCAACGATCAACGAGAACACCCTCTTGGCGAGCACCTCCTCCTCCCAGCCGCCGACCTCGGCCTTGAAGGCGTCAACGACGTCGAGGTGCCACTGCTCCATAATCAGGCTGGTACCGTGCGAGTTGACAGAGCGGCCGAGCAGCCAGCCCGACTTGCTCTGGAAGTCGTCCGGGAACTGGAAGTCGAACGGCCCCAGCCGGCGCAGCTGGATGATGTCGTCCAGTAGCAGCCAGTGGTCGCGCGACCACATAGTCTGCGAAAGGCGCGGCTCCTCCTCGGCCGCTGGCTTGAGCGGGCCGTCCACCTCCGGCGCGTCCATCATGGAGACGTCCATGTCTTCGTGTTGCACGTCGTCGGCCTCGTCCATGGAAGTGTCATTCTCCTTGTCTTCTTCTTCCATGATGGCGTTAATGCGCTGCTGCTGCTGCTGCTGGGCGGCGGACGCACTGCCGTTGGAACTAGCGGACAGGCGACGATCGGCGCGGGCTTGTGCCTGAGCCAGAGGCGAGAGGACGCTGCTGGTGAACTCGACGACTCTACCCGGGGTGCGCGGCTTCAGAGGGGAGCGCAGGCAGGACTTGGTGGGCGACATGTTCCTGTCTGGCAGGGGCCGAAGGACACGGCGCTCGGATTCGGGCGAGTCCTCCGCGACGGCAGAGGCACTACTCTCTTGCCACTTTTGGATGTCCGCGCGACTGAGCTGCATACGCACCGGGGTCAACGAGGGCACCGGCGCCGCCGCCTTGCTAAACAGGTTCTGCGTCTTCTGTCCTGCCTTGGGCGTGAAGTTCTTCTTCTGCGGCACAGAAGTGAAAGAGACCTCGGATGACATGTTTGGCTGAGAGTCGGGGATCTCTGACGGCTGTCTTACGTTGCTACGAGACCGGGTCGAAGAGAACAGTTCCCGACGTGCATCGGCGATTGGCTTCGTGGCGGAAGGCTTCGCAGGCGAGAAGAGATCCGAACGACCGCTGGCAGAAGGAGCGAATGCCTTCTGTGGGACGGACGGGAACATGGAGTTCGTCTCGAGGCCTGCGTTGACTTGCTTAGAAGGCTGCACAACATCCTTGGATGACAACGCATTCTGTCTTTTCTTGTCCAAGATCTCTTTGACACCCTCCGCCCCAGGGAGAAGAGCAGGAGAGGAGAAGAATGCAGATAGATCCTTCTTCGCGGACGACCTCTGAGCAACTTCAAAGGCCTTTTGGGGAAGCTGCTTCTCACTACGCTGCTGAGAGAGCATGGAAAAGTCCTCCTCCTCGGCCTCGCCAAAGCCGGACTTGCGGTTCTGCGACGCTGCTGGAGTGAACATAGTGTTCTTCTTTGGCGACTCAGCCCGTCTTTGCCACGGATTAGGGAGAGCCGCGCGCCGCACGGGGACAGGGGCGATGGATTGCTTGCCGAATGACTGTTGGCGGCTTGAGTTTGAAGCAGGACGCGATGCCTCGATTGCCCAAATATCATCATCCTCATCTTCTCCGGGGGGTTCTTCTTCGACCTCTGTTTCATCGGCGCCATCAAAAGTAAGACTGAGACCCTCAAAGCTGGGACGCCGACTGGTCTTAGACGCACCAGCAGCAGTCGTGCTGGTTTGCATGGATTGGGACTGAGTGAAAGGCTGCTCACGCGGAGCCGGCGCCTCTTCCATCCAGCTCATCTCATCAGCTTCGTCGGCCGGAGCTACACGGAGAGAGCCTGACATTGACACCGAAGCTTCACCTTGCCCCTCGTTGGGAGATACACGCATGCTCTTGGCTAGAGCTTCCATGAAGCTCGGCTGACCGGTATGGTCATTCTCGTGGCCAAAGGGGTCATCATAAAGCTGACCTGCAGACTGCGGCGCTGGAGGCTGCGGCGGAGGTTGAGCCGTGGCGCGAGTTGGTGACCCGAAGAACTGAGCTCCAGCCTGGATCAGGGTGGACAAGGGCTGAGTCCAACTGCGGGTTGACTTCGCGGCAGACTGAGGCTGGCTACTGCTAGTGGTAGGTCTGAAGGGGCTACCAAGAGAGTTCTGACGAGGAGGTGATGAGGCATCCGACGTGACGCTTTGCAGAGCTCTTCCGGCCCTCACGATAGGGGATAGCGCGGGACGAACTCCGTTGTCAGGGGATGCTGCACGAGGCGCTAAGAGGTTGACAGCTGGTGAGGGAACAGGGGATGATACGGGTGCGACCGGGGTGATGTATTCGCTAGTAGCCGCAGGAAGGTTGGTCGTCAGCTCCGGAACAGGAGGATCAGAGCTCATCTCGGGGACCTGAGAATACACTGCAGTCGGTGAACTTTGAGGTGCCTCGATAGTTTTGGCATCTGATTGGGGGATGGGAACATCATTAGGCGATGGCGTATCGTCTGGCGTCGGCATTCGTGCTGAGTCTGACCGAGTGTAAGAAACACTGGCATTAGATGGAGCTGCGGACTTGGGTGAACTCTTACGAGCTTCTTCCTCTGCCGCGTCTTCCTCGTCTTCCACTCCTGCCTGGTCGGCGTGAGGTTCCTCGATGTCGTTCTCGAAGTCTTCCTCCATCTCGTCCTGGATCTTGTCTTCGGTTGCGTTCGCGATCTCATCATCATCCTCGTCAACCTGTAGCAGTTTCGGTTTGCCTGGGGTCGCTGCCTCGAGATAGGCATCTGGAATCTCAGAAAAGTCATCTTCGTACATCACGGATGCTTCCTCGTTAGCCATCGAGCTGCGCCTGGAGCCCTTGGCACCAGGCGTAGCCGCAGCCAAGATTCTGGATGGTACGCTCGAGAATGAATCGTCAATTTGCGAGGTTTCCATTCTCGAGGTCTCCATCCTTGAGGTCTCCAACTCCATCTGTCTTGCCTTATTTTCAAAGAGCTTTCGGCCCAGCGGGATAGACTTGCGACGGGGACTGCTTCTGGCCCGACCCGGCGACTGGTTGCTTCTGCTTGGGGAAGTATTTTTGGATGTGAAAGACGGAGGTGGAAGTTCAGGACGAGGGAGAGAAGGAAGAGCGACTGGAGAATCGTTAACTTCGGTGTTGAGGTCCACGATAGACTCCATATGTGATTCGACCTCCTGCCGGGGCTGGGCCTCCTTCTGGGCCGGAGAGTCTTGTGGCGCAGCGTCCTGCTCGGTAGGGACGGCGACGACTTCTTCTTCATCATCTTCTTCGTCGTCATCGTCCACACGCAGGGCACCGCTTTGCCTCAAAGATTCCAGCGTCTGGTTGACAATCAGACCCGTTTCCTCGCCAACATCTTCCGACCCAGGCGCATGCATACTCATATGCCCTCTCATAGACGGTATAGAATTTGCAAATATCATACTGAAATCTTCTCCCTGAGCAACCGTGTCTTGATCGCGTGGCTCCGCACCCGCGTCGTTATCACCAATTAGCGACGAGATGTCGCTCGCCGCGCCCGGCGCAAAGTCATAGTCATTGTATTCGGGTTCGTTTCCCGATTCGGAATGAAGTTGTTCGGATGGTGTTGGGCTCTTGTCTTGTAGGTGAGCTGGTGTCGGACTGAGGGTAATGATGTTGTCTTGTGTCGCTGCTCGAGGTGTTGCTTGGTCGGACATTGTTTGCATCCAGATATCGGGTTCAGACTCAGGCATCGAGGCAGCAGGCTGTTCCCGCCTTGGTGTGGGATCGTCCACAGCCATATCCTCCATTACCGCAGCGAGTGCATCGTCTGAAGGCGCCACCCCGCCAAAGTTTGCCTCTTCCTCAATCGTTTCCACCGGCTGATCGGAGAACTCAACGCGTTTGGGTCGTCCACGACCCCGGGTTGTACTGAGCCTGGACGAAGGGGCAGCGTCTTCGGACGTGCTTCGCGGCTGGCGACTGGTAGTCCGTCTGGTGCGTGTGGTGGATTTGGGTGTTCCCTGAATGGTTACATCGGTCTCGATGCCATCAGAATCTGTAATAGTCTTGACCTTTCGAGTCTGTCTTGGTGTCTTCTTGGGAGAAGACGTAGCTCTCCTCTTGGTTGCTGTGCCGGTCTTTGGTGTGGCGGATTTTGGAGGCCGACCCCGGCGCGCAGGAGTCTTGACGGCTGTGTTCTTCCTGTCGCCAGCCAGCGGAACAGTCGTTGTATACGCGCCGCGGCTCAGAGTAGGTGTGTCGGCGTTGAAGAGTCTGCGCCCAACGTTTTCGTACTCGCCCTCCGCCTCAACGGTCACTAGCAACCGTTTGGGCGCGCGGTCATCGCCAACCTCGAGCTCGAACATTTGCTTCCTAGGCGAAGTGCTACTGCCGCCGAGGGAGAACAACCGCTGCGATCTTTGGCTTCGAGTGACGCGACGGGATGAAGGATAGAGCGCCGACGAGACCGTGTCGTTGAGCGGGTCTGGGGAGGAGAGCAGCTCGTCGCTGCCCCCTCTGGGTCGTGGAGTCGCCATTTTGATATGCGCAAAATGCCAAAAGTGAGAATGTACAAAACGAGCGCGCTATGGCTGTCGCATGGACGATAGGCAAAAAAACACACAAAACCGACGACAAAAACTAGGCCCTCTAGCCTTCGCGCAAACTAGCGATAAAAAAACGTCAAATGCTATGCATTGAAATAAGGGTCGTCGCGTGGTGGTGTGGTGGTGGTGTGCAACCGTTCTGCAGGCTGCGGTCTCTGCAGAACGGAACAGGCCCTGACCACTAGTCAAAGCTGTTTTGTTTACTTTACACCGTATTGAGACTAGCGCAGCCCCTCGACGACTTGGCGGGGGATTTTTAATGACAGGGGAACAACTTTTCCCCGCTCTCCCGATCTCACCCGTTGTCCACCCAGATCCTTTTTGGGACTCGGACGCTTGGGTTGCAATGTCTTGATGATGCAAAGAAGCGGGCTGCTTCTTTATCGGCACAGCCAACATCGGTCTTCCAAATGCCAGCCCAGATTTGCTCTGTTTTCCAATGAAGAAGCGTATTGAGCATCAGGATGTGAGCGGTCACACACGGCATGTAACTCCTTGGCTTCTTTTTTGCTTCTTTCAAAAAGCATATTTTCTTCCCGAATCAAGCATCTTTTGCCGGTACCCCCGAACTAGCTCCGACCCCACGAGCTCCCGAAGGGACCCGGTTCCTCTCCAGACCCAAGGGCAGCACAGACGGGCCCCGTCACATGCGTCCCCTTCGTCCCCCCCTCCCCTTGCCCTGTGATCGCGCGCATGAATATATAGCACGGCTGCAGTAATGACATAACTGGGGTTAAGGTTCTTAGCGGCAGCAGCAAGCCAACCCTTTCCCCCCCTTCGGCATTCAAAACGTGGTTGACCTCGGCTCCCCAGAAAATCCAAAGGGATTTGAGACGCAACTTTCTTAATTAACGTCGTCACGATACCACTCCCATCCTTTTTTATTCCTTTGACCGTAGCACTTGGATGAATCATCATCGCATATCCTGTATCCCTATCATCCCATCTTTCTAAGCTTCCTCGACGAGCACACCACTACATACCACCCAGTACAAACACATTAGCAACCATGTCCAAGCCAGCGCTCCCGCAGAACGACAATGTCGCCCATGCCCTCGCCGGCGCCGGCGGTGGTCTCCTCTCCATGGCCTTGACGTAAGGCAATTGAATCTTTTCTTTTAGGCAGGGCTCTAACCTTCCGTGTGTCGCACAGCTACCCACTCATCACCCTCTCGACCCGCGCCCAAGTCGAATCGAAGCGCGCCGACTCGGCCTTCCTGACGGCCGTTCAGAAGATTGTTGCTCGCGAGGGTGTGTCGGGACTCTACTCGGGTCTCGAGTCCGCTCTTTTCGGCATCAGCGTCACGAACTTTGTCTACTACTACTGGTACGAGTGGACCCGCGCCTTCTTCGAGACGGCCGCCGTGAAGGCCGGTCGCGCCAGCAAGAAGCTCACGACGGTCGAGTCCATGATTGCCGGCGCCATCGCCGGTTCCGCGACCGTCATCCTTACGAACCCCATCTGGGTCGTCAACACCCGTATGACGACCCGCAGCAGCAGCGCCGACAAAGACGAGGAGGCGCAGGCCTCCAAGCCCAAGAAGGCGCCCTCAACCATCGGCACCCTCATGGCGCTGATCAAGAACGAGGGCCCGCAGGCGCTCTTCTCGGGCGTCATCCCCGCTCTGGTGCTCGTCATCAACCCGATCCTGCAATACACCCTGTTCGAGCAGATGAAGAACACGGTCGAGAAGAAGAGAAGGGTGACGCCGACCATCGCCTTCCTCCTGGGCGCCCTCGGCAAGCTGTTTGCGACCTCGGTCACCTACCCGTACATCACGGTCAAGAGCCAGATGCACGTCGCCGGCAACGGCGAGAAGAAGGAGGGCATGTCCCAGGCCATCAGCCGGGTCATCAGGGAAGAGGGCTACGCCGGCCTGTACAAGGGTAAGTCTTAGTCCCGTTGGGAGGCAGTGGCTATCGCAGTGCTAACGAATGCCGCAGGTATCGGCCCCAAGGTCACCCAGAGTGTGCTGACTGCCGCCTTCCTTTTCGCCTTCAAGGACGTTCTGTACGAGCAGACTATCAAGCTCAGATCCGTTGCCGCCAAGAAGCGCGCGTAAATGCGCCAAAGGGCCTTGCCGCCTCTTCGAATGGTCAAAGAAACACTTGGCTGGATTTAGAGGTAACATCTAAAAGCGCATATATAGAATAAGCAAGCTAGAGGCACCATTGAAATTTCAGGATGGCAGCTCAGCATATATGCGGCGTTCTTGCGTTTGTAATCACGCAAGAACTGTACCGATTATTCGTATGGGAATTTTCAACGACGCGGGTAAATTGTTGGCAAACGACTGGACATGGGGGTACTAGGCATAGTATCACATGGAAACCCCCGGCAAGCTGGTTTTGTACTTTAAGAAATGTTCTCCTTCGAAAGTAGGATGACGACTATCCACTACGTATCTATACTATGCCTCGGTAGACCTTCGCGCTTTATTAGCTCTTCATCGAACAGGCATGATTCGCGGGACGATCCACCACTCGTGATACGACTTGTCGGGAGTCGGCACCTCGGCCTTGAGCTTCAGGTCCCCGCCGCCTTCGCCCGACTTGTCTAGCGCCTTTCGGATAACCGAGACGGCCAAACCTGTGGCGATGCATGACTTGAGCCCATTCTTGATGGACGGCAGCCAACGGTCATGTGATCCGACCGAGAAGGCCTCGGCCTCTGACAACTTGCTCATGACCTCGAAGCCCTTTTTCGCGCCGGCAATGGCCCGGTCGGCGAGGTCGAGCAGGTCGGCGCTCGGGCAATCTGCCTGCTGCGTGCCGATCGTGAACTCTTCAAAGGTCGGCAGGGAGGGGAGACCGATGACGGCAAAGGGCTTCATCCGCAGTTCGTAGCGGAGATCGTCAGTGCTGTAGGGTCGCGGAGGGGGCTTGACCAGCCCCAGGCGGTGGAGGACCGTGTAAAGACAGCAAAGGGCGTCCGAGAGGCCTTCAGTGACGGCAGCATCCAGAAGCGCCAGGCGGAGGAAGGCCAAGGACTTTGTGTACTGCGCCGCCTCTTCAGTCGGCGTCAGGCGCCGGCTGCCCGAGCGAATCTGGTTGAGAGTGCGGACGACGAAGGACTTGATGCGCTCGACATGCTGGAGGCGGTTCTTAGCCAGGTAGTTCAGATACCAGTACATGCCTGCCAGCTCGTCCGGCTGGTAGACCTCGAGCTCGAAGCCGAGCTGGACGATCCACTCCATCTGCTTCACCTTGTACAGGTACGCCCACGACGACAGCGGCAAAGACCACGTCTCAACGGGCCCCGAGGCGGACTGGTAAACCAAGGGCTGCTCCTTGGTCTGGTGCTGGATGATTTGGTCGATATCTTCGGCGTCAAACTGCAGATTCTCCCAGTCGCGGACGATGTGGCAGAGAGTCCTGCGCACGCGACACCGGTTCTGGCAGAAGGTGCGCAGGATGTCGAGATAGGGCTGCGCGGCGCGCTGGCGGAAGACCTCCATCTGGTTCGCGATGGTGAAGCGCGGGTCCTGGATAGCCTCGATCTCGTCGTTTTCGCGGTCGAGGAGTGGGCTGTTGGGCAAGGAGACAATGGAGAAGTCGTCATCGAGGAGTTGGCGGATGCTCTTGTGGCCTAGTACCTCCATGTCCTTGAAGAGGAAGCTTTGAAGAAGGGTGCGGACAAAGATTAGGGGCTGGGGCTTCTTCGCTTGGAAAGTCGTTACGTATGTCTGGCGGGTAGTCAGTAACAACGACGTTAGCATGGAAAATAGTGCTTGAGCATGTACCTGAAGGCAGATGGAGTCCGTGTAGTCGAGGACTCCCACAACCTCGAGTCCGTCGCTGAGGATCTTCGTAAGGTGCCCAAAGGCGTCATCGAAACTGATCTCAACGATCGGTCGTGGAGGCATCGTGCTGGCGAGTTTGCGTTGAAGCTTGGCGCTACAGGCCTCTGGAACGGGTTTGCCTAGCGCATGAGTGCTCTTGATTGTCGGCAGCATATCTTGAGCCTCTTTCCAAGGGCTCCTGATGCGATCCGGGTCCGTCCGGTACTGCGTGTGGTCGATGGCTGCCAGGAGTGTGTATCGGAAGAGCAGCCTGGTGTGGAGGGCGTCAACGAATTCTTGGGGTACTGAGTCCGAGAGCTGCCGCAAGATAAAGCTTGCTTCCTTAAGGACTTCGCGTACGGACTCTATGCTGAAATCGTCGAGTAGAACCCTGTTGTAAGTATTTGTAACGAAATCCTCTTCCTACATCGACAATCAGCCAAGTCGCCACACGAGGGCGTTGACGAACCGACCTCGTAGTAATGCTCGTTCTTGATCCTCTCGTTGACATTGCCGCATGTCTTTAGCAATCCTAAACAGTACGCTCGGAGGACGGCGTGCATCGGTGATGGCGGCGTGCCGTTGGCATCTCTGATGAAATGGGCGTCGTCGATGGTGGCCGGGTTGGGCATGAGGATCGACTCAACGTAGACGCTTGTGAACAGTGTTTGAGATAGAGGGTATCCTACGTGCCAGGACATCTGAGTCAAGTCAGCAGGGGAAGCCAGAAATAGAGCGTTCGACGCTGACTTCATGGCATAGCAGCTGATCGATAATGCCAAGAACCTCCTCGGGGAGGAGGGGACGTGACACATCGTAGTCAACGTCGAGCGAGTCCTCCGCCTCTAAGCACCCGCTGTCCATTTTCGGGTCCATGATCTGGCCTTCGATATTAGCAGACGGTTCACAGCCATGAGCAAACACCTTTTGTGACGTACCTCGAGGGCCCCAACGGACTCAAACAGAGTGAAGAAGCCATCCTTGACCAGCTCGCCGGGAGAGAGCGCTACGCATATAATCAGATCATCCGCTCTGTTTGCCTTTAGGGCCTTTGCATCTTACTCTCAGCGGCTGTTGTGAATTTCGATGTGATATCAAAAGCGACGATGCCGTTGCCGGATGTCTTAGGCGCTGGCGGGTGTGGAGGATCACGCTCTTGCTCAAGCGAAAGCCTTGAGATGTCTAGGGGATAGTGAGTGGTGCGAACATCGAATCTTCTCACGATGCGGGCTTACCTTCAGACACTGCAAAGCCGGATGGGACGGCCATGTCATCAACTTGTCATGAGGCTCTGTTGAGCAAGTGCGTTTAGTGCGGGTTTAGTGAGGTCACAGTGGCTTTGCGTCCAGTCATGGATATGCCCATTAAAAAAATCAGGCGAGTAGGTCAGGAACGCGATGACCTCCCGCAGCCTGGGCCAACACCGGGGGAAAAAAAAACTAGATTAACGAGCGATTGGAAGTAAAAGCGCAGCGATTATGTCTTTGCGTCTTGGGGATATTACGGGATCGGTGTTGTTACGAGGTAGTTGCAACGGGGGTATGGATCGATCACAACCGAGTTTGTCCGGCGGCGGGCAAATTTGGGTCTGTGGAGGGACAGCACGCCCAACATTCTGGCCTACGTCGAGCGTGTACAGTCACTTGCGGCGCCTCAGCCGACATCGCATTTTAAGGCCGTTTCTCCCCCACCAGCACGTTAGAAAGCACCAAAGTCTAGGACGGCATCTTGAATTGATAGATTATGCCACTTTTGATATGTTACAGCAGCTCACTGCCTAGGAGCCGGCGGGTATTCGGAGGAGGATGTGTGCATCACTTCCTGTCCCCCCCAAGTCCCATCTATCCCTCGATAGCCTCGGATGCATCTCCTTCCGCAAATTCACACTTCTAATTCTTGGGCAGAAAAGCCGAGTCGCTTTACGAAGAGGTAGGAGGGACGGTGACGGTGGCCTGGGACAAAGGCTTGGGCTCGCCCTGCTTGCCGTTCTGCGTTGCGGCATTTCAAGTCAGCTATCTCTGTTGTATTTTCACTTTCAACCGCCATCACGGGGGTCAATGGTATCGCAGTCCGGAGGAAAGGATGTCGGTGTCTTCTCACCTCCCACTTGGCGAAACGGAGCTCCATCTCTCCACGGCGCTCGGCAGCGATTCTCTTGTCCTCCTTCAGGCTGCGGCGCACGACGCGCGAGGCGACGGCAAGGTAGCGGTTGTAGCTGGAAATCGGGGGTTGCCGGGTTAGCTTTTTCCTCTCCTGTCTCCAAAATCACGATCGCGGTCGGTTCCAATCGAGAAACGGGTGCGAAAAGGCTCGGGGGTCGTCAATTGACTCACGTGAGACCGGCGGCTTTCCAGGCGAAGACCATTTTGGCGGTTGTTTGGATGTGTTGATGAACGTGGTTATGGGGGCAGCTCGGGGATGTGATCAATTGAAGGTTTCTAGATTCCGAAGCGCAAGCTCCGAGTTGGATGCCTTTGTGGCCTCAGGCAGAACCGTCGACTCACGGGGGGCGGTAACTCCACCCCAGTTGCCAGGCCTCGCAGCAACTCGGCCCGGACCACTCACAATTGTGGAAGATTAGATGGCAAGGTCCTGTTCTTATCCACCAACGGTTCTGGAAGCCATGGTGTACATCTTTTGTTTCTTCAAGTGTCGCCTATTTTGGATTCGACCAGCCAACTCAACCCCTTCTGCATGGCTGACGGACAGTCCTTGAATGGTGACGTGAAAATAACTAGACGGCGTCAGGCGCTGTTGTGCGCGTGCGAGCCTGGCCGCGTTGTCAGCGTCACCTGTATTACCTATGACAGCGCCACTGGGCTGGTTTGCACAAGGGTTCTTTAAACAGACGTTTGCGTCGACTCGTCAAGTCCTTCTGACACTGTTCTTAGAACCGTATTCTCTAGTCTCGCAATACCTTGGCCCAGGTCGAAAAGTACCTGTTAGGTACCACGGGCAAACACAATATGATCTACTGGCTGGGGATTGTCAGTGACTGTGCCTTATTGCCAGAGAGAGATAGAGGTAGCTAGAGGGAAAGAACTTTCGTTCCCAACAGTGCCGAAGCCGATTAACAACTCTGACGCTATCAGCAACCGGCAACTCGATTCAGCCCATTAAAATGACGGCGTGTCAGCAAGGTACATTGCAGTATCACCCCTTCTTCGGTAGATTTCGATGCAACTCGCATATAAGATCATGTGTTTCTATATAATGTTGTGATGAAACAATATATTCAACCCCGTGGCACGCCATTCCATCTCATCCGTTTGAATACCTTGCTGGACATACCACTCCGTATCAACCCTTTTGATAATTCACACAGTTCACACGGCCCTAAGTGCTAATTTTGCGATGTCCGATCCTAGAATAGCAGTGCTTGGAGCAGGGCCTGCCGGTACGTTGCCCTTATGAAAGATTGACCTTGTGCCTGCTTGATCTATCCTATTTCCGACCTTATCCCTACTGCTCAGTAGGTTCTAACACAGTCGCGGGATGTCTACTCGCCCGTCTATTGTACTTGGCAAATATCGAAGCAGCAGTCTTCGAAGGCGAAGCCTTGCCAAACTTTCGGTCCCAGGGCGGAACCTTAGACCTGCACACTGAGATCGGACTCGCCGCATTGAAAAGGCTGGTCTTTTTGACGAGTTCTGGAAGCATGCAAGGTACGATGGGCAGTACATGGCGATTGTCGACAAGAACAACAAGCCCTTGTTCGTTCAGTCCGCGACGGTTCCTCGAGGCAAGACACAGGAGCGGCCGGAGATTGACCGTCCGAAGCTACGCGAGATTCTCGCCAAGTCTCCCCCCAAAGGAATGACCAAATGAGGGCATCATCTTAGAGGCATCACCCAAGAAGGTGCTCTCATTTTGAACCCACCACTATATCTGGCTTCAATTTGGTAGTAGGGGCAGACGGAGCATGGAGCAAGGTCCGCAAGCTGCTGGCACTGGATGTCAGACCGTTGTGGACTGGGGTTGGATTATACGGCATGAGCATCCCGGACGCGGCCGAAATGGCCCCGAGGAATACAAGCTGGTCAACAGGGGCGGCGTTTTTGCCAATAGTGACGGAAAGCGAATTATTATTCAGCAAATGGGCGATGGAAGCCTGAGTGTATATTCATCGGCTGTATACGACAGCGAGAATTGGGCTTCACCTGGCGTCTGCGGATACAACTCGCACGACCACAAGGCAGTCAAGAAGGCTTTGCTCATCCTGTATCAAGACTGGAGCCCGGAGTTGACAGAAGCCACCGCCAAAGCGACGGGCAGCCGCTCGCCAAGATCGCTCTACATACTCCCAGTAGGTTTCAGGTGGCCGCGCCGGCGCGGTATCACGGTCACCGGGGACGCAGCGCACCTGATGACACCGTTTGCCGGCGAAGGTGTCAATGTCGCGCTCGAGGACGCGATGAAGCTGGCAAAAGCTATTATCCCCGCAGCGACCGAGAGAGACCAACCCGACCTACTTGACCAAAAGATCAAGGCATTCGAAAAGGAGATTTTCGCTCGCATGGAAAAGGTGCAACGGCTGGCGGAAGAGCTCATGCGCGACTACATGTTCACGCCGGGCTCGCCGCGGACGACCATTGCAACTTCGACGACGACCACGTCAAGTTCGAGACACCGCGGGCGTTGCACCCACTGGCGGCTGGCATGGTGCACTCGTACTTTTTCATGCGCCGGCTGCTGGCGCCATGAAGCACAAGAGGGGACAGGCGTGGCTGCTTAATTGCAGAAGCCTAACGAAGCATGATAGGTTTGGAGTCGGGTTAAGGTCCCTGCTGCCCACGTTTTTTGCTTTATTCCGTATTGGCTACCCATGCCATCGGGCTAGGTAGGCGATCTTAATCTTGTCATGTGGCGCAGCGCCCCATCAAATGCAGTGGTGGTCAATCGAGAGTGCTACCCAAGTTTGTGTGGTTTGAAGGAGCCCAACGGTTCGTTGCGTAGATCATGGAGAATGTTGTCTGAACGATTGGCGAACCAAGTCAGTGAGCCTGCGCCCATACAATTGCTATTCGTGATGTAATGATGCGCCCAAGTCCATGGAGTGCCTAGCCACGCGGGGTTTTGAAACGACAGACTTGTCTTCCTCTGACAATGGCTCGCAGGGTCCGGACCTCGAGCGAAGGTCCTTGGACTTATTGACAGCAGAAGACCGACGAAGCTCGGATGCACTGACCATGTCTTCGTTGGTGTTTACTCTATCAGGCCGTCTGAAGAGGAGCGATGTGTCGAGCTAATCGAAGCAACGCCCAGACACATTTTTTTTTTGGTTGGTTGCAAACACATTGGATAGAGATGGTGGCATCTATCACAATGATGGAATAGACAGCCGTCTAGATACTTGAACAATTCTGTAGGAGACATCACAGACTGTCATTGTTTTGAAACATTCCAGAGTGTTTCATCTTAGAGATTGCATGTAGGTATCTGGCTCGAAGAGGAGATGGTTCAAGGTGCGAAAGGTGGATGGATGTGACGAGAGGGATGGAATGGCATATCGGGTGGCTGGTAACTGGGGCACGTGCGTCTTGGGTCAGAGAACTGACAAGGATATCAAGCCACCGAGAAGGCGCGGGAGCCAGTCACAAGGCTAACCGGTGCTCCACTGTCAGGATGAGGTGACGGGCAGCGGACTGGAACTGGGGACACAAGTACACAAGGTGACGAGTGTGTATCCGTTTCGTATGTAGCCTACCTTTGAGAGTCTTTGACTGGGGGGCCATCAACAGTTGACAGGGCAAAGAAGGGCACAGCAAGGGGCAACGAAGCACCGCGACAGAGGGCAGAAGTTTAAGGAGTGAAGGAGTGCACGCGTACGGTTTTTCTCCAGCGGGTCTTTTGGGGGCCTTGGGCCTGGATGCTGCAACTTTGGGCCGAAAAAGCTACGGCCAGACTCTCCGCTTTCCGAACACGGTTCAACATTGCATATACGTGCTGCGACCTGTACCTCGTACATACATACCTTCACCCCAAATTCCATCTCGTAATTGCTTTGGCTTTGCATTGCACTGCGTTGCGTTGCGCTCTGGCTGGCACCTGCAACCTACAGTCATCCAACTTTTTTTTAGACACTCTGCGACACTTGCGCACCCAATCGTGTACGGGCGACAACGACGGAAATAACGACAGTAAGACGTCAGTAAGGCCCTGCGTCCCCAGGACCCCATTCCGTCTCTCCAACGCGTCGCAGCCGTCACTCCTACAGCTTCCATCCCACCCGCACGCACAGCTTCATCCTGCATCCTTTCGCAGATCCGAACCGGGCGATTCCCTAGTGCCGAGCGCCACACGAACCTCCCTACTCACGAACCCAGCATCCGATCAGCCAAGCTCGACATTCTGCACCTAGGCAATTCCACCAATTTCCCAGTCGCTACTACCATTGCTTTGCCGTAGCATGGTCGAAAACCATCCTCTCGAGTAACCACGACTAAGCCGATCATATCGCTTCGACGGCTCCTTCCGACCTCCTTTTATTATCTTCGTGGGCATCTTGGACCAGATAAACCAGCTTGGGGAAGAACAAGGCAGAGGAGGGCAAGAGAATCGCAACGACGACCACAACGACGACAAACCCCGACCTGAGTAATGATGCAGGCGCCAGGCTCCTCGCAGCGCATGCAACGGCGCTCCCCAGGTGCTGAACCTGGCCCTCCACCAAATGTGCCGGTTCGCTCGATATCACCTGGCACTGGGATGCAGCCGAGGGCTTCCAACGCCTCGAACCGATCCGCCCCGGCAAGTAGTGGGATGCGGAGATCAAATGTGAGTCTGATTGCACATTCCAGCAACCAGGAACTCATCTTCGGATGACGGCCTGCTGCAAACGATTACCTTGACAACAGACTCCTGCGCCTAGGCTCCCATGGTTATCGTACCCGCAACTAATCAAGTCTTGCCAACAGAACTCTACTAGCTCAGCCATGCCTCTATCGCAAATCGAGAAGAGCGTCACACACTTGCTTGTGGCGACCAAGCAGCTTCTCGAGACCTTGACACAATGGTCGCGGGGTCAAGCCACCGACGGCCAGGTGTCCGATGTGTATGTAAGATTGGGATACGAGTTCAACATGGCCTGTCGGGCTTTCACAGCCATCAACGTGGACACATCCGACTTGGGCAATGTCCCCGAGTTGCTACGAAGCATACTTGAGGCTACCCTTAGCCAAGAAGCAAGCACCGAGAGCTTGGAGAAATACCTTCCGCGCATTCGAGATATCATCATTAACCTGCTCCACGGATTGAAGCGCAAGCAGCAAAAGCTGCGTCAAAAGCAGCCAAGAGATAGGGAGAGTGGGGGCTCAGCTGGCGCACCCGAGCGGACGACGAGCACGAGTACGATCGGTAGCGCGAATACTGGTTTGACGAATCTGCTGGAGGAGGGCATCCAGAATGGATACCGGCCAGACGCTCAGAGGGAATCTTCCCAATCAGCCGGTGCCCCAGCGAGCACATCTCCGAGCCGTCGCTACATACCCGCGAGAGACCAGTCGCGCGGCTCCGTCAACTCGGAGCAGTCCTCCTTGTCCAGCACCACGATGCAGAACATCCCCGTTGTGCCGCCATACCCCGGTGACCAGACAACAATGCCCTCTGCACCGTCGGGAGAGGTTGATGTCGACTCTTTTCCACCACCGCCGCCTCCTCCAAAACAGCAATCGAGCGCGTTCGCCGCTCTGCAGAAAGGAGGCGACCTGGAGAGGAGAGCTTCCCGGCGATACTCGCAATACCAAATATCCAAGCACTTGGGCAGCGCCATGAATGGCGTGCCTATGTTGCCATCGCAGAACTCGCCCATACCCAATCGCGGCCGAGGCGAAGTACGGGAGTCTCTGCGTGCTGTTCAGACCCGGGAGACTGTCCGTCAGAGCCGCGTCTCAAAGCAGCCGCAGTTGGATGCGTCACCTGTGAGGGCTCCAAGCCGTACCAATGAAGTGCCTCTGGCCGAACTGCCAGCGGCCAGACCCGAGAGCCCAACGATTCAGACACCCGAAGACAAGTATCCCAAACCTAGCGCTACCTTGAAGGGTCCTCTGAGCGAGGACCTCCCTATCATGTCTCCCGATGAAGATCGCAAACCTGAACCCCCCAACAAGGATGAGCCAAAAGAGTCTCCGGGGGTCAAGACGCCCGAAAAGAAGCGAGACGCCACCTTCCTTCACGAACAATCGCCGCCGCTGACGACCGACCTAACTTTGTTTTTGCAGTACAAGTCAAAGGTCAAGAAATTCGTGCTACCTGAGGGTTACAGCGAGCTCTCTATTGGGCGTCTCCAGCTGGCGTTCATCGAGAAGTTCTCCTGGAACACGCAGGCCAATGGCGCTGACCTGCCGGAAATTTACATCCAAGATCCCGTATCGGGGGTCAGACACGAGCTTGAGGACCTCTCGGACATCAAGGATCGAACAGTCTTGGTGCTTAACGTTGAGCCACTTGACGAAGTCAAACGTCACATTGACGAAGGCATTGGGCAGCTCAAGAAGATTGTACAGGACGTGAAGCAGAATATGGACGACCAGGGTCTGGCGATACAGCGAGTCTCGGAACGCCAACAAGAGGCGGCCACGGAGATGGCAAGGCTGGCTTCCGCTCCACCTGTTGTCGCGGCGCCTACTGACGGATCCAAGTCGGTTGGCGTTGCCGGCGGCCGTAAGCTCGCTGCGGGGCACATTACCGAAATCCAATCTCTTCGTCGTGACCTGGCCGTCATGCGGCAAGCGTACTCTAACTTCCAGTCGGAGATCCAGGGCTCCATGTCGGCTATTCGCGCCAAGGCAAGCAACGTTAAGGCGGCCGTGGTCAAGGCTTCAATTCCCACTATCGAGGGCGAGACCGGCCATGCCTACGTCACTAAGGGCCGTGAACAGCTAAACGCGGACTCTGACCGGCTTGTCACCAAGGTCGACGACTTGCAAGATTTGGTGGAGGACCTCCGGAAGGACGTGGTTCACCGTGGTGTGCGGCCGCTGCCTAGGCAGCTGGAGACCGTCGCCATGGACATTACGAAACTTTCAAAGGAGCTGAAGAAGGTGGAGGATTACATGAAGGAAGAGAAGCCCATCTGGACCAAGATCTGGGAGAAGGAGTTGGAGGACGTCTGCAAGGGCCGTGATGAGCTGCGCCTTATGGAGGACCTCATGATTGATCTTCAGGACGATTTGGAGAAGGCATCAGAGACTTTTGCACTAGTCGAGCAGGCCACCAAGGAGCAACTGAAGGACAATGGATCCACCGCCAGCGCCGGCACCGCTCGTAACTTCTCCAAGGGTCTGAACAGCCTCGGAAACAGCTCCGACCCCAATGCAGCCAAGGACGGTGTTCTTGGGGAGGTGAGGGCACTACAGCCCAACCACGAGAACCGGCTCGAAGCCATTGAACGGGCAGAGAAGCTGAGACAAAAAGAGCTTGAGGGCCGAAAGGGTAATGAACTCCAGAGGGAGCTCTCAAATTTTGTGGAGGAGGGCAAGCTCAAGAAGTCGGGCGGTTTCGAGGAGGTGGAGAGAGCCCGGAAGGCTAAGGATGATATGATCAGAAGGCAGGTTTGGGAGAGACAGAACGGCATCGTTGCCGAGGAGGGAGAAGAAGAAGTCGAATACGAAGAGGTAGAAGAGGAAGAGGAAGAAGAAGAGGAGGGAGAGCCAGGGGAGGCCAACGGCACTGAGGCTGCGGCCGACGCAGACAAGGCCGCTGCGCCAGCGCCACCAGCGGCCTAGATGGAGGCCCAAACATTCGCGTTATGCCCGTATGGCGGACATGTCAACCTTTTTTTCCCCACCCTCGCACGTCGTTTCATCTCGTGGCCCCCTTTACAAGGCCAGATCTCGCATAGTGGAGTCCGGGTCATGGTTTTTTTTTACTTCTCGGATTTCTTCATTCGCAACTCAGGATACAGTTGTGTGCCGGCTGGCTGCGTTGTTTCTTTTTCGCACGTCAATTTCAGCTTTTAGCGAAGGCGAATGATGGACCTTGAATTCTACAGCATGAAAGTGTCTTTTTTTTAATGATGTGTAGTGGCACAATACTTTCGCCGTGATTCTTCGTGACTGGGAGCTAAGGTGAGGTCAAGCAAGTTTTTTTTCCATTCTACGTCTCTGATACTGAGCAGAGCCAGGTATGTTGTCTGACCTCCACGGAACAAGCACAGTCAGCATGTTTTTGGCGGAGGTTCGGCTCGGCTTGAATACATAAGCACGCAGTTGTTGATCGGATCAGAGTTCGACCGCTTCACCTCAGTAAGCTAAGGGATTCCGCGGAACCGGTAAATGACAGGGGTCCTAATTTCACGATCTCCCTGGCGTATGCCGTTTAGTAAGTGAAAATGGATTGTCTACCAGAACCGACCCCAAGGGTGGTTCGCGATTATGCGTTTGTATGAGAATGGCGAAATCGGGGCAGTTTCTTCGTATGGCTGAGATGTGTATATAACATCGACAGAGTCTCTCTGCTCGGAAGTGTGAAGGGAAAGAGATGAAGTATCGCTTCGAATACCACGCTCAAGCACCAACGGCATAAGAACCTTTACCACGCAGTCCGAGCATCTTGGTTTTGGAATCGATCTGCTTCTTGCTTTCTCTGTGTCGATTCGTGATTAACAGACTTGGTCAACATGTCCTCCTTTGAAGAATACATCACGAAGGCAGTCCGTGATGGCGTCCTCCCCGGCGCCGTTCTCTACGCAAAGGACAAATCAGGTGTGGCCGACTCACACCTTCACCCTGATGAACCACTTACTGACTTCAGCTAACAACAAAGGAGATTTGGACTACTCCAAGATCATATCTCCCTCGTCCCCGTCTCACATCCCAGCCCTGCAGCCCTCGACAACCCTCTTCCTTGCCTCCGCCACGAAACTAATCACCACCGTCGCGGTCCTCCAGCTCGTCGAGCGTGGCCTCGTGACCCTTGACGAAGACATATCCTCCCACGTCCCCGCCCTTGCTTCCCAGCAAGTCCTCCGCGGTTTCGAAAAGGGAGAAGAAGGAAAACCCATCCTCGAACCCCGCAACAACCCCCTGACCCTCCGCGCCCTCCTCACCCACTCCGCCGGCACGGCCTACGACTTCCTCTCCCCGTCCCTGATCCAGCGCTGGCAAGCCCTGCACGGCATCGTACCCGTCTCCGGCGGGGATGTCGAGGCGCGATTCTCGTACCCTCTTTTGCACCAGCCCGGCGAGGACTGGACTTACGGCAACGGGATCGACTGGGCCGGCCGCGTCGTCGAGGTCCTCACGGGCGTCGACCTCGGGAGCTACATGCAGACAAACATATTCGGGCCCCTTGGCCTGACCTCCTTCACGTTCTCCAGAGCCGAGGTCGTGAGGCAGGGTACGCTCTGGCCCCTGAGCGGCCGCGACCCATCGACGGGTAAGGTGGTCCCGTACACCGGCCTCGACCTCGAAGCCGGCGCCACGTCGCCTCTGGGCGGGCAGGGGCTCTACGGGAGGATGGACGAGTACGTCCAGATCCTGCACTCCCTCCTCGTCGACGACGGGAAGCTCCTGCGCCCGGAGACCGCGGCCGCCATGTTCGAGCCGCAACTGGGCGAGGTGCCCAAGAGGGCCCTGCTGCGCGAGATGGAGGACCCTTCGTGGACCGTGGGCGACTTCCCCGTCACGCGGGAGTACGACTGGGGTCTTGGCGGGCTCCTCGTCGACGGGGACGCCCATCCGCACCGGAAGAGGGGGATGTTGATCTGGGGCGGCGCGGCGAACATCTCTTGGGTGCGTACCCCGCGATTTCCTTTTCGTAATCTCTTACTGCTTCCCTCCCCCCTCCTCTTGAGAACAAACAGACTGACTCAGCCCCGTGCAGTGGATTGATCGCGAGGCCGGCCTTGCCGGCGTGTTCGGCACGCAGATCATGCCGTCCGGCGAGGTCGTGACCGAGGACTACATCAAAGCGTTCGAGGGTGAGATGTATGCGAGGGTCGCGGCTCTGAAGCGTGGGGGAAAGAAGCAGTAGACAGACAGACGGTTGTTGGTAACATTGCGAGCGTTGTTGGCTCGGGGTGTAGCCAGGGTTGCAAAGTGTCTTGTTTCTGGGAATAATATCAGCGACACTGGGGGCATCTAGGGCCAGAGTGGGAGAAACGAGGAGACAGTCACTTGGATAACTTGAACAGGGTGTGCAGTATACAGAGCATTCCCCTGAGATGTCCATGTGTGATTGTGTGCGCTGTAGCCGCTGATAGGTCTCTATAATTCTTGATATTGCCACCGGAATGTTGAACCCACGGCATGATAGTGACAGGGGAAGACACACTTCTCATTAGCGATGAACATGTCATTTCGGCCGCTCATTATACGGCCATCACATCGCGATTTCCCCGGGCATATACGGACATCAAATATTGAATAGCTTAAAATCTATTGAAGCTGACCTTCTGCTTTGTGCATTCGAAAACACTATAAATACAAATCTCCTTTCCTCCATCTACAAATCCCCATTGCTCCTAGTGCTCAAACTAGAAAGCCCATCAACACCCCGTTCAAACAAATTCTTCATTGTGATACATGGTTTTTCAACATGGGCGCCCGTTGCGCCTACCTGCCGTAG
This sequence comes from Colletotrichum spaethianum, assembly GCF_022836535.1. NCBI lineage: Eukaryota > Fungi > Ascomycota > Sordariomycetes > Glomerellales > Glomerellaceae > Colletotrichum > Colletotrichum spaethianum. The sequence goes on from NW_026054788.1 coordinate 444,967, forward strand.
CGATCCGGCTGTCTACCATAGCCGTCATGCGGGCGCAGTTGGCGCTGGAGCATCTCCTGCTGTTGTATCTCCCGGGGATCTCTCGGATCCCTGGGGTCGCGCATTTGCATCTCTCGTGGGTCCGGAGGGTAGGGTCCGGGAGGAGGGCCACGTGCGTCATATCCTACAGGCGTGTAGCTTCGCGGCGGCATTTGGTCCCGAGGATCTCTAGGCGCGGGCGTGGATGCGTAGCGTGGCGGGTAAGCCTGCTGCGCTTGAGGTGGCATCGGCTCTGGCGCTCGTGAAACCGGAGGGTATCTCCCTTGCATCGCGTGCTGATGCTGAGGGGGAATCTGGCTATACATGGGCGCGCCTCTATCGTCGCGCATCGACATGTGATGGTGAGGCGGCGGCGGCTGCTGCTGCTGCTGCTGTTGCTGCTGCTGAGGCGGACCAGAGGCCCAAGACTGTTGTGGAACGGCCGGACCCGCTGGAGGTGCTTTCTGAGTCGACATGTGCGGCGAAGCCCAGTTCTGTGGAGGTGGCGCTTGTTGAGGCTGTTTCGGCGGCGGCCCGTGAGACGCTGGTGGCCACGAGGACTGTTGCTGTGGTGGTTGCGGCTGGCCCATGGCGTGTCCCTGGGGCCCGGGAGGCCATGCCGATTCCCGGCTTTGTGGGGGTGGCGGCTCTCGCCTAGAGGCCGACTGATGAACTGCGTATTGGGGAGGTGGCGAGCCAGCGTGAGTGGCAGGGGCACCATATCCGGAGTAGCCAGTCTGGGGCTGATAAGCATCCCTAGGAGGTTGCGATTGCGGCGGGTAGGGCTGCGCAATTTGAGGCGAGTTCGTCGCCTGAGGTTGGTACTGCCGGTAGTAGTCACGCTCAACTGCTGCCGCCGCATCATGCGGAGATGCGATAGCCGATCTTGGCGCGCTCATATGCTGTGCCTGTGGCGAAGCCGTGTATGTCGGCTTCAGGGGAGGCATTGCAGACGCCGACGGGGCATTTCGACCATAGGGATATGCCTGAGGAGGTTCCCGCTCTGGCCGCAGCGGGGTCGGGGCCGGAGGAGCAGGGCCTCTTGACATGCTCTGTGGAGGAGGCGTCGGTGATGGCTTCATTTGGGTCATGTCGTTGAGACGCTTCGGTTGAGGAGGGGGCGTGGGTGCGGCGGCTGCGGCAGCCGACGGAGGATCGTCGTTCAGTAATGACATGATGTTAGATGTCTTGCGCTCCGAGGCCGACGGGCGAGATGCCATAGCCGCTGGGGGTTGCGGCTGCTGAGGCGGGGTGCTGTAAGAATCCATGTGGGTAGGCATAGGACGTTGCGCAGCAATGGGTCGCTGGCCAGGAGGGGTCGAGACGGCCGGCTGGGGGTCTCCGAGCAAGCGTCCACCCGGTTGCGGCATGGGCTGGCCGTAGCTTTGTGGCACTGGGGTCGCTGTAGGCCGAGGCGGTTCAGCAGGCTGTCTCGACACGGCCGGAGGTTCGGAACGAGGCGGCGGCACGTTCCGGGCTGGCTGCTGGTTGTATGAGAATGGCTCATAGTGGTGGTGCGGCGGCGTCATCTCAGGCTCTTGCTTCAGCCGTGTGCGTTCAGTCGGGCGCAAGTGTTCCTTGGGCTGTTGCGCCTCCATCTTCTGCCTTTCCATCTGTTGCCTCTCCATCTGTTGTCGTTCAGTCTGCTGCCGTTCCATTTGCTGTCTCTCCAGCTGCTGTCGTTCGATCTGCTGTCTCTCGATGGCTTGTCTTTCAAGCTGCTGCCGCTCCATTTGCTGCCTCTCGATCTGTTGCCTCTCGATTTGCTGCCGTTCGATTTGCTGCCTCTCAATCTGTTGCCTCTCAATTTGTTGCCGCTCCATCTGCTGCTGCTCCAGTCTTTGTCGCTCCATCTGCTGTCTCTCGATCTGCTGTCGTTCGATGGCTTGACGTTCCATCTGTTGCTGCCTCTCTGCCTGTTGTCGGTCGATCTGCGGTTCAGGCTGTGCAGGTTGGATGGGTTGTGCGGCAGCCAGAGGTCGCTGCTGAACAGGTTCGGCGACCGGGGTTGCAGATGGCTTCTGAGAGATCCTAACTGGCGGAGGGGGTTGCGTCGATTCTCGCTCCCTCTCTTGGAAGCCAAAGGCTTGCTGAGGCGGCGCTCTTAGGGGACGGGCAATAGGTGATCCAGACTGCGTGACAGCAGGTTGAGCCACTGGATTTTGCTGTTGAACTGGCACCGGTACTTGTTGAGGAGCCTGTGGAGGAGCCTGTGGGGGCGCTTGGGTAACAGCTGGAGCGGGCGGAGGCGCCTGCGCCAGAGGCTGCTGCTGCTGCGGTTGAGACAGTGGTGCCGGAGTAATGGGCATCGTAAAGCGACCAAACGGTGGGTTTCCAGGCTGCTGGACTGGAGTCTCAACCTTGGTTGCTGGCGTGTCGCTCGGCGGCTCAGTCGTCACGGGCGGTACGGGAGTAGCAGGCGCAGAAGCCAGAGGCCGGTGAGACGACGCAGGTGTCGAGTCGTACTTTTTGCGCCCGCCGACAGTTGGCGGTGGTGGATCAGGCAGCTTCTCCCCTCTGCTTCGTTTCCCGTCCGCTTCAGCAGCGAATTGCTCCCACTCTGTCTTGCCCTGGTCTCTCTGTCTGACAAAGTAGTTCTTCACCATGACAGCTGTCTTCGAACCCATGTGTCCCGCAATAGCTGCCCAGTCAGTACCAAACGACTTCAACAGGCCTGGGAAGTCGTTTGCTTCCGAAACACTCCAGTAACTTGACGCCTGACTTTGAGCACGGCGTTCGGGCTGTGGTTGAGCGATGTCGAACGTTGCTATGGTGGGTTGCGCAGGAGGTGGTGGCGGCTCCGGCCGCAGGGATGGAGGCGCCATTACTTCGGATATCGCTGAAGGGGGAATGGGAACGGGACGCTCCTGGACCACCAGAGGTGGCTGTTGAGCGGGAACAAACGGGGGCTGGACGGCCGTTGTTGGTACTTCGGGCTGTGATGGAAGACGGGCCTCCGTCGGCACGGGTGGCGGTGGCTGAAACTCGGTGTTCTGGACCCTCGAATTCGAGCGAGACCGCCCCTTGCCTGAAGTTGTTGCTGGAGCCGCAGCAAGAGTTTGTTGTGGCTTGGCGGCCTTGGGCTCCTTGTCTTTCGCAGATCTCCTCCCTCTCTTCCTGCCGTCTGGCTTCTCGGGATCTCCTTTAGCTCCACGACGACCAGGTGTGCCAGCAGGTGTTGCATTGTCGGAATCCGTAGGGGGTTGCTCAAAGCCCCATGTTGGGGCAGCAGCACGGCGCGGCCGTCTCCGTTCTCCGTTCTCGCCATTCTCCTGGTTCTCCTCGCCCTCGTTTTCGGCATTGCCCAGCTCGGAGACCAAAGCGCTTGACCGCGTTTTGCCTCTACCCTTCTTCCTGCGCTTGGGCTGCTTCTTGAGCTTCTCTTTGAGGTTGAGTTCCTTCTTCATCAGGTAGTAGTACTGAATGCAAGTACCGAAATTGCGTTTCGGTATGTTCTCAGCAACCACGCCCCATTGCTTCGGGTTAGTCAGATACCTCTTCTCGAAGAGTTCGGCCTCTTCGGGTGTGAAGTTGTTGATTGGTGGCAAAATCTGCCAAGCAGGGACAAGTTTCTCCACAGGCGTGAAACCGGTGGTGTCCTTGAAGAACTCGGCGTCGCGATCCTCCTTTGTCCAATACATCTCGGGGATGACCGCCTCCTTTTCACTGCGATACTTTTCTTGCATGGCGCGCTGCTCCCTTTCCTTACGTTCCTCGTCCTCTCTCATGGAAGCTTGCAAGACTCTTTCCAGGTCGCGCTCGCTTGCATACCTTCTACCAGCTCCCCTCCCTTCTGGCTTGAGTTCAGGTGGAGGTGGAATGGGTACGTGCTTCTCGGGCGTCGGCAGACAGCTGATGAATGTCTCTCGGCTCTTGACAGCAATCGGATCGCTTGAGACTGTGAAGTCAAGATACTTAACGTAGTTATCAGCGTAGTCCTTGCGCGCAATCTCCTGCCCCGCCATCTTTTCCAGAGAAATCTTATCGAGTTGCTGCAGGATGAAGTCATCGATCATAGGGTCTGAATCGAGGGATTCCAAGAAGTCTCTGTCCCGGTTCCATGCCCGACAGCTGTAGTCGGGTAGACTGTCAATGGGAGGGGTTGCCGAGTACTGTCGAATCGTATCAATGAGCATTGCATCCGCATCAGCGTCGTCCGATTCCGTCGAGTTGTCTTCGTCGTCGTCCTCCATTTGAGAAGGTGTGCTAGGCAGAGCCTTGTCCCCTTCGATGGTCTCAATCGGCACACCGGATGGCTGAAGATGCACAGATTGGCCGTTGGTGACCGGTTCCTTTGATGCCTCGCGCTCGACGACTGCTTTTGCAGGCGGGTTTTCGGGCTCGACCGCATCCTCCATGGCAACATCGGCGTCCTTTGCTGGTTCGGAAAGTCGAGGAGGAGAAGGCGCAGAAATAGGGGCAGGCTCGTCAATATCCATTTCCTCAGTCTTGGGCTGCGGTTCATGGGGGACGATATCAAGCGGGGGCCTTTCAGTCTTTTCGGCATCGGGTTCCGGTGCATTTTCGGCGGTATCCTCGGCGGCCACTGCTGCAACCTTCTCAATGGGCTTGTCGACAAGCTTCTCCTGGGTGTCTTCAATGGCCTCCTCGGTAGGCTTCTCGGTAGGCTTCTCGGTAGGCCTTTCCACAGCCTTCTCGGCAGGCATTCCAAACTTTTCTTCAGTGTCTTTATCCACCTCCTTTTCGGCCTGCTTTGCGGTCTCCTTGTCGGTTGTCTTGTCTATCCCCTTCTCAACGATAACCTGCTCGGGCTCTTTTACAACTACAGGTTCTGGCACTGGTGCAGCTTCAATTTCAGGCGCGGCAACAGCCTGCTCTGGCGAAAACTTGGTGGGCAGAACAGGACTCGGGACTTGTGGCGTCTTTTCGCGCTGTTCGACAACGGGGGATTTGGCGGGTGTTTCCTCCTTGACAGGCTCAACGATATCGGGGACCGGACCAAGCATATCGACGAGGCCCTCCGATTCGGTGACAAGCGCAACCAAAGCGTCGTGTGAGACTTTTGCATAGCGAGCAATGATCTTGTCCGGGGCATTGTCGGCCGCCCCGCGCAACTTTTCCAGTTCCGCCTCTTCCTTGGCGATTTCCATAGCAAAGTATTCCCCGTAGTCTTCGTCGTCGTCGGATTCGGATGTCTGCTCAGATACAGGTGCCGAGGGTTCTTGCGGGGGCAATACAAACCGAACTTTTGGCACCGACATTCTGCTTTCCTTGGCAGGCCGAGGCAGCTCCTGCTTCTTCTCTGCAGAGTCTTCGTCGACGACAACTCTTTCAGCCGGGACAGGCTTCTCTTCACCCCGTGATGGGGGCCGATGCTCCTCATATGCATGGGCGTCGGTCCCTGCCATAATGGTATCCCTAGCGTCCGGGTGCTCTGAATCACGATCCATCGATCCTCTAGCCGAGGAACTGTCTCGTTCAGATTTGATGATGATTTCGCCAGGTTCGGGAAGGTTGAGCGACTTCACTGAGCCTTCAGTGGCGGAGTTGTGAGAGTCGGCCTTCGCATCACTACTGCGGGGACGCCTGTCATAATCGCCTTGTTCTGCCGGGACGCTGTCGTGGCGGAAAGGTGCCGGGCGTTGCTGCTGGGCGAAGCTCTGTGACCTCATGATCTTGGGCGACTCGGGGATCTTCTTCCCACCTAATGCGGGGTTTATCCACTGCTTGCTAGAAGGTCGTTGCTGCTTCTGCTGTTGAGCACGGGGACCCGAGGGGATGGGCGGGCTGCCCTCTACGAGGCTCATTCTGGCTGGTCCGGTGGGAGGCACTGGGAAATCGCTGCCGCCGCCGCTGCCATGTCCTGCGGAGACGGGTCGTTCAGCGTTGAAGGCTCTCGGAGCGGTGGGGGGCAATTTACCGGTGCCCCCGATGATGGGTGATCCGTCGGCGGCACCGACGTTCCTACTGGGGACCGTACCAAAAGCCGGCGCCGAGGGGGCCAGGGGTGGAGGTGACACATCCTTGGTGTTCGGTGATGGTGCTTGGGAAGACATGCCTCGGTCGCGTTCGCGGTCGACCTTGGGCCTCAGTAACTCACGTTCGCGAGGGTCACGGTCGTCTCGGGGGTCTCTGCGAGCGTCTGAGTCGATCCATCGGTCGCGATCTCGTTCGTCTCGATCACGGCCCCAACGCCCTTCCTGGGAGCGGCTGCGGGGTCCGAAGCGATCACGGTCATCGTAGAAGCCGCCGCGTCCTCTACCTCTGTCCCAGCCGCCACGTCCTCGGTCTCTGCCGCCTCGGAAACCACCGCGAGCCATGCCGAAGGGGGATCGGAGTTGGATGAGCCAGCGGAAGGCGGACCGCCGTCTCTGGAGCCCCGCCTAGATCTCTCGGCATCAACGCCTAAAGGGGGGTCTCGGTCGCGGAAATCCCGCGGAGGTGGTGAACGTCCTCTCCCTGGCGATCGTGGGCGTCCCCGATAACTCTCTCTCTCTCGGCGATCCCAGTCTCGCTCACGTTCGCGACTTCTCTCATCTCTATACGGTCCATCGCGTCGGTCCCTAAAATCGATATCGCGATCTCGGCCACGGTCCCTGCTGTCATCGCGAACCCAGCCACGCCCGCGACCTCTGCCCCGTCCTCGAAAGTCGCCAGCATAGCCGCCGCCACGAGGGCCACTGGGAGGGTCTAGAAGTGCCTTGGGACCCCGCGGGGGGTCACGGGGAAGGTTGTCGCGGAACGAATCTCTATTGTTCTGAAAGGCCGAAGTGTTGGAACGCGCTTCGGCGGAGGATCGACGGCGGTCGCCATCACTGTACTGCGATGCGCGTTCGTAGCGATCGGGCGAGCGGTCGCGAGGCGATCTCGAGCGACGATCCCCACCGTCATACCTCGAGGAATATCTCGAAGCCCTGTAGAGATCGTGATTAGCATGGAAGGGTCGCTCGACGAAACGCCTCGCATCCGCATGACGCCTCATGTGGTCATACGGAGGGCGCATCTGGATGTTAATTGTGTCCTTGTTTTGACTCGACGGGTCTCGAGCGATGCCAACTCTGGGTCGGGCATGCGTGTGTGGGTTTTGAATTGAATGTTGATCTCAGGGTTGGGTTTGTTGCTCTCGACTACTCACATCGCACTAGGCCGGGCGACAGCCCTTAAAGTTGCCTATGATAAAGATCCAATACCATATGTGTAATGATTGGGACGTGGAACCAGAGAACCTTGGTCGTCGTGGGTCGTTGAAGACTTTTGGAGTGGTCGGGTCCCAACCTCGGATAAGCGTCGCTGGGTGTGGTGTTCAGGAGGTGGGAAGGAAGCGGGAACCGGACACGGCGGGGAGTGGGTGCATCCGACGGCGGGTCGTCGCGTTGGCGTCAGGTATCCTGTCTGGAATCTGATTGTATCGATGGTCGAGGTTTCGAAGTGATGGGTGAAGGCTGTGGAGTGATTTTCGCGGGTAACGACTGCTTCGAAGTGCGTGGGCGTTGCGGGAGGGGGTCAGGCGTTCGTGTGTGTTGAAGCGCAGAAGATGCGACACCAACGCAGTCGGAGAGCAATCGTGTGATGTTGAAGGATTGAAGACGGTACCCCGGCCACAGGTTCAGCCTGCAAAATACGGTTCGCGTGCAGTGGCGCTTAATCGTGCTAGGCTCGGACGGGTTCAGGTTGGATCTCAAAATTCCGCTGGGGGCAGCACCAGGCCGCCAGCCTTTTACCGCCAGACACGCTAGACCCCTTCGAGTCTTTCTGCGGACCCCGGCACGTCGAGTGTTAGGTAGGCCAGCAGGGGGCTCTCTCTGCCTCCGAAATCTCAATTTCCAAGAGATGCGGTACGTACCGTGTCGACCTCCGTGCCTTGAATGTTTTCCACTGCCCAACTCACTCTCTCCCGTCTGTCGGTGCCCAGAGTCCCGTCCGTCTGTTCCAAGCCTGCCATTGCCGTGTCTCTGTGTCTTCCACCTGTCAACGCCTCCACCCCCAGCTCAGGCACACACCTATCAAGGCCCCATACACACCACACACCAAACGCCAGGCACACCACCCTACAGTACACGTTTGTTGCCGTGTCGCCTCACCATTAGACGATGAGGTCCGCTGGTGGGCACTTTCAAGGACGGCCTGGGGTGGGCCTTGTGCGCGCCGTGGCAGACCCTGCGGCCCTGGACTCCACCTTTCCGTCAAAATTCTTTGCAGAGTGGGGTCCGTTTTTTCAAACATCGCGACCGTGGAGTCATTGCATGCCCGCCCGGATGGAGCCATTGCACTTGGTGTGGATGGAACTTTCACAACATAATATTCGTGCCTCAATTATTGACGGGTTTGTCGCATCTTTTGTGACGGTCAAAGAGAGCCCGGGTTGATTTGAGACTGAGACAGGGTTCTTGTCTGATCGCCTTCCAGTTCGCCGGTTCTCGCGCGTTCCCACAATTCGTTGTACCTACCTCGCCTTGGATCGCCACTCCACTCACTGGTATGTATTCGCATTCGCCGGGGCTTGAGACAAATCTCATTTGTGATCCTTCCAACCGGGCTTCACCTACTGTTTTCTGATTGTGACTGCTTTGATAGCGCATCACGAAGCAAACAACATGGCGTCTCAAGAGAACCCCAACGCCCCACCGGCGGCAGCCACCGATGCAGTCCTTGTCGTGTCGGAGGAGATGCCTGAGGGCGCCCAGAAGGTCGAGGAGTTGGACTTTGATGATTTCAAGGGCCCCATTACAGCCGAGGGTCTGTTCAATGGCATGAGATACATGGGATTTCAAGCCTCGTCCCTCGCCGAGTCCATCCGGATCATCAACGACATGGTGAGCTGCTCCCACGTCTGTTCGTGATGCGACCCTACTGACAGGGGTCCAAGAGGGCATGGCGCGACCCAGAAACCGGCGACAAGACCACCATCTTCCTTGGCTACACCTCCAACATGATATCCTCTGGCATGAGGGGAGTCTTTAGATGGTTGGTCAAGCATAAGCACGTGTCCGCCATCGTGACAACGGCCGGAGGAGTCGAGGAGGACTTTATCAAGTGTCTGGGCGACACTTACATGTCCTCCTTTAGCGCCAACGGCGAGGACCTGCGCAAGAAGGGCCAGAACAGAATCGGCAACCTCGTCGTCCCCAACTCCAACTACCGCGCCTTCGAGGACTGGGTCGTGCCCATCTTTGATAAGATGCTCGAGGAGCAAGAGGCTAGCAAGGGCACCGAAGAGGAGATCAATTGGACGCCCTCCAAGATGATCCACAGGCTAGGCAAGGAGATTAACGACGAGCGCTCCGTTTACTACTGGGCGTGGAAGAACGACATTCCCGTCTTCTGCCCAGCGCTTACGGACGGAAGCTTGGGAGACATGCTATACTTCCACACCTTCAAGGCCTCACCGAAGCAGCTCAAGTGTGATATCGTCGAAGACATTCGACGTATCAACACCATCTCCGTTCGTGCGAAGAGAGCAGGCATGATCATTCTGGGTGGCGGTGTTATCAAGCACCACATTGCGAACGCATGCTTGATGCGCAACGGTGCCGAGTCGGCTGTGTACATCAACACTGGCCAAGAGTTTGACGGAAGCGATGCTGGTGCCAGGCCAGATGAGGCTGTCTCTTGGGGTAAAATCAAGATTGGAGCCGATGCCGTCAAGGTATGTCACCGAGATGAGTGGAAGTGGAATCCGAGCCCATTGCTAACATGCGTCTCTAGGTCTATGCGGATGCTACGCTGGTATTCCCATTTATCGTTGCAAACACCTTTGCCAAAGATCGTTCATCATAAATATCAGCAAGGAAAATAGAAATCATAAAGCGCACTATATCCAATACTCACGATGCGCCGTTATGCAGTCTCGGAAACTGTCGATCTCCCAGCAATGGTTGTTACGTTCTGCTTTCAACATCTGTGGTCTCACTCGCTCGTGTAGGCCCATACTTCCCAGTGGCACTGTTCTGGGGATATTCTTCGCTGTGTTTGATATTGTCTGCCTTAAACAATAGGGTAAATGCTTGAGAAACAGCACATGTCCCCTTAAACTCGGGATCCAAGGTTGGCGCCCTTCAAACCATGACTGTAATGCTGTGGACCCGTGGGACTTTTGCGGCCGGATGTATTCCCCCAGTGCTGCCCATTACACAATGTCTCGTTCCCTTCAGGGTGCTCGGGGCAGTGCTCTTCCTCTTCATCTCGATAATCAGACGCTTCCATTTCAGGGTTGGCTCCAGTTTCGTCAGAGCCGAAGAACCTTGCCAACATAATGTCGCTGCTGAGATGGTCGCTTAACGTAACGGACATTGTCTAGTCACATACTCCAAAAACATATGCCGTCCATGAAGGGGGATCTGAGCGGGAAATAATATGATAGCACACTGCTTCTTATTCGGCCTTTGCGCTGATCTAGCTCTCGGGAAAGCGTCCAAACGGGCACTGTAACTGAGTACTTACACACAGCGCACGACGAGGACCGAAAATAGTATGTAAGCACAATGTCGACTTTCAGGAAAGGCGCAACAAGTCAAAAGACTTTGTCTTGATCTGGAAGTCCGTACGGGAGGATCATTGTGTGCTAACATCGTTGCAAAACCGTTACAAGAGGGCAAAGTGGGTTTGGCGCTGCTCTGCAGCCATCTTCTCCCGAAACAGAGCTTGGCAGTTTTACAACGGGAAAGCTCTCCTGAAGAATAGGTTGTTCCTCCCATTCATCACAAAACAATCAATAATGGAAAAGTGCACGCATCAACAGCTTGATCCTTATAAGCGACGCCACGGATAGTCATAGATACTGCCATTCTTCATAAATACGAAAGGAAAAAGCGTGGCAGTAGCGCTGGACTCTGGGAATTAGAAACATCCCAGTGATGCTCCCCAGTGACGAACGTAGCGAAGCTTGTCAGGTCCACATTAAATGTCCCGGAGATACCAAAAGTCAACACAGATACCCAAAACTGGGCGTTCTAGGAGAGATCCATAGCTACTTGCTGCCCGGGCAAATTTATCAACTCGGCAGCCTCTCCGAATGGTGCTTGTTGTCGGCTCAACGGGATGGAACCAACGAAGAGGCACCGGATGGCATGACGTTGAGAGTAGACACACGTGACCTTATCGATAACAGGTGCAACCTTGGCCGACAACACAGGGCACGTCTAAGAAACTTTCGAATGTCGTAGCTGCCTCCACCCGTATCTCCACGATTCGACGTTGTATATATCAACCTCATCCTCCTCCTTTATCGCCTAAACACCCCGAAGTCCAATCTCGACGGGGCTTTGTCGCGGCCGGCTAAGATGTCGGCCATCTACAACCTCGAGCCGCAACCGACGGCTTCCGTCATCCTGCACACCACTCTGGGCGACATCTCCGTCGAACTTTTCGCGAAACAAACACCACTCACCTGCCGCAACTTCCTTCAGCTAGCCCTCGACGGCTATTACGACAATACCATCTTCCATAGGCTTGTTCCGGGATTTATTTTGCAGGGTGGTGATCCGACAGGAACCGGCAATGGCGGCGAGTCGATCTACGATGGAGGCGCATTCAGCGGCGAGCTGGACCCCTGGCCTATGGACGAACGACGAGGTCACAACGCCGGCCCGACGGGCATTGGCTTCAAGGACGAGTTTCACTCACGGTTGAAGTGGAATCGGCGTGGACAGCTGGGAATGGCAAACGAAAGCAAACCCGATACGAACGGCAGCCAGTTCTTTTTCACGCTCGACAAGGCAGAGGAGCTGAACAACAAGAACACTCTGTTCGGTCGAGTAGCCGGCGATACGATCTACAACCTGGCAAAGATGGGCGAGGCCGAAGTCACCCCAGGCACCGACCGACCGACGTATCCCGTCAAGATTACGAGCATCGAGATCCTCGTCAATCCTTTTGAGGACATGGTGAAGAGATCGAGGGTTGCGACTCAGGCTCCGAAGACGGTTGCCGTCGAAAAGAAGAAGAAGAGAAAGGGCGGGAAACAATTGCTTAGCTTCGGGGACGAGGAGGGAGATGCTGAGGAGGTCCCGGTCTTGAAAAAGACAAAGTACGATACGAGAATAGTGATGGACGTTGACGAGGAAGAACCAACTGAGAGACAGTCGACGAAGACCAAGTCGAAGTCCAAGGCAAAGGCCGACAGAGTGGAAAACCCGGAACCCCCACGTCAACCTGAGCCCGAACTCGCCGACGAGAAGATAACACCGCCGACGAAAGTGGTGCCAGACGGGGGGAAGAGCAACATTCCCATCCGGCTGCAAGAGTCCCCGTCGCCCGAGCCCCAAGTCCGGAACACCAAGTCCGCCCTTGAGAAGACTAACGAGGAAATTGCTGCTCTCAAGGCGTCAATGAAGCGGAGCTATCAGCCCGAACCGGTCAAGGAAACAAGGAAGTCGGCACTTGAAAGCATGATTCCGGAAACCTCAATTCGAGGCAGGAGGAGAAGGCCCGGCGGCAACGCGAATCCCCGCGACGATCAGCAAGCACTTGACTTTTTGAAAGCCTTCAAATCAAAGCTGGAGCAAGCTCCGGAGGACAAAAGCAACGGACCCAGCTCCGTTGATGACGATGTGACAGCCAGGGAGGAAAAAGCCGGGGACGAAGAGGCGGAACTTTGTGATCTGCACTTTATTGCCGATTGCCAGAGTTGCAAGGCGTGGGATCAGGCCGCCAAGGAAGATAGCGACGACGAAGGGTGGATGTCACACGCGCTGAGCTTCAAAGCGGACAAGCTGGGCAAGGATCTCAGTTATCGCAAAAAGGCTGAGGACGAGTTGGTTGTGATTGATCCTAGACAGAAGGCCCGGACACTGCAGGAGGAGAACAAGGCATCGCGAGAAGCCCGGAGCGGAAACTCCGGACGGGAATGGGATCAGGCACGAAACTCGAAAATGGCACGAGTTTCGGCTCTTGCGGGGAGAGGAGCCAGGTAGAGCATCGGGTCAATTGACAAGGATGAATGCGAGCCCGTAGGCATAGTTGCAGCAAACCAATGATACCCCCCTGAAATGGATCGAAGAATCGAAGATGAGTCTCTCATAGAGTTCGAGGTCGCGTTAGTCATTGTAATTCCTTGATGCTATTCAGACAATAATTGAACTGGGGCCGTGCAGGCAGGACTGAGATCGAAGAATAAGCTAGTCATCGGGGAAAAATGACGTTGCCAGAAGGAAGCTCTCCACCGTCCCCACATACTTCATCGAGATGGTCTCAAGAAAGGGCGGATGTCACCGAGGAAAAAACGGCAGTTCGGCCGAGTCTAGACCCTTGTATGCGTGTGTTGGAGTATAGGCTGGGTGGGAACATATCCCCCAAATTGGGACACTGGAGTCCCCCAAGTCCATGCTGGCGGCCACTGGGCACTGCTTGCTGTGCCGCTTGCTCCTGTCTCGAAGCCCAGATATGCTGTTTGTGATAGGATAGCGGGGCGGTCTGTACGGTTTACCAAACTATCTGCACGTGACTTTGTCGGTGAGCGTGGGCCTCTGTGTGTGTTCTGATTGGGCCGGACAATCTGTCCCGTTCCCAAGGGACCTGATCCTGACCAGTCGAGGTTCCCGCACAACCACGGTGCCCTTTGGGGTGCTCGGGAACATGGCTGTCTGGATGGGGCTCCCTGAAGGGAGCGGGCTCCTGAGCCTACTGCAGGCGTGCTTTGAATGTTCTCTCCCCAAGGGGTCTCCACTCAGGACCAAAGTCAGCCTTGAGCCTCCAATGTTGTGCCGTCTTGATAAACATTGATAACAGAAGCATATCATCCCACCACGTTCGGACCAGAGATGGCTTCAGTTCCAACTCAACCTTTGTGATTTCTTTTGCGATTTACCTTCTTACTCGTCCAGCAACAATAGCTTTTCACAGCAAACTTTTGTCATTGCCTCTGGGTGTCTCAAGTCCTACTAGGCGTAGAGAGACATCGTTTCCTGTGCCTTCTTACCACCAAGACATCCCATTATCCACCCCCACCACGAAAAAAAAAAAAGTTGTGTGAGAGAGAGACAGACGCGCTACGCCCGCAGCCAGCAGTCAGCACAGCACTGAGCACTGGGCACCACCACCTCAAGCACAAGCACAAGCACCGCTGACGCCTGACGCCTTGCGCCTTACCTCACTCACCTTGAATTACCTAACCACGACCTCACCTTTCCCACTCCAAAGAAGCGGAACCTCCCATTCAGAGCTTTCGCAACATCCTCCACGACCGAGACAATCGTATCCTTGCGCCGAAACCCAAGCCCGACTTATCGCGACAAGGGCTCCTTTGCCGACCTGTAGTTCCGACTATTGTTGTCGGTGTTTTCCCTTCACAACAGACTTCCTTTGCGAAAGCTACTGCCGCACTCCTGGCGATTGACTCAGGACCCCCAGCCTACCTTTCAATAGCCTACCGTGACAGGGACGGGGCCACGGGCGACGGCGACGACTGACAACGGCACCGAAGACCTATATAGACCGGCGACCGTACTCCTCCACCACGGCCTGCAGTCAGCGCGACCTCCCGACGACGACCCTTTTTCAATCCCAAGCAGAGCCGGTTCTGCGCATGTGACAAGCGCCTGCCCGATCCCACCTGCGCCATCCCGAACCGATTCATCGGACGTTGGTCCCATTTATTCGACAGCCGCCTTCAAAAGGCGGTTTGCTAGCCCTCGGTGAGGCTGTATCCGGCAACCGGCAGCCTGCCTCCACCGCCAACGCGGTCCGCGAAAAGCCAAACGAGCCTTGCTGAGTAGCACGTCCCCGCGACAGCTACTACGCTCGTCTCGAGGCCCTGCATCAGCCGGCGACTTGGCCGACAACAAACGGCCTTCGCCTCAACACCCGTTTACCTAGATGCATATTCCTATGTCTTCGAACCCCCGAAAGAGACCAGCGCCAGCAACAACGCCCACCATGCCGATGCCTCAAGTGCAACAGCCGTCGTTTCCCAGTCCTACGGGCGACCAGTTCCTGCGATGGGGAGGAGCGGCCGACGCAAATGGCCTCATCGACGGAACCGCGGGCCACGCCATCAATTCGTATGGCATTGTCCCCGGCCAGCAACAGCCGTTTGTGCAGCCCACACCAAGCCCTAACAATGCGCTTGCACGGAGGCAAATGAACAGAGCACTCGTTCCCACCGGTGTGAGGCAGAACTTCGACTCGCCAACTGACCCTTGGTCTTTTGGCGGTGAAGACTCTGCACTTTTGCAACAACAAGCAAATGGGAATATAACTGATACCGACAACATCGAAGTCTTGGAGGAGATGGCCCGGAAGGCCATGAGAGAGGCCCAACAGAAGCGGAAGCAGATTCCGCCGTTCGTGCAGAAATTGAGCAGGTCAGTTGGAAGCTCCGCCTCTCAAAGACGCTGAGAATGCGCCTTTGGCAGGTGGGGAAAATTGAAAGATGACCACATACTGACATGTGCTCAGCTTCCTGGATGATGACAAGAATTCGGAGCTGATTCGGTGGTCCGAGAAGGGCGACTCGTTCATCGTCCTCGACGAGGATGAGTTTGCGAAGAAGCTAATTCCGGACCTGTTTAAACACAACAACTATGCCTCTTTCGTGCGACAGCTCAACATGTACGGTTTCCACAAGCGCGTTGGCTTGTCGGACAACTCGATGCGCGCAAGTGAGCGGAAGAACAAGAGCCCGAGCGAGTACTCGAACCCGTTCTTTCGACGAGGCCACCCGAACTTGCTCTGGCTCATCAATAAGCCCAAGGGCGGCAACAAGGGCAAGAAGGGCGCCAAGAACGCCGAGGTTGAGGGCGACAGCGAGGAGGACGCTGTCATCGCTGAAGACACTATGGGCCAAGGCTTCGGAGCTGCTAGTGCACCTGCCAGCAAGGCTTTGCCGTCCTCTGGCGACATGCCCCTTCAGAAGAAAGAAATGTTGCTGATTCGTGAAGAGCTGGCCAAGGTGCGAGAGCAACAACGCATGATCATGACGGCCATTCAAAGGATTCAACAAGACAACTCTGCATTGTACCAGCAAGCAGTCGTTTTCCAGAGCCAGCACGACCGCCACCAGAACTCGATAAACGCCATCTTGAACTTCTTGGCCAATGTGTTTAGGAAGACACTTGAGGACCAAGCCGGACCCCAAAGTGTCAATGATCTTCTGGCGAGCATCATCCCGAATAGCAACAACGCCAACTCGGTCCCACAAGGAAGTGTCGTCGACTTGGGCGACTACGTCCAAGCAGCACAAAACTCGGCCAGCAATACTAACAACAATATGAACCTTGCTAAGCGCAGGCATGCGATCCTGCCTCCCATGCCAAATGCGCGCGCCAACACGGTTTCGCCATCTCCGGCGTCCAGCTCATCCACGCCTCAGCCGTACAACCGCGAGATGGGTACGGTCACGGAGCTCTTTGATACACCCCTGGAGATCAGACCACACCCACCAACTACTTGGCGCAAGAGCTCGAGACCAACCCCCACGAGAGCATGATGAAGATCATCCACGATACCAATGCTAACAACTCATCCGGCATTGACCTCCCTCACGTCGTCAACAACACCCCTGCGACGATGAGCAATGACCAGCGGAACAAGATGCTCAACGCAATGGCTGGTCGATCGGCCACACCCTCCACCAACGCTCACCGGCCTGCCAAGCCCTCGGTCTCGGCCTCTCCCAATCCGCCTGCGCCATCAGTCACCGCAACCCCCGAGACACCACCCCCCATGCCTGCCGCCTCAGGCCTTTCACTGTCACCCATCATGGGTTCCGCCGCGCCACCACCTTCACTGCAGCAGATCAACTTCAACCAGGAAGATCTTGCCGCGCTTCATCGCATGCAAGAAGAACAGGCCGCAAAGTTGGACCAACTCTCGAGTATGCTCGGACCACTCAGCCCGTCTGGTCGCATACCCGGCATCGATGAAAACGGGAATGTGAACGGCTACTTTGACGGTGATCTGGACATCGACCAGTTCCTGAATCCTGATGCTTTCCAAGGTGAGAACACCTATCCAAACGTCAACTTCAACGGCGACGGCAATGACTTCAATTTCACTCTTGACGGATCTGTTCCAAACAACGGCGGCACCAATGTCAACAGCACGCCGAGCTCTACAGGAACCGAGGAGATTCCGCGGGATAACTTTGACGGACTCAACGGAAGCCCTGACCGCGGTAATAAACGGCGACGGGTTGGTTGACGACTGATGAAACGAAGGACCATGTATCTCTTGGTGCCTTTTCATGACTCTCCTTTCGCCGGCACCAAACGTTTTGGTGCACGGTCTTGAATCATCTTTGCTTAATGACACAAAACGGCGGGTGGTCTTCTTTTTTTCTTCCGTTTGATCTTCTCTCGCTTCAGGCAGATTCTGGGAGGCAGCTGGGTTTCGTTGCTTGCGTGTGGAAGAGCATGATATCCAGAAACAAATGTTTCTTTTCTTTTTCCTCTTCACCTTACTGGTTTTGGGAACAATGGTGGGGAGTCGAAGGAAGGAGTTTGCGTCGAGGGAACAAACACACAACAAACACTATGTATGCCCTTGATGAGCGGGTGAGTGGTTCACTTGCTGGGCTCTCTGCACTCGGGCATGATTGAGATGATGAAAAACATCCCGAGGTTATTTTTTTTTTGTAAGAATAGACTCGCCGGTTCGGACGGGAGCTCTTCAAACGCTAGTCTCGATCAACAATGTCTGTCTGGCCTAACGTGACATGCCGTGTTTTGTGACATTTGGTCCGGAAATCACGGCTCAGTCAGGTGTACGGATTGGTTTTGGTCAATCATCAACATGCGAGCACGGAAACGGCACTGGACACGATGGTAAGAACACTTGAGATTGACTTTGAACGGGCACGCTGCTCAACCGCGCAGGCGGCGTTCCTCCACTAGACAGCAAGTGAAATTTGCATGCAAGCAGCTACATCATCACCATTTGCGACACTTGAGGAACATCGTGTAAGAAAAGGGGCAGGCAGCCAAAGGTCAACGCGGTCCAGATCCGTCTCACGATGCGTCGCCTTGATGGGGCCTATCGAGCCACTCCAACGACTTTAGATGCTTGCAAGGCTTCCAACACTACGTGACTACGTAAGAGCCTAAGCACCCCTGACGACCGTCCCAGCCGATTAGACTAATCAAGGTTCTGCGCTGCAGCTGTCGAAAACCGAAGAACTTCTACTTGCAGTATGTGCCCCTTATCTCAGCCTGACCAGTCCCAAGGTTCTAGAATCTCGGAGCGGAGTTCCGCCTCTCCATGACACAAGCGGCGGGCACGAGTCGGGGTTTGGTGAGGAGCGGGCTCCATAAGGGGGGTTGACATTGGGTAGTAGCCTTTGGCAGTCGTCATTCAGCCCCGGAGATGCGTTAGTTTGGGCGAGGGGCGTCCAAGGCGGCGGAAAGTATGTCGCAGCCGGTGGCTAGCAAGAGCCCATCAACATACGACCTTGCCCGGAGGTGAGTGAAAATGATTGAGTATCGAGACGCAGTGTTGCGGGCATCAATGGGACGTAGTTGGCGACGCTGTCATGACCGCGGCTTGACGATTGCATCGCCCCTCGCCGGTGATGGTTCGGCAAATCGTCGACGTGCCCCTGCATGGGGTTTCAACGATGTGTCTATTCTGCAGCTAATCAGCATAAGTTCGCGTCCAGGAGGCTGGCTTGACGTACGGGTATCATAAGTGCAGCAAAAACTTCATGGAGGTTCATCGTCCTCCACTCAACCCCGTGCGTCACCCACAAGCAGTCAGAGTCAAGACTTCCAGTCCGCTCCCTCAACCAGCAAGCGGGTTCGCGTGAACAGTGACTCTGTCAATCTTTATGGGTTCCTTGGGCCGGTTTTTCCGGTCGACCTCGACCGCCTCGATCCGATCGAGCGTCGCCATCCCCTCGTCGCCAATGACCTGTCCAAACACGGTGTTGAGCCCGTCCAGATGCGGCGCCTTGTCAAAGAGCACGAAAAACTGCGACCCGTTGGTCCCGGGTCCCTTGTTGGCCATCGAGACGACGCCGCGCGCAGAGTGCTTCAACGCAGGCCGGATCTCGTCCTCGAAGGTGCCGCCCCAGATGGAGCGGCCGCCCTTTGGGTTCTCGGGCGGGGAAGGATTCGCGGGGCCGCCGGTCTGGGCCATGAATTTGGGGATGAGTCGATGAATCGGAGAGGCGTCATAGTAGTGCGAGGCGCAAAGAGCGAGGAAGTTCTGCGTCGTTGTTAGTTTTTTCTTCTTCTTCGTTTTCTATCTTTGCGGTGGTGGGATGGATGAGATAGCTGCCATTCTCGGGGAAAAAGTGCATCGGCTTGCTTACCTCTGCGGTTTTAGGGACGCTTTCGCAAAAGACTTCAATCTTCAGATCGCCCAGGCTCGTGTGTAGTGTGACTGACATCTTCGTCTTGTCTGTCCTGCCGGGATCGCGAACGCGAGGTCTTGTCGTCTGGAATTGGTCGATTCGAAATCGCAGGCAGCTCCGGTCTTGGAGCTGTACGCGATCTAGACTTTCAATTGGACCACTTGTGGCACAGGTTGTGGGCCCGGCTGAGGTCATCCGTGCACTGGGCTCCGGGTGCTGGCCCGGCTCAGGTGGAGTATTCAAGCTTCCCGCCCACCGGCTGCCCGTCAAGGATGCATGATCCAGCGGATTCCTCCACACCAGCCCGGAGTAACGGGAGCTGAGCTTCTAGTAACCTTCACGTTTCTAGTGTCTTACGCTTCAATCTGGGACTTGAATTGATGCAAGACAGTTTTGAGTTCGGAAGACCTCTCACCGTCCCTGCGTTGAGGATGGAAGGGGGTACCTTGACTGATAACACATTACCATCCGTGCCGACTCTGAGGTTACGAGCTTAATCTCAAGACAGTAGAATAATCTACTGGATTGGTGATTGCGTTAGGAATAGTCACCGGCCCTTGAAAGCAGTTTCCTCCCCGGTAACTGCTCTCTTGCCTTTCCGTCAATCATTCTTGTTAAATACCCTCCTTCAACTTCCCCTCTCTGCGCTTGATGGCCCATAATTGGTGTCTCAACCTTGATGATGTCAGGCTTTTGGGGAGCCGTTGTGGTCGGGGCCAAGTTCTAGCCAAAACTCGGCGACACGGGCCCATCCTGGTAGGCATACAATTCGCGGGGACCGTGAGACTGGACGAAAGAGTAGGAAACATGTATGCCGGATGCGCCACCTGAGTCATCAAGCTCAAGGCTACCTACTGCCCTGCGCGTGTCCGTGAGTCCTTGAGCCGACAACTCTACTCGTTCAGAATGTTTCAAGCGCATTCGGGGAGTTCGGGGCCCGTGGACGGCGCAGTGAATCTCCTTCTGCTTCTGGGTTTTGTGAGGAGGCGTCCGATGACCGTATTTTGGCGGGCGAACGGTCGCTGCGTGTTCGGCATCCCGAGGCGACACCATCTCAGCCATCCCTAAAACTGCAATCATATGCCATGGCATGGCATCCTCCTTAGGACGATGACGAGCATCCAGACGCATACGACTCAACGTCGAAGGGGAACAGTCGGCATTGCACTTGTGTCAGAGCTTGTCATATAGAACCAACCTGTCTTTAAACTTTATCAGAGATCTTGACTCTTGGGAATTTGATTGTGAAGCAATCAGTGAGAGACGCAACGACAAACATGACATTTATTGATTTCATTCGAGATACGTCCGCATGGAAGGTGATTCGAATGGTTACGGGAGGCGGATCCCCCGCATTCCAATACTTTGACGAGCGACATCCGTTGATCCGTCAACGATACACTGAAAAATTATACGATCGAACTGCCTCTGGGTGAGTAAGATCGCAGGCATAGATTTACTGGAAAAGCCAGCCTAATGTGATAACTTCTGATGGCAGCTTTTCCCATGCATCAAGGCATACCAATGTCCGGGGACATTCATTGGATTCAGAAAAGGGGCCAGACAACAACTTCTCTAACCAGACAATAAGCCGCACGACATGGGAGAAGTACGGAATCGAAAACAGGAAAGGGTTACATCTCGTCCAGTTCTTACCGAACGATCCAGAGGTATGATGGCCTTCCGCTTATGCCCCTCGCTTGACTGCTAATTCACGTATATAGAATCCGCGAAACTGGAGCGTCTTCAAGAAGGCGCTGGTCAGCTTCGAGCTATGTCTTCTAATCATTGCCGTATATGCGGGAGCATCCATTTACACTGTCGGGTATCACGGCGTCGAGGTGCAATTCGGCGTCTCGGACACCGTCGCCCTCCTAGGGTTGACTGTCTTTGTCCTTGGATACGGACTTGGTCCCGTGAGTACAAGCCTCAGTGCCCTCATATTCTATCAGATACTAATCAAGTATAGATGGTCTGGAGTCCGTTATCTGAGGTCCCCCAGATAGGTCGAAATTCCATCTACATTCCCACCCTCGTCATCTTCATCCTCGCTCAGATCCCAACCGCCCTGGCCACCAACATTGGCATGCTCCTGGGCTTCCGCTTCGTCGCCGGTTTCTTTGGATCACCGATCCTGGGATCCGGGGGCGGTATTCTGATGGACCTGTACGCTCCGCGGAAACACACGTACGCTATGGCAAGCTTTGCGCTCATTGGCATCGGCGGGCCTACGATAGGTAAGTCCAAGTACCCGCTCCGTATATTGCGGATATATTCTAACACATTTGCAGGCCCCATCATCGGCGGTTTTGCAGTCCAGGTCAAGGGATGGACGTGGACCCTTTGGATCATCTGCTGGTTCGGCGCCTTCATACTCATAATCTTGATCTTTTTTCTCCCCGAGACGAGCGCTGATAACATTCTCTACCGGCGGACGATGCGGCTTCGTAGGGCCACCGGCGATCTAGGTTTCGTCTGCGAAGCCCAGCTCAAGGCAGATAATACGCCGGGCGTCGAGGTCCTCAAGGCGCACCTCATCCGGCCCTTTACGCTGGTGCTGACGGAACCGACGGTTTTCTTTCTCAACGCGTACAGCGCGTTCACGTATGGGCTCATGTACATCTGGTTCGAGGCTTTGCCGCTAGCCTACAAGGAAGTATACCACTTCGACATCGGAACACAGAATCTTGCCCTGTTGGGTCTTATTGTTGGTGTACTGGCCATCATCCCTCCGTTCTTCATCTATTACCGGATACGTATTGAGCCCAAGTACGACCGCAACGGCAACATCAAGCCGGAAACGCATCTTCATCCCGCAATGGTTGGGTGTTTTTTCATCCCAGCCAGTTTAGTCTGGTTCGGGTGGACTGCGAAACCCTCAATCCACTGGGCAATCCCCATCGTCGGTTCAGCTTTTTTCTCGACTGGCGCGCTGCTGTTGTACATCTCGATTCTGAATTACCTTGCGGAGTCGTACCCGGACCACATTGCATCCGTTTTCGCCGGGCACGAGCTGTTCACCAGCATGTGCGGAGCGACATTCCCCCTATTTATCCCGGCAATGTACTACAAGTTCGACGTCCTCGGGTCGAGTATGATCTTGGCCATATTGGCTGTTGCATTCGTGCCTCTCCCCTATATACTCTACATGGTAGGAACTCCCTCTTCATGCACCACACTTGGGGGTTTCAAGCTGACACTGTGATAGCGGGGCGCCAAGCTCAGGAAGAATAGCAGTTATGCCACGAAACAATGGTAAGGGGTAAAGACGTCTTGAGAGGGGGGTGTAGGACGAACGAGACGCATTCAAGAGAGATGCTATAGCTACGTAGCGTTGAAAGAACCATTTGATCAAATCACTCGGTGACATGCGTTTGATCTGAACGTGATGCAGCTAATTTCATGACAATGACAAATTCTCTCCTACTATACCAACATAATGAAAGCCGTAGTTCGATACTTCAGTCCCAGCCCAGCGAAGGGCCGCATGAGACTCAAGTGTCCGATGAATACAGCTATGCATGTCTACATAACTGGCGAAAAGAAAATAGCAGTGAAAGAATACGTCCATATTACATGGAATAAGATCTATCCACTTGACCGAGCGAACAAGCCCTTTGGCAACATCACGCCTCCTGTGACCGTTCCATGCCGCTCTGCGTGATCAAACAAGAAGAAGCTGAACATCCGCACAGCCAGCAAGGGTTCTCTGGCCAGCGCTTTTGAAGCTCAACACCACGCTACCGTCTCTTGGACACGCCATCCAGTAACCGTCTTCAAAACGCAGTCCTTCATTGGTGGAAACAAACCCAGAAGTGCCTGTCTCGCACTGCAACTGAACCGTGTTGAGGCTGGGCACCGTCGCCGTTCCGCCAGGCGTGACGACCAGCCCAGCCAGCGGGGAGGTCTCGTCTCCAACCGAGAAGTGAGCGACATTGACGGTGTCCTCGGCGGCGTAGAAGACGGCGCCCTTGCCGGCTGGCGCGAAGATAATGTCGGCTTTGCAGTTGGCGTTAGGGGCATAGGTGAGTTCTTGACCTTGAAGGGAGGTCGGAAGGTCGAAGTTGGTCACGTTGGCCGCAATTCGGAAGCTGGACGTGGTAGTTCTGGCGGGCAAGCTGGCTGCTGTTGCTGCGGCGGCCAGGAGCGCAGTCTTGAGAAGAGTCTGAGTGAACATTTTCGATGGTAATTGTAAATAAAGATTAGGGTTTCGTAAGGTCCTGTATGCTTTTCTTCGTTGTCAAGCTGCCTTCTGATGTACAATTTCTCGCGGAGTGTTACTGGCCTTATATGTGTTGCTTCATCTTCGTATCCTCCAGTGCAACGTTCCTCATCGTGGCGGTACCAGAACCCGATGTCACTGAATGGCACATCTCGGATCCTTCTAGGGTTCTATCTACGTATCGCATACTCTACAAGTTGTTTGGACTCCCGCTAGCTTGATGTAAGCTGGTTTGCGCGTTGATCTTTGAGGCGGGGTGATTCTAGTGCTTAGGGACCGAATTTCCGGCGATCCAGTCGGATTCCCGGAGCAACTGAGGGTCTGAGTCCGCCCGTTCCGAGGCCGCGCGGGGTACCACCGGCCGATGCTTTGTGTGGAGTTGAGATGTTTCGGTGACAAATAACTTATTCCTCATTTATCGTTTGGTATATAGAAGTCCTTCAGCACTTTACAAGACATTTTGCCAAAGCCATCGGGTTCATTGCGAGATTTATCACATGAGCGAGCCTTGGTCAAATCCTTAGAATCCTTCGTTTCCTAGCATCTGACTGATCAACGGTGCCCGGCCACAATGCCCCGTGCCTTCAACCAGGCAGGTGAGACACTTTGACTAATTACGACACGCCTCTCGTATCCGGAATCGCTGAAACCAAGATAGCTTGGTTAGGAACCCATAAGGAAGCGCCAGCTTACTTGCCGACGACATAGCTGACAAGCAACCGGGCCGCATAGCAACACATGCCGTGTCCGCAAGGTTAAATGCAAGTCAACGCAGTTATCGCGAGGGGATGTCGACTGATTGATAGCAGGCGACGAAGCTGTGCCCGTATGTCAACGATGCTCCAAAGCTCGGAGGTATTGTGATCGCACCGCTCCAGAGCCCCAGTTTCACAACAAGAACCAGGAAGATGTGGCAGCGACGGACAGCACAAGTGAGCGTCCCAAGCCCTTGGTATCTTGTTTCGGACCCCAATAACACCGAACTCATCAGACACGCTCTCATCCCCTTTCCCAATCCCGACAAACCCTCGCAAAGCCCTACAGAATCCGTTAATAGCGCGCTACTTCCACCACTACATCAAGCACATCGCCCCATGGTACGACCTCAGCGATGCATCCGCTACCTTTGCGACTAAACTCCCAGAAGCCTCTCTGGAGCTAGCCTTGCCGTTCTCCGCCATCCTGGCCTTGTCTGCTGTGCACATGAGCCAGACGTCCACGCCCTCCGCGAGGACGGCAGCAGAGTTCTATCACGGACACTGCGTCCGCCTTCTGATTGACCTGACGGCGGAAGACTACGTCGACGAGAACACCCAGGGGCTCGCGTTGGCCTCCGTGTGTCTTTTGCGGTCGTATGAGATTCTGAGTGGTGCGTTCTTGGCCCATTCTCCAGACATAGGCCAAGCTTTTACTGAAGCTTACCATAACAGAGGAAGTTGATCCAAACAGACATCTACAGGGTGCATACTCCCTAGCAGCCTACCGCAACCCCTCCACAGACCACCTAGGGTCCAGCCTCAGGGCGGCAGGGTTCTGGAACTACCTCCGCGAGGACATCACCTTCAGTTTATTCCGGCGGTGTCCTCTCAAGATCGACCTGGACCAGATGTCTCTTCCGACGCAGCATGACACGGATCAGGACCATCTCAACACGGTCTCTCTCATTCTAGGGCGCATCATCAACGCGTGCTTCTCGGGTATAATCACCGATGAGACGTGGCCATCTCTGCTCGGTATGCTGCAAGACTGGCGGTCGAACTTGCCGCCTCGCTTCAACCCATTCTCACGAGCAGAGCGTGGTTTGGGCCTAGCTCTTCCGTCTACATGGATGCTCAGAGACTGCCACGGTAAACTTGTATTCCCCAGCAATCCTACGCCCAGAAGCTGAAGTTTGTAAGCGGCGGCACTACACTACAGACTCGTCTCGATGAGTCTTCTCTGCACTCACGCAACCCCGGAGCGGTTACTGGGCCTACGCGCCTTGCTCGAGGACCGCGCTGAAGACAGCACTACAAAACAGGACATCCTGGAAACCCTCGCCATGGACATCTGTAGCGCGGCATTCACTACCGACGCCCCAGCCGTACAAGTCAACGCCTTTGGTCCAATCGCATTCTGTGAGTCTCAACCCTGAGCCCTACACAGGGAATCCCCTCCCCCGTTTTCCTACGCCACGGGTTGTGTTTTTTTAATGACAAATGGGGACCCAAGGTGCGAGATTCCTCCGTACAGAGCCCGCGAGACAGGAACTCGTCCGGCGTCTCTTGGCGTGTAAGCGGACTATCGGATGGCCGGTGCAGAGGCTCGTCGCGGATCTAAAGACCGAGTGGAGGGGATCGATCGCGCATGCACCTCGTGACGACGAATAAGACGGCCTGGGTTTCCAAGCCACATGAAGGCCCATAATGTTTATTCGATCGGAGGAGGAGGTGGTAAGAGGGGGTGGTCGATGGCTCGGGCGGGTAACATACCCCGAGCTCGGGATTGAGGAACCTGGGGTATGAGGAGGGGTGTAAGTGGCTCCAAACCCGAGCTCGGGATTGGGGTAGACATTCTTCACCTCGCCTCCTCATTTCAACATTTATAGACGTGAAAGATCCTCATCCTCATCAGTGTTCTTACCATGAAATTTCACAAAGCAACGCCGATCCATCAATAAACAGCATCATGAAGCCCGCCTCATACACAGCAGTCCTCCTCCGCCGTCTTCCTACCATCGCGAGACCCCCGCCTTCAACCCCTTTCACTCGCCGGACGATGGCCTCACTTGCACCAAATCGCAACCCACCAACGCCCGCCACGATAACGCCCTCCGATACCGAGGTCCGCAACCAGGCCCTCTCCCCGCGAAACCTCGAACTCGCCGTCCGTCACCTTCACACCGATGGCCTCGTCGTGGTTGAAGGCGTCGTCCCGCACGCCGACCTCGACGCCTTGAACGAGAAGATGGTGAAGGACGCCCTCTATCTCCAGTCCCTCGGGGACAAGGGGCCATTCAACTACAACCTGGGCAACCTACAGCAGGACCCGCCTCCCGTGGCGGAGCACTTTTACAAGTCCATCTTCACCAGTAAACCCCCCCTCCCCCGTTGTCATCGAGCTCGACGTCCACGACACCCTAACAGACACCACCAGACCCCATCGCAACCCAAATCACGTCCTCCGTTCTGGGCCCCGTCCGAAACTCACCTTCCTTTCCGCCAACTCCTCCATGCCGCCTCTGCCCTCCTCCCCGCCCCAACGCCAACCCGTCCACTCGGACGCCGACTTCGCCCACCCCGCGCACCCCTTCGCGCTCGTGACCAACATCCCGCTCGTGACAATGACGCCCGCCAACGGCTCGACGGAGCTCTGGCTCGGCACGCACACCGCAGACGTCTCGGCGCAGGAAGGCGCCCACGGCGACCGCGCCAGCGGGCGCATCCGCGAGCCCCTCCTGGCCGCGCGGGCGGCGGTCCGCGGGCCCTCCCAGCCCACGGTCCGCAAGGGGAGCATCGTCCTCCGCGACCTGCGGCTCTGGCACGCCGGCATGCCCAACTCGACGGCCGATGTGCGCGTGATGCTCGCCATGATCCGCTTTGCGTCGTGGTACCGCAACCCCATGCGGCTGCGGCTCGCCGAGGACGTGAGGCCGCTCCTCGAGGCGGTCGACGGTCGGCTCGAGGTCCCCGTGGACTGGATCAGCCGCGAAGAGGCGCTGCGGACATACCTGGGGAGGGGGTTCGGCAACAGCTACGACTTTGACCAGGAGCAGTGAGGACGAAACTCGAGCGTGTTGCCGTCTGTTTTGGGGGGGGTATTCTCGTAAGCTGTGTCCTAAGGAACCTCGAAATTGCCAGAGCCTCGACGACTTGCTTCTGTTTGCTTGTTAGAGAAATCGTGCACGAGTCAAGTTGGGCTGTTGGGTATACGCCTAGGTAGGCTCTGACCGGGGGTTCCACGAGTCGCGCAACTCGTAGACGAAAAGTCTAATCAGCCTCGTCACGGCCCTAAGCAAGACTAGAGTAGACACCAGGGCCTGTAGAGATGGTTTCATTTCGGTACCGTCTGAAAGCTAAAAACAAGTACGGATCTCGGTGTGCAGCTCCAGTGCAGCTCCACTCCGTCTGCCTCTTTCCCCCCTTCTGCCCGCCGAATCATTCTGAAGTCAAAAGCAACGTGAGAGCCGAGTAACATAGGAAAACCCTTATTATTCCAGTCTCTTCCTGCCTTCTGGCAAAGCGATACAGGAGTTTTTGTGAGACTAATGGCCTAAAGCAAACAAACACAAACGAAAAAAAACATGGTATAATAGCCCCGAGGCAACAACAGCACACTCCCTGACCGATGACGAGAAAACCGCATGGGCCTTTTTTTTTTCCGCGCCGAAGTGACAAAAGAACAGTGGTTAATAGTCGGAAACGTTGGGAGGGGGTATAGTAGGAAAATCCCGCGGTCGCCCGATCCTCGCTTCTTTTTTTGCTGCGAGAAGAAAGACAAAGAAAATCCCTATGCCGTCGTCCCACCGCTCCAATACCGGAAAAGGAAACATTCGTTGAGAGTCGACCTTCAATGTTGAGTACTTGAAAAACTATCGGTGGTGCTTTTATAACACCGACCGACCGGACAATTTGAAAAAAATATGCATGTCGTAGATGATCGCCCGAGGCGACTTAGAAAAAACTCGGCTTCGTTAGTACGCGGTATTCGACGTAGTCTTCTCCATCGATACTGATAATGGTGCCCTGAGAGACAAGCTTGCCGACAAAGGGTCCGTTCGTCTTGCGCTCGTATTTGATACCGCCGTAAAACTTGGTCTCTTCGCCTCCGACCTTGCTGCGGTGCTCTTCTTGGCTGGCCCAGACCTTGTTGAGGCGCTGCATCTCGTCGCGCTCGTGGAAAAGACTGCTCATGCGAGGGCCGTTGCCGTTGGTATTACCATTGGCATTGCCATTCTGCATGGGCATCTTGGGCATGGCTTGCGGTATCATAGGGGGAGGGGCGATGTTGGCGGCGTTGGCAGCATTGGCGGCGGCGAGGGCGGCGGCAGCGGCTTCGCGATCGGCGGCGAAGCGCTCGGTGCGCATCTGTGCAGCCTCGATTCTGGCGATCTCGCGGCGGGCGCTGGCATCGATCTTGTTCTGAGCCTGGACCGGCGTGCGGGAAGACTGCCTGACCTCGAGATCGGGCAAGGCGTGCCGGATGCCTCGGGTCTCGGTCCTGCGGCTCTGACGCAGTTCCGGGTTCACCTCGGCCTTCGTCTCGAGTGGCTCGAGGATCTCCTCCTCGGGCTGGGGGACAATGACGGGAGGGGGTCCCATGTTGTTCATGACGCCGGGCTTGTTGAGGCCGTGAGCAACGCGCTGCTGGGCCTCGTACACGGCCTGCGCCTCGTTGTTGGCGCGTTCCTCGGGGTTCTCTCCCTGGTCGAGCTGCCACTGGCGGACACGGCAGTACTCCTTGACTTCGGCTCGAGACAGATTCTTGAGGTGGGGCTCGAGTTCGACTTCTTCCCAATGAATCCAGAGGGCGCCGGCTCCGACAGGGAAGTTGCCATCCACGAAGCGCTTGTCGCGAGTCTCTCTCGCCACTTTGACACGGAACATGTCGTTCTGTCCAAGGATACCGTAGACGGCGTGGCGATTCGCAGGATCCTGTTCGCTGGAGCCCTTCCAAAAGCCCACGACGATACGAGTGGGCCTAGTGCCGAGCAGAGGATCGAAATGAGGGGTTGGAGCAATTTCGCGTGCCGGCTGCGTCTGTGTAGGGCCTCCGCCGATCGTGCCGATACCGCTTCCAGTACGGCGACGTTTGGAATCGGGCCGCGCCGGCATTGTGGCGTGGTCGGGAATTTCGGCGCCGTAGGCGATGGCTGGGGCCACGACGTTCTCGGGAGGGGGGTTCTCCTCGACGCGGCGGATTGCCTCCTTGGCTGCGGCCAACTCTGCCGAGTTCCGGGCCTCCTCGGTCTCCTCGACGGCATCTGTCCGCAGCTTGACATACTCCTTGACTTGGTGGTGATCCATACCGACGAGGTGGTCGGCGAAGACGACGCGCTCAAAGGTCACCCAGCTGCCACCGGGTCCGGGCGGCAGGGGGTAGTCAGCGCTCGATACCGGCTCGCCAAACCGCGTGTTTTGCTGGATACGAGTGCGGAGGCGATCGCGGACGTCGATGAAGCCAATGACAGCATGCTTGCCTCGTGGTTCGGGCACCGGGGAGTCTCGCCAGTAACCGAGGATAACGCCCTTGACACCGCCCAGACCATGCCTGCGGGCTGGCTTCGTACTCCGTGGGGTGCCCTCCTTCTCTGTTACCAGGCTGTTCTCCATCTTATCTTCGCTCAAGTCGTTGAAGACAGATGCTCGCTTCCGCTTAGGGTAATGTGAGACGACGGGCTCATCTTCGACGTCCGCCATGTTCTCATCTTCTGGATCCGACACGACGCGGAGAGGCGATGACTTGGGTACACCATTGCGGTTGCCGACAACGATCTCATCCTCCAGAGCGCGGTCGTTGCTTCCCGACACAGGGCTCATGTTTTCAGGAGGAGGGCTCAGATCGTCATCATTGGCGGTGTCATCGTCGTCCAGAGCTGGAGGCTTGACGCCATTTGTGCTAAGCCTGTCCATCACGTCAGCAGGGACCACGACGTGAGTGAAGTTGCGTCGTCCTGAAGCGCCACAGGTTGTCACCTAGAAGGTGCGCTTGCACTGCGGCTGTACGCTCGACTCTTCCAAGTCCACACTTTTCTTTGCCGCCATGATGGCCAACTCCATGAATTTTCAGGTTGGCCCCCAGTTCATGTTGTTCTGACACTGAGGCCGGCTTCGGTCATGAGGTGATAGGGAGGCCAGAAAACATGAGTGCGAGGTTCCGCTGAAACGAGATCAAGGATGAAGTCGAGTTAAGCAGGGGTAGGAACCTTGGTGCGTTGGCAATGGGAGATGCGACGGGTCGCCAACTGACTCGTCCGCCACTTGGCAACTTGCCAAATGGGCTGCCTCTGTGCTCAGGAACCCGCAACCAGGCAAGGCAGCAATCGGGATTCAAGTCGGGCAAAAAGGACTCGAGGTAATGTTTTGAGAATGAAGTAGGGACTCCAACCGAGGGCACGTCGTTGCGTTGAAACCTGGTTGAGATACAACGTACCTTTCCTCTCTGAATGGGGCTGAGGGTTCTCCAATCACGCTCTTAGCAGGCAACTCTCTTGGGAATGGCATTGCGGCAGGGTCCGGAGAGGTGAACGGCGTGAGGTTGGTGGGGGGGTGCGAAAACAATAAGATGAAAGGCCGATGCAGTCCGGAAACCGAATAGGATCTCACACTTGTGGTGAAGCACAAGAGTTTTGAAAGGATGTTTGAAAGGATGAGTGAACCAGGCCAGTGACGAGAGGAGAGTTGTGGTTGAATCAAGGGAGAGAGAGGTCGGTGCTCGTAACAGAGTGAGAAGCAGACTTTGGTAACTTGACGGAGTGACCGACACAAAACGGTACCGACAACAAGGGAAGGAGCGTTGCAAGCCAAGGAGTTGCTGCAATGCCACGACAACTAAGATAAGGTAGGGAAAAGGCAGAGAGTGAAGTAAGGCAGTGAAAGGGGGCGATGGATCATGGGAAGGTACGATAGTGTATGACTTCACCACTGGTCATAGCGCCCACCTTACACATGTGCAAAGAAGGAAGAAATGAAGCGACTACGACTACGACAACGACAACGAGAGACAACTAAAGCCGCCGGGATGCAGGCGCAAAGAGACGGAAGGAAAGCAGTGGCAAAGAAATGGGACAACTTACTCTGTGGGAGTAGGGGTCTCGACGACGGGGGTCTGTTGGTGCGGCTCTGAAGGCGCAACTGACGGTTGCTTGGTTTCGACCTCGGTGGTCTCCATCGCGGTCGGTGTTGGTTAGCGACCGGGAGAGTTTAGTTGAACGAGAGGCCGTGATGTCGATGCACGGTCGCAAGAATCGAGCGAAACCCAAAGTTGGCAGCAGACAAGCGATGGAAACTCGTAGTTCAACCCGGCTCTGTGGATGGAAAGGGGCGATTGAATTGGACGAGAAATTTTACGGGTGAGGCGTTGTCGAGTGAAATAGGTTGAGTGTGTGTGTGTGAGTGTGTGGTTGTAAGAAGACAAGAGGCTAGGGGGGCGCGACCGGTGGTTTAGGGAGAGTTGACAGCCCCAAAAGGTCGCGGACGCGGTTTGTGTTTGAGGCCAAGGTTGAATGTGACTGGATGAAGTGGAGAAGGATTGGCGTGTGTAAGGGAAAATGGCAAGGTGAGGTGAGGTGAGGTGAGGCAAGACGTGTTGGATTCCTCAGCTTTACTGGTTTCCCGTATTATTATGCGCTGCTACTAAGAAAGGCCAAAGGCCAAGCAAGATGAGGCGAGAGTCCCAGTCACCAGGTCCCCAGTCGGACGTACTTCTAGTCCCAACCAGGGCGGACAGGGGTGTAGGGGTGTGTGTGTGTGCGCGCGAGAGAGAGTGTGTGTCGAGGTTGAGAGCGGTACACTACGGTACCCGTACTGTTGATTACTTACCTCAGGCTTTTGTCCCAGAGCACGGACGCTGACAGTTCAAATGGCGCGGTAAACAGGCTTCAGCGCGGCTTAAACGAGATGAAGGCGCCTTTAGCGGAGAGAACTGCTACGGTTGATGGATGAAGACACCAGTTTTGGATGACGGAATCGATCAAGGATGGGTTGCAGGAGTTGGGATTGCCGATTTGTGTGTGTGTGAGAGAGAGAGAGGGAATGAAAATGTTGGTTTTAGAGAGAGGAGGACCGTGTGCGAGACCACACGCAAAAAAGAGCGTACCGCGAGGGTAAGGTAGGTTGGCTCTGGTTGTGGCCTGGGCTAAATCACGGGAAACTGGGTTGTGTTGACGTGTTGTATGGGAACCCAGGGGGCGTGTAAGAAGAGGAGGGACGAGAACTCTGAGGGAAAAGGGAAGGGAACAGGGGAGATGAGAAGGGAAGAGAAGGAAGGCAAGCGATTGGATTGGTATGGGAATGAGATGCGATAGGGGAGGGGGGAATGGCCGAGAGTTCACAGATCAAGCGGACGGGACTTTGCGCCATGGGATATGGGAGAGGATGATAAGGACGGACGAGAGAGTGTGTGAGAGACACAGGTTTTAGTTTCCCAAGGGAAGAAGAGACCAACCAGAGTTGCGGATCAGGGGTTTTTTATTTTTTTAATTAATTATTTTTTCCCTCAGATTTCGGGGTGGTTCCAGTTTAGTTTAGTGAGCGAGTTCCAGCTCCAGTCGATGAGGTGAGAGAGAGAGAGAGAGAGAAGAAAACCACGGCAAGGTACTTGCGACTAAGGTGCCAAGCCAACTGTCCAAGATCTGTGGGTCGTGCTTCATGGGTAACGTAGGTACGGTACGGGTTATGGACGGATACGGAAAGGTAAGTAGTCACCACTACCATAGTACTTCCTTGTCAGAACATGAGCAACAAGCGCGTGTGCCAGGCAGTTTGCTTCAGTACGTAAAGTAGTACCTTTTCTTGGGCCCAACCAGCCGGATTGTACATTCCAGGTTGCTGCTCCCTCCACTCCTGCTCTCCTCAGCCAAGGCCACGTCAACTTGTACATACAAGCCCAAATCAGATCAGACCAGATACGCTTGCCACCTCGCCCTTTTCGCATCTCACTTCAGTCACCTACCTGTACTCACTTGAACAAACCCATGTGGGAGAGTCCCCAAACCCCCGTTATGATACTGGTTGAACCGGGTTCACGAGCACTTCGGACTCCCTTGAAATGATATAGTAGCACGACCCCTGAGCCGTACTCTGAACGATAGGGCCAATCTCGAGTGGACTGCTAACGAGGCAGCGCGTGCAACCAAACTGCGACCGTGGCTCGTGTACATGTCCATCAATCCCGGTCGCGGTTGTGGCCAAAGTTCCGATCATTGGCTGCTACGGCTTCCCGGCGGGGCTCACAAAGGAACAAGGTGATCAACTCCTTGCTTGTTCGCCGACGTATGCACTCGGCTACTGGCAATTGGACGGCAAGGCAAGGTGAGATAAAATCTCACGGTACGGTACCCGTACCTTGGAAAGGAGCGCTGGTTCGGCAGAATTCAAAAGTATACCTTGAGCGTCTAATAAGGTAGTTGTGCAACGCAACCCAAAGCACAACCTTTCCATGCATGTGCACATGCTTTGCTTACATTTCTTGTCATCTCCGGCTCTGGCTGGTTGGCTGGACTTGATGAAAATGTTTGAGTTGGGTTGGTCCGCATTCAAAGTCCCAACCTAATACCGCGACCACTGACATTTGGCTAGAGAGGGCTCGGGGTGTTGCTCCAGTCTCTGCCACGAGACTGTTACATCATGTACACACAATCCCTTTTATCCTTTGACGATCAAGTGCCCCTCTCCGATTCCCACCTTTGGTTATCAGGCTCATTCAGCTCTCTGTATCGGTATCAGGTCTAGTGCAACTGTTTCTGACCGAGAAGATGCCATGTACGTACCGGACCAGGCGGGGGGTACTCAACCCAAAAGTACCGGCCGATATGAACAACTGGAAAGCCCAAACTAACACAACCTAAGACAACTGGGCGGCCAGCCAGCTGCCAGCAAACGCGTTCCCATTCTTGCTCTGTATTCGTAGCGTCAAGTCGGCCCCACACCTGACTGTTGCGGTTGATCTCGTTCCCTTTGCCTCACCAGCCACTTATCACTAATCTCATGGCCTTTCTGACACTTTGAGGGGGGAGTCCGGCCAGAGCAATCACAATCGGTTCCGTTACGACACGTAGCCTGCCAGAGCGCAAACAGGCGACGGCAGATTTGCCCGGCCCGTTGGGCAGATCCAGCAACTCCAAACATTCGCCGTAGGCAAATGTCTTGTTGAAACGAGTGCATCTCATCTTTGCCGATGTGAGGCAATCAACCAGACTGTTTCCCTCCCTCCCCCCCTGTTCCTCCTCCCTCTCACACTTCCTTTCTCCCGTTCACTCAATGGTCTCTACACCGTCTTCCGCATCCATCCGCTTTCGGGTCCCGCGAGTCTCGCTTTGGGGGCGGGGGCGTTGGGACGCCTCGGGCTGCCTTTGCCGCTAGCGCTCGCAGCAAACACTCGATGGGAATCTACTGCCGTGATGCAATGCAAGAGAAAAATTCGATCATCCATCTCGCGGCTGCGGATCTCTATGGAACCTGGCTCCCCCGGCGCCGGAACATGGACCTCTCGATATTACGATGACGAGTCCCACCCGGATCTGCTGCTTGGCCCGGGTGCTCCTTTTGCAACACAGCGCACTATGTAAAAGTTGCGGTACTAACTAATATAACAATGTTATTACGCCCTCGGTGGATCTCCGGTCTGACACTGCATCAGCGTATCAGAGCGTATCATCTCCTGCGGCCTGGGTCTCTCCGTCCACCATTTCACTGGCAGCAATTCCCCAATGTCCTTTTGCGCCGTCGAGTTTACTCAATCTTAACTACCGAGCCGGCGCATTGCTAATGTTTATGTCATGCCAACTTGACAGGGAACAAGGCAAGAGGCCGATATTTTGCACCGACAATGAGTTGTCCACAAGACCCCCATCGCTTGCGTATCCCGCCGGGCCAAAAGTAGTTCACGACGCACTAGAATAGAATCCAATATTTACAAGCGAGAGGAAAGGAAATAAGGGGTCCTCGGCAAGGAACAGCCAGCAAACAACAGACCTTACAGTCCCCCTCAACTCGAAACGCCACGAGTTACTCTGTATCCTGTCTAGGAACTTCTGAAACTGGGGTCTGATGGGCTTGGGCAGCCTCTCGACCGCGAGCACACTTCCCCCAATGCGGTAGACTTTTCCTAGATTGCCACAGCGGTACCGCGAATCTCGAGCATAAAGAAAGTGCACGGGTGCCGGGAGCTCATGGCACGTTGCGCCGAGACATACTGTGCCATACTGGTTCTGCTCCTAAACCAAGTCGTTGGGCCAGTCAAGACTCTGGCAGAGCAGTTCCAAGGTATATTTTCCGCGGGATCCGGCGATTTGGCAACCAGAGTTCAGGACAGACTTGGGCTTTTTTTACTCTTGCGCCGGCAAAAGTATGCTGGAGCCCAGTTGCGGCGCTGCTGGCGCACCAGAAGAAAAATCAAGCTCACCATGCCCCATGCACGTAATTAACCTGCTGGGATAGGCAGAAACGGATATGTCCAACGTTACTCTTACGCTAGCTTTCCCCTAAACCCCTACCACACAGCAGGGTCAATGTACCGTATCTACTCGGTCAACTGGTCCCCCATATTTGTTCGCGGTAAGGGAATTGAGACAACTCGCTGGCAGATCCCGGGCTTATCATTGGATACAAGGTGAGAAAAAGAAACAGAGTAGGTTAGAGAACATTAATATGGGGGCCCAGTTGACCGAGTACATACGTAAATGATAGACCGCGCACCCGACACTGATGGCTGAACGCAAGAGGGCTAAACGCAAGTTTCTAGTCCTCCACCTCATCCTCTCAACATGCCCCTGTAGTCCCTGTAGTCTTCAAGCATTGACGTGTGTATTCGGATAGATTAAGGAGAACAACGGAACTGCCGAGGACACCAGGGATAACAGCGACAGTAAGAACAAAGGCAACGTGTAAACTTGAGTTGACAAGAAACTTATCACGGTAGCAAAGGCATATGATCCTGAGGTTATCCCTGTACGTCAGTCCTTTGTAATATAGGACGCGAGACCGAAGACGATTCTAAGGGTTCACGAAGGAGAGTCACCGCATGCATAGGTAAACCAAAGAGGGGAACACCGGTTCTCTAACAAGGTCTGAACCAATCAAAACTTCCTTTAGCATTTGACTGACCCACATCGCGACTTTCCGGAGCGTGTTCCCACACCAAACCAACCCCTTCTGTTTGCATGTCATACTTGGATCAGCATTATCAGAAACATTTCAACAACTAATAAGGCAACATGCCCGAGTGGTTAAGGGGACAGACTTGAACTAAGCGGATCAACGATCGGCGTATTCTAAGGTATCTGTTGGCTTCGGCCGCGTAGGTTCGAACCCTGCTGTTGTCGCATTGATTTTTCTTTTTCGTCATCAATATCTCCTACAGGCTCTTCCTACTGATCCCCCAAGGGCTCTTTCTTGCTGAGTGTCTTGTCTCTTGCTGGCCGGCCCTCTCTCCCCACAAGCCATGGCCGCCGTCCGAGCGTTGGCTGCGTCCAGCGATTTTGAAGCACAACCCGCGCCCGAGATGTGCCCTATTCTAGCCAGAAACCTTTTTCTTTTGTACAAACTCTCCATACGAGTTCACCATCCACCCATGTCGCAGTTGATAAGTCAATGGTGGCATTTGCTGACTTGACTCATCATACCTGTCGTTCTATAGGGAAGCAATCGGCATCAACCAGTGCATGAATCCGCCGCACACGCTTCGGTCAACGTGGTAGCAAGGGATAGGCGAGCGTACCCGGCGGGTGCCCTTTTGTGAACTCCTCGCCGGGTTCGACTCTGACTGACAGAAGTTGCATATGCGGTACCCTGCGAGTCCTCACTATTACTCGCTCGGCGACCGGTCAACCAGATGAAGGAAGACGTGCGCCTTGCGGAACTCAAACTACCCTGTCGCACGTAACCCGCCGAGCAAGGACCATTTTTGAGAACTTCCTGCGGTTGGCTTTACCCCGTCAGCAGGAAGGACTTTCGTGGCCCGGTCCAGGCCCTTGCCGTCTCTCTGTTGTCGCAATGGCGGCTCATCTCATCGCGATGACTCCCAGCGCTTTCCACTTTCCTGGGAGCCCCCGAACATCGCCGTGTTTCCATCGCCAAACACCCAGCGCATTCCCCCACCAGCGGCCGACTTTGCGGCGCGTCTCAATCTTGCATTCTACGTGCTACTCCAACCGAGTGCTACCGCAATCAACTAAGCAAAACCTAGGGATTGCTCGCACACTGCCTTGCTAAATCACCAACCTGAACCAGGCATGATGCCTCATGCCCCTCCCTCCAAGCGCCTAATCCTTAACCCTAACTTTGCGCATTACTGCCCCTAATCCTTTTTCCCCATGTGATTGCAGAGTTGGCCCCTCCTTATCAACACCGTCCAGCATAACCTACGGCATCAACAGAGAACCATGCGTCAGCTGTACGACCTTGGATGGTGCCACGCCGATCCATTCGCACGTATTGTGCACAAGTCTTGCTACTAGTATGGACCACGTGGGTCGGCTGCCCGCGAGTTGTCTCCGTCTGACGCGGGATGCCGGTCGATGCAACTGGTTGTATCCGCCCGTGCCCCACCCGGCGCCCGAGAACCGCGCTGTGTCCGGGACTCGGCAAGGTCCTGCCCAGCCCGCAGGTCAATCGATCGCTGGCGCCGTTGAACGTCGCTATAACTAAAGGTAGAATTGCCGCTGGATATAGCCAGGCGTATAGCCTGCAAAACTCGTCTTTCACTGGGACGCACTTTCTTACGCGGTTACGCGCGGTGAAACGCGCAAGACGACTTTGACTTGTTTCGCTGGAACCCCGGTTGGCGCCGAATGTCCATCCT
Organism: Colletotrichum spaethianum; assembly: GCF_022836535.1. Taxonomy (NCBI): domain Eukaryota; kingdom Fungi; phylum Ascomycota; class Sordariomycetes; order Glomerellales; family Glomerellaceae; genus Colletotrichum; species Colletotrichum spaethianum. The sequence continues at coordinate 482,952 of NW_026054788.1, forward strand.
GGACATAATCCGCCACAGTCTTCCCTTCTTTTCTCAACCCGAGAAACACCCGCATCCGTCGGAAACAGAGCTTACAGATTTATTAGTATTATTTATTTATTTTAATTCAAGAAAATTTTCTTGATGGCCCCTCCTTCGTTGCTTTAACAGAACCGCTAAGGAGTTTCAGTGGCCCAGCTTGGGTGCGAATAACCAGATTGCAAAGAGGCGCAACGTCGGTGATGATACAGTTACACTTTGCTGATCAGCAGAAGCCTAGGGTAACCAGTTGATTGTGAGTCAAGTTGGGAAATGGACGAGTCACGCGGCGAAAGCCTAGGGACGGACATGTTTGACTTTGCGCTTGGTGGTCGACATGCCTAGTTCGGTGGGAGGTGGAGGAAAGGCTAAATACGGGAGGTTCGGTGTTTTGAAGAGGAAAAAAAGAGACCGGCATACGGTAGCATGCAAGCCTGCAACTCAGATCTTCGTCAAGAGCCACGGCCACGCAGCCGAGCAGACCGGGCTTGAGTCGCTCTCTCCCAAGCGAGATTGGTCGTATAGTCGTGTCCTATCGAATGCGTATCTTACTCTCGAAAGGCGCAGGTCTTTACAGGCCCCTCCATGAGCCGCGAAGCTCTCTCTCTCTAGTCGTGTCTGATTCTGTACATGTTCGTTTGGGTATCCCATGAAAGCCGTCTACTTTCGCAACACACAATCACCGGCCACGTCCCCTCCCCCTTCCACCTCCTCTCCCCCGTCCGCCCCTTCCACCCCTCTTGCCTCCACGGAACCCGCCGCGGTTATCGAACCGCTCATACAGCCTCTCCTCCCCGAACGCCGCCTGTCCGAACCGCATAAAGTTCACCAGTCCGCGGTCCACCACCGCGATCAGCACGTTGCGGTACCCATGCCTGAGCCTCTGGTACAGCCGCCCCGGCCCGCCCATCGTCTTCAGGTCGGGCGCGTCGTATGGCGTCGAGTCCAGCAGGGCCGAGACCTCCTCGAACGACGGCACCGGGTCGTCCCGCGCGTCGGCGACCGCGATGCGGATGTCCGGCGGCGGAAGGTCTGTCACGCGCAAGTTTGGGTGCTTGGAGGGCTTCCACACGTGCCAGTGGACCTTGTACGGGTCCTCCGGCGCGACAGGCTCCTGCGTAACGGGCGAGGGCTGGTACCGCGTAAGCAGCTCGAGCTGTTTGTAGACGAGGCTGTACTGGCGGTAGACGCCCGGCCTGACGAGAGGTCCGCAGGGCGGCGGTGTGGGCGCGGGCCTATCCAGAAGGGAGACGAGCCACTGCCACAACGACTTTCTCGCGGGTTCAGGCTGGGGCGCGGGATCGGCGGCGTCCGGCGGCGCGCGCTGAACGTAGTATCCTAACCGCCGGAGGTGAGAGTAGACCTGGTATTTCGGCAGTGTGATCTTCCATCGCTCGCCGTCCATGCCGATGAAGAGAGCGTACGCGGCCTGTAAGCTCAGGGGCACGCCGGTCTCGAACTCGTCGTCCGAGTCCTCGCCGGCCTCCTTTTCGGGGGCCGCCTTTGCCTGCTCTGGATCGTGCACGTACTCTTCCGCGGCCTTGCTCTCCGGCGGCGGCAGAATATCCCTAAGCTCGCGGAACGGCCACCAGAGGTCCAAGCTGCCCCTCTCGACGAGAAACAGCGCCTCCTCGGGCAGCAGCCACAGCTTCCCGACCGCCGGCCTCGGCGCCTTGAGCCCTCTGATGACCCGTCCCATCGACTTCGCCTGCGGCCCCTTGAGGTCCTCCACAACCACGACCCGCTCCTTTGCGTAGATTGGCCCCGTCTCGGCCATGAACTCGCGCAGGTACTCGGGTTTCGCGAGCCCCGACGTGTCCCCCTCCTCGATGGTCTGCAGCGTCTCGGGCCAGTAGTCGGGGAAGTACCACCCCTTGCTCCAGGTGTCGCGGTGCACGCGTGTGTAAGAGAGCACCTCCTCAATGACCTGCCTGCTCGTCTCGAGGGCGTCCTCCTGCGCGCGGGTGCCGTGCGACTCAAAGTCCTTTTGACCCTTGCGCACGGCCTGGCTTGACACGCCCTTTTTGTTGAACATGGAGGTGAAGAGGCGCATGTCGAAGAGCCCCTCGTCTTCAGCCTCGTCGCCTGCCCCGAATCGTTTTGGAGCTGGGTGGCCGGCGCCGCAGTGGGGTTGTCGTCGTCGTCGAGGGGCATATTGGCGGTCGTTGACGGTCCGGTGATTGTTATTATTATTTTTTTGCTCTTGATGTTCAGGGGATCGATAGGGAATCTTCCAGGTTTCGGATGGTGTCTCGTGTTATCTCGGTCGGGTCGGCGCGTCGGGAGGTGTAGGAGTCAAGAGCATAGCGCGGTGTGAGTCTGGTCGAGATGGCCCCTCCAAAGACGAGAAAAAAAAAATTGGGCAAAGTTGCTGCGAGGAAAGGAGCTTGCAAGCTTTGGCCAATTGGAGTTGTCTTTTAGCGTGCTAAGACAAAAAGTTGGCACTGAAAGTCGACACCATGGACCCTGCAACGCTCTTCAATCCAGCCACATCTTGGACTCTAAAATGATGAAAAACAAACCAACCACCGTTTTGCGTGATCTTGTTTATTGCAGCTAGCAGCTTGGCATTAGAGTTAATTGAGTGAGAGAGTGATGGCTGAATACATGAACGTCGGCAATACAAGTGCATATAACAGAAGCCAAGCATGTCTGAGTGACCGACTCGAGCGCATATCTAAGAGTTGGCGTTGACTCTTGATGGCACTACAGGACTTTATCGACGTCAACGGGGAACAACCGTCGCAATTCGCGGAGCAACTGGTATCGATAGGCGCTTTGCTATGCCAGGGACCAAAGACTTGTCGCCTCATATGTGACAGTCCGAATCAAACCTCTCGCAACTACAGCAAAGCCATACATAACTACACTGACTCAGTAACAGTGGAAACAGTATCTGCAATGATTTAAACAAAGCCCAAAAGACTGTTGTTCCCCGCATCATCTAGCGGGGCCGAGCGCCTGACCTAGAGATTCCAGTGATGTGACAGAACCCACGGCCCGCACAGATTAGTCTTTCAGGAGCGCCAAAGTTGTTTAGGTAATCAGCAATGATACCCAAAACCGCAGTGGGAAACCGCGCGAGTTCGAATCTCGTCTCCATCAATGCAATCTTTTGTCTTTTTGGCTCGTTCACGGCAGGGTGCCGATTTGCGATGTGTGACGTACTTGATTCTCTCTACAAGCCACTCCCGCAGGACTAATTGGTATATGGTTTGTATGCCTGCTACTCATGTGAGGGTGTTGTGATACATTCACTGCTGGATAGAGTGTCGGTTAGCGCAGAAGAAAAAGGTCAAATTGAGTATGTATGCAAGTGTAGATTATTGAGTACTAAGTCTAAGTTTTTGGGCAAGGGATAGTTCCGAGGCAAACCCCTCATCCACGCTCAGGACCCATTTCTGAGCCCTGAATTCGTCCAATTCTCCGGAGCTCCGCCAAAGGTTTGAGTAGGAGATCCAGTCCAGTTCAGGGAACCCTGGAGACTCCCGAAGTTTCTTGGTATCCCGAGCTCGTCCGCCTAATCAGGCTCCAATCTATTTGCCCATTTCCACAGCCTCAGGATGATCACCTCTGTCAAGTAATGCCCAGAGGCGTCGCATTGGTCCCAATCCCCCCATCCCCGTTGGGCCATCACTGATGGCTGTTGTAATTTCCTGGAACAACCGGGTCTCCACATGGCTTGCTTGGTTTTCTGCGACGACTGATGGGAGATGAGTTGCTTTTGTATAGTTATGGATGGTGAAGTGGGAAAATATAGTTGAAAGGGGGGTTGAGTGAGGGGAGAGGAAGTAAGAAGAAAGGTGAGTGAGTGAGAGAATCCCCTTTCAATGTCTGAACAGCATTTGGCGGTAGAAGCAGAAGCGAAGGCAAATACGTTCCACATCTCCTGTAAAGAATCGTTCTAGCCGAACAAGCTGTGGCCACGGAATTTCGAAGCTCGGTGAGCCATCGAGTTCTAGTGACGGACAGTGATGTGATGAACTAATGACTACCGGGTCAAACTGCGGCGTAATGCCTAGGAAAATAGGAAGATAAGGACCCATCCGGTTTGCAGATATCCAGTTCAAGGTGTGAATGCCTTCAGTTGATCCTAGTGTCTCATGTGGAGTATCGAGTCCCCGTCTAATTTCTTGATTCGGTATGTCACTCATCCCACTGGATAGCGAACAGCAGATGGTCCCCTTAATCGTGGCTCAAACTTGAATGGTTTACCATCTCAAGCTAGCACTACAAGATCCCCGCAGGCACCACTCCACAGTTTCAACATAAGGTACAATAAGGGTTGATGATCTGAAGTTGACAGTGTCAAGCATTCAAGTAATCTTTTCAGTTCTGCTTCTTGTCAGCAGTGACCACCCCTTCGGGAGTTCCATCACAGTCAGGCATCACCACCATATTCGGAATTTCCGTCACCCAATTGGCTTTTGCATAGGCTTGCCAGCATTGTGTCAGCTCCTAAGAACCTGGCAATTGCCCCTTGGGCCAGACACACACCGACCTCGACCGGCTCAGGGAGATGGACGACTTCAGGACTCGCCTCTCTGCCATGCCTTTTGACATCTCCGACTTCTATCCCCGGAAGGCTTGTGAACAAGCAGCCTGTGGTTTAACCAGGCACAAATCGCTCGAAGAGTCAGCCGGTGCGAAATTCGCGTCTCAACCACGAGGATCTCACGAGTGGCCGCGAGCGCAATGAAGTCTCTGTTAATCAAAGCTCCAACACGAACAACGATTACTTGAACGAGAATCCGGTCACATTCATACATTCTCACTCACAAGCGCCTGGTTACGCGGAGATGGGGAGGGATCGGTGCCTTCTAGGAAATCATTCAGTTTGTGTAACGTAGATTCGAGAGATGTTGTAAACTTACATGAGACGACTGCACTCGGTGATCTGGGGCGGACTGGCTGGCTTTGGTCTGAGGCGACACCGAAACCTGATATTTGTTAGCATTGGAACAGAAAGGGGCAGATAAACAATCAGTATCGAAAGGTCAGCAGTGCAGTACTGCTCGATGTAGCAGCTCAGGAGCCATTTGGCGCCGACCTCTTGGGGGATGTTGAGAAGACCCGGGTCCTCTCTATGCCATGAAGGTAGGGCCAGCTTGGCAAAGTCGCACATATGAGGAGGGGACGACAATGTGTAAGATGGGTCGGGCTTCGCGTTTTTGAGAGTCTCAGACTTGATCGAAACAACTTCCTTGCCTTTTGCGCTACCACCAACCCCTCCGCATTTATTTCAACGGGAGACTGGCCATGTGCATCCTTGTCGAGCCTCCCAACACCTCCAACGTCCGTGGCAAGCAAGGGAAACAAAGCCGCTTGCCCAGCTCAACATACTGTTCTTCAAAGCAGGCCCTCTTCATCACCGGCACAGATATATTCACTAGCTTAGGGACGATGAGACGTGTTTTCTTTCTCTCAAGGTCGCTCGTCTGAACACCGCCCATGCCAGACAATCCATCACCCCTCCTCGTCTATTATCCATAGAGATAGCATTTGCTCGGCACACGACTCGGTCATGCATCTTAAAAACCACCAACCAACCCTCCGTGGAGGATCCGGAACCAACGAGTCTGCGGTTCAGCCAGACACAAATCGCTCAGGCTCAGACAGGTGGGCGGGTGACCTACAACGCTTGAACTCCAATCTTCAACAGTTCCAGATGTCCGAGGCTCCCGGTAGCTTCTTTGGTCAACTTTCGAGCATGAATAGCATAGCTGGAGTTGGGTTATCGCGGCCGGGGCTTGGGCAGCAGCCACCCCATGGCCGCCTTGGATGGTTGCCCTCGAAATACCACCAACGCCAAAAAGCCTGCCAATGGCGGTGTTTGGATCGGAGTAAGTTTAGCGAGTATCAGCCTGTTGAAAGAAGTCAAGCAACCAAATTGAAGGGCCGGTAGATCGACAGAAAGCAGCTTACCGAGAAAGGGCACTGAGAGCTGGCCTCGGCATCAGTCGTTCAGGTAGAACAGCATCCTCGAGACAGCGCATTCTAGCGAGCGCCACGTGGGAAGATGAGGTGATGGCTGGTTTTTGCGGGCAATTCTACATATCATATCAAAATACAATTGACCCATCGGCCGATTCCCTCTGATCTCCATTTCCCTATCGGAGAAGATGGACATCCACAACCCCGAGTGTCATGGACTTCTAACATCGGATGTACCCCGGGCTACTATAGAATCAGCTAGCTAGGATCTCACTTACATTAGCGTATCACCCAAGCCCACACTACACATCCTGCAATGAGCCTTTCCTCAAACAACCAACCAAAGTATCTGGGCGAGTGACCGAGTGGCTGAAGTTGATGTCTCGGGTTAACGAAGCAGTATCGTAGTCAATACTGCAAGTCGTTGCTCTGGAAGGATTTCAGGACCGCTGCTTCACCTTTTGATGTATTCGATTGCATCTGTTGCCGTCTTTGGTCAGAAAACATGCCTGATCAAACACTAGGCTTTGAGATTGAGACCCAAGTGACCGACCTAATTATGGACTGCGGAGACTTATAACCAGATAAGGGACCGGCGATAGGATCCAGAACCAGGTTGAATTGATGTTCGGTTCTCGTGCACAAGGAGGCAAAATGTCAAAATGTCAAAAATATGCTTGATGGAGACGAGATTCGAACTCGCGCGGTTTCCCACTGCGGTTTTGGGTATCATTGCTGATTACCTAAACACAGCACCTTAACCACTCGGTCACTCCACCGTGTGTTTGTTGGATGTTAATCTGATCCTGGTTGTGCTGTTATGTAGGTGTGTACAAGCGGGGGGATGTACTCCATGTTTCTGGGCGTTGGGGGCCGAATTCAGGCAAAGAGGGGAACGCGAAACATTTGCTTACGCACTAGTCCAAATACGGACCCACATAGTCTACTCAGTAAGCCAGGGGAATGTGCGAGCTTGTTTGTGGTTTGCATCTGGTTCTTCATACGACGTGTATGAATCATGAGATGAACTAAGTTTTGGAGCGACATAGCCAGCACCACTTCAACAAACGATAAGAAACGAAGAGAATCCAAAGAAAAAGAGTGGATCATATCGGAAGTTTACCTGGTTTGTATGTATATTGCCTGACCCTACTGATGATCCTTATTGAGATGCCACCTCAACACCAGGGTTCTGCTAGTCGAGCGTGTCAACGGTCCCACTTTTATATGACCACGAACCAACGTACAACAGCAACGAGTCAGTGCAGTAGCAACACATCGCGGCGATAGTCAGTTGCCGCAGCAAGTCAGCTAGGCCGAAAGTCATTTCAAGCACACGGCGATAAATCGGCAGGCCGACCGTGAAGCCCGGAGAAGGTGGGGCGTTTGTCGGATGCCACGTTGAGCTAGCCAATCAAACGTGCCGCTCCGGTCGGTAGGTGGAGACGCCGCTTACATAGGTAGCAAACCCCCAAGGCAATCACTCCTTCCTTCCATGGGTGACACAAGAAACCGCTCCTTCTTGTTTGACAGATCTAGACTTGTTCGCTTCCAACTACCCTCAAGAAACCAAACCATCGAGACAAAACCGCAGACCATTATCCACAGCTTGGTGTTTCACAGTCATTTTTATACATTTTCGATATCTGGTCCTCGCGAACCTTTCGTGTTTGAAGGGTCAAACCTGCAATGGGGGCTTGCTTCAATAGCCAACTTGCTCGCATACATGATCACGTATTAATATGAAATTCAGATAGGTGAAGTAAGGATGAAAATCTCCCGGACAGCATTTCTTTTGGAAAGCCCTTGAAACTTTTAAATAACCCATCTATACGTAGGTATCATCATCATGTACGATTTTTATCGTTCCGCCCGCCCATCCATTCGTCACCCCAAATCCAAACATGTCATGAAAACTCTCGCCACATCGCCGCATCCCCAGACTCGCTTGCTCTATGAGGTGTTGCCCATGTTGGCATCGAGGAGCTTGTCAAGCTCCGCGAGCTTCTTTGCCTCCTCTCTCGCAGTAGCCTCCTTAGCAGCATCCTCCTCGTAGCCCTCGGTCTTCATGTCCAGCAGACCAAGCTCCTCCTCCTCCTCGTGAGTGCGGGTGTAGTACTCGCGGGTGATTGATGGGTCGGGGGCGGGAGGGTCAACCAGAGGCTGTACGAAACTGCTGGCGAGGGGGTCGTTGAGAACGATGGTGAATTCGCGGTTGCCGTTGATGGCCTCATCGAGACCGTCGAAGAAGGCGGTCCACTTGGTCTTCTCCTCGGGGGCGAGGGAGTCACCGCCGCCTGCACCACCAGAGCCGCCGTCGGCTTCGAAGATCTGACTGCGCAGGTCATCACGGACCTGGGTCAGGAGACCCTCGATGGTTGTGAAGCGGCCACCCAGGGTGCCGGGGTTGACGGCCAGGTTGAGCTCGGGGCACTCCAGGGCGCAAGTCTCGGATTTGAGAATATCGCGGGCGAGGTCGATCTGGCCGTTGACCTTGACGATGATCTTCTCGCCCTTCTCGGGGATCTCACCACCAGTCTTGACGTCGTTGGAGCGGTAGCCGCAGTCGTCGCAGACGGTAGACATGAGGACGACCTGCTTGAAGTGTGGGATGTCGACCATCTTCATGTGTGTTGTGCAGGGGCGCATGCAACCCGGGCAGCTGGCGGGGAAGCTGTAGACTTCATTGGGGATGATGTCACCCTCGGCGGTCAGGCCGGGGTTGGCACCAGCAGCAAGCTCGTCGGCCTGGGAGTTGGAGATGCCCAGGGCCTCGTTCTGTTCGGCTGTGCGGATGAACTCGTGCTTCTCCCACTTGCCAACACCATCCTTCAGGTCGGGGGTGATGAACGAGTTGCCGGCCGGGTCGTCGACGGTGACGCGGAAGGGGAAGGCCTTGCCTTCAAGCATGGCGCGGCCCTTCTCAATAATCTCGGCAATCTTGGGGTAAAGCTCGGGCATCTGCTCCTTGCGCGCCTCCTGTCCAAACTCGAGATCGTTGATGACTGTGCTCAGCAGACCCTCCACATTTGTAAGCTGGCCCTTACCGGCGGGCACCTCGAGGTCGAGTTCGGTGAACTTGACGGTAGCCGTATCGGACTTCACAACCTGGCGAGAAAAGTCCTCCATTGCGGTCAAGCGAAGCTCGTAGTATGTGCCCTTGGGCTGGATGGAGCCTGCAGGCTGGACTTCGCTGTTGGCAAAGCCGCACTCTTCGCAGGCAAAGGACATGATGATGATTTCGCGGAAGTAGGGGATCGAGGTCAAGAGAAGTCTGGTGTTGCCCTGGATGCAAAAGTTAGTATATTGAATTGCATTCGAAGGTCTTGCGCAACTCACATTCTTGCCGCAGTTCATGCAGAGGGACTCGATCTCCTCGACAACCTGCTGGTCATCGCTGCCGTCAACCTTGGAGCCGATGGCCTGGAAGAACTCGTTCGGCGTCGTCTTGGACTCGGGAGCAGCCATGGTGACTGATTTCTGAAAAGTAGGTATATGCGCAATGTCTCGGGTATAGTTGAATGGTCACTGGAGTTGCGCGACGGTGGGTTGGACGTTTTGTTATCGGTCGTGGGGGAGAGCAAGTGACTCGGTGGGATGGCGATGGCGGGGTCTTGAATTTTTTGGAGGGGCAATCGCAGCTGCAGGCCCTGCAGGATGGGCACCGATGTGTGTCATTGAGCGGGTCCCTAGGTCCCTCCCAAGGCAGGAAACCTTCGAGAATATTCCCGAGAATAGCCCGCCACCCGCCGGTTTGTAATGGCACAGAGCCGCGGAGCAGGTCGTAGAATTTGGAAGTCATATTCTCCCAGGATGGGATTTTGGTACGTGCAGTTTTTCTCATCCCATTCGTCCAAAGTCGGCAAGGCTCAGATTTCTGCTCCCAGAAGAGGACGTCTTGGCTTGGCTCAACAGAGCCTGCAATCCGGCCTTGCGATTCTTCGCCCGCTTCTTGCTGCTTGAGTTGGATGTTGCCGGCTTTGCTGGTTCAGCCGTTGAAGCCTGACGACTCTTCGCCGCAAGGAGTTGCTCAGACTTTGCTCGTCGTCTCACAACTGGTGGTGGAGGGGGGAACGAGACCTTGGTGATTCGGCTGCAGTTCCCACAGTTGAAAAGCTTTCGCGTCCCAGCACGGTGCTGAGGCTCATCCTTGACTTTGGGATCCCGCGACTTGATATCGCGCCTCTTCCTCCTTAGTGCTTTCTCGGTCTCGAGCTTCAGTATTGTGCCCTGACCGGGAATCATGATGTGGCCGCAGGCACCGCAGACGTGTTGTCGTCGAACATCGTTTTGCTCGACATCGTTGAGGAACATAAGCTCGTTGTGATGGTTCAATAGATAGGCCGAGGTCTCGGGAGCCGATGTCCTTAGAAGATGAGCCGCATCATTCAGATAGTTAAGATGCGTCGGCAGAGTTGAAGAGTCCATGTTGCCTCTCTAAATCTCACGAAGCGTGGCTAGACTCAAGAATGAAGGGAACAACGGTGAAAGAGCAGAAGCCAGATGAGAGAGCCGTCTTAGGTTCAGTGACCACGCCCCACTTGTCGCTAGCGGACCTCAGGGTGCTAAACAGGGGTCTAAGCCGTTGCAACCCCTGTAAAGTCGTCTGGAAGCACCAAAGTGTTGCAAGACTAAGATTTTGGTTGGTTTTGTGAGCGACGTTCTACACATTACCAAATACATTGAGCCCAGAGTGTCCTGTTGACCTCTTTCCAAGCCTCATTTACAAATACCGAATGGCAGCCTCAAACGGTAAACCGCGGGGAAAGAAGCCTAAGCCAGAAAACCCGATCTCAGCAGCAACCCGGGCATGGCTTCTCTCTCTCCCCCCGCAAACCCAGCCATGGCGCACCTCAGACGAACTGGACACTCTTCTTAACCAACAGACACCAAAACGGTTCGCCATTTATGAGCCTATGCTTCTCCTCCCCAGTGGGAGCTTCGACAAGGGCCTTTGGCGCACTCTCCTCAGCCACCCAGACCTCACCGGCGATAAGATCCACCAGCTATGGGATGCGATCTTACGAGACGTCTCCAAGACGGGCTCAAGCACACTGACTCACCTTGCCGTCAACGAAGGAATCCCCCTCCAGACAGGTGCCAGGACCGGTGACGAGCTCGCCGCCGACAAGGCGGAGAACATTCTTCGGACTCCCAGCGGCCTCAAGATCCTGCATGGCGACTTTGGTCCTCCCAGCAATCCGGCCAAGCCCTCGGCCGAGGACTTCGAGGCTGCCTTTTGGGTGTCAACGAAGCAGAACGGCATCTATCAAACATGGGCCCCGCGCTGGACCATGTTCAGCCGGGGAAACATCAAGGAAAAGACGCGTCTCCTTGACTTTCACAGCCAAACAGCCCCGGAAGCCATGTCCCATCGCCATCGCCCAGCGTCGTTACTTAAAAACCATTGGGCGGTGGACTTATACGCCGGTATCGGCTACTTTACCTTCTCTTACGCAAAGCTCGGCTTGAGGGTCCTCTGCTGGGAGCTGAACCCATGGAGCGTTGAGGCCTTGCGCCGCGGTGCCGTCGCCAACGGTTGGCAGGTCAAGGTCGTCCAGGATGACGACCTTGAGCAGCCTGCCGCGCAACTTCTCACAGGTGATGAGCAGATCGTTGTCTTCCTCCAAGACAACCAGAAAGCCACGGTCAGGATAGCAGATATCCGTGCCTCGGGCACTGCTGTCGATATCTTACACGTCAATGGCGGACTGCTCCCGACCAGCGAGCCCACGTGGCGACCAGCGTGGGACATGACAGCCACCTCTCTTGACGGCTGCTGGCTGCATCTCCACGAAAACGTAGGCATCCATGACATCGAACCAAGACGCACGAAGATTCAAAGCCTGTACGACGGCTGGGCGGCAGCGACGGAGAGCGGCCGGACGGCGGCGGTCGAGCATGTCGAATTAGTCAAGACGTACGCGCCCGATGTCTGGCACTGCGTCTTTGATGTACATATTACAAGATCTAGTTGTGTTACATGACCGTCGTGAATCACTTTTGTCTCTCGCTCTCGTCAACGTCGTCAGCCTATCCTGCCCGCTACATCATCTCTTCTCGGAGGGGAACCGAGCAAGCACTATGATCGCCGAAACATTTGCGGGATGTTGTCCTCCACGACGGCCATATGATCGAGCTGCTCTAACCTCTCCTGCTCGTCCTCCATTTGCTCGTGCTTCTTGAAGTGCTCAATGTCCTCGGGGTGCGTCAGATCTTCGAGCTTGGTGTTCTCGTCATGGTACCTGATGTCACTTCCGTCAGATTCTCCAGTCATCTACCGCACATGGACGGGTACTCACTTCTCCCAATGGTGGATCTCGTACTCGTACTCGTCATCACCGTGATGTCCCGGGCCCATGCCCACATCCGGAAGCGTCTTGCCGCTATGGATGAAGTCGTTCCACTCGTCGCGATCGACATGACCGTCATGGTTGGCGTCCAACAGTTCCATGAGGTTGTGGAGTATGTCGAAGCGCTTCTCCTCGGAGACGTGGCGGTTCGACTCATCGAAGAGGCCGTATGTGCGGAGGATCTCGTCGCCTTGCCAAACGCCGTCGCTATTGTAATCGTGTAGGGTGAAGAAGGATGCGGCGTCCCAGCCCTCCATGTGGTGCTCCTCTGTCGAAACGTGGAATGTCAGCGCGGATCGACGGTTGGGGGCGACAATACCCGGGGGGCTTGGTTAGGAACATACCAGCCATGTGCTTGGTCATCCAGTCGGCGTTGTCGTCTACGATGGGCTTCTGGCTGTGGTCGCCGCCGTGAGCGAGGGCGCGGCTGGCGAGCGCCAGAGTTGCCAGGTAGATAGTATGCATTGTCGGATCGCTAGTGATGGCTATGTCGAGATGCGATTGAGCTTCTAGTTGTTGACGACACGTAGCACAGTTGAATATGGCAAGGTGAGACACGTTTGGGCAAAGTACGCAACAGGGCTAGTCGCCGATGAGGTAAAACAAAGAGCTTGGTTCGGGCAGATCCAGGAACCGGGCAAACAAAAACAGGCTGGGCCGAGGACGAAGAGAGAGAGCTTATAGGCGACGGACTAAGGAATGGGGAATGGAGAACATGGAAGGTTTGTAGGAACAGGTGGCGTCCGCCATGGCCAATTCGGGGGGTTTGGGGCACGGCAGATGCACGGATCGGCAACTGACAGGGGATTAAACATTCTGGACCCAGGGTCCGCTGCGTGCTAATTAAGCTCGGGTGCTGTGGTGCCTCGGGTGACGCAACAAACTCATTCTCAACACCATCTTGCCCTTGAACTATTTTCTTGCAGCTCATCCGGACTCGGTTATACCTCGACCAATCCCCCGAATCAGTCACAGAAGCATTGAAAAGACCCGACAATTCCATTCAAACAACTGATATCACCTATAGAGCTCGGAACACCTAAGAGAAGGACTCCCGCTGCTCAACGCGTCCTCGACGCGTCCTACGGCGAAAGCTCTCTACCTAGCACAGCCCGAGCAACAAATCCACGCCACACATCATGAACCGATCCATAGAACAGACACTCCTCTCGCTGATGCCGACCCATGGCTCAGCTCTACCGCCGGCCCTAGTGGAACTTGCGGGTTCTTTGCTGGCACAGTCGAGGCACCGGGCGAGCACACTCAAAGCAGACGAAGAAATTGGACGGTTATACGCTTGCGCACACATCGCTTGCGATAGGTAGGCACACCAAAAGCAACCAATACTTTTCTACCTGTTTTCTGACACTCGCAAGACTCAAAATCACGTTGGACCTCCCCCCAATCGAGCCACGGCCTCCAATCCCTCCCCGAATCTACAAGCGCCTCTACAGCCACCTCGACAACATCCTCCCCAACACCGCCTTGAACCGCACACCAGGCAAGAACGGTACCCCGCGAAACAGACAACGGCACGGCGTTGACTCTCCCGTCAGGACGCCACACCGCCCGACACCCACAAAGGAGCGATCGCTCGCGCAGTTTCGCTCTGGCAACCCCGCAAGCGGGCCCAACACGCCGACAAAGTCGACTGGCAAGGCCGCCTACCCCTCCGACAAGTCCGGCCTCCACTTCTGGATCCAGCCGACCATCCGCTTCCTGTGCAAGGAGGCAAACCAGCGGCAGCTCGGGCCGACGATGCTGGCGGGCATGGAGTACATTGTCGTACCTGGCGGGCGGAGGACGCACGACGCATGGGTGAGGGCAAACTTGGCTGCCCTGTGCGGCGCTGTGTACTTCTTCGTCACGCAGCAGGTCGAGAAGCTCAAGAAAGGAGAGGAGGTCGACCGCGAGACGTACGAGCCCGAAAGGAATCGTATTCTAAATCTAATTGCCAAGGCGAAGGAGGAGGTGGACTCGAAGGGACTGGACGAGGACGAGTTGTGGGAGGGGTGGGCGCCAGTCACGGCCAAGGAATTTGACGCTGCGGTTCAGGAAGTTACAGATCGCGGCTGGCTGGAGGCTGATTGGTATCGCAGTCTCAGTGACATTATCGAGGCGGGCAATGTGATCGCCGACAGTCATCGGCAAGTGGAAGACCTATACAAGGCGCCTGTGCGTGGAGCAGACACCATGTTCCAGGACCGGTACGACTTTCTGAGTGAGAAGAAGCGCAGGGAGTACAGGGTATGGAAGGAAGGCATCCTCAGGCGCATCGAGTTATTGGAAAAGGAGGGCGGGGAAGCCATGGAGGTAGACGGCTAAAAAGAACAAGAGACGTTGAAACCTTGGCAGCCGGACGGCATTTTACCTCGGGGGTTGTTGCAAGAAGATGCATGCCGGAAGGAGCCGGCGCCGGGTCGGCGCCGGGCGGCAGTGGTTGGACCGCACCCGCTCCGCTCTCCGACAACCACCGACAACATGACCGGGCTGTGTGACCTCTCATCCGAATACTCTGTCTTTCGAATATTATGCCCCTGGCATTCAGCACCCCTGGTGCCATAATCATGAATGCCCAAAGCGCTACAGATCCTCGCCCATTGTTCGTGCTTCAAAAGGCCGACACGACTCATTTCCCCAATGGCATCCAAACTATATTATAGACAGCCCCTCTAATGACGCTCACATCTGGTCGAATGCCCGCTACAATTTTTAAAGAAGGGACGCGGCCTTGGCCGGACCTGCTTCGAAGTGGGTGTGTCCGTGTTCCTCAAACTACGGATCCACCACACCTACCCTCTCTGCACCCTTCCCCTCTCCATTGGAGAACTGAAGTACAAGGATGCCTTTAGGGAATGCTAGGAATTTTGCGTCATTCAGGAGATGCTTGAGAAGTATAAGTGCCCTTGGCTGTAGGATGGCTGAAAAGCTCGCACACTATGTATTCTTTCTACGTATTGTGTTTTCTTAGAAAACTATCTTAGTACATTCACAGGTCCTCAGTTCCTATTAGCCGTAGTAAGGAGCGTCTTAAGGTCGAGCTTGATGAGGGCAAGCCTATCTGACCTAAGGCTAAGGTCTGCGATAATTCCATTTTCTTCATCATAAAGAAAACCAAAAGAATCAACTTGACGGCCGTCGAGGTATTGTTTTGTGTTTATTACTTCTATCTAAGCTTTAACTAAATGACTATATGGGAAGACAGCGTTAGGGGCCTGTGAAAACCATGTAAAGCCTTCCGGGGCCTATTGGGGCAACGCAAGGCCTTACTGGACTAAAAACCAGGCTTCTACGATGTACAGCATTCCTCTACAGTTTACCCTAAGCGTTAGCAAGATCCCCTTGCTGAAGGGGAGTAGCTAATCGCCCTCATAGTGAAACTACGTGGGATAAAGGAATCCAGTGAATAGGCGGTTAGCACAAAAACCACACTAAACACCAAGGTCCCAGTATCGTCACGAGTGCACCTAAAGTGACCAATTACTAAAGGTGACTAACACGAGGTCTAGGCAGTGAGGAAATGACCTTTCTAGGTGCTCCTTGGCCTGACCAGGGCCACGGATGAGCTTGAATAGGGCTTCTTCACGCGTCTGGCAGGCTGGTCAGAATTGCCCTTGTTGCTAAGTGGTATGCATGTGTGTGCCGTTATCTCGAGAGGAGGAGGATACCCTCCTAGACCCTCAGGGTCTAGTCAGGCTTAAGGAAAACAAAGCAACAGTCACTTATACACGTCTTGGCTGAATACTAAGTAATGAATTTGTCCGTGTCTGTCTAAGTGCCCGTCCTGAAGATGTCAAGCTTGTCTAGTTGCTTGATGATGATAGATGCTGATCCTGACCTCTCGTCCTGACTGAATCTGACTAGAGTGCCCTTTTGTACTTAGTTGGGTACTGCAGAGCCATGTCTGATCAGGCCTATGGATGCATCTGCAAGCTAATAAAAGGAAACACAAAAACGCGAAACCCTGCCCCTTTCCAATTGTAGTCCATCGGACCAAGCGGGCCCTCTCGGGGCCTCGCGCGGGCTCTCCTACCCTACCTCTGCCTTTGTGCCTCACAGTGGTATGAGCGCGCCAGTACTGCCAGGGCACTACTGGCTGCACCTTTCTTTGCTAATTGCCCGACTTCACCTTGGCTTCATTTATTACTAGGCAGCGCCAACTTTACGGCTCACCTGGCAGCCCTTTTCCCATATAAATATCCCCCATATCCCCCAGCCTAGAGTTTTCTCTTCTTTTCTTTTCTTCTTAGCCACTCACGATCAGGTAAGCAAGTCCCACGATCTCCCCTTCCCGCAAAGGCTTACGAGGCCTAGCAAGATATCACATTAACTATGGCTAGTTCCTCTTTACAACTTGTCTAACACTGCGGGACCTCTTGAGGGCTTGGGAGACTCTACGGGCACCAATTACTGCTTTTGCTGCTGCTATAAAGTGGCCGAGAAGGGCTTGGACAAGAAAGTCCATTGCGTCGTCGTATGTAAGTACTCATGAGGCCCCTGTGTGCTCGTGATCGCTCGTGCTAACTCCTGGGAGAAGACGCTACTTGCCCCGTTCACCGCTGTGGCCACTGTCGCAACCAGTCCGCCGTCTGCGTCGCCATAAGTCATCTCGAGTCCTCGGCAGGGTTCCTGTAGTTGCTAACATCTCGTAAAGATGCCCGAGCCCGTCGAGGTATACTATACTGGCAAGATGGACACGGATAAACTCTGTTCCCGAAACTTCATGGATCACCTTGTGCGATAGTATCCAAGAGAGCGTCATCTCTCAATCAAGCAAGGTTTCTACAACAAGGGTAACAAAGAGGAGCATAGACTTTGCCTTCCGCTTGGAGTTCGTCAAGGGGGTTTGTTTCTTGGCCCGCCATAACCGAGTCTGCTATGGACAAAATTTGGACGTGGATTCGGTCTGAACGTCGATGTCGCCAACACGGCTTTCTGGAAGGAGACTCTCTGCTTCACATGTTTGTCCGGGGCTTTCTGGGCATTTTGACCGCAGATGGCAGGGCATGAAGGCCAACGGCATCGCCAATCTGCTCAAACCGGTTCGGCAGAAAGATCAGAACGGAGGTGTCTTTGCCATGTCGGGTGCGCTTGTTGGAATGAGGGCAATCGGAGGCAACAATAGCAACACCAAATACTTCTTGGACTCATATCCAATAACACTAGCGTTGCACAGCTACACACACGGCCCCATCCACGTCAGTCCAACCGCAAGATGCCTGCCGACGGCCGTACTCAGCAGATTTGTGCCTCCATCATGAACACGGGAGTGACCATTTTTATACCGGTCCCCTCGGTCGATTATGGCGCTGCAATGTTGAAGGACGGGACAAGATGTCATCTGCTGTCACTTGCTTTCTGGAGGAAAGCCCAATTGCCCACACAAAACCCGCGAATGTACGAGTCTCGTCTCTCTCATAGCTCTCGTTTACTCATCACGTGTTTGACCCCACTCAGCTTCTGTCATGGTGACACACAGGTTGATCACCATTAGGGCAACTGGCGCAGTCAGTTGTGTCAGATGGGGTGAGATTCTCACACCCGGGTTGCTCATCTTCCTAATCCCTTCTTCGCATGTAATATGTACAGCATCGAAGCACAAAAAATTTCTCTCCCCTTGGCAACTCACACGTCACCACCACCACCTTCTCCCCAAGTTCGTCATCTCGTGATATAGTGTTCGTTCCAAACGTTGCTCCGTCAAAAATGCTGAAGGATCCCGACCATGTTGGTCTCCCCGACTAACCTTTCGGCCAAAGACCCATGCCAACGCCGTGCCGTGATGATGCCGTCCCGCTCTGCCGAATAACCCGCGTGGTATAAACGCCGACGCGCAGGTCCGTGGGTGAACCGTAAAGGACCACTCGCCAAGGGCATCGTTCCTTGGATACTCCTGTTCCGGGCATAGACAGAGACCCGAGCTTCCGCTTCTCCCATGCTCTTTTCCCACCGCTTTCCTCGCCTCGTTGGCCGCCTTGGTCGCCTTGGTCGACGCCGACAGCAGCATCCGATAGCCTGTGCTCGTCACGGCAGTAGCTCCGCGGATCCGGTGCTGCAACAGGGAAGATGGATTTCCATCCGCAAGCCGAATCGGGTTCGGCTCGCCGTTCCGGGGTAGATCGCCGGCCGTCATGTGCAGCTGGTCTCATACCCCGCAGCCTGAAGCCAAGGCTTCCCGCCACTCAATTCGTACAATAACTCTGTGCGATTCCGGTGTCGTTCACTCAATCAACGGCTTCTTCTGCCCTGCCACCAAGCACAGACCCAGCGTCTTCATTGATTCTCGGTCGTTCGCTAACACGATCGAGCGGGCTGGGAGCATGGGGTTGTTGGGGTCGACATGCGAGGCATCCTTGGCGGCCTGCTCGATGGCGTCCATTTCCTCCTTGCATGCTTGCTGGTCCATCGGGCAGATGACCAGCGGTTGCCGAACGGTTAAGTCTTTTGTAGAACCTAGTTGCGCCTACGCGATTGTGAGTTTTAGTGAATGGTTCGCAAAGGACTATCAAATCATCTCACCTTGACGGTCAGGTAGAACTCAATCTTGTATAATGTTGAGCTCGTGGTGAAGGAGGTGACTTCGTAGAGGGGGAACGCGGGCTTTCCTCTTCGAATGATGCCGTCCGGGTCGCGCAGGTCCTTGGAGGGAAACACCAGCCCAAGATTTGTAGCGTATCCTGCCTCGGGCATTCTCGTGTTCACCAGCTGTGTGTTCTTTGCGACCTTGTTGACCTTTTTCGACGGTTCGTCGCCTTCGGGATTGTAGGTAATCTCCTCCTCGATGGTGACGGTGATTTTCTGAATGGTGACCTTCAAAGCCTTCTTCATCCAGTCGGGGTTCGGGACCAGCTTGATGTACACTGTTATTGGGTCGAGAGGGCCGTAGCTCCATTTGGGAACCGAGATGCCCAACGTGACCACGCTCGCGTCGCTGACTTGGCGCGATTCGGGCTTGTTGTACATGCCAAAGGTCGACAAGGTATCGTATCGCTGCAGCGGTATGGGGAAGGAGTATTTGTTCTGGAGAGTGTGGCCTTGCTGCACGGTAACAACAAGCTCGTAGTACGTCTCGGCGGTCCGGCTGGGGAGCTGCAGCGATGCGGGGGGTATTCGTCGGTTCGTCTCCTCGCCGCCTCTTCCAAACGGGATGAACAGGACAAACGGCAGATCCATCGCAATGACGCTCTCGGCCTCCTTCCCGGACTGGCATCGGAACAGTAGCAGCTCCTTGCCGACTACGTCGGTGGTCTCCCGTCTCGGTGTACCCAGGTGTCGTTTCGCGACATTCTCGGCGGCGGGGTGGATCGTTTCTCGGCGCTGTAGACAAATGCGCACCAGCGAAACGGCGACGGGCATGGAAAAGCCCTGTGACGGACGGATCTCGACTTTGCCTTCGATTCGGGGCTGGATCACGAAGCAAGGAAACACGTCAGCAGCGTTGCGCAAAGCGTCGAACAGACTCCAGCCTCCCCGACGTCATCATGGAGGGAGCACACATACTAGCGTCGCAGAGATGCCCGGGTAGCCGACCAGAAAGCTGCTGTTGGGCGGACCAGAAACCCTCACGAAGGCGGCCATGCTGGCTGAGTCGCCAGAGATGCGAAAGAGTGTCTCTTGTCGGCGTGGGAGCGGCGAGGGCGTTTGGCGGATGGCGGAGGTGAGGTTCTCATGTGTGTCGGTGGGCGGCAGTCGTGCGTCTTAGGCGCTGCTCGCGTTGCCGCCTGGTGGGTGTGGGGTCGAGACAGTTGCGTCCAAGCTGTCGGGGACGTGCAGCAGCAGCGGCAGCAAGAAGAGCAGAGCGCAAGGCCCAGCGACGGCATTACATGAACGGATCGCAGTCGGCTGGTAGCCCTGTGCTTGGCGTCGTCGGGGCGCTGTGGGGGGTTAGTGCACAGTCCGGCGTCGAGATGGGCGTTGATGGGACGTTGGCGCAAAGGTCGGAGGGGTTGGAGAAGCGGCGCCCTGTCCCGGAGTCTGGAGGAGGTAACCGAAGGGGCGGCGGTTGTTGGAGTGCGGGCGGGTTGGTAGAAGAAGAAGAAGAGTCGAGAAACAGTGACGAGCAGACAGAACAGAACCCCAGTCCGGACCAAGGAAAATCGCAGAAGCTGTGTACCTCAGCAAAAGGTGAGCCGGGAAATCAGGGTACCTTAGCTCTGAGTGGATACATACAATCCGGGCTGATGCAGCTTATTTTCGCTCCTGCATCGATCTTCCCAAGGCAAGAATAAGCAGGCCCAGCAGCACAGGTCGGGCTCCTCGGTCAGACAAGGCCAGGGAAGCTCTGGAAGAGCGGTAGATTACGAATGGAGTCGCGCAAGTGGCACACTCGGCTTGGCGATTGAGAGGGAATGAGAAGAGACCGCAGCAGGCTGCTGATGTACGGATGGGCCGTACCTTGGGTAGAGGGAATGTATACCTGGAGGCTGGTGTTGGCGGTGGAGGAGGACTGCTCCAACAAGTGGATTATGCGACTTGGGTGTACACACGTCCGCAGCTTTGTTTTACCCCTCCGTCCTTGTGTGTGTGATGCTGTTTATCCTCGTCTTTCTTTTGTCAGCCGCCTCTTGTTTCGAGGGGAGAGTCTTCCTGGGCGTACACTCAGCTTCTCATGTGCGCACACACGCACGATGAGATGTATGTAAGATGTCGAGGCTCCTGCTCCTCTTGTTCTAGCGAGCAGTGCACAGCAAAAGACCAGGCTCTCAGAATGGCGGCTGTTTGCGCCTGTGTGGGATGGACTCGCTTCACACTTGGGTGTGTTGATGTCGGCGATGATTGGGTCGTTTGCTGCTCAGCCGCTGAGCTGTGGATTGCTTGCCTGCTTGGGGGGCAGCAGGGAGACGAGAGGATCGGTACAAGGGGTGTGTAGTGTACTTTGGGGGCCTGGTGTAGTACAGCCTCTCTTCCTTGAGCCACTGCGGAGGGCGAAAGATGCAGATGCTTCTTTTTTGGGGGCGAGTGGTCTTGATGGCTTGCGTGTCAAATAACGGTGTCTGGGCGAGATTCGGAGAGGTTTGTGCTTTGTTTTGTTTTTTTGGGGTTGGTTGCCCGTACACCAGTAGATGTGCAACGGCGGAGGGCACGGGAGCCAACGAACCGGCACCTTCATCTTCAAAACAATGAAGCTTTCTGGATCGTCTTTTTGATTCGACCCGGATTGGCGGCCGTGACCAGGAAGAGGTGCTGAGAAGGGTGAGGGGACTTGGAAGGGAACGGGTCCGAACGGGGGGTCCGGACCAGGGAGCAAGCAAATGCTGGGACGACTGGTGCGGCGAATGGGGGGGCCTGCGGGGAAAGCTCTAACGCAATTCTACGGTATCTTAGAGTTTCTGTTAGGGGCAAAGTGCACCTACCGCCGTAGCTGCCACGGCCTGGGCACCGAAACCCAGAACATGGACATTTGATGGATGGGGAAATGGCAATCGGTGTCTTTTTTGGTAATCGGCAACCCGGACGCCTCAGACAGCAATATCTACCATTGGGAGCTTTCCATTCCGGGCCTCGATGATGATCAACTGTCAGAAGTGACATGCAACTAATTCGTAAGATGAACCCATCTGAATCTCAACGGACAAAACTCCAAGTCCCATCCTTGCCGGTTCGGCTCGACAAACCAAGCAAGTACCTAAGCACTTGAATCAGCGCGGAGATGAACAGCCGCGGTGGTGTTTCCATGTCACTACGCACTATGGGCCCGAGTCGTACCACCTGCGGCAGAAAAGTAAAGGCAGTTTGACGTCGTTGGTCCTCTACTCTATGTCGTTTCGATTAGCCAACCGAGATGTCCAGGTGCGGTAGGCGAATATCAGCGAGCTAGTATACAACTGGTGGTCTTGACAGCCGCTCACACCCCCCCGGGCAGCGGCTGAAGGCGTGCTAAAACTGGCCCGTGGTCCCTGGAAATCGGCACGCTGAGGCTTCGCCCTGCTCTGCACAGCCCTGGGACACATCCATGACCGCTACAGAAGAACAGCCTCAATGCGTAGGGGCAGTGGGCAATGGCAGGGGTGCGCTCTTCTCCTCCTCCTCCTCCTCCTCCATGTGTCCCAATCACGCGCGACACCGGCCTCGGCGTCAACCCGAGACTGGCCTGGAGGCTCTGACAACCTCGGGCTGAATCTGTCACAAAAGGCACCAACGCCTCCAACGACAGCTGGGCCAGCAAGCAGCACGGGCGATTGAATCGGTCGGTGCAGCCATCTCGGGAACATATCGGACGGGATTGGCGTGACGATGAGAGTGGGGACCAATGACGCACG
This sequence comes from Colletotrichum spaethianum, assembly GCF_022836535.1. Taxonomy (NCBI): domain Eukaryota; kingdom Fungi; phylum Ascomycota; class Sordariomycetes; order Glomerellales; family Glomerellaceae; genus Colletotrichum; species Colletotrichum spaethianum. Next base: position 505,516 of record NW_026054788.1, read on the forward strand.
AGCCTCCGGAGCCGAACCTAAATCTCATGGTCACGTGCCTTGTTGTCGAGGTTTCTGTAGAGTCGTCCGTGCTTTCCCTCCCCCAGCAATCACCATGCCTTATTGCCGGCCTGATTACCTCATCTGCCCGCCGGAGACCGCACTCTTAACTCCACGCCCCTCGAATCCCGCATTAGCTTCTTGGTGATGAATACAACACGCGGGCGAAGCGGCCGCGTTGCGGGTCGGTGGCCGCACATGGACCGTCCAGTCCGTCGCAGCAGGCCATGTACGCCAACACGTGACCCGTGCCTAAGCACGACATTCTGCGTCAATCCAGTCTATGACAGACGTGCCCGTCCAATCAGGTAAGTCTTCGAGGTTGGCCCTGTCGAAGCTGCAAGTGTTCGAGTCTAACTCCGGAATTCCGTCCAATGGCATCACACGGTTCATAGCTACTGGCAACCTAGGGACAGGAATGCGGTGCTTGCGGCCGCGTTCATTCCGTATATATAGCTCCATGGTCCACGGCCATCAACAAGTTTGTGATATTCCAGCAGCATGCTGTTCTTCCTCTGCCTGCATAAAAGAATCGCACCCGCATTCTCATCTCAAACGCGATCCATCTACCAATACGCCTTCATTAGCAAACCCTCCTCTTACAGACATCATCACTCCCCACCCACCGCAATGTCTCGTCTGGCTCCCTATGCTGAACAGCACAAGCACGTCACCGGCCCCGGAGATGCCCGTCCTACTGCCATTCAAGTCGTTGAAGACCAAGACCTCGTCGGGAAATGGGCCGGAAAAGTAGTCGTCGTTACCGGCTGCTCCCCCGGCGGCATTGGCCCCGAGACCGCTAGAGCCCTCCACGTCACCGGTGCCGACGTCTACATCACCGCCCGTGATGTTGCCAAGGGCGAGGAAGTCGCCAAAGACATTCTCTCTGACGGCAAGCCCGGAAAGGTCGAGGTCATTGAATTGGACCTCGGCTCCCTTGAAAGTGTGAGACGGGGTGCCAAGGAGATTTTGAGCAGGTCTGACAAGTTGAATGTGCTCATCAACAATGCTGGTAAGCCAAGTGCACTCCGACCATATTCTCAGATGGTTTTTAATCCACTCTTCTAGGCGTCATGGCCTGCCCCAAGGGAAAGACCGTCGATGGATTCGAAACTCAGTTCGGGACCAACCACCTCGGTAAGCATGACTATTCCTTTCGCAAGATTGATAACCATTAACACCGACAAGGCCACTTCCTTCTCTTCCAGCTCCTGAAGCCGACCCTTCTGGCCTCCTCGACCCCTGAATTCAATTCCCGCGTGGTTTCCGTCTCATCATCGGCCCACCGCCAGGGCAGGATCCAGTTTGAAGACTTCAACTTCGACCATACCGTCGAGTACAAACCCTTCGCGGCCTACGGCCAGGCCAAGCTCGCCAACATCCTGTTCGCCAACGAGCTCGACCGCCGCTACGGCTCCAAAGGCCTCCACGCCCTGAGCCTTATGCCTGGCGGCATCCGGACGCCGCTGCAGAGGCACGTGCCCGAGCTCTTGGATCAGCTCGAGGACCCGGAGATCGGCAAGTGGATGAAGACACCCGAGCAGGGCGCCGCGACATCCGTCTGGGCCGCGGTCGCCAAGGAGTGGGAGGGCAAGGGCGGCAAGTACCTCGACGACGTCGCCGAGGCCGACAAGGTTGCGTCTGAGGGCTGGAGTGCCAGGCCCGGGTATGCGCCGTCTGCGTACGACCCCGCAACCGAAAAGAGGCTGTGGACGGAGAGTCTGAAGTTGGTCGGACTCGAGGATGATGCTTGATGGGGTGCACGAGATGTCGGTGATGAACATATAGCATAGGCCTTCTGCACAAATTCACAAACCTTGATTCCTCGTTTTGGACATCTGCGCCAGTTTCTCTGAAGGCTTGTGTTCTTGTGATGGACTGTTGCACCGACCTTACCAAGACTATGGACCAAGAGTGCCGATTTGGACCTGGGGACACAGCCGGGTCGGTCGCAGGCGACGAGACTTTGAATTTCACTCACACAGTCGGTAATCAAATAGAGATTATCGCTGTCTCCCTATCCTCGATTTGGCACTGCTTCTTTCTGGAGCAGTGACGTTGGCCTGCATTGCCAGCTTGTCGTTGTGGAGGCCCCTTGCCTAAGAGTCTGCGGCAGATCACCAGTAAGGACTTGATATCCTCCCCTCATTCTTGTGCAGTTACTGTTTAAGGGGACGAAGTTTACATTTGAGAGGACACGACCGTGTGTACGCCTCAAAGAATTATCCAGTGACTAATGAGAGACAAAATGATCCAGTGGGTGCTTATAGCTTCTGTGTTTCTCAATCGAGTCGGGAGCCCTTTCCATACGTTAACATCTCACTCAAGCCGGACTTCCTTGATATTCTCATGCCAAAGAACAAGAGCCATCTGCTTAATTCTTCATGCAAGTCTTTCTTATTTCCAATAGATCAACCTATCCTCCCATTTTCTACAGCCCTTCTAAACCGCCCCTCACTTCGAAAACTGATCCACAAACTCAGCAATCTCGCGGTTGAACCTCTCTGGGTCCTCATAAAACAACCAGTGTCCAGACTCGAACACCGACGCCTTTGCCAGGCCGGGCCGGTTCTTCTCCACCCGCTTCACCGTCTCGAGCATGCCCTCCAGGGGGAAACATCCCGACCTCCGCCCCGCCATGACCAGCGTCGGCACGCTAATCATCTCAATCGCCTCGCGGTGGTCGTACCGCGTGTGGTCGGCCAGCAGCCGCGCCAGCCACGCCTGGTCGCACAGCGCGCTGATGCCCGTGAAGAAGGCCTCGTCCTTCTCCCTCGTCTCGGGCGCGACGTTGTCGGTCGGGTCGGGCTTCGCCCGGTACCCCAAGCACCCGTCCACGAGGTCCACGTGCGCGGCCGCGGATTCGTTCATCCAGAACTGCTGCGCGGCCAGCATGCTCTTCTCGTCGTAGCACCCCGTGTGCGCCTTGCTCTCGTCCCACCCGTCAAACGGCGAGCGGTCCTGCAGCGGGGCCTGGTCGACAAAGACGAAGCCCGCAAAGTCGACGCACCCAAACAGCTCAACGTAGGTCCAGAGCACGGCGGCGCCGATGGAGCAGCCCACGGGTACAAACTTGACGTCCGGCGCGGCGCGGCGCAGGTGGGCGACGAGGTTGTGCAGGTCGGCGGCGAGGCGAGCGACGTGGTACCCGCCCCGCGTGCGGTCCGACTTGCCGTGGCCGCGCATGTCCGGGGCGACGACCCAGAGGCCCGCCGCGACGAGGGCGTCGAAGTTGCGGTAAAAGTAGTCGCTCGAGCCACTGAAGCCGTGCATGAGGACGACGCACTGCGTTACGGAGGCCGCCCCGGTGAGGGGCAGCGAGGACTGGAAGGCGAGCCTGCAGCCGTCGTTGGCGCCGCAGTGGGCGTAGTGCATGGCCGTGGTCGCCATTCCGAACAGTGTTTTTTGTCGAGTTGAGTGAGGATAAGATGAAGTGAAGTTCCCTCAAAAGTGAGACGTTGCGAGTTGCCGTCTTTTTGATTTAAGGGGGTTTTGTTTTGTTCAGTGTTGAGTGGACGGCGGGGACGTCATGTCGGAGGGTGTTTCCTGTTGGTGGGGCCGATGTGGGTTGCGGGGGAGGAGTACGTGTTCGGCGGCCCGCGATAGCGCCGGCGATCCCGTCCTGCCGGCGATAGCTCCGTGCTCTGACTCCGTAGCGATTCACAGTGTAATTGAGCCGAGACCACACACTCAATGATGTTAGAAAGATAAAGATGGAACGATTAAAGTGGAATGTAAGCATCGTTTTCCTCCGGGATGCACATCAGATAGCCCCTCAGCAGCAACCTACTGCCAAGAGCTATCTCAGTTGCGCCTTTCTCCACTCATCATGGTTGACTCGCTTTACCTCATCATTTTCTTCATCCACCTCACAGTTTACAATGATGAACCGCCATGTACTCAAACTTTTCTCCGTGGCTATACCTTTACCGCTCCGAAGTTACGCCTTGCATTGGTTTCCCGTACGGGAGAGGTGGAAGGGCTGAACACGGCTCAAGTCTTCCGTGGTTACTCATATGGGCCTCTTTGAGATACTGAACTCATGAGCTATCTTCGAGGCAACGCAAGGCGTTTGATATTGTTAGAATGCACAAGAAGTCGTGTTTTAGGCTTAAGCCAGACACATGTCATACGACTGGTTCACCTGAGGAGCAGATACGACGCAATAGCAACGTGTGTCCACATGCAAAAATTATAGATCACCCCTTTTCTTCAGTTCAATATCTACCTGGCTCGACCCAACTCAACCTAGTCGCCACTACAATAACCAACCACATATCTCTCTTCACACTCTTGTGTACATTAGCCAAGCTCGTCATGGAATTAAGGGACTTTAGCAATCTCTCGAGAAAACCCTGCCTTTAAGCTGCTGCTGCTGCGATGGAGGTTAGCGGGATAACGACGTAGCAGAGGCGGGCTGGACTGAGCCAGTATCGACAGGGGCACCAGAAGGAAAAGGAGACATACAAGTAGTAGGAGGGGCGCCACCGGGAGGACCGCCGGGACCGCCAGGACCGCCTGGAGGGCCGCCACCACCGCTCTGGTCGACGCCGCCACCCTCGTAGTAGTGGGCAGCAGCGCTGACATTGTCGTTGTAGTTGGCAGTGGTGTTGATACCGATGGTGATCCACATGAGGAGGCCGTCGTTGAGGTCGTCGCCGAGTCTGACGTACTTGAGGAAGGGGTCGTACGCGGCCGTGGCCTCGTCCGCCGCGATGCTGTCCTGGAGGTTGGTGGTGAGAGTCTGCGTATTGGTGATGTACGGGGCCAGGGTCTCGACCTCGGAGATGAGGCTCTGGTCGAAGAAGAGCTGGCCGATGTTGCGCGCGGTGCCGCCCTCGAAGGTGCCGTTGGGGAGGATCTCGGCGCCGTCGGTGGACATGATGTGGATGTGCGTGGCACGGCCAGTGTAGTGGCCCGGGAAGATTGTGTCGAACTGCACGACACCGTCCGAGTCGGTCTGCTGGACGCCGCGGCCGTGGGTCGTGTTCAGACCGCCCTGGCCCTGGGCCGAGACGCCCGAGTAGACACCCGTGGCGTTGCAGGCCCAGACGTCGATGAGCTGCTCGGAGACGGCGGTGCAGGACGTCACGTCGACGAACTGGATGTCCAGGTGGACGGGCACACCGGCCTGGCCGTCAGTCGTGTCGGTGCGGATGAGCTCACCCTCGACGTAGTAAGGGCCGATGGTGGTCTCCGGGACGAGGGCGCAGGTGGCGTTGGAGCCAAAGATTGTATCAAGAGGGGTGTCGAGGGTGTAGTCCTCAGTAGACTCGTGGTTGATGGCGGACCAGGACTCCAGGTCGGCCTGGGTACGCTTCTGGCGCATCTTCTGGTCGTTGAGGCCGCGCTTCTCGCGGAGTTGCTTGGCGGTCGCGGCGCGGCGCTCGAGGGCACGCTGCTTGAGGGCCAGGGCGGCGGGGGAGTTGGAGCAGGCGTCGAGGGCGCGTCTGCCATGAGCAGTCACAACGTCACGAAGGGCGAGCTCGGCAGCTATTTCCTCGGGGGAGTGGTTGCCGTGAGCCGCAACGGATCCCAGAAGGGGGAGAGGGCCAGGGCCGCCGCGAGAGCGGAGCGGAGCGCCATGATGAGGTTGGAAAGAAGAACGAGGAGTGTTCGCGACTGAAGCAGACGGCGAAGGGTCGGGGACAGGCTATGGGAGCAAAGGATGGTAGAGATGAAGAGCCTGGTGAGGAGGATGAGCTGGATTCATCTTCTTGGAGGAAACCTGTCCCCTTCTTATACTGCTATCCGTCTTGGCATTCTCATGATCCATGGTATTCTCTTCTCCTTCTTGATACTGTTCACGTCGACGTCTTGGCGTTGTCCTGTCGCTGCGGAATCCCGTCTTCCACCTTGCCTAGAGCAGCACGAAGATTGAGCACGAAGCACGCAAATAGCAGCGACATTCGTGACAACGCCAAGACGCGCGAATTCCCACACTCACTCCCAGGGGCGTTTCGCGAGACACCGTCGTCATCTCCCTCCAACGTTGCTTCAACCGGAGTATCAGGGGCGGAGTGAAGCGTGCTCTAGCCACAGGAAGGTTATTTCGAGGCCGCTTGTTCGTTGGCCCCTCCGGGAGGCTTGCAGGGAAGAACCTGCGTCCGCCACCCCGCGTACCGCAAGGGAGCGACCTGAAAAGGGAATGTCGTTCACGTCCGGAGGCGGATGACAGCCATCATCTAATGTCACCCAATGAAGTCGAACCCAATTCTGATTGCATCGCGTCGGGTCATTGGACAGACTGCCAGGCTGAGGACCTCTGTTCCGCGCATTGTGGTTTGTGAGCAAGGTACAGGATCGGGGCATCTGTCTGGGTGGGTCCCGTCCCGGGGGGCGGCGGTTTGGGACGTGGATGGCGCATCGGGATGTGGGCGGCCATGTTGGGTTGGTTACGTGGCTCGGCCGAGACCAGGGGGGGGGAGGGTTACGGGGGCATGATGGGGCTCCTGCAAAGCGCCAAAGAAACGCACAACGGGAGGAGCCCGAAGATGAAGAGGGAAGGAGGGCAATGTCGCTTCATTACGCGACCATTCCCTGTGGCAAGAGATTTCTGACCAAAAACATCGAGACGTGTCTGGTGATTCGGTTTTGCTCGGTTTCATGTTTTAGCGCTTCGCACGGGGAGCGGAGGGGAAGGAGAGGGCAAGAAGATGCTGGATTCCGCCGGCGGCGATCCCCGGTGCCGTAGTCTTGATTGTGGAGAAACCGCCGGGAGCCTCCATCACCCACGCTATGCAGAGAAGCTAGAGCGGTTTGCTTATGCTTGATTGTCAAGGCCCGGCTAATCCTCGAAAGTGTGGGATTGCAATCTATTTGGCCGCGTCACCAGCGAATGAGGATGCAACCGATTATAATGAACGGCCTTGTTTGGCGATGCGGAAGCGGCAGCTAGGTTGTTGGCCCGGGAGGGAAACAGTGGAGATGTGATATGGTTGTCTGGTCATCCACCAGAGAGGCATAAGAACATGACATCGAGGACGGAAAGTGGTAATGGCGTCCGAACTTGTTCAAGCTCGTTGGAGATCCCTATCAAGGTCCTGTAGATCGAGAGGGCCAATGTAACTGTGCTCCTCCTCTCCGTCTCCTAGCGTGCCCAATGACTTTTCAGACATCTCACTGCAGTCCACCTCGAGGACCTCAAGACCAGAACTCACCCTTGCTGATTTTACCTCCTTCCAATCTATGTGCGACCGGCCCTAGATAGCGCCACCGGAGCCTCGGCTGCCCACACCGGTCAACTCCATAGGCCCTCGTGCGTGCTCATCACATGCTCTATGCGGGCACGACTCCTTCAAACTTCCCCTCTGGAGATATTATGTATTCAAACAAATGCCTGTCGCCCGCATAAGTACACATACAAAACAGCTCAAGAGGAGAAAAGTATTCGCTCCACGCTCTTCACGCAAGCTTTCCAACCACATACGGATGTCCCGCGCTCAAGCCGCCGTCCACCGCCCAGGCCTGGCCGTTGACGTAGCTGCTCTCGTCGCTCCCGAGGAAGAGCGCCACGCGCGCAATCTCGTCGGCGTGGCCGCCGCGCTTCATCGGGTTGATCTGCCCAATCTTGCTCTGGGTGCCGCGCGCGCGGGCCGTGTCGTACATGAGCGACGTCATGCCCGTCTCGATGAGGCCCGGGCAGATGGCGTTGACGCGCACGTTGGAGCCGGCGGCCTGGTATGCGCAGGTCTGCGCGATGGAGACGACGGCAGCTTTGGCGGCGGAGTAGGGCGTCGTGCCGGCGTTGGACCGGAGGCCGGCCACGGAGGCCGTGAGGATGATGCTGCCGCCGGGCGTCTTCTTGTCGGCCGACGTCTTGCCCATGGCGGGGGCTGAATGCTTGGCGGCGAGGAAGACGCTGGAGATGACTCAGCATGAGAGCGGCCGTATGGGACGTCGGGTCGCGCCCCAAAAAAAACTCACCTCAAGACGTTGGTTCGCAGAGTCTTCATAAAGTCCTCCTCAGTGATGTCGGTAAAGACGTTGTGCGGGCCGGTGATGCCGGCGTTGGCGAAAAACACATCTAGCCTACCGTAAGTTGTGATGGCGTGAGAAACGACTTCCTTGACGGCGCTCTCCTCAGCGGCGTCGAATTTGCGGGTGTGAACCTCGACCTTGGGGTACAGTTTGTTGAGCTCTTTCTTGTGAGACTCGAGGTTGTCATCGGCGTAGTCGCAAATGTAGATTGCCCGGGCGCCGTTCTCAGCAAACTGGTGGGCTGAGGCGCGACCAATGCCCATGAGGGAGTTCGCGCCTGGGTCAAGCGCGTCAGATGGCACTTTGAACAGGAGGCGTTTATTGCTTATGGCGTGCTTCTGGAGTCTGACTGACCTGTGATGATGATGACCTTGCCCGGGACTCGGGGTGCCGCAGAGGGGCCGGCAATCTTGACGGGCGGAGGGGCATCCAGATGGTTGCCCAGAGCCTGGAGTCTTTGTTGCGCTTTGTCGGACATGGTGAAGTTTGGATTAACAGATAGATAAAAAGTGAGAGATCAATTGACCAAGAGACTGCGTGGCAGGTTTCGAGAAGAGATGTCGAGATGTCCACAAGAAAGGACAATGCTATGCAGGTTAGTGGCGCAGCTGGTCGTTGAAGATATCGGAAAGGGTGGAGGCGAGCGTGACACGGACGCTTGAGGAACCAGAAGCTCAAGCTCCAAGATGTGAGGTGCGAGAGAGAGAGAGAGATAGGTGGTTGGAACGAGGGAGTTGGGCCGAGGCTCGCCGGGATTCAAAGCCCACCCCCGCCAAATGACGGTACGCGATTGGCGGGGCTACCCCAGATGCTAGCGGGTGACCTGCCGGAAATGGTTCCCCGGTCGGCCCGGGGCTCTTCGCCCGCTGTCGACTCTCCACTTCGCAAGTCCTCTGCTATCAGCCCATTTTGCTGTGTCTTCACTTTGCATGTTCCGCGTCCAATTTCAACCTCTGGAGCCAACGGCAAGGACATACGAGGACATGCGAGGACATACGACCAATATTTTCGTCGAATAGCTTTGAGCCAGGCAACCCGGCGGCCTGAGGACGGATCGCCAACTCCGTTCCGGAGCTGAAGAGGCCAGATTGGAGTTCCACGACCGTCATGGACTGGCTTACTTGGCGCCCGCGACTAGCCGGAGCAACATGGACATCGCTAAATCTACCGAGATCATTATGACCTCTTATTTAGATTCCCTCGCCTTGTCTACAATGGCAACCACGGGAGGCTGCAGCGGCCAAGGTGCTGTCGCCTTGACGACGAATGAGAAGCCCACGCGCCCTTGATGATATAACCGGGCGAGACCCAGCAAGCAAACGACATGATTGCGAACTTTCTGCAACATCCCGAAAAGGCGCATCATCTTCTGACCGCTATTCTTCACACTTTCATACGTTTTGCGCCAGAACCACTCGTTTGGCTGACTGGAACACTTGCGTGGCCGCCTATCATCTGGCGGTTGACTACTTTCATAGGGTTTTGCGGTATCAAACCTCATGGGAACACAACCAACCCGCCCATATTATGCCATTAAACCCGGGGTTTCAACCCGTTGATGTGACCTCACTTCTTAGAGAATATCCACACACGTGCGGAAGCGACGAGCAACGCCTCCATCACCACCCACGGTGATTGTTGCCTAGGGGGGTCAGCACTTCTTGCCAGCGCTAGAAATCAGCGCTACAAATCTTACCGATACCAAGTCGATGTTGACCTTCGTGAGTCTGAGTCTGCTCAGATGTCTTCAGATTGCCCAGAAACCCCTGATGCCTTCCGTCGTTGGATCTCACCAAATGGCGCGTCACATCAACGAAGGTTCGTCGTCGAAGCCCGCCAGTGTTAGACTCGAGCGCCCAAAGCAAACATCACGGAAGATTTCCCCGACGAGTTTACGGTCCTACTTCGGCAAAAATATGGCGCGCTGCTGCCAATCTCCCAGCACCCTTCTTTCTCTTTAATCGGCAAACAAGTCGGTTGAGCAGAGATCAAATTTGAAGGTGCAAAAGTTTCGGTCACTCCTGCCATTCGCAACATTCCCCTTTTCAGGCAAAGCCGCCGATTGAGACAGAAGGTTCTCTTATATCCTTAGCGCAGACTGTTACTAACTGATTTGCTACGAGGCAGGCCTAGGACAGAAATACGAATGATCCTTGTATGGCGGCTGAGGGCATGGTTCCGCTGTGTTGACCCGGACACCAACCGGTTATGAGCCAATGCCCAGACTTCCAGAAGACGTAAGGTTCTCAGACTTGAAGATGAAATCCTTCTTATTCTTGGTTTAAAACCAGACATTGGCAGTCCTCACACAGCGCCTCTGAATATTTACAAAAGGGTTCCAAACACAACCTTTTCTTAAACAGCCTTCTGCTACGGACTGCTAGCCTAAATCGCTAGTTGCTCTCCACGCCATGGAAGTGAGCTTATACAAACGTACACTGCTTCCGTATACATGATTTCCGCATTTCGAGGTACTTTAGAGGTTAAGAGTCACCAGGTACGGGCCCTGAGCACATGCAAAGGAGGATATATCCGAGTTGGTTCATAGTGCCACAGCGCTAGCTTCACCCCGGAAGACATCTCGTGGGAGTGTCACAGTGGACCGTATGAACTCGCTTACTATCGAAACTTATTGGGTCCCATCCTCATAATATCTTGGCATGTGTTCTTCAGCACCAGCTATACGACCCCGGGCAGGTTGTGCCACCTTCCAAGGTTCACATAAACGGAAGACAGGGCAACACCTAGCCCGTATTGGCTTAGTGAACTACTCAACGACCCATTCCCAGAAAAGACCATACTTAAGAAAAAAAAAAGGCAATGGCTTTTTCCGCAGTCTCCCTGGGATTTCTCCTTCAGATGGATGGACGGGGTCCCGACCGCTGTCCCTGCCGCCGTAGTATTCCTTCTTGGGTTCGTGCGAAGTAAGGCCGTTCGTGACACGAGGGCCCCGTGAGCACAGGTCCAATCATAGGTTCTATGATGCTATCTCAGGGATACTTTTTCCGTATGAAATGAGCTGAAAGCCGCTGAGCGACAGTTCGTAATCTGAACCTGTTTGGTGGACGCCGAACTAGAACAATTCCATATCGAGAGCTCAGCCCCCATTATTCTTTCCCAAAGATGCTTGCTGCACCCCTACCATATGCAAAGACTCGGAAATCAAGTAGACAAGTACTCTTAGTCATATCATGTAAGCCAATGGTCATATAAACGTCCTGTACGTGTTGCAGACCCGCAGCCCTACTTACATCAATCTCCGTATCCAAAACTCCTCTTCCACAGTGGCCATGGCCAGTCGGGTGCGTGCAGTTATCTCCCCATCTTTCTGCCTGCTGTACAACCAGGTCTCCGTACGAGGTCATATTCGACCGACAGCAAGCATACACAGTGCGATGTGACCACTGCGTTCATGTATGAACGGATCCTCTACCCCTTTGTTCACCTCTCACTGTCACCAAGTCCCCTTCCGTGCGAACCAACAGTATGGGGGCAAGGTATTAGTATGTAGCAGTAGCGTGGCCTTCCAATCGAGTTGCTGGCAATTCATTTAAATCTAGCTCATGCATCTAGCCAAACTAACAGAGACGTTATTTCTCGCCTTTGCCTATTTTTTTTTCTTTTCTTCTGTTATTGCTCCACCTCGGCTCATCTACACTCAGTGGTTTGGTCTTTGGCCTCTGGTCTCTGGATCCCTGGATGTCATACCCGCTTGACTCAGAAGATATCGCATTCGTAGTTACACTCACCTCACGACCGCCTGGGCTCTCCGAGACCGCAAAACAGTCCTGTCGAACGAGGTCGATATGAGCTTCGTGTCGGATACCTGCTATCCAGAGCCGGATGATGAGGGCAAAGCCTGGGGCAAGGTCGCGAGCAGTGTTCCAGATCCGCCCAAGTGCATCGAGAAGTGTCGGATCCGATTCTTTGAGAGGGTAGTACCAGGCTTCGATAAAACAAAGTACCCTGATGTGTGTAAAGCGCTGTCGAATGGAGACGGTGCAATGAGTAGGCTATGGGAGCTATATTGCTGCGACTCAGTATCATGTGGGGTTCAGTCGAACGGGAACTTAGGTCAGGATCGTAAGTAGATCAAGGAAATCATTTCTCGATTGACGGCTTTTGACGGAATGCTTAGCCAGTGTCAACTTTATCATCAACACCTGTCAAAAGTGAGTTGCCCTTTTAACTCTCCGTCTAACTAACGACTGACGACGTGAGATAGCATCGGATCCGTCGTTATCCAAGATCCAGGTCCTCCTCCAGCCGCATATGCCTGTCCCATCTCATCCAACGACAACCTCGGTGACCCATGCCCGAGACCATTCATGATGACAGATGCGAGAGGACCCATCTCGACCAACACCAACTCGTTGGCAACACCCAATCCAGACTTAACAACACTTACAGCGTCTATATCAGTCGCCACTAGGTCTTCGATACAGACCACGACCTCGACAATGAAGAGTCCAGGCGTCCCCGGTTCAAAGTCGAACCAAAATCAGGAAGGTCGACACGCTGGGTTGTCAATGGCCTCCAAAGTCACAATCGGAGCCGCCTCTGGCGTGGCCTTCTTTGCGATCCTGGCTTTCACGATATGTCTCCTCCGCCGCCGCACACGCATTGGATACAAAAAAAGCCTCAGGGACGATAGCAAATACCCAAATGTTCAACAGGCCAGCTCATCCACTCCCCATATGCCATCTATGCGCTCGGCGCATGGAGCTATCCACACTCTGCTAGTACCACCGCCGCGTCTCCAAGAACGTAAACTCCTTCCAACTCCTCTCAGTCCGGGGAAGCCAAGAACCAAAGTCCCCATTCATATAACGCCGCTGGGCGCGTCCGCAGCGCAGGCAAGCCCTTTCTCGTCAACCACTGTCTCCTCACCGACAGCGAGCAAATGCCCGCCAAGGTTCGACCGCTCAACCAAGCCCTACTATGGGATTCGTCCACCAAGCGCCTTCTCAGGCACCTCAAGCCCTGGAAAAACAGCAAGCATGAGCAGCGCTGTGAGCGGCCGCACCGCAACCACGATATCCAACATCTCGGACTCGTTTCCGCATCTCGTTCCATCGTCGCCGACACGGCCTGCTCGTCCCCATGACAGACCGCTCCACATCCCTGACCTTGTGTGCCCCGGCCCACCACCGACTCGATCACTGCCTCCCCCACCAGCTCGGATTCCCTCGAGATCAGTGCCGCTATTCCGGAATAGGCAGCATGAGGAGAGTCACAGCACTCTCAGCCTCGCCATCGGCAATGGATGGGTGCCGCCGCGGAATCCTGCGCGAGGGGTCTTCTTGGGGAAAGAGTCAAGAGATCTACGCGATTTGACGGAGACTTGTGCCAGGGAGTCACGGGACAGTGATAGTTGGGGAAGCTGGACGATAGGAGGTGGCAGAACGGGAGCTGGGACGAGTTCGGTGCCGAAGGGGGCCGGGAGACTGAATAATCCTGTACTGGAAGAAGCAGACTTGGAAGTTATAGGCGGGAGATATTGATATGATACAATGTAATCTGAAGGATTACTGAGAACCATTATGTTTTCCATCGCTTAGTTAAGAGGTGGACTGGCTATACGTATGTTATCTCGCTCGGTTGGCTGCCGGGTCTCCCAACGATGCCTTTTTGTTGACGATTTCAATGGGACATCGTATACCTTGTTATTCTCTAGTCCAACTCCCAGAGCATGTTCGAGATTTTTCTGAACCGCGAGACTTTTAGAAACTCACCAACATCTCCCTGGCCCGCGCTCAACTGTCCAAAATTCTTTTTAGTCGACTTCGCTGCTCCCTGTGGTGTAGAAGGGTTGTTAATGCCGTGAGTACCAAGACCATGAGACGCTAGGAGATGTAGAAGGAAGAGTCGTTCCCGAACGCAGCCCTGGTTACGGCGCGATGTTCATCGGTTCCCGACATGATCTACTCCTAGAGCAATGAATCCAGTACAGATGCCAGCACTATGTGTAAACACAATGATACCACTGACGCAAAACGCGTCTAGCTTGAGATAATATGGAAAGTTTCCACCACTCTCCCAATTATCTTTCCTGGTACATCGCGCTCCTCGTGATGATGTTTAATAACCTGAGCCGTCTGCTCTGCCCACAGCTCGCTCAATCTCCTCCAACATGGCCCGCCCGCCGTCTGCTCCTCTTGGCGTGCCTCGGGGAAACCTGTATCGTCCATCCACTCCACCAGCAGGATCGATAAGCTTGCCACGCGAAGAACCGTCATAAAGCGGTATCTGGCCGTCGTACTCTCGAACACGGCTTAGTCTTGCCAGAGACCGCGAGCCGAGTTCCTCAAACAGCTGACCCAGAGCACGCGCGCGCGATCTCGTGAAGCCCATGTACGGCCCTCCCCCGCCGTAAGGCACGCTCGCTGGGTTTTTGGTGTCGACTACGACAACCCACGGTTCCAATTCAAGGTTCGGGACCTTACCGGGAACAAAGTCTGGCGCTTTGAGCAGTGAAGCCAGCGCAGGCTCGTCGATGACGATGCAGACGTCGCGGCGCACGTCGGACGTCCACGCTTCATCTTGGTAGTCGTCATCTGAGGGCCCCTCGCAGCGGACGAAATCGTTCACCCACCCGTTGAAGGCCTTGCGCACGGAGGTGTAATCGGCGCCGCGCAGGATGGTACCGTCGGCTATGACGGGCAGCGCAAAGGTGTCGAGGTCCATCTCGGCGTCGTCATCTTCCCGAGTGGCGTAGGCTCGCAGCTTCTCCAAGGCGGCGGCCCATTGTGCTTCGTCAATACCGACGGCGTAAGCTGTGCGCACGACAACGAAGCCCCATTCGTGCGTGAGGCTTTCCACCGCGCTGCGGAACTGTGTTGTCAGGCCGCTGAGATTTTGAGGTTGTGGTGGCTCCGCCATTCTGAGTGAGCGATTGTCGCCAGAATTACCTGTGATGCAGACTTTGACTGACGAGATTGAGTTGTATATGGTATCTTGCAAAACAGAAGAGTTGCAAGGGTAGTCATCGCCTATCGCACAATGTGGCGTGGAGCTCAGCTGTCGCTGCGGGGGCGGGGCAGTTCGAAATTGAGGTTGCGCAGGTTGGGGGAGCTCGCCGACTACCTTATTTGTCCACAATTAGACGGGTTGCTTTCTGGGTTTATCATGTCTGAATCAGGCGGGTACGTTCCGGCAATGAGTTGCCAAACAAACAAAGATAATAAGTAATTGAGTAAGAACAGAATCATGTCAAAGGTTGCAGCTGTCCACCATTTACAATGTAAAGTATGTAAAAGCATAAGTCCCTATTAAATCCATCTACGCTGCATACATGACATACTTTCATTGAAACTGCCACATATCTCACGTCTCAGATACACTATAGTGACTCCCGTGGGTTGCTGTTGGCGAGCATTAATAGTCGATAGCCTGAGTTGATGGGTCTGTGTATCTCCAGATCTACATATGTGTGATGCAATGGTTAGTCAATACCTTAGGACTAATCAGTTCTGCAGAGCTTGGCTTACTATAGCTTTCATTCTGTTCAATTTTCTCTAGAGGGATGGTCATGGAATGCCTACTGCGGCCGGCTGTCTACTTGAGGACCTTGTAAAGGTTGTCTATAAACTTTGAGAAGTTCTCAAAGTATTATGGTCTAACGCTGCGATCCGTAGCTTCGAGGTACTCCCATTCGAGGTGACACTGTCCATTTCGTGTTTGCTGAGGAACACTATATAAGACTTAATGAATCTATTCCGGTTCTCCTTGGGCCGAGCAATGTCTGAAAACGTGGTAGCCGTTTGGTCTGGGTCTTTGAAGGTCCAGCCACTAATAGAAATGTAGACGCGTAGTGTGAGATCACCTCTATTGGGCGCCTTAAAGAGCTTTAGAGTGAAATATCGACAGGAGTGGCTGGTAGGACTTCGAAAGTCTGAGGACCAATGGTGGCATAGGCGAAGTTGATGATCGAGTAGACGCCAAGAGGAACTTTCTCGGGAAAGGTGTCGCATGACCTTCGGGCTCGCCATCCTTCGTAGTAGCCGAAAATCCTATTGAGTGTATTGTCTTCATCACAGGGTTCTTTCTTGGCCTTCTTGTCGCCACACTAAAAGGGATGCTTGTAGACATGGTGCTATGATTTCAAAACAACTCGGCCTTCACTTATGAAATCTTTGGTTGTGCTGCAGAATCTCTGAGAGACATATCTTCATTGCTAGCCCAACCCTGTTGTAGAAAGGCTCCAGATTTTGCTGTGGACTTATACATTCCGAACAGCACACGTTCGGGTGGCCCTTGGATTTCTTGGCCCATTGTGAGCTGGATCCAGAATCACATTCGGACTTTCTCTCACAGCCCGAGGCCCAAGCATCTGGGGCACAGAAGTCTGGTCCGAAACGACAATGATCGAATTTTGAGCTGTTTGATATCTGTAGTCACAGGCCTGGATAGGTAGCGGAATCGCTGTAAAGACTGTAAAGATTGGAATCAAAAAGGTAGCAGTGCCAGCCCTTCACATAGCGAAACAATTCAACCCCCAGAGGAAGTTTCATCCGCGGTACAGAGGCAATATCAATACCAAAGCTTCAAAGAAAGATTGAGAAGGCAACTTACCAGCATACAATGACACAGGGACTGGAAGCACAACGTGTTTGAGTGCCGGATAATGGCAAACAAGCCAAGGGACGACGAAGAAGCGGGAAAAGACTGAATATGTTCGGGGCCATGACTGCAGTAATGAACCGACAAAATAGTGTAGATGTCTTTTTCTGACTACCGAGTGGAATGCCAGAGAGATGCCAAAGACTGTTAAGGTCCTGGACATTGACGGGCCAGTCCAGTGATATGCCCTAGAGCCTGTGAATCAACCTTTGGATAGCGGCTCACGGCAAGCCTTTTTCTTGGACCAGCATTCTCAGTTCCTTGAGTTCCGTTGCTATACTATTGTGACTCTAACTAATGGCAGTTCAAACACGGTAGTTTCTTCGTGCGAAGGCTGTACCATCGTAAGTAAGCAACCTATTTCAACAGCAGGTAACCCTCAGCTTTGGTCAATGGGATATCGCTATCAAGGCATCTGAAAAAAGAACGAAAAAAACACTACACGTGTCTTACAAGATACAGAAAGAGAAAGCGAAGAAGACCGCCAACTGGTTCTAGATAGCCCATGTCTGGATCCGGGACGTGATCTGGGAAGCGACTTCGCAAGACTACTTATGAACCAGCTCACACTATTGCAATCAATCCTGAGAACTTTTCATCCAGAATTTCGTTGCTTGGAGTGTTAGAAATGGCTTGCTTAATCACATTATGCTCAAAGAGCGCCCTTGATCGATTTGTTGACTTATCGTTTTGAGCACTCAATTGCCGGCGCTATCCCTAACCCCTGACTTCGATCAACTCGCAACATGATTGCGACTGAATCGTTTCTCTCACCATCAAAAGATATGAGCAATCCACGCGATGTCAACCGACCATCGGCATTAGCGAGTAGACAATACGGGTCAAGACCCGCGCGAAACTGTGGCTTGCCTCACAACCGCATAACCCTGAATCCTCAGTGTTCTTCTACGTTCCCTGACATCATTGAAATTTTCGAACCCCCATTCTGCTTTTTCATGTTTCTTATCTCAGGAAACATCACCAACGAGCCAAATCAGTTTCAGCCTGAGGATGACGGAACACTCGTCGAACCACCCAGGTCGGTTTTGGCCACAGAACACCGTCCATGATCCAGGACAGCCTATGACCATGTAGCTGTACAATTCACTACCTCTTCTCGCTAAAAGACAAGAGTAGAAATAAAACACCGCAAGTCTTGTCTTGCTTTTTCTTTGCCCATGGAATTTTCTCGTGTCCGTAAACGACAAGTGACAGGTCAATGGAGGGGGGGAGAGACATGATTGAGACAAATTCAACAAATATCCAGCGGCCCTTGAGGGTTTGGCTCTGCGGCCCAAAAAGCAAACATGGACAAGCAAACATTAACGCGAGTTCCTCCAGCGTCGTCGTAGCACAGTGTTAATATGGAAGATACATACGGGCATGCTTGCTTTTTCTCGAGGCCAACGACCAGGCAAGCGAGCCATGGCCCCTGGTCTGTCAGATTCTCATGATACCCTCAATTGGCGCCGGCCGATTAGAAGCTTTTCTCATCAGTGCGAGATCACCCTGGACGGACCTGTCCGGCTCCTTTCCCCGTGTTGATCTGACGCAGCGTTGGTGACATCGCTGTGATGACTGCATGAGCCACGTATGGTCTATTGTCGAAATCACATAATCCCCACGCCCAAGAACCGACAGCTCGTCTTCCAATGACATAAACACCTCTAGCCGGGGAGGTGCGGCTGGTTAACTAGCTTAAGCGACAGGGGTTCTACAAGCAAGGAGGCCTATCGCAAGATCCATCATTCACCAGTTGGGAAGGATCCTTTCCCCTCACGCCAGAATCCACAAATCGCATCTTGGAACCGCAGCCGGCTGCGTCTCAACGCCGTCAGATTGAAGTTTTGCTTTATGCACCACGAGATTTGATCGATCTTCGATCCAGAACTTGCCATGTCATCCACGCCGAAGAGCATCAACCTCCGACAGACATTTCACTTAGGTTCACGGGGGTGGCAAATCACTCGACGGATCTCATGATGGTATGCTTTCTTTTTCCTCGGAACAGGCTCACAGGGCAGCCTGGAAGCGCTGGTTTTCAACGTTCAGAGATTTTCGTCAGATATCACATTCGGTGCCCTCGTCTGTTACCCGACATTAGAGGGCACACAGCCTACGTAACAGCAAGGGACAGCAGCTAAGAAGCCTTGCTGTGTCAGTACCGACTCATTTTTTGCTTAATGCAGCCTCGACGCTTGCAGTTGCAGTCCAACACACCCATACGACGCTTACTCGCTTGCTACGAGATGGTTGCTTTACCTGCGAGATCCTGCAGCCGGATCTATCACCCCCTTTACGTATGCAATGCATCATGGGGGTGTCACCACCGTATTTTTTCTTCTTCTCGGAAAGAAGAACTCAGATTGACTAGTCTCATCATCATTTTCCGGCGTTACATGTAGTACTGTAGCCTTCAGGGATGTGGTGGTCAATATTCAGTCCTACATAACAAGCCACCGAAAGGCGTTCCCGTTCGTTAAATCTGTGGAGAAGTAAACGGCCGCGGCCAGGAAGCACATAGTCGTTATATCATTGCGATTTCGTTGACTCACCAGTTACTACCAATGAAAGCAACTGGCACGTGTGCGTCTTAACTGTCTTATTCTGGCAGATCTAAAAGATCCACGACTGGTTGCCGGGAATGTTTTACACAGGGCTGATCGCGTGCTGAACCATGAGGACATCCCTCCTCCTCTACCAGTGATTAAGCGCAATCATATCCAAGCCGCCTCTCACCATTCCCCACGGCTTCACATCTACAGCCTCAGGTTCAACGCTGAATGAGCAGAGAAAGCAATGGTGTATCGTGAACTACATGACTATACTACCGAGACAAGAAACCTGTCAATCAAGACTGTATCTGAAAAGCTCTGATACCGACTCGCGAAAAAACCGCCTTAGTTGCTTCTCACATTCGTATGCCTTGTATCAGTCCCATAGCACTGATTCGGCGTCTCGGGGGTGAATATCGGACCCTTTTCTGATGTTGGTCGGCATGCTCCGACTTGGCAAACACGGTGGTGGATCGGTCTTGGCTGGTCCATCAGCCGACCAGTCGGCACCACACCACAGGACCTGTTAATCCACGGTTTGATACCACAAACCACTTGGGAACTGTGTCCAACCGCCGGGAATCTGTGCTCTGCAAATTTCACAATCTCAGCCAGGCCATGTGTTGGTCCAGTCTTCGGTGCACTCGGGCGATCGGAAACCTAAGCTGCATTTCTCCCCGCTTCTCCGACTTGAGATGAAGCTGTCTCACGGTACATCTCACACCCGAATTGTTGCATTAGGCAGTGTCAGCCTCACCCGAAGAATCATCGGCTCAAACTTGATGACATATCCGTCAAACAAGTTTTGCTATGCGTCTAACATACTTCTGATGCGTACCATGCTTGACCAATTTGCCTTCAGAACTTCGGTTAGGAAGTTCGCCAAGCGTCGCAAATATGAGGGGCGTCGTTCGTTCGAACGCGTTAGTCCGGATTAGGAAGAAAGCTGTGCTTCATAATACTGGCACCAAAAGCATGCCGCCACGAAGTGTCTCTTGGAGGTGTTTGACCTGAGACAGACCCGTCCGAAACGGCTAGGAGCATCTCTGGACAACACCCACACGACTACTTTGTTGTCGTTTTTCGTCTCTCCTCGCTCCTTCAGACCTAGTTTGCGAAAGCCTCGATTCAGCTTCCAATTTGGTGAAATCTGCCACCCACACCTTTTCTAGTGCGTTGTGAGGGCTGTTGACGATCAAAGGCTGATGTGTAATTAGAGATGATGATTCAAACAAGCTCAGCCAGTAAGCTTTGCAGCCAGTTTCTTAGAGTTCAGAGTCGCCATTGTCCTCCATGGGCGCCCCGGTATATTCGAACTCCTCAAGCTACTGCGGTCAAATTAAAGCTCATGATGCGACCTCTCGTCCGTGATAATTTCCGTGTGCCCAACTGACTCGGCCGCTGTCCCATCCTTGACCCAAAGTCTCATTGGGAGCAGTTGAGCTATTGAGAGGCGAATCTCGGCAGGAAGCATGGCGACAACATGATGCGGTTGACCACCATCTCTTGGTAATGCTTTGCGATGGATATTGGCTCGGATGATAGCCCTCACTACGAGGCCGTCGGGTTGATACTGTGATCAGAAACCGGACCGTTTCCGAGCCTCTCACAATGAGCGAAGCCAGTTCATTACGTTATAGAACGTCATCGGCATAGGTAAAGATGCTACGCAAAACAGATGTACCGTGGCATTCTGGGTCTGGCTGCCTGAAGCGCCTCGTCAGGGCCGTGATGTCCGACCAAGTCAGTTGCCGCAAGCCTCGTCTACTGCAACTACCGTGAAAATAGACCCTGCAAAGACCCGCCAAATCCTTGGTCGGTTGTCGGGCCTCTTGACGAAAGGCATCACGAGGTTCCCGTTAGCGGGTGGATGGGACCTCTAGACCGGACCTCCCGGCAAGAAGTTGCCCCTGCAAAGATGGGTTTTCCTATAACGACCGATGCCACTAACACTAAGAGATCTGCTTTTAGCACGTCGATCATCCTTTTATCCAGTCAGGATCCGTAGACGTCCGGCCTGCAGGGGCGGCATTACAACAATGCAACACCCTAAAGTATGTCAATTTCCGGCTTATCATAGGCCATATCAAACGGTTGGGATGATTCGCTGTTTGGCTGACACGTGAAGCCAGCATGACAGAGCCAATAGAATCCTAACCTTGGCGATATTTTTTTGCTCCCATTTGGACTCAATCAGACACCGGATCAACGCGCAAATCATAGCTGCAGGTACAGGATGTTGCAAAGACAGGGTCAGCTGTGTTCCGTTTCGGGAACTCAAAGGCGCGCAGGCCTATGCTAGCCGGAACCCGCTGGGTACACCTAGTCTGAAAACGAGACGAGGATCCCCTGAGTCAGGTACCCTGACGCACAAGTGGATGGCAGCAGGGAGACTGCTTGCTGGATGTTTCCATGGCTGTTTCGGACCACTCTACGACTCGTGTGTTCGACAGCGGAGGACGACTTGGACAGATCACTCGGGGAAGTACCAGGATGCATGCTATGTACAACATGAAGCGGGCTTCTTACACGTCAATTCGCCATCATTTGTGGCCTCGAACCCGACGAGCGGATCCCTAGCTCCGGGCTCATCGTCGCTTTATTCCGTGGATTGCGCCGACGTAATCCGGACATGGGCGGAATCACCTTGATCGCGATGCTCATTCGGCGCTCAGAGTTCGACCTCACATAACGGCCGCCCATGGCTGCAGAGAGTCACATTGTGGCATGCTGCCTAACGCGACAGGTCGGCCAACCGAAGCAGCACATCACACCATTCCAGTGCCCTAGACTCTGAGCCCTTGACACCGGAAAGCCTTCCGGACACGTGGGATCTTTGTGGGGTGGTGCCCTCCTTTACCTCCAAAGCAACGTTGAGATGGAGGCAAGGGAGCGAGGGCAAGCCTTTCCCTCCCTCCCTCGTTGCTCTCCCTCCTTCTCCACTCCCCCTTCGCCCTCCTACCCCAACAGGTCTAACCAGCGTCAGGTCGACAGAGGAGGCGCTTTCCAAAACTCTGAGACAATGATGGACGGGCTAACGCATCCACCACGGAATTACCACAAGGTTCGTTGTGGTCGGTGAGCAACAGTTCCCTCTCGCCATCCTGGGAGGACGGGCGGGGCGGCGACTCTTTGCAGGATGGAGCCCTATGCCAGCAATCTGAAGCGAAAAAGGGCCCCATTGGGAGTCTCGGAACGACATCACGAGGCTTCGATCTCGCCTTTCGTTCATGTGTGCCGCCTCTCCACTTACAGGAGCCAGGCCCGTCTGTTGGTCAGCTGGATGCTGTTTTGGCTCCGCTGAACCCCTCCGTCCCCTAGTCGAGCCTGGGACGTTAAATGGAAGCTCCCTGTCTTCAGCAACTGTCGACTCGGCAAGGGGGTTGCAACGAAACACGCTTCCAACCACAATAGTACCTGGCAAATGCACGTCGCTCGAAACAGAAAATTACCCAGGTCAACTCTGGATACCGGGACAGCTGTGTCGCCAGAAGCGCTCTGCGGCTGGCTTCCCCTGATAATGCAAATTTCACAATGAGTTGTAAGCCAGCAGGGATTTCATCAATGCTCTTCAACTGCCGTCAAATGACTCGTACTGGCTGACAACCCACAAGAGCGCCGCAATAAAGCCAACAAGAATTTAGTCTTTGATCAGTAAGCAACCAGCAACACTCGTTACACACAGCACAATACCAGAGAGTGGGGTTTGATAAGGATGTTCTTGCTTCCGTTTCGACTAGACTCTATTTCGAGAAGGGTAAACTAACCGCGACGGTGAGCAAAGCTAATATTTGAACGAACCATTGCCTATGTTATGCAAAACTGACAGCTGCTTCGCCCGGGTTCTGCCTAGCAAGACGTCTTTGCACCGGTTTCAGGCACCGGTGAAGAGTCAGAAAGGCTTTGGGAATTGCATCTTGGTTTACTGCAGCAGCCACACCCGGATTGGCGGCTCCCCCCCCCCCCGAGGGACGTCAGCCCCAGAAGAAGACACTTCTAGGGGGGGGGGGGGGGGGGGGGGGGGGGGGGGGCGATCCTAAGAAACGTTACCGCCGTATACGAGGAGGCAAAAGAGGCTATGAGTTTTGTCATTCGCATGAATATCCAAGACCTTGCTGCGAGGGATTCGGGCTTTTTTTTCTTTCTGGCTAGTCTTGAGAGCTGCATGGATTGAGCTTGCGGCATAAACGCTAAGTGTGACGACCTCTTCCGGAGCGTATTTTGGCCGGACATCAAAAGAGCATGGATGAGATCTGCGGCGGGGTTCTCGTCGAGTTTCCAGCAAAATAGCCTCAACCCTTGGGTACGTATTTAGAAAGTGTCCATTATCCGCTGACGAAGTCGCCGAACCGTCACTAATTGAGCATCTGACAGCCCTAGGAGAACGGCCGTGGCCTTGTAACCAAGATGAAGGACTCCTGAGCTGAGACATGCAGTCCCCACGGACGAAGGGCGGTGTCTAACACATTCCCTGCGACGCACAGTCTTCCGGCGAACAGACACATGCCGCAATGGCAAACCAGGCAGTGCGCTATCTACGCCCATTCTGCATGTCCTACGATGGCCTTGCTGCCGGGTCTCGCCATCCTGCTCTACACGCCCAGCACCTGCGTTGATGGGATGAATCTAGAGAATGATGTCGACTGGGGCTACCAGTCCACTCAGCGTCGCCTCCGAGCCATCCGGTTTCGCGGACGGGCCAAAGAGGAGGATGACAAGACGAACATGAGGCCGAACATACCTGGGCCATACCGTTGCCCCGAACTCCCCCGCAGAGCTTGCAAAGAGTGCACCTTCTGTGCCAAACTGCCCCCTCTTGGACAACCCAGCTCGCACGGGCGCCTGGCCCACGGGAGCCGCAGCGACGCATTTTCGGCATTTGCAACATTCCGCAGCAATATGCGTTGCTGTGGGGGTTCAGGGTCTTTTGAGCGGTGCTGAGGGGGGTCACGTCGTCGATTTTGTACCAAGTGGCGGCGATGCCGTGATGCGGCCCCCGGTTCTGCGGAGCCAGCTCCAGGTGATCAACGGCAGGATTAGCAGAGCTATCGGAAAGGCTTGCGATGATGGTGGGAGACCTAGCCATGCGAAGACTGGGTTCCTGGTCATCACGGCTGCTCAGCCTCCAGGCAACGACTTGTTCAGGGAACTCGAATTTTCCTTGTGCCAGTCTCAGAGTCGTCCCAATCCCCGGAGATCGGCAACTGCAGCTGGGCCTTGGAGGAAGCCAAACTACGACTTTGCAAACGAACGATGGCCGAGCGGTCTGCAGCTACTGGACGAATTCGTGCAGCGGCATTGGTCTGAACGAGCTAACGCAAGCTCCAGCGCTCCCTCACGTAAACCAACGGTGTCCCCCCTCGTTGGCGTTGAGGCTACGGACCATTCGGGACTCGGGAGGGACGATGGCTAACGACGACGTGCCAAAGCCAGACCTCTCCCATCATCCCCAAAAGGACAACGGAAACCTGCCTAACTGGCACTAGCAGGACAGGCAAGGAGAAATGAAAGTTTAAAAATGGAGAAAAAAAGCAATCATGGGAGTCCACTACATACCAGCCACCGACCGACGCTAACCTTTGGACTAAACAGATAGTACTTTTTGGGGACTGGCCTGATGGCACAGACAAATGACAGTCGGTGGTGAAACCAGCCTGCCTCGTGTTACGGATTGTCGTTGCTGCTTTGTTGTTTATCTCCATCAGTTCTCACAACTTTGTTCGTCGTCGACCATGAAAATTATATCAGGATCATCCATGAGGTGCGACTCCTTTCCTGCCTCGTGCGCTGGAAAGAAGCGTCTCCGACTGACCGGGGCCGGAGGGAGGAAACGAGAAGCTCATACATCGGATGTTTGGAGGAACGGCGCGACGACGCAAGGCTACTTCAACAAGCTTCGAGTAACATGTGCTGCGCCCATGCGGCTGTGAGGGCCATATTGGGTGACGACTTCGGACGAGGGAGGCGATCTTGAGTCGTGACAACGTCGCCGCCTCCTCTAAGTTTCTCGGCACGGCCTAGCCTGGGCGAATGAAAGCTCAATGGGCGATGAGAGGACAGTTGCGCCATCAGCATTGGACAGCACGCTGCGCACCCGTTGGCTGGAGCGTTCCATCGATGAGCGAGCTTTCTCCCCTCTTCCGCAGTAGTTTCTCTGCTACTCTCGAGATCTGCTATCTCAGAACTGACTGGCTGGCTGTCGATTGTCATTCATCTCCATCGCCAGCTCTCCATCAGGCTTAGTTGTGACCGGCCGATCCCACGGTTTCCCACGTTGTCCTACCTTTTTGTTATCAGTCTCGACACGATGGAGCTTCACAATCTCCACAATCTGAACGTTCCCTTCACGCCCGCGACTCTTTGCTCTAGTCTGCCATAGTGGCCTTTTAGTCTAACTCACATGATTTTAGGGGGGGGGGGGGGGGGGGTGTTCGTGGAAAAAAGGGGGGGAGCGGAGAGAGCCACTTGGTCCGTCTCACGATCTATGCCGCCGGCAAAGGGCCCATACAGACTAGAGCTTCTTTTTTCGTAGCATGACGGACAGTTGCAACTCTGGTACACTTATTCGGAGCACCGTCTCCTAGCCCCAAACTCGAATCATGTAGCTGGCCTCACTCCGTGAGCTAACGTGGAGCCCACTCCGATGGCGTCTCTCACACGTTCCGTATGCAAGACTTCTGCAAGCTCTCGGCGCTCGTCCTCCAGAGCCGCGTGGGACGATGGGAGGCAGCTGCGAGCTCGGGCTTGGCAGGTCTGAAGTTCGGTCGTGGGAGCTGAGGGTAGTTCGTGGGGTCTCTTTGAGTCGGAAGACGCGGGTGAGGGAGGGACGGATCCAGGGTGAAGAGAATTCCCCGTAGCTTTACAATGTTCGACGTGCCGGTCGAACTAGGAATCAGAGGGTCTATTCTATCTTTGGAGTTATGCCATCACGCGGCTCGTGATTCTTGGGTTGCGATTAGCCGTTTGCCTCTAGGCAATCCCTGGTTCCTGGCCTCCAAAGAGGCCGAGCAAGACGTGTTGGCGTGAGGGCACGGAGGAGAGCACGGAGGGAGGCGTTGGACGGGACGGACGGACTTGACGGAGCACGGAGGGGAAAAAGAACGCGGAAGGTTGGGGAATGGAAAGGTTCATGGATTACGGGCACGGAGTGGAAGAGGCGAGGCCACAAGGGAGATGGAGACTGAAAAGGCACGGAGACTGTTGCTGTAGAGAATGGAACAGACATCGCAAAGGAGACAAGAGGGCACGGAGGGAAATCATGGCACGGAGTCCGACGAGGGCACGGAGAGAAACGGCGCAGGAACACCGAGATGCTTTTGCCATCAGATGCCCGTTGATGGGACGACCGAGGACCGAGTGGTGGTGAGCAGAGGTCCAGATGTAATTCCACCTCTATGATGCTGTCAAGATCCCTCCAAGATGGGCGTATGCCTGGCTGGCTGGCTGGCTGTAAGTGCGTGCGTGCGTACGTGCGTGCGTGCGTGATGGTTCCCGACGAACGTCTCGCGGTCGAGCAGGAACGCGGTGGAAGCCGGGAACCATATGTGCTCAGCCCCTTTTTTCCCCTTATCCATGTGTGATCAGCCTCACGAGGTCCCGACAGAAAAAAAAAGAGACACACACAGATCGGTGGGTTTATTGTTTCGTTTACCTGTTCGCGCGCACGTACGAAGTAGTACGTGCAGTAGAAAGGGGGAAAAAACAAGAAAAACAAGAAAACGGTCGGACGGGCGTGTGAGGGAGCACGTACAGTAGCGGGAAACCCAGATCCCTCTCAACGATCTTGGAACCATCTCACGACTTATCGTTCGTTCGTTTCTTCCGTAACGTCTGAGAGCAGGGCGTTCGTTCCTTCGTTCGTTTCTTCTGGCTATTTCTTACTTTCTTGTCCCCCCCCCCCCCCCCCCCCCCCCCCCCCCCCCCCCCCCCCCCCCCCCCCCTTGGGCGTGCGCGCGAACGCCAGGAACGAGCGCCGGCCGTGAACGCGCCGCAACGCCAGCCGAACGAACGGACGCTGCACACACATGGTCTTTCCCCAGATCTTGGATCGAGGAAACTCAAGACGATGCTCTGTTTCTTCCCCCCCTCTGTTCGCAGCGCAAAACCTGCATGTCTGTGAAGCCACGCCATTCCCGCAACTCACGGCCTTTGTCATTTTAGTGTCGTCATCAGCGCCGCGTCTTACAACCTTGGTTGTCACCGTCACTGCCCTTAAACACAGACAGGCAACGATACAGATACCTGAAAACCCGCCGTGAACTCAACGCGGCGCCGTTGTTTAGTGTGGTGCGAACAGACGGCGTTCGTTCGGTGCCGCCCGCAACGGTCGTCGCCGAGCGAGCGGTACCTGGACGTAGGGCATGGCATCAACAACAGAAAGATGGAAGATAGTTTGGGCTAAGGGCCACGCACAGAGGCCGGGAACGGGCTCTGGTCTCTGGGTTGATCCTCATGAACCACGACTACCGTGTGTTTACGATTTGTATAGGTGTTTGTTTGTTTGCGTCCATCTGGAACACGGCATAAACAAAGTTGGTGAACGGCCTTTCCTCAACCGTTCTCCCGACATCGTCAACCCAGCCCACGTTGCCTCCGGTTGCCCTCGGATCCAGGTGCAAAAGTGATCTATCCTTTTTTTTTTTGTTCTGTACAGAGCCGCCTTGTCTCACAGGCCCGGTTCTTCGTCGGAGACTCGGGACTCGCTGTGCCAAGGCTCTGGGAAGCAGAATCAACCAACTCGTGCGGCGTTCGGCTCGGCGACTGTTGGATTCCCGTGCTCCGGCACTAAGACTCTGTGGAAACTGATCGAAGAAGGGATACGATAGCGTCGCGGAACATGAGCGAGAGCCGCAGGCCGATTATGCAGTCATGCGCGGGTTGCGGTATTTCCTGGCCGAGACAGAGAGAGGGAGAGAGAAAGAGAGAGAGAGAGAGAGTGAAGGAGACAGAACTGGAGTTGCTTGCGAGCCCTTCGTCAAAGTCGAATCTGTCATTATTTCAGTTTCAGTCATTTTTTACATCTTACACCGCAATATCTGCCGGCCTGCATAGAGCAAAGCATGGAGATGTAATCTTTGGGAAATAGATTGGTGGGGGAGCAGGATACCCAACCGGACTGGATGCCGTACGGGCGTGCACGTTGGATCTGCCGAGGGACGGACCTCTTGCCAATCCTCTCTCGGCACGACCTGCATGAGTTAATCAACAAAGGCGCATGTAGCATGTCGATTGGCGAGGCGGAAAAGGGCCTCCCAGGGGTGGAAGGGAAGGCCGCAATATCGAGGTCGGGACGGCAAATGCGGTTTTCTAATGAAGATATCTCGTTGCTCGTCAGTTGTAAGATGTCAGCTTTCTCTCTACCTGGGTTTAGCCAGATTGAGCCGAGTGTGTGAGAGAAAGATGATCCAAGCGTCCGGTGCTGCGGACCCGGCTGCCCGCCCCCATGCCCGCACCGCCGAGAGTTCGTTATCACCTTTGGAACCCGAGGGCGAAGACATGTACGCACGGCATTAGGGCGTCGATCACGATGGTGTCGGGAGGGGGGCCCAGATTCCTCCCTCTCTCGCATCCCCCTCGCAAACAGACTAGCGGAATTCGGAACAACCTGCAGTAGTCGAGGGTGCCCGCCGCAGCGACATGGAGCTGCGCGACCCTGTTTCGACGTTAGAGAAGTCAGTGAGCGATGTCCTGGGGGCTGCAGACTCAAACTCTCTTCCACGCCCAGCCATCCGCGGCTTCCAGCATACGACATCCGGACCCAGTGTTCGTCTGTATGCGAGGGTTTTGGGCGCAGGGCCGAAATGGCGCAGTGCGGCAAGTAAGCATCGTGCTGAGGGGACTTGGCAGAGAAGGGGAGGGAAATAGGTAATGCTTCTGTTTGCGCCCAGACATGACATCACGAAAAGAACCATAGGGAAAACCGGCTGACTGATGCTCGGCCGGAATAAACCCGATATTATTCCACGAGGCGCGCGGCGGAGCCGAGAGAGGAGAGCGAGCATGGCCCAGCGGCCTTCAACGCAACATCAGTCGGACGTAAGCGTCGCGCATAAGCCGCACGTAGATTCATTATGGTCCGGGCGGGGTCTCGTAAGCAGGTGCGTGGCCATGACGGCGAGCCTCGAAATGTCATGTTGACCTGACCCGTCGTATCGGACGACCGCTGCCATGGCACGCAGGAGGAGAAGGAGGGAGGAGGAGGATGAGGAGGCTCAAGCGCGAACCGCAAGGAGAAACAGCATCGTTTCCTCCTCCCCAGCGACAGGCCATTGTGACATGTCGTGGAGTGTTGGGAATCATCTCCGGCGCCAGAGTCGTTACGTCGGGCTGCCCGCGCAAAGATGTGCGATGGGGCCGAGGAAACGAACATAGGACATCGCCCGACGTGCATCCAGGCGAGGTTTGACGATGCAAAGCGTCAACAACCCGTGGCTGATGCGCCCGCCTTCCCAGATCATTCGACGTGCATCCCAATTAAGCGATTGCTCCTGCATGGCCCACAAGACCACTTCTTCCATGCAGTTGGGGTCTTCTCGAACCTGGCGGGTCGAGGGCCTTTCCTATTGCGATTCTGCTTGCAGCATCGCCAAGGCTCTTTGCAAGGGATGAGAGGGATCAAGAAAGCGTCGGAACGAGCGAAACCCCTCTCGCGGCTGTCATGCCTTTCGCAGAGACCAAACAGCGATGGAGGAGGGGGTGGTTTTCTTGACTGACCCGCTCTACGTCTCTCTCTCTCTCTCGCGCGCGCGCGCGCTTTGACTACTTATTTTGGGTATGAGCAGCAACGACGGCGGCCAGCCACCTCTGCATAGCCATCGTCTTCGGTCTGAAGAGAGACAGTTCCTACAGCCCCTGACGTGACGCTGCCAATCGTGTGCCAACGGTTTGACGTCCAGAGGGCTTGGAGTGGGCGCGCCGCCCGAATGCTGGCTCCTCCCAGCGTTGGAGCTCATTTGCGCAAGGGGAACCGGGACCCCTTTTGCGGTGGCAACTGTCAAAGTCTCGAACGAACACGCCGGCAAGTAAGTCGCAATGGAAATACCATCCGTACTAAGGGGAAGGGGAACGCTCCTACGGTAGCCAGTGGGAATTACCGGCAAGTCGGCAGTTGTCTTTGGGCGTCATCCAATATAGAATGACGAGACAATAGTAACGCCTCACTGCCGATTGTCGGTGTTACTGTCCTGTCCTGTCCAGTTATGCCATGCATGCCATGCTATACCTGGCCTTGTCTTGCCTTGTCTTGCCTTGCTGCGAACGCCTGCAGGCAACGATCAGGAAAAAGGGTTTGTGCTTTGTCTTTAGAGCACAGGACGCTATGCGACAGACCTCCTGGGGCCAAGGTCAGTTTTACTTGCGCCATTTGTCTTTTCTCCGATAGGCTTTGTCGACGGGGTGCGTAACTTAGTAGCGTCCACATAGACTCCAAGTTTGCAAAGTGACGACTCTCCGCAGGCCGCGCGTGGAAAACGGGAGTGGGGGGACTCTAACGGCGTCTCATGACGAGTCGGCATCTGATATGTCCTCACGGTCTCTTGCCGCCCCCCCTTGCGCTTCGAATATGCAGGTGGTGGTTTCTGGACGCGAAAATAATAGCTGGAGTACGATATAACCGTACTCTTCGGCAAACGCAATCTTATCGCTCGTCATATCACTCGCGACCCCGCCCTTCTGCAAGAAACTTTGACGTTGATCCATATCAGTGACCTCGCCGCCTTTGCGCGAACCGCGGTGCGCGGGCATCATCCATTCCCTGGAAGGGGTTCCGCTAATGCGCCCTCGTGGGCAGTTCGAGCATCGGCTAGACCCCGACGGACAATGACAGCCCTTCTCTGGCAGCTCCTGGGTAGGATCCTACTGGCAGCGCAATCCTCATGCAACGACCAAGCCAAGACAGAACAAGACGTGAGTGAAGTGGCTAGTCAAGAAAGGGCACCCACCCTTGTCTATACAAGGCGAATTATCCGCGGAAGACTTCCGGCCAGGACGGGTAGCTCACACGCCGTTGAAGATGTTTCAATCCGTACATGTCAAACCTCTGACCACTAACCGGTCCGCATTCTGATTCCAGGTAGACAGACGTCTTACATGTCTCTCTGCTGTCAGACCCTCATCTCTTTTTTTTCTTATGTTGTTGTTGGTTTTCTTTGCACTCTCTTTCGCGTTTGTATACCGCTCGCTGTCAGATTGGAATCCTTTTCCGCTCTCCCTTTCTGAACAGCCGCAGGTGCCGGATCTACCGTCATCTGGGAGTCGGGACGCGCAGGATGCGCCGCCGTCATGCTTGTCTTTGGTCAATTGGGGAAAGAATCATCGCCGTGATGGAATCCGACTGGGTCCCGGATGAATAGTGGCAAGCAGTCTCGGGAGCTTCACGGCCTCATGGTACCAAGTTGAGGCTCAAGGTGATGTCCTCCCTGCCATCCGGCAAGAGGGATCCCGGATCCTCAGACTTGATCAATGCACCAGAGGTCGTCTCCCAGGTTCTCCACTCCAGCCCCCGCGCGATCCTCCTCTCACACACGGCTGACGCCATACCTGTACAGTAGGCCGTACAGTGGCCGTCTGGAACTTGGGGATCCCAAACGTTGGTGTCGACCGCAGTTTGTGGTGTCTGTAGTAATCTGTAATGTCAAACGCAACTCTGCCCAGCACGGTAGTGCCTGATCGACCCGCCAAGAAAGAAGAGCCATGACCCGACGCAACTTCGAAATTCGGCTCAGACCAGTGATTATCACAGCCATGATCGGTCAGCTGCCGACGGCGTGATGATCAGTGACCCCCATCAACCCCCCATCAGGCCCCCGTTGGCCCCCTCCCGTGTGGCTTCTGTGGCCCAGTGCAGAGTGGCATTATCTGGCGTTCTGAGTCGTCTGTGATGCGTATCCTATTGATAACAATGTCGCAGTTCCACGGTTCGTCGCGGGGAACCAGGCGCATCACGTTGTCAAGGCCGCCATCCCGAAGTCCTTGGGCGTAGGTTTTGCGACTTCGAGGCTGGGCTAGAACGCTCGTTCCTGGCTAGGTGTGTGTTAGTGTGCGGGGATGGAGGACGCCCCCCCCCCCTCTCAGACCAGTGGGCAGACCGTCGCGGGTGCCCCTGGGTTAGTGATCGTCCGCCCCCAGCCCGGCCTCTTGCTCGCTAGCATCCCTTGCGCAGTTGTCGTAGGCCGCCTCGACTTCGGTCGTACAGCGTTACTTCGCGCTGCCATCCATTGGTCATCATACACTGCAAGCACCTCGTCCTCAATGCCTTTGCGTCCGGGCGTTCCCCCGCATCCGCCCGCGTCGTTTTGGCTCGCCCGCGAGCCCATCTCTCATGGGTTGGACCCTTCCGGAGATTGTGCTGCGCAAAACCCACGGAGACTGGAGGCATGGCCGGTTCCCGAGGAACGGACTCGTGCCAGACAACCAGCCGGCGGAGAAGCGCTGGAGCTATCGTGAGCTGCTGGAGGCAAGGCTTCATAAACTAGAATTCGCGGGTTTCGCTGCCGGCCGAGTCGGGTGTCGGTGCCACACAACAGCTTGGCCTTCATTGATTTACATACTTGCCGGGGTCCTCGTTTAGTTCGGGTTCCATTGATGCCACCTCGGCCGCATAAGCCTTGGCTCACCTGTCTGTGGCGCCCATGGTGTAGTGGGAGCAAACGTCCTTGGGCAGGGCGTCTGAGACAGAGTTGTTTTCGTTGCGGAAATGGACCGCCTCGTCTCGGTGCGCGGTACCGGTCTTGGGGCCCTGTATCCCCAAAAGGATCATCATCGTAGCGTGGTGTCACAAGGGCGGAGATCATGGACGGGTTTCTTTCTGCCGTACAGCAGCAGAAACCTCTGAGGCTGTCGCTAGTGCACCTTTCGACCTGGCGGCGCCATTCCTCAGAGGCAGCAACAGCTATGGAAACCCGTCCTTCACTTCCACCGAGACGCTGCAACACCACTAGCGGATGGTCGCGCAAGAGGGGCGAGTCAGCTGCCTCTGTGATGTCTGCACTGACTGGCACTGGTCGAACGATATCACAACGGTGTGTTATAGGTCACCGTGGGTCTGGCGCGAGTCCAGATTACGCAAGAAAGCGGCGGTAGCAGAGCGCATGCCGGCAAGCAAGCAAGCATCCTTCTGTTGGCCCCCAGTCGCTTGAAGCCCAACGCAGCGCAACAGAGTTTACGGGCCGCCGCTCGCCAACCCTCGCGAGCTCCTCCTGAGACGTAAAGTTTAATGGTCGCACAGCGCGGTGAGGCCATATTATGCCCGCCGGAATGGTACCTAGGAAACGGACCGGGTAGGGCATCCTGCGCAAACCCACTGCAAGGGCGGCAAAACCCGCCGTCATAACTGTTAGGCGAGAGCGGTGGGCAACGGGGGTCCTCCTGTTGGAAATGAGAGCGGATCGCGACAGGCATTGCCTCCGGCCTGCCTTGCCGGCAGAGCAGACGATTGTTCAGGTGACCTGACTACCTGAGGCGAGTCTAACAGGCCTGGGGCAACGACGTGACCAGATTCGGCCTAGCAAAGGGTCGTCCAGTGTGCAGGCGGGTAAAGAATCGACGACGCCGACACGGCAGTCGGATGTGAGATTTGACATGACGGTAAAGAACTGGGTCCGGGTTGATGAAGGAGGCAACTAGAGAGAATGAGTCTAATGTCGTCTATACGGGCGCCGTCAAAAGGGGGCCCAGAGGAACGGAACTGCACAGCAAAGGGCGAGCAGGCAGAGGAGAGGCCCCCCTGTTTAGGAGTAGTGTGTGCTGGGATGGCCATCCAACTTGGAGAGCCATGGCGTGGGATGATGCAGCGGTTTCCATTGGCCTGGGACTCTTGTGTGTCCTCTCTGGCTGGCGGCCCGGAGTCTCTGCCATTGGATACCATTGGAAGAGACAGCAGCAGCAGTAGCCGTACCTGGCCGGCATCGGAAATTTCCTTTGCTTTCTGCCCAAATTCCCATCGGGAGAGAAACGGTTGCCGCATTGACCAATGAGGCCCCCGTCCGTCGCTTCATTTGGAATTCCCCTACTATGGTATCCAAGATGAGGCAGATGCTTCTTCATCTGCCCAACACACACACACACTCTCTCTCTCCCCAGTGTGTACACCAAAGGTGGTCTACGTCACCACTGTCCCGACAGGACCTTTACCAAGCCTCCAAGTCTTCAGTGCTGTACAGTAGCGTCTAAAGACGGTTTACATATGTACGGATGCTCTGTGGGGAGTTTCGGATCCTACACTACTCGTCCTGGTACGGGGTCGATCGTGCTGTTTGTCGTTGTCGCGTAGCTGATACCATAGTTGGTACCTTGGCTTGGGGCGGGTCAACGCTAATGTCGGCCTTGGTCGTGGCGGGTTACTCGGCTCACCACCACCTCGTCCATCCCGCCGGCATTGCTTATCACAACATGATGCCGCCCGAGTCGCAACAACGCCAAAGAGGCGACGCAGCAATCGTCCCAAACTGCCACAACGTCCAAACAACGTCCAAACAACGGCCTTGCAGCCTGGTCGCACGACCAGACTGACCTCGAGTCTGGTGCCGAACCCACCATATCTCTCCGGGGACTGCAGTTTTGCATGGACCAACTTTGCCGAGCCCAATGATGCGATATGAAGCCATTGGGGTCCAGATCTCTCTTTGGGAAACCAACTCGGATCCTGCTTCTCCGCTGCGTGCCTGATGTGGATGGAATAAACCCCTTCTGCCTGCCGGTCCATGTTTGCGCCTTGTTAAAGCCCAGCCTAGGTGCCGTGATGCGTAGTGTTGTTGTTTTTCACGATCCTTGAACCATGGCGAACCCCTTCCCCCCCTGTGTGCCCCCGTGGATAATGATACGAGACTTCATCCTTGCCAACGGCTGGAGAAGTTTTGCGTGCATGGGCAACGTCCCCGTCGTACAAAAAAAAAAACCTAAACCCCACCAAGCGTCTCCGCTCCTGTCTCCATTCTTCAACGCGGCAAAGGGAAGTGGCCCAAGTGGACTTCGAAACCCCCACATGCAGTCCAACGTTGTTCTCTGGGTTGGCTTGTACTGCCGGGGACGAGGTAGCATTGAAGAGGAAGACATCCCACGGCGGGTGATGAAAGAGTTCGTCAAGGGTACAGCTGTCATTGTTTGATGTGCGCTTGCTCGCTCGCGGATGAGGAAGCCTGGGCCAACTGACGAGCCTGCCCGTCAAGGACCGAGGTCCACCAGCTTAACTGAGATTGCAGTTATCAACTGCTAACAGGATCCTGGGATAGCGCCGCCGACTAGATGGAGATCACTTGGAAGCCAGTTTAGACGACGTGCTCGACTGGCACGCTTCAAGGGTCGCCGGAGGGGCGTATGGATCTGAGGATGCCACCGCCGCCGGCTTGCTCATGGACGCATCCCGCTTGATTGTGCGGGCGTCAAGAGTCAAGACAAGTCATCCGCGTACGTGGCGCGTTACCAGGATATCAAACCAAGGAGTCAATAAATGGGGACGAAGGAATAAGTCTACAGACGTTAGGCATCCCGCATCCGGTCATGACTGTCGTTGCTCGCTTGCTGTTGTATCCTCTAGGGGCAGGCCAATCCTGGCCCGCGGATGCCCCGAGACTGTTTGTCTGAGCGAAGGGATCTTTAGGCACAACCACCAACAGGATAAGAATAAGATTTTCTAGATGAAAAGAATAAGAAGAAGAAGAAAAAAACCAACGTGTCCGTGCCGGCCGGCCAGTTGTCAAAGCTTCACCAGGCTCAGGGAGCTTCCAACAGCGGCGGAGACAGGCCGATGGCATTTTGCGGCGCATAATGAACGGCGATGGTTCATATCGTGCCTCCGGGAACGTTCTTGGCTTCGTTGACGCGCCATGACGGTCTCCTTTCAATAGTTATCGGATGACCCCAGTTTGCTAGTCTGGAGCCCAAACACCAGCTTTGAGAAGCTTGAAGGCTCCGTAGAGCCAGTGTACAGGTAACATTCTTTCCTCTTTCTTTTTAGGGCTTTTTCTCCGGGATCGCGACCATAATGGATGGAGCAACTCCGATTATACCCTGTCCAATCTTGCCATCCCGAGCGGGGTACGCCTCCTATGGGGTTTGTTGGGTTTTGAGGATACCAACATGAAAATAGCATCGACAACTCAGTCATGACGCCCCGGGTCCACAACGACAGAATCATCTCGCCATCGCCGAGATATTGGTGACATGTCGGCGTTTGTAGAGGTCCAGGTATCCTTTCGTCTGATCCTGTCGTGCGCCCTTGTCTAGGCTTCTCAAAGGTGGATGCGTAGAGTTCGCGATGAGATGCCGTACTGTGTTGTAATGCTCGCGGCACGGCTTCCCCTTAAGCGCCGTTCTCCGCATGGGCGCCTCCAAGGCTTTTGTTGTGGGCGCAACTCATCGGCAATGCCCTTTGAACTCCTAAATCGTGACTTTGGCAGCAGTCTGGCATCTTGGTCCACGGCCTCGGCAGTGCACGGCTATCTGCAATACCAAAATTGCTTATGAATTTATTATCTAATGTCTCCATCGTGGAGCGTCGTTGTCTCTCACGGCCACCTACCGGCTCGCGCAAATGCATCGCCTCAGGGGCATCTGAAGTAGGAAGCTGTATCTCCTGAGCGACCGTGCAGAACGATGCGGAATCACCATCCTTGAACCCTTGGACGACTGATGGAGTGAAGGTTACGGAAGTGGGCGCGCGTACAGTTCCTTCCAACGGGCCTGGTGACAAGGCCTGCTCCGCAAAACCCACCTGTCGCCGGGGTCTCCTTGCCAATATTCCTCGGTGTCCTCTGCAAAACAGTAGGAAGTCCGCGTCTGTGTGTCGTGTTGTGAGTTGTTGTGAGTGAATGTGGAAATTGAAGCTCTCGAGGCCGACTGTACGTGATTTGCACGAGGGTGGTGCGGACAGGCTGCCAAAGTGCCTAAAGCATTACGGCCAGACGACAAGATGGCGTGATAGCTGGGGCAGCTAATGGCGGTGACGAGTTAGCTGTTGGCAGGGTACAGTAGTATAGCAGCGGACGTGCGTGGCAGAGCTGCGCAGCCCCCTCGATGACGGGCTTGGGATGATGGAAAACAATCAGCGAAAGCAGGAATCCAGGGCCTAACATGGCGCAGTCCTGGAAGCGGTGGATGCGCCCACTGGCAGTTCTGGGCCCCTCAAAGAGTCCAAACAAGGGAGACCCAAGACTGAGAGAATGGGTGCCCCCTTACAGCCCCGAAGGGCCCCGGATGACGAGCAGTAGATTCCATCAAACTATCCGTAGTCGCGGTTCGCATCTCTGCTGGGCAAGGCCATGCAGTGGTCTAGTGCGAGCGCCGCGCCATGGTTGCTGGTCGGAGAAATCTCTTAGATTAACGACGGGCAAATCGGCAGAATATCTGCCCCGATGCAGAGTCTTAGTGCAGTGCTGGAACTGAAGCCACAAATGGACATGCAATTTGCTACGTCCTTAGCTCGCTCTGCAAAGACCAGAGGACAACTGCAGCTAATCGTAGCCCGGACACTGATGTGGAATGGGGCGTCCAGGTTGCTGATGCGTGGGAGCCATTGGCCGAGACCATCGGTCCTGCATAGGGGCGGAACCTGCGTCAAGGGGCTCCTATATCCGGTGATTGCTAAGGTTCATCAGGCCCCCCAGCCTCGAATTGGTGGTCTTGGAAGTTTTTTTAGAAAGGTGCCGAAGAACAGTCCAGTCCGGCGTGCCCGTCATTGCAAATCAATAATTGTTCATCCCATCGCAGAACGAGTGGGTGGTTCGTCACTTCTGAATCCATAGGACGTGCGATAAGTCCGTAGGCGGAAATGGAGTCTCGATTGCAGCTAGCGATGATCCACAGGGACATGCGAGGAAAACAGCCAGGAACCGACCATGACAAGGTCCACCGGGCCGAGTTGCGGAGAGCAAGCCCAGTCATCCATCTATGACCGTGGTTTACCGGTTCCTGATGTAGGGGCAGGCCACGCATGCTCAGCAGTCCATGAGGTTTCCACTCGAGGGCGAGAACGGGCGCCCAGCCCAAGGCACATGGAGATTCGGCTTCCAACACGGCATCGTCCTATGAGACGATTAATTCGTCAAGCAGTTCTCGGGACTCTCACTGTGGTTCGGTTCGAAATGGGCAGGAAGACAGAGTTTGCTGTGAGACCGGCTGCCGGATTTGTGCTCTCCTTCAGCTTATGCACGTCGGTTCATGCAGTAGAGGCGAACACATGGTCTGTGGTAGATGCCGTCGCAGGCCGGCCAGTGTTTCGCCGGGGCTGCGAAGCCACGCTTGCAGGCCGCATATGTGACTGATCGGATATTTGAAGGGTGCTTGGGATATGCGGTGCAATGCGTGTAGGATCGAGGTCGCGACGACGAGTCCTGCGAGTGAAAACAGCAATTGCATGCTCGCATGTCCTGGCGGAGAGGAGAGTGCGTGCCATTGGTCGCGTGCCTTGAGTCCAAGTCTCGGGGGTTCTCCATCTGAGTCGGGAACAGGGAGAAGTCGACGCACGTCTCCCTTTGTCAGCGAGCGCGCGATGGGGCACGAAGCGTATGTACAGCAAAAGTCGGAGAGAGGCCGTAGGCGCAGGCGAGCAGGTACGGATGTGTATCCTGGTCCGTGAGAGAAAAACTCTTGGCCTCCGCTTTTGGTGTCTGTTCGCGGCTCCTCCTTTGGCAAGGGCCGATCTGATATCCGTAGCTAGACTACGGAACTTTTGTGGGATGTGGGAAAAAATCTGCTCACCACGTTGTAGGGACCACCAGAGGGGGCTAACCGCGAGAGTACGACGCGGCCGGGATGAAGGCCTGAAGATGCTGCTGTCACCAGGCGCCAGCTCGTTTGGACGGTTGAACGACTGGATTCCAGGGGATGACTGGCCGCAAAAAGGAAGTCTGGCGGT
Organism: Colletotrichum spaethianum; assembly: GCF_022836535.1. Taxonomy (NCBI): domain Eukaryota; kingdom Fungi; phylum Ascomycota; class Sordariomycetes; order Glomerellales; family Glomerellaceae; genus Colletotrichum; species Colletotrichum spaethianum. The sequence continues at coordinate 544,561 of NW_026054788.1, forward strand.
TCGCCGGCGAACTGTGTGGCACGGCGGCAAGCCTCGCCAACGCAGTGAACAGGCATGCCCAGAGGTTGCAACGCGGTGCCCTGGGCAAAAGAAACGGCGAGCCTGGTAGGCAAACGAATACCTACATACATAGTACAGAGTAGCGTGTGAGGCGGTCCGCCGAGTGGAGTCGTCTACTTGGAAACAACTGCAGGTGGATCAGACGAAGGGGTTTGGTGCATTTGGCTGGGCAGAGAAAAAGCAGTGACTCTGCGCACATCACTCTCCGTTGCTCCTCCTCGTTGTAGCACTTTGACCGTGGTATCCACGTGTACTAAGTAGCCTGTTGTGTACATCTACAAGCACCTCAGCAGACAACGGCTCACATACAGTACAGTACCTTCCCCAGCACGGATCGTGCTGGTGTACATCACGGTACGGTGGAGGTAGGTACAGCTGCAAGGAAGAGAGGCTCGGGGAAGCGAGGCGCGCTCCGTACTTTCCTTCACCGCGGGTGTCGGTCACAGAAAGCAAGCTCCAGAGGGAGAAGTAAAAAAAAGGTACGTTCCGTTTCGAGCCCGTTTCAGATCAAGTGGCTTCACGGGGTCAGCTCATTGGCTCGCCGGATTCTGGAACAAGTGGGGAAGGTCTCCGGTGCCCCGCCCCATGTCCGCCCGGGTGCAGTACCTACTCTGTCCTACGTACACTACAGTACCGAGCTACCGAAAGGGCTCGCAGGCGGCTTGGGAGGTGGCTGGTAATGGCGCAAGTGACAGATGGAGTTGGTCGTCTGGGACCTTTGTCAGTCCATTACGACATGGAGCCGACAATGACCCGGGTGTCTATTGACATACCGAGGCGTCTAATATCCTCCATGGACATTGCCAAACCAACCCAAGCTTAGCTGGTTTCCTAGACCCTCTGGGGCTCAACGGCTGTTTTGCACTGGCAGGCGCCAGGTGTAGCAGTTTTCAAACCTGCTTGCCTCCCGGCTTTCCATTCTAGAATAGTTCCCACGTTTTGTCCTTGGGAGATCATCACCTCCACGTGACGTATGGTGGGTCAAGAAGGATTCGTTCATCCTTCGCGCTTCCTCTCAGGGTTCGTGGTCTAGCGACTTACGTACACCATGAGCCGTTGTTGCCAAACAATCGCCGCGGGACCGAAACGGCAATCCAACTGTATTCGCCTGTCTTGCCATCGTCATCGCTGCCTTCTGTTACCAGAAGCAGCCAGCTCCAACAGGGCATTGTGGGCTGAGCCACACGGCATGAGGGATGCTCAGGCCTTTGTCAACCTCGACATCATACCGCATTTGGGGAACGCACACTTCCTATGCAGGTGTTGCAGCCATAATGCCGTGTGCCGTCTCCCGCAGATCGTTGTGTGATGCTTCCATTACCGAAGAAAAAGGCCACACGGCATCCCCGTTGTGCGCGATGTACCTCAAGAACGCGGGCATTGCCTCTTGCGGTGCGGCGAGGCCCATCAACTCACCGCGCGGTAGTGCCATGTTGCCGTCGATTTGTTTACCGAGAAAAGATTCTCAGGCACCAAGTGTCGAAGCGAGCTGTGAGGTGATGTTCGCGTGCTATCAACGTGGCAGTCGGAGCAACTGCCATGCGACACAAATCAAGGAAAGTGGACAGACGGGCATCTGCAGTAGCATCCATGAGTCGGTTGCCGTAATGGGATGCTATCGACGTGCGTGAGCCACACCATTTCGGCCCAACTACTGAAGTTAGTCGAGCCGTGGCCTGAGAGCGGCTGTGTCCAGTCCAGACCCGTCTCCACTGCCCAAGGCTAGCCGCACTCTCGCCCGCGGTTACTGCCCCTCTTCCGCCACCAGAGGTATCCTCATATGGGCAAGGAAGCAAGCACATAGGACAGGGCGGACGACCGCTAGGGATTTAGGAGACTTTGGCCGTTGTCGAATTATATCCGGAGACACTGACTTGCATAGCGGGCAATCCATGTGGGCTCTCTTCGCGCCGCCCACGGGCTGCTATTCGCTTGTCAGATGTTTGTTTTTCATCGACAACCAAGATTGACAATCGAATGCGAGTGATGACTGAGTTTAGGTGAAAATGCAACCCCCACAATCTGGTCCGCTGCACGGGCAGAGAAGGAACAGCAGGATCAACAGGGCCGGCCAGGTACGCGAGCCACGTTTCTCTTCAGCGCGATGGCAGCGAACCACGTCCTCGTATCCAAGCCGAGAGGAAGCGACGCGGGTCTGTGCGTGAAGCAGACAAGAGCCAATGGCACGAATGCGAGGCGTTCGAGTCGAGGCATAATTGGACACTGGGTAGCTGGAAAGTCGCACGAGAGACATTGGGCCAAGAGAGGAGGCTGTCATCAATGCGCTTGCAGATGGTGGCTTGCCATCAAGTGGCGCGGCTCTCCCGACTGTGATGGCGTCGACGAGTAAGAAGCAGCGCCGGGATGATACCCTCGGCCACGAGCCATGGGGGTGGGACAAGGGGCAAGTGGAGAAGACAGTGGTGCAGAGCGGCCCTCCAGGGGAGGTTTGTGTGTACCAAGGAGAGGGAGATTGTGGTTGAGGGGCTCGACTATCTGCATCCGTTCTGGAGAGATGTCGACTATGGAGGGGAAGGAGGAGGGAGGGGGGGGAGGAGGGGGAGGGGGACGGTCCGAAATGTCTTGTAGCATTCGGGACTTTGATGACTTGATCGGAGGGGCAAGGTAAGGTAAGGTAAGGTACCGTACTGTACATGGAGAGCCACGACCGGAGCTCTCAACCCGCAGAGCGAGAGCGGGCCAGCGCACACGTCTGCAGCAAAGGCACAAAGACGGTCAAGATGGTCATCGAGACACAAACTCAACACAAGTTGCACGTTTCGAACCAGACTTTGGCAAAGTATGGCCCGCGACTGTCTAGTGTAAGTGCCTGTGATGCACCAGAAAGAGTTACATGGAACTGCTGCAGCTCAAGACGATATGGGGTCGACCCCGACATCCTGATTGGCCCCGAAAGCGTTGGAGGTTCCGACTGTTGGAGGTGGTGTCGGGAGGGTTGGGGTTGCCTGAGGGCGGTGAGGGAACATCAAGCCAAGACACGGCAACGGCGAGGAGTGAGGCGGACTCTCGTCACTCAACCACGCTAGGAAGGCACTCCAGAGAGAGACACACACACATACAGAGAGAGAAAGAGAGACACAGAGACTGCGAGAAAAGACCCTTCCACCCGTGTGGGGCAGGAGACACCGACCGACAGGGTGGGCACAGATCAGACTCGGGTCACTGCAGGGAAGTGGAGGTATTTCGACCTCTGTAATACGCAAATGCTGGCAAGTGCTGCGCTGCTGCTACTGCTGCGGCTGGGCTTGGACCTGCCCCGTGTCTATATTTACAATTGTAAAGGGCGAGAGACATGCTGCCAATCCAACAAAGATCCAGAGACAGGGACGAAGGGACGGAAGAAGTATCAGAGAGATGACGGTGATGGGGTTGGAGAAGGAGGCAGAGAGACTCCCCGCCGACTGTACTGGAGGTATGTACACTCGGAAAAGGTGCACGCGCATGTGCAGCGGATTTGCAGGTGCAGGTGCAGGTGCAGGTGCGATGCACTGCAGGAAATCATCACTTGTTCTTTTTTTCCTGCTTCGTACCTGCCGTCTCCATGTGTACGTACCGTCCCTGCCTCAGCAGCCTTCCTGTGAGTTCGGGCGTCGCCAAATCATATTCGACGTCGATGACATCGGGATATCGTGCTCTGTCCGCCCCCAAACGAGTGACGGACGACGACTTTCGATCAACACTGCCAACCGCAAATCCTCGGCCTTCTTTTCCATTTTGTGTCTCGGTCTGGACCGGCCATGCCAGACAACTCAACCCCTCTTCTCGTCCGTCGCAGTCGCCAGCAAATCTCCATTGCATTGGGCCCCTCCATCCGTGCGCCGGCTTTCATCCACCGCCTTTTGCTTCTCCGACTCGAAGTTGGGCATCTGACTTCTCGATTCGGCCATCGCTTGCTTGGTTTTCGTGCCACCCCACCATTACATTGCTCTGCGCCATGTCGCTCACGAGAGAATCTTTCCTTCCTCTGGCGCGCGCAAGGTATCGAGCACTCTGCATGACACAATTGAGAGGCAGCGCTCCACTCCGTCAAGAACAGCCTCGAGCAGCCAGCGTCTCGTTTTCCGCTCACCTTCGGGCGGCGAGCTATTGGCCACTGACAGTCTGAAGGGCCTCGGGGATCTTCAGCTTCTGCAACACGTGCGCAACGTATCCTGCCGGCAACAACACTTCTTCAGCCGCTCCGTCCGCCGCCGCCGCGGCCACTCCAGGCACTAAGCGGCTCTACCTTGGAGACAATGTCTTGCCCGGTAGGAGACTCTCCCATGGCGGAGCCTTCAGCTTCCAGCAGCCGACGTGGCGTCATTTCTCGCTCTACACATGATGGCAATTGCGCAAGGGTTCTGATGATCCACCCCAGGTCCCCGAGTTGTATACGCGCTCGGCAACCATACCAGCCCTACTCTCCCACTCGCTCGCTCGCTGCGTCTATCGCTGCCGAACCGTCGCCCTGCTGGCTCGGCCACGACTGACGTGCATGGCTTCACTGAATGGCCCAATTTCGGTCAAGGCTCTCTCAGCTCTCTCCACCGTCAGCATCCCCGGCTCCGAACTGTGGTTCCCCGGCACCTCGTCGTCGAATCCCGCATTGCGCTATCATCCCTGTCGACTGGGATCTGCCTGCCTCTCTAGGCCTCGAATTCCACCACTTCTGGACTTCTTGGAGGGCCGCCCGACAAGGAGCTACCAATAGGCTCCATCGGAACAAGGCTTCTAGCACGCCACGCTCTGCTGTCAGCATGGCAGGTGCGCGATGTGTGGCCAGGGTCGATGGGGCAGGCCACCGTCGTGGGAGCAACGACTTCATTGGCGAATGGCTTGTCTGCCACCAATCACGGTCCATTGCCTGACACCATGCCTCTGCCGCGCACAGACGCTTATTGTTGTCGAGAACCCTGGACAATCCAACCTCTGAATTGGCCTCTAACAAGAAACTGTCGCCTGCGACTATTCAGACGCAGATCCAACCCAATCATAGCGGAAGCGAGAAGGGCGCATTCCATTTGAGCCCTCGTTTTCCACCATAACACGCACACAAACACACACATACACATAAAAACTTGCCGGGTTAGGCCGGATCGGCCGCATGCCTTTTCGCACCGGGCCTTGGATCAATTCCCATGTTCCTTAGCCAGCAAGGAACCAGGTCTTCAAGATCATTCCGCCTTGGCGACATCCTCACTACCTCTGCTACCATACGCTACCGCTGGGATTTGGTTCCACGCAAATGGACGCGGCAGTTCGGCAGTGGTTCAGCTGTGGAGAAGCTCCGGCGCGCCTCAGCCATTCTAGAGGCTGGCGCTGTCTCCATTGCAAGCCTGTCAGAGACTGGCGATCAACGGGATGGGATGCCTCACATTTCTTTTTTCTCGCAAACGACTTCTTTGGGGCTACAAGAAACCCCAGGACAGCTCATTGGGCGCAGCGTGTGTGCACATGCAACCTTAACGGCGGAGCGGCGGGCCAAGGCCGAGCCGTAGTAGACAATCCACAATGGGAACGGTTCGCTCGGCTAGGGCTTGGAAAAGCAATGTGAGGCTTAAGATGGCTACATGAGGAAATGGTTTGGCTGTTCGCACGCTAACCAATAAGAGTATCCATGGCTTATCTTACGGGGTTCAGAGGGACTTATCGTGTCTACTACCTATGTATGCTCACCTCTGAATGGGTTTCGTTCCTGGCTCGCCTGGCCGTCATCTGACGGGTTTGCCGGTCCCTCAAGGGGTCCAACGCTGGTGTCTTTTGCGGCCGCAGAGGCGTAGCAAATTTACCCAAACCGAGGCACGCGAGTCCAGCGCAGGCCTCACTGAGAGGCTTGAGCCGAGCTGGAGCCAGTGGTGTATGGATCAGCAGCATTGGATGCCGCGCCATTGACGACAACGATCAAGGGGGAAATTGTGTGCAAAGCAACCAAGTGGGAAACAAGACGATGGCGCAAACGGGGCTGCGCATCTTGCTTCAAGCCTCCATGCTAAGGAGGTGGCTTTTGAGTTCAGTACTACCGTGTCTTCACTCGATCCTGGAAATCAGTGCAACGAAGTGGATTGAGCATCGGATGCGCATGATATTCCAGAAACGATGTTGACCAAACCATCGCAGATTGCGCCGCGAGGACAGTGTCCCGTGATGTGAGCCAAGGTTCGTTCGTTAACCGCACAGGCCGCAGAGAGCGAAATGGGGCTTGCGACAGTACAGTCACTCGTCTTGTCCAACCTTTCTAAAAAAAAAAATGTCAAACCAAGTGGACATTTCTTACCTCTCAGACCACCCCATGAAGTCGTCCCCTGTTTCTGCTCGGGATATCTTCTGAGAGTAAGCCGGCGTGAGAAAGGGCGTATTGAAGGCGTGGAGGGTCTCGGCGTGCCATGCTTGAAGCCCCTTGTCAGTTGCTTAAGGCGGATAGCGGCGCTGACCAGCTTGGAGACAACCGCCATGGGGCCCTGTCTGAACTGTGAACACTGAGGGTGATTGACAAATAGCTTGGTACCCCTTGCTCTAATCGGCTGAAGAATTTACTTAGGGGCACGGCGGTTGCACCCGCTCAAGTTGTTTATTCGATCTTCAAATGCTACATCAACCGCGTACTCAAGGGCGCTGGACACTCATGACGCCGATTGAACAGTTGTTGACTGCCTCAACAGGAAACTACATCGCGAAGAGGGTCGGTCGGAGGCCGACCGTGGATTTGAGCATTACTATGTACACTACAAGCAGTGCGCCACTCGGAGCATTTGCACGAATCGAGTGACTTTCCGGTAGGTGGTGCCAGACCGTACTCGAAGGTGAGATGGAACGGGTTAGGCAGAGGGGGTTACTAAACCAACGACTCCACCAAGGTATAGCTCTACTATGTAGAGGCATATACTGCCCCTGGCAACACAGGACGGCATACCCAGAAGTCCTCAAGAACTTCAGCCGGAGTGCAAGCAGCAGAGTCAAATGATTGTCATAGGGCACCGACTCCCCAGATACGGCGTCTTTTCCCCATAACCCAACACCGCAGCGTAGTGATTTCAGCCGAACATTGAGACGCCAATGAGCGACTGTTATCAAATCGCTGAATCGCCAAATCTAAGATTTGGTTCGTCGCAGGCGGACCCTTGCCTGACCCATTCACGAATTACAAACTGGCGACAACGATGGCTAGCTTTGGGGAAGCGGAAGCATTGCGTTCCGATTCGTGAAGCATATGCAGCAGGCATCATGAACGAGAGAACACACACTCTCTCGCTTGATCTCTCTCTCTCTCTCTTTCTCTCTCTCTCTCTCTCTCTCTCACACACACACACACACACGCAAAGCTTCAGGCCATGCTCTGCTGGAAACAGGATTACAGGCGACGATTTAAACCTGGTTGACATTGGGTTTGGCACCAGAGACTGGGAGCAACTGAAGCAATGTACCCGTGACTGAAAGGCAAAAAATCACAGGAGGCACAACAAAACAGGCCCAGCGGAAGCTGCACTCATGAAACAATGGGCCCCCTCGCAGCATCTCCTCGGTGTTCTGTGGTGCGGTGCCAGCCGCAGTAGCGTGTACACCCCAGGGCGGTGACGAACAGGATGCACATCAGTGCCAGGTACTTGCCGTCAAGCGTATTAATTGGGGGCTGGTCAAGTCGACAAGCTCACGACAGGGGCCTGTTAATCGACGAGCCCAGCGACAGACAGCGATAACAGAGCCAGGGCAATCGACACCGCGGGACCCGGCCTGGACAGACTTGCAGCCAATCCGTCTACTCACCGCGCGGAAAGGCCTGGCTGATGTAACTCCGGCATGCAGCTGCGTTGACGGCTCTTGGTCAGGCCCACGCGTTTAGCGGATTCGTTGTTACAGGCACACACGCTGGATTGATGTGTTTCAATGTAACGGGACATGGAGGGTAGCCATGTTCATGAATGAGAGGGGGGACAACCGGGCCCAGCCTCCACCTACACACGCTGATGACAAAGGCACCACCCACGGAGCCAAGCGGCACTGACAATTTGACAACTCCGGATGGAGCTCGCGATGGGGCGCAGAGGGCCATTGGCAAGCCGATGAGCCGCCAGCGTAATTATCTCGCGAGACTCAGGGACTAGCCTTCTCCATACCTGGGTTGTGGGCGCACCGCATGCCCGTCGTCAACGACCCGGATGCTTGTTTGCTGGATACAAGAGCTACCAGCGTCAATTTGCAGGCGTGCTGATCAAAATAGGCTTCGTTCAACTATAAGCGCCTCTCTGAGTAATCCGCTAAGGCGGGCCTTGGAGACTTTGAAGCAACCACGCCTCGTCCGCCAACGTTGACACCGAGGCGAGAGAGGGAAAGCCTGCGGAAAGCAGCAGAGGGTCCGACTGGAAGATGATGGGCGTGGAGCAACTGGGCCACTCGCAACGCCACTCAACAGGGAAGACGGATCACGATCCAGCAGAGACATAGAGCTTGCGTACATGTCATCTAGCATCCGGTATGCAGCTCAGTACGCAACGACGGCAAGTAAGCAGCTTAGCGACATGTCCGACGAAGGCAGCAAGGAAGAAGCACCGGCAGAGGCGGCGGCCGAGGTTTGAAGCCGTTTACGTGACGCCGCCAACCCTCGCTCTGCAGGTTCCTGGCCAAACTCTAAACAGTACGGCACGACGCAAGAGGGTGGGGGAGGGTGAGCCACCTGTGTGAGGTAAGCAATCGGGACTGTGGCGGTACGGATCCAGGGCATGAGGATAGGATATGCCGACCTCTCCCCTTGCCATCCAGGGTGTGCGTACATGACACGCAGACAGCACTCACATCAGCAGGGAACCCAGAAGGCAGAGAGCATACACAGGGCCAGAAACTCGTCTCTTGGTCCCCAAAGCCAATGTGAAGCAGAGAGAACTAGACTGGCTTGGCGGAAAGGCTACGTGAAGACGAGCGTCCTGGTCCTCGCGCTGCAAGAAACTCTGGTGAATCGGGGGAGAAAACAATAGAACTCGACATCTCTACAAAGCGATGCCTTGGTGAGCGGGAGTCCTGACGAGGTGGACGAGACACAACCAATTGAAGGGAGCAGGTTTCTCTGCGCACTGCAGAACCTAGCAAGGCGCCGCCCAGGCCTCAGAAGTGCAATGAGCAAAGGATTCTCTCATGCCTTGTTCTGAGCTTGAACTTCCTGTCACCCCTACCCGGCCCGGGGCCGAACCAGGTCTCGGCGGCTGCAACGCACCTCGCCTTCTGCGTCCTGAGTTTGTGCACCCACACCATGATACAGATGACATAAGGCGGCGCGGCGAGAGGAAAGGTAGCTGACTTTAACTGCGGGTACCTCCATATCTGTCTTGGTGCCTCGAGGGTTGGATGCGGATATCCGTCCTGCGTCGAGTCCGCGAGAGGCAAATCCTCCATCTCATGGCCATGACTGAGGAGGCGCACTACGTCAGCCGGGAAGTTTACAACATGCCATCCATCCATCCATCCATGACCGTGCCGCCAGCGCCGCTTTCGGTCACGGTTCAGCATCTAGACAAGACTTAGAGGAGGAGGAGGAGGATGGGCAAAGATGGCAAAGCAACAAAGTCGACACACGCAGCATGACACACCACTCCTCGTCGTCCACCCCCACCACCGTCGCTACCTGTCACTTGCGGCTTTCCATGCCGTCTCCATTCTCTGCGATACCTTACGCAATACCTTATCCTGGGAGGAAGGGCGGTCGGCAACGCTGAACAGAGAACCACCCACACCCGTGTACGTGACCAGGGGGGTTGGGCAGGAGGGATGTTCTCTTTCGCTATCCGCAGTGGGGGCAAAGAGGCACATAACAGGGAGATGGCTACGTGCCCAAATAGGCACTGGTGGCAGTCGCAGAGCGAGGGGAGAGGGATAACCTGTAGGTGTGTGTACCGTACCTCTGTGTGTGTGTCCCAGGAGCAGCCTGCCAGCACAGGGACGGGGGAGCCCGGGCGGCCATGGGGCTGCAGTAGGCCTGCATCCCTTTTTTTGCCTTCGGGTGCGGATGCTCTCTCCCCCCTCCCCCCCCCCCCCCCCCCCCCCCCCCCCTGCTGACGTTCGGCTCTTGGCAAGAGACTCTGTTTTTCTCTCTCTCACTCTCACATACGCTCTCTTTCTCTCGCTCTTTCTCTTTCTCTCTTTCCCGGGTAACCCCTTCCCGTGTCGAGCCCCGGTCCCTGAGACGATGGCTTTTACTAGTAATGGCCTTGCAGACAGGTTCAGGTTTAGGCCTCTACGGAATACGGAGACAAGCTCTGTCGCCATGCGATCCTCCCCTCTAAGGTGTCCGAAAGGTGTACATATACTGTGCGCTTACGATGTGGGCGGAATCGGGTCTTACAAGGTCAGGAGCAGGGGAATCGGACTTGACCCCGAAGCCGCAAAGATTGTATCTTGTGCCCTATCTCTCTCTCTTACGCCCGCTGGTTTCTCCCGCCGACTTGCTCGAGAAGCAGCAGGATCCGAAGCGGGCACCACGATGGTTTCTGCCTGAGGGGGGCAACCTCTCGGTCGAGTTGACAACTCGGCCCACCCCCTTACCTCTGCTTGGTTCTCTTTTCGGACGAAGGATAACGAGCAAGACGGAGGAGGAGATTGTCAATTCTTTTGCACCTCCGTCGGTCCATTGGAAAGTTAGAGTTAGTGGTCGCTGACTCTTCCGGATCCTCTCCTATGCAATTTCACTTTCCGTCTTGGTGTCTTAATGCACCGGTGCTATTGAGCTCCCCTTCGCCCTAGGCCCGTCGAGCTTGACTCTTGGGAGAGGTGCGGCGTTGCTGCCAATGGGAGGGACGAGTCATTATGGAGTTGATGGTGGATCAGCTAAGAGACTCTCACTCGCACCAAGAGGACCAGCAGCTACGTACCGCGCACTCTATGTACTATGCAGGTGTAGCTTTGCTTTCTGGGAGAGCTTGGAGCTAGGCCATGCCGGGTACGTATCTTTTCTTCCCCCCTTCCCCTGTCCGCCCCCCCCCCCCTCTCTCTCCCTTTCCGCCCCTGACCCCTGGATCCGGCGCCGGGGATGGCAGAAGTAGAGACAGAAGAGAGACAGGCAGGGGGGGGGGGGGGGGGAGGGAGCGAGAACGCGCCCTCGATGTACCTCTTGGATGTTTCCACTGTCCTATCTCGCCCTGCCGCCTACGCTTGAGGGGGGTCTGGCCTGGGCCTGTCGAGCAGCAGAGACGAGACGTGACAGCAGAGACGACAAGGTAGAGAGAGGGGGGGAGGCGAGCTTACCAGCTTCAGCCCCCATTTCCAATGTCAAACTTGACGGCCTTGTACTGTGTTCTTTGCTCAGAAACGGTTGTGGGGTTTTTGCTTTTGCCCATCCGCTTTGCCAGCGCCATCCGCCCCCTTGCACTTACAACAGCTTCTACTACGCACCATTACGACGTTTCCTATGGAGAAGGGTAGTGGCTTGAGTGGGCGCCGGATAGCGAAACGCAGTGGTCTCTCTCTCTTTTTTTTTCCCCCTTCGGTTCCTACACCTCCATTGTGATGCAAGGTGAGTTGAGGTAAGGCGAGGCGCCGTACGTGCCCATTACCGACATCCCGACTGACGTCCTGATGAGACATAACACAGCGGTCCTGTAAGGAGAGTTGAGTTAAGGCGAAGGGCAAGTGTACATACAACCAGAGTATCTTGAGTTTTCCCCCCCACACCAAAGCAGTAACAATGAGTCGGGCTAGTAGCACAAGCTACTGTAGAACCAGACCTCCCTAAGAATCGGTACAGCAACGGGTACGGCGGGGACCTCATTCAACCTGTCTTTCCCGCTCTCTCATTGATGCCAGCCACTCCTTTTACACTGTCTGTCCCCGTGTGTTACGTGCATCTCCACCAACAGTGACCAGACACTGCAACGGCCGGTTCTCGTTCGTTCGGGAGAGACAAGATGACGGACCGGCCGGACGACGGACTGGGGAAAGACGGAGAGCAACGATGCAAGGCTATCATCTTCCAAGTTTCTCGCAGTTAACTCGTTTGGGTCTACGGGACCCAAACGCTACCCGTACTATCCCCCCCCACCTCACTTACACCGTTGCTTCGCTTGATTCAACTGCCCATTGTCCTGCCATCATCTAAGGCGCCTAAGAAGGTCTAGTCGTTGACTGAATCGCCGTAGCCCTTCCTTCTGGCCTCCTTGCTCCGTCTCGGCACCGTTGCCGCTGCTGTTGCTACTGTTACTGCCTCACCGCGGCCGTTTTTGGCTCAGCAACTGCGGCGCCTAGTGTTGTAAACTTTGCCCGTCCCCCGCATCGTCAACAACAACAAGAGAAAAAAACATCAAACAGACAAAGGGAGGACAGGGGGGAAACAAAGTCGGTGGTTTCTAACTCCCTTTCGCGACGAACCCAGCCCGCCGGCTGCCCGCGCAACGGCAACGGCAACGGCAGCCGCAGCCGCATCTTCACCGCAAACCGTAACTGCACATCGGCAGGAAGGCCAACCTCTTCCTCAACCTCTCTCGCCTTTGAGCACCCCTGCTTTGGTCGTCTTTTCCCATCCCGTCACACTCCTTTCCTGGTTCTCATGTGGTTTCGACCGCTACATCTCGACACCGTTACGACTCTACACCTCCTACAGTTTCTTCCAGCCTAGGGGGGGCAGTCCAATTGACTCGGTCTGTTTCCTTTCCCTTGGTTACTCGGTCCGCCGGGGAGAATATGCAGTCGGTCATCACATAACACGATTACGCCCGCCGGGGAACCTTCAAACCTCCACACCCACAATCAACGTCCATCGTTTCTATCACATCGCCTGACCGGTGTCGAAATCTGGCCCATCACATCGTCCGTGTGCATCGCATCTACACGTACACCTGCACACCGCACCACACCTTGCCCCTCCCCTCCCTCCTCTGCCCACTCGACAACCTTGTTGGAAATCTCGAACCTGAGCCTGGCTGGAGCTTCTTTCTGTGAGATCTCGGCCCTCTCCGCGGATTATTCCACTCTTATTTTCCACAAACCTTTTATTTTATTTTTTTATCCCCCCCCCGTCTCTACTGGTGTGTGTGTGTGAGAGAGAGAGAGAGAGAGAGAGTGAGCTCCTCTTCTCTTTCCGAGGGGTCACCCCCGACTTGTCCGTTCCCAGAAGGCGGCGGCGTGCATCGCATAACACGCACCACCGCCTAGCAGCAGCAGAAACGTCGTGGGAAAAAGAAACGCCCCTCACATCTCATCTTCAACACCGCTCGTCCTCGCCTCACAGACGCGCTCCCCAACCGTCACATTCAGCCCTGCTTGTTCTCCATCCAAACCAGCACAGCCTTTCTCCCCCAGGGTGCCCCCCTTCCCCCTTCCTTCGAACTCGTCACCAACAGGACTTGCTTGTTTTTTTCGACTGGTCTCTTGTTCTTTTTGATCAAATCTCTGTTCCTTATTGCAACGTAAAGCAAACTAATCCCCCTTCCCCTCTTTTCTCACACAATACGATTCCGAACGTCTATTCAAGGACGGGCGACCTGCAAGACAAGTCCAAGGAAAAAAAACACTAGAGTGACAGGAACCAGAGGCCCTTGCTACCCGGTATTCCTGAACGTCTCATCGTTTCTCTGCCACTCTCTCGACTCGTCACATTGGGACCTTGCTTCTTTCTGCTGCTTGCCTTCCCAGTCTTGTACCTCTACGGGAGGGGCCCCATTGGCCTACAGATATCACTCAAAACCTCATCACCCGTTTTCCCCGCTGCCTCCTTAATCGCAGCATCGTGTCCCTGTTCTTCTTGGGTGCATGGTTCGAGCGTACGTGTTGCCTCCCAGCATACTACAAGCAGCGCAGTGCCTGGCATCCGGCTACCGGTCACATTCACACAGAGAGAGAACCAGGCAACCTGCGGGTGTGTGTATGTGCGCTTGCAGCTCGTCTCTCACTCAGTCCTCTCAACTCAAAATCCGGTTCGCCCAATACAAGGCCACCAACGCCGCCAGTCTTTCGCAATATCAACCCCATCCATTTGCAGCCCTCACGCGCCTTCAGTCTCGTCAGCCCAAAACATATAATATATATTTATATCGAGGCTATTCCGTTTCGAACGGCCGGCGACCTGACGCACAGAACGCCTGCACTACTTGAACCCCCCGTCCTGAAGATCGCCACGCCCGCAGGGTCATCCACATCTAGGCCTGGCGTGTGGTCTCTGCTCTCGGTTGATCTAATCAATTTCTGTAGCAAAACCAGGCCTGCCAGCGCTCGAGCGTTTTCCACACCAGGGCCGAAGCCGAACGAGCACTACGGTAGCGGTACATGCCAAAAGTCGCTCGACCTCTTCCTTACCCTTACCCTCCTCTCTCCGAAGCCACGCTCTCCTCCCCCACTACCCTTGCCTTGCCCTCCTCTGCTCCTCTCTCTTACCCGTCTGCACCATCAAAAATAAGAAAGGGCCCCAATCTGTACTACTTCAGGTACCCAAGGGTGGTCCTCACTCCACGCCTCCACAGCTCCCCTTATCCCCCTGTCCCTAACCCATACCCTCCTCCCAGGGGGCCCTGGAAGAGTTACCTTTCTGCTCTCGCAGAGTAAAAAAGCACCACTTCTTTTCGAGTTCAATGATTATTGCTTGCCGATAATATAATACCTTCACCAGACGGCTCACGTCTTTCCTCTCATAGAGCAACGCCTCCACGATAAACCCATTTGACTGGCCTGCGGTCGTCTCCTCCCTCTCTCCCTGTAGTATAATATAACCCACACGACCACAAACCACACAACCGCAAACTGCACCTCATCCTAACTTCTCACCTTTGTTTCGTTTCTTCAGCCAACTGTTGCCTGTGTTTGGGCTCGTCTCGCGCCGGGCATATCTTCCTCGTCCTTGACCGTCCTTCGGATATCTCAACTTCCCACTCCAACATCGTCATCACACATAGCCACGCGTTTTAAAACAATAGCACCAATAACAAGAAGCTTGTCGTTCACCCGCGAGCATCTTCTCCACTGCGCACTACTCGACACTCGCCAATTTCGCGCACCAAGGTTTCTCCATCTTCGGCTCACCGTCGTCGACACTTGCAACATCCTGGCATCGCCCCGGAGTAGCATCGCCACGAGAATAGAGCCTCCGACGTCCTTCCTGGTCCTCCTACGGCACCCCCACTTGGTTGATTCTCGCGGTCCGTCTCCTTAGACCATCTGCGCAGTGGATCCTCCTTCACCTTTCGGCGACCATCTAGAGCTCTGTGCACAGCTTCCTGCGCGCGAGTCGTTGAGAAAGAAAAGAGACGAGAAGACGAGAAAGGAGCGGTAGCAAGGAAGCTGCCGGTAGAAGAGTCGAGTTTGTTTCCTTGTCATCCAGACACCCCTCGAGGCAAAAACAACGCCAGTCTGTCCATTCCTCCCACCCCAAGATCCGCTTGGTCTCCCGTACCTGAGCGCTCAGAGGTTCGACGATCGCATTGTTCCTGGTGGCCACCCATTATGCTTCTAGTCCCGGAAACTTAACACACGCCGGCCCTCGACACTTGGACTTCGAAACAAAATACACGGCAAGCCAGCCCGAACTTGGTTCACCCTTCTTATCTCATCCGCCGCCCGAAGAAGGGATTGTCCTGCAAGCAACATCAGCACTTCCCACCAGTTTGCGCTCGACCACTCGCATCAGATCCTCCAGTCAGGTGGCTAATTTTCATCGAGGACGGAGAATTTTAGTGCCTGTGCACCAGGACCCTCTTACCTTTTGGTACGTCCACACTTGTGGCTGTCTTAAGAAGGCTACTTCCCACCCGCTATGAACTCGTTCTACCCTCTGGCCCTCATCAGTTCGTCGTACCTTGGGTTATTCTTGAGCTGATCGTCTCCTACCAGCTTCACTCCCCTTACTCTCCTTCACTCCTTGCACGCACACCACTCTCTCACTCACACTCCTCACTCACCTCCACACTCTCTCAATCTGAAGAGTACCAGCTTCTCCGTCACCGCCACCCGCGCCTGTTTAATACCAACACCCCCAACCAAGCTCAGGCCTCCTGGACTACTTCTTCCTCTTTTCTCTCTCTTCCATATCATCCTTCCATCTCCCATCCCCTTTTCCAACGTTCTTGAACGCACCGTCATCTCCAACGCTTCGAACATTGCTCAACTTCGGCAACCTTGCGCTGGACGCCGCACCGTTCCTTGTCTCAAACTGCCGACCTCCTGTTTCTCGGTCCTAATTCTCCACCCTTGCCCTCGTTGTCCCTATCCGTCCTTCCTTGAACGACGATTCGGGAGTTTGCAGACGGAGAACCCGCATTGAGCGTCCCGCTTAAGCACCTTTCCGAACCAGGGTACCATAATACGCATATCAACCCACGCCACCCTTGCTTCTCCTGCTTCGGGCAACTATACCAACCCGCTCCACTCCCTCATCACCCGATAATTCAAGACATCCTCCTAATATCCTCCGTTGCGGGACTATAAGTAGTACAGCTACTGCACCAGTCCGCTTCTTGGTAATTCGACCAACACACAAACAATACCCAAAGATATGGAACTCATGGAACTCGTCGAGAACGAGCCTACCGCTCGCCCCTTCCAGTGCGACTGGCAGTCGTGCAACAAGGTGAGCCTTCCAATAAGCCACGGGGTCACTCGACCCTGCTGTGCTGCTGCCGTCGTCGGCGCGATTCTAACCTCCACATCCTGTAGAGCTTCAACAGGAAGTCGGACTTGCAGAGACACTACCGCATCCACACTAACGAGCGTCCCTACTCCTGCACGACGCCCGGCTGTGGCAAGAGCTTCATCCAACGGAGTGCTCTCACTGTCCACATCCGAACCCACACGGGAGAGAAGCCTCACCAGTGCCAGCACATTGGCTGTGGGAAGCGATTCTCTGATGTATGACCCCGTCTTCTCTCTTCCCCCCTAGTTGTGCACTGGCACGTATTGACTTGTGAGCAGTCTTCGAGTTTGGCCAGACATCGCCGCATCCACACCGGCAAACGCCCGTACAAGTGCGCCCACGATGGCTGCCTCAAGAGGTAGATTTGCGAGCCCACCGACCCTTTCCCATCCCCTGTGAGAGTTTGGCACTAACCAGACTGAACAGCTTCTGCCGCAAGACCACCATGGTCAAGCACCAAAGGCGGTCTCACCAGCGTGGCATGCACAACGGTGGCGACATCTTGGACGACTGCACCTCTGACTCCGACAGCGGCGAGTCGCCCTCGACCCCGAAGCACGCCAACATGCAATGGCCTCACCCTCAGGGTGTCATGGCCATGAACCATCCCGGCATGGGCCACGCCATGAGCCGAGCTACATCCTTCGGCGACTACACCCAGCACATGAACGGGTACCAGATGCAGCAGCAGCAGCAACAGTATGGCGCACACCGCCACAGCCTGTCCGGCGGCCCCCACGAGTTCCACGGACAGTCGGTCCACGAGCAGCAGCATCCCGCCGTCATGCTGCAGCGAACCGCCAGTATGCCTCAGCCGCCGTACTTCGTGACGGAGCAGGGTAATCCGGGTGTCGCTACCATGAACACGAACATGTACGCACAAGTGCCCCGGCAGCAACAGCAGCAGGTCGAAATTCCGTACTCTGCACCTGGTATGAACCAGTCCATCCAAAGCAGCCCGAGCAGCTTCTCGGCAGCATCGGGTAGGAGCCCATCCACTCAGGAAGGGTTTTATACTCACCAGCCTACCCAAGCAGCCACGTATGCCCTGCATCATGCCTCCCCCGTCGTCGAGCAGCAGCAGCAGCAACCGGGCATGGTCCCGTACCAGCACCAGCAGATGCAACAGCAGATCCACACTCCCCAGCCGATCCCGACGCAGGCACCGCAGCCTCCTCCCCAGCAGCACGTCAGCCAGTACGCCTCACCGACGCCCCAGACCCAGCCCGAAGAGTACTGGAACGGCGTTCCATACCAGGCACCAGTCGAGGTCGCCACCATCGGCCAGCTCCCAACCTACGGCTCAGGTGTGTACGACCCTTGGGGAGGCCCCAAGATCGAGTTCGAGGACCCTTCGATGCAGCTCCCCTCCGCGCGGATCGAGAATATGTAAAGGCCAAACGCACCGCCACTCGACGGTGGCTCACCAACTGCCACATCATCCCATGCGAAACATCCATTTCCCATCGGTGCCTGACCTTGGGTTACCGCCTGTACCACCACCGGAAATCATGACGGCGATTTGATTTTCATATTCCCCCACCACGTTGAGCGAAAGAGAAGGAGATACCACACGGGCCTCACAGAACCGAGGTGTCGATTGTTAAAGAGAGCGCAATTCCCACCTGCAGATGGCCTCGGAAATCCCAATCGACACCCACCTGTCATTCATCCTTTCTTTTGGCATTTGACCGGAAAGAGAAAAAAAAAGAAGAAAAAGGAAACAGAACAGGTTCAAACCAAACCCCAAAAGCATACAATCATTGGTGGTAATTTGTCTTTTTGCGCGCGTGGGGTTTCAACACTTGTTGTACCCAGCAACCACCCCCCGGCATATCCTCATCTTGCCGTGTAATCGTCAATACATCGACGAAGAGGACGAGAAGCAAGCACGTTGCGTGCTGCGCGCTCACTGGGCTACTAGACCCTGTCATCTCGATACCTACCTCGGCTTTGCGTCGGAGCCCTCTGCCTCTAGGCACCATTTTCTTTGTCAAGCATATACGGTTACCCTGATCGACGTCAAAGATCCGTATGTTGTTCTGTTTTACCGGTTGCATCGCTAGATTGCCCCTTATTGTTGCTTTCGAGTTAATATTTTGTGTCTTTGTTGATCGGTCTGGTTGTCTGCTCGGGGAATCTTGTTTTATGGAGCTCGGCTCGGCGCGGCGGCGGTTTGCTGTCTTATTTAATATTCTCTCTTCCATATTTTTTCCTCAGTCCTTTTTCACGAGTAAGGTACCCAGGTGTCGACCATGTCGGAAACAGCGCTCCCCTCGATGACATGATGCAATGAGAGCATAACAACCGGAGCTGGGTGGGCAGATGGAGGAGGGAAGAAACTGGAAATCATTTTACGCTATCCGAACATGACGCCCCTTTACGATCGGGGAGGAGGAAGGAGGAATGAAGCGAAGGGCGATAATGAGGATGGGAAAGGGTGGAACAGGAACAAAAGAAACCGTCAACAATGCCTTACACACGACAGGCTCGATCGGGTTCCGGGGCAGCTCTTGTCTGTTTTTGGTGTTATTCTTCATGCCTCGCGGCGCCGGAAAACAAAACATTTCCTGTAACAACAGTACGAAGCCGACGATTTCTCTGTCTGGAGGCGTATTCCCCTAGACCAGTGTGTTCCTCAGGGTGGTGGATGGCGACGGAGGAACAGCCAAAAGGGAGGAGGGCGATGATGGAGAAGGGGGCAGGGCAGGCAGGAGAAGGGAGGATTCGTTGTCTATATGTAATTTTAGTGTCCCCTTTATTTTGCGTCGGAATGTTTAAATGGTCATGGGAAACAATTGGGATAGTTGCGGAAATCGATACCTTGTCAGTCAGAAGGAAAATAAAGACCAGTTAATCGAACCTGACGGAACCTCGCAAGTTGATGAGAATGAGATCGAGACTGAGTATGAAAAAAGTACGTGCAAAGGGTGAGATTTGTCGGTTTTGGCCCGATGGGTCGCAGCTAAGATGAGGGGGGGGCCGCGTGACGGGAAGCTGAAATTAGTCTCTATGAGATGAGTCGTTGGCGCAGGTTTCGCCGAGACGGGGACTTGGCCACGTCTTCGTGCAGCATCAGTGTTCAAAGGCTGCGGCGTGTAATTCTTTTTCGCCTTCGGTGAAGGATACGCAGAGTGGGTATGTTTTGAGGTGCGACTGAGAGTGCTGGCAGTCGTTCGTGATATCTCCGTACACTTGGCAATGGCCGAGGTACTCGGAGGGGGGTCTGGAAGGGGTAGCGCTGGACGAGTCGGTTTGTCGCTTTCTCGCTTTCTGCTGAATATTGCTGTTCTATCGATTCGAAAGCTCTGTATTGGGTTTGCGAACTTGACGGTCGTTGTACGAAGCCGTTTCGCAAGTTTTGCAACCCGGCGTTTGTATGAATGAGGCGGCTCGAGGGCGCTTGGTGCGGACATCAGGAGGGTAAGCTTGGGGCTGTTCAGAGATGCGGATGAGCCTCTAAGCACTTTCGGCGTGGTCGTTCTCATCCGAGTGAGTCGTTTGTGAGTTTGGCGACAGCCTCGCAAAATGCCGAAAGCTGACATGAGTATGTGTGAGACGGTCGATGAGACGCTTGAGCCGGAGGCTTTGAAGATAGCACGCGCGAGCCCCATGATGAGAGACAATGAGGCAGAATAGCCCGAGAGGGAGAGGAGAGCCTTGGAGATAACGACGGCGGGGATACGGGCGCGTAATCAAATTGAAGGACCTGCCTGATTCGAATGATATGCAATATCTGGCTGAATGTGGAAGAATGCAGCCATCACATTCCTCGGCTTGGTGATGTTGCTGCGCGTTCTGGGTGGGTTGAAGGAGGTAATTATGCTATTGGCTGGAATTTTAACCAATAAGAGGCCGCCCTTACAAGATCGAAGCGCCGCCATCTGCAACTTGGAGGAAAATCGAGGCAAGAATATCTCGAGTAAAAGGTTGAAAGGACAAAGCCTCTCACAAAATAGTTTTGGAAAAATCTGTTCATCTTGGTTCACCTCAAGACCGGTTTGCCAAAAACTCTCGAAACGAGATTCAAGTTGGGTTGAGAAGCGAATATCAGCCAATGACATGAGGTCAGAATAGGCCCCCTGTCTGTCTCACACCTTAGTGCCATTCGCCGGATCGGCATTTCTATACCACCGGGCACATTCTAGAATGCCTCGACGTCACGTGGACTCTGGGATTTGCTTAGTAGTTGCACTGCTCCTCCCCCCGGTCACGGCCTTTTCGGAGCAGGGAAAACTCGGAAGGCAGCACCGCCTGTCGTGGTCATTGAATAACGTCAACTAGCGCATTTCGCCTCAACGTATCCGTATCCGTCGCCCCGTCGCCTCTCAACAAGACGACAGGTATCCGACGGTGGGTCATGTCAGCTTCATCTCAACTACAACCACGACGTCGATAGCAGTTGAAGAAGCTTTTTTCCTTTATTCGGAAGGGATTTTCCCTATACGAACTTTGTTTTTTCCTTTCCCAATCCATCATACTGTACCAACAAACGGCAGAAGTGTCCCCTCTGACGACACGCGCCTGAGAATCGACCCCCTCCGGCCACCCCGAAGGCAGAATGGCCTTACGCCCAGCAGCGCTGGCGCTGAGCGCGACCAGCCCGCTGCTTCGGCGGGCTGTGATGCAGCCCGCAGTGATGCAATCGGTCTTCCGGCTTGCGACTGCTTCCGCCTCGTCCGCTCGCCCGGTCGTCCCCTTCACGAGAACTCCCGGCCTGGGACTCGCCCTTCAGCAACACCAACAACGCCTCTTCGGAACGAACCAACCCATCTCGCGCAACCTCCTCGCTAGCCGGGAGGCTGCGGCCAACAGGAACCCCGGCAGCGCGACCGCACAGAACGCATTCTACCAGCTTCTCCTCAAGGCCAACATGCCCGCCATCGTCATCGAGCGCTACAACTCCGGCCGATTCGCGAGGAACGAGGCAGTGGACCAGGCATACGCGCAGGCAGTTGGAATGCAGAGCACGGCGGCTGTTGGAGGTCTCGGAGGTCACGACCACCTACCCTCCGCCTTTGGCAACGTCGGCGCTGTTGGCGGCCAAGAGCTGAACCAGCAGTCCCCGGGCAATCTGTCCCAGGCTCAGCTGCAGGCTGTCGGTCAGGCACTTGCCGCGAGATCGCGCGATTCGAACATGGCTACTGCAAAGGTTCAAGGCAACGGACAGACCGGGCCGCTCCACGTCGTCGTGGACGAGTCGTTTGGTGGCATCGTCTTCCGCTGGGTCAAGTTTGTCCTTTGGTTCTGTCTCTTTACGTATCTCAGCTTGGTTGTCGTCACGATGCTGGTCGAGGGTCTGAACCTCTTCAAGCGACCCGGCGGCAAGGTCGACAGCGAAGCCAAGGCCGAGAACCAGACTACCCGATTCGCAGACGTGCACGGCGCCGACGAGGCCAAGGACGAGCTCCAGGAGCTGGTGGACTTCCTGCGCAACCCGGACAAGTTCTCTACTCTCGGCGGAAAGCTCCCCAAGGGTATTCTCATGGTCGGACCCCCCGGTACTGGTAAAACTTTACTGGCCCGCGCCGTCGCAGGTGAGGCTGGCGTACCGTTCTTCTACATGTCTGGCAGTGAGTTCGACGAGGTCTACGTTGGTGTTGGTGCCAAGCGTGTCCGCGATCTCTTTGCATCCGCCAAGTCCAAGTCTCCCGCCATCATCTTCATCGACGAGCTCGACGCTATCGGTGGACGCCGTAACACCAGGGATGCCGCCTACCACAAGCAGACGCTCAACCAGCTGTTGACGGAATTGGATGGTTTCGAGCAGAACAGTGGTGTTGTCATCATCGCCGCGACCAACTTTCCGGAACTCCTTGACAAGGCCCTTACTCGACCGGGACGTTTCGACCGCCACGTTACTGTTCCCCTGCCCGATGTCCGCGGCCGTATCGAAATCCTCAAGTACCACGCCAAGAAGATCAAGGCTGCCCCTGAGATCAACTTCGAGGCCATTGCTTCCAGCACTGGAGGTCTCTCTGGCGCCGAGCTCGAGAACATTGTGAACCAGGCTGCTGTTCGCGCTAGCAGACTCAAGGCTGCCGCTGTCAGCATGACGGATTTCGAGTGGGCCAAGGACAAGGTCATCATGGGTGCTGAACGCAAGAGCATGGTCATTGGCGAGAAGGAGAAGGAGATGACGGCTTACCACGAGGCCGGCCACGCTCTTGTGTCCTTCTACCACGAGAGCGGCCCAAATAAGCTCTACAAGGTTACGATTTTGCCTCGAGGCCAAAGTCTTGGACACACCGCCCACCTCCCCGAGATGGATAAGTACTCGTACACGACAAGGGATTTGAAGAGTCTCATTGAGACTTCTCTGGGTGGAAAGCTTGCTGAGGAGCTGGTCTATGGCACCGACAAGGTGACAACCGGTGTCTCCAGCGTAAGTTGACTGATATCCGACTTTGACCGACGTTACTAACTTTACTCAGGATCTCAAGAACGCTACCAACCTGGCCTACCAGATGGTCGCTCTCTATGGCATGTCTGCCAAGCTTGGCCCCGTGGAGTACGGCGAGCGTTACAACCAGCTCAGCGGAGAGACCAAGGCCCTCATCGAGTCGGAGGTGCAGCGTACTCTGACTGAGTCGTACGAGAAGGTCCGCGAGCTGCTCACGAAGAAGCGCAAGGAGCTTGATCTCCTCGCTAAGGCTCTTGTCGAGTACGAGACCTTGGACAAGAATGAGGTGGAAAAGGTTATCCGCGGCGAGAAGCTTCCTGGTCGTACACCTATGCCCAAGGGCCCGATGAAAGTGCCTGCGGGTGCCGCTGCCAACATTGGCCAGACGATGCCGCCGCCATTCCCTCCCCCCCCTGGGGCTGGTGAAGGCACTGCCGCGCCGCCTCCCTCACCGCCACCACCTGCGTCTACGGAAGGCATCGCTCCTGGATCAAACCAGAAGTCATGATGAGAAACCACCATGAGTGGCTCCGCAAAGAGCCACTTTATACATACATTCCTTTTCCGGTTAGCATGCAAGAGTGCGGAAGCCGGGTTGCGACCGGAGTGAAAGGCACTCGTATTATCCTACTTGTATCATTTCATTGGTACAGCATGGCAGGCGTTTCAGCGACTCGAAGAAGAAAGTGCGAATTTCCCTGCTTTGAACAAATGGAGGCAGACAACGCGGGCAGGCTGAGGCGGAGCACAGTTTTTGGGCGACTTTCTCGGCCCGAAAATCGGAAGAAGCAGAAGGGTCCAACAAACCACTGCCCACAAACAACACTCCCCTCTCACCCGAAGCTTTGATACGTCCCGCGGATGGGGCGTCGGCGTCGGGCATAGATCGGTTAGCTATTGATTAAAGGGATATGGACAACCACATGGGTTGGTATTCCTATATAGTAGAGAGAGCGCACGATTCCCTCAGCGAATTGGCAGCGGCTTCACTCGAATAGGTGTATTATTTCGTTTGTAGGAATATGTAACTGATGCATGGCCCACGTCTTCATTTTTCTCTTGCCATGTAATGATTTGTTTACATTCTTTGATACTCCTGAGAAAGAATCGCCCACGTATAATTGTGGATACCAACCCCGGTGACCATTCGGCGATGGAATTGTCTTATCTCGACCCCTTTCGGTGATGTGCGCCGCTTGCCGGACTATGTCAGCCGCCGGTTATCGCCATTAAAGTCCGGCTCCCTGCCGTGGAGCGGGCCGGTTGCGAGCTCGGCGGGACAAAGAGCCGAGGAGTGGCCACCTAGATTGATGGCATATGAATGGCTGGAATGACGTGATGACGCCAGTTGGTGTAAGCGTAACCTCCCACCCAGTGACCCAGCACCTAAATGGTGCGCGGGGAGGTAAGGTGGGTGGGGCATTTGGGGGCAGTTGTTTATCATGCAATGGAGGGGTAAAGTGACGGCCTGTTACATAGGTCGTGGAGGGGTCGAACCGTAAGGGAGATAAATAGGGCGAGACTCCAGCTTTGTAGTTTCCATTGAGACGCAATCAATCCAGTCCTTCCTAACTGCTTAGACAAAATTTGCTCTCAGAAACAAGATTTGGATTGAAAACACTTCACATAGCAATTGCAAACACATTAAGAGACAAAATGACCAAGATCTTGCTCACTGGTGAGTGAGAACACGACCCTGGCTTTCACTTCAATGTCGGTTGAGGAAACACCGACAGCATCATCACTTTTCAGTTTATGGAGACACTGCAATGGGCAACTCATCGAGCACGGAAAGCTAACTCTAGACAGGCGGCTCCGGTTTCATCGCCGCGCACATCTTGGAGCAGCTCCTCGCGGGTGGCCACTCGGTCGTCACGACCGTCCGATCCGAGGACAAGGCCCAGAAGATCCGCGACGCGCACAAGGAGCTCGACGCCTCGCGCCTCACCATCGCCATCGTCCCGGACATTGCGCGCGAGGACGCCTTTGACGAGGTCGTCAAGACGCCCGGCCTCGAGGCGGTGCTGCACACGGCCAGTCCGTTCCACTTCAACTGGACGGACCCTAAGAAGGAGCTCATTGACCCGGCCGTCGTCGGCACCACGGCCATCTTGAAGGCGCTCAAGAGGGATGCGCCCGGCGTGAAGAGGGTCGTCGTGACGTCGTCCTTTGCTTCCATAATCGACGAGGCAAAGCTCGAGGACCCGAACACGGTGTTTACGGAGAAGCACTGGAACCCCGTGACGGTGGAAGACATCAACAGGAGCCCCGCGACGGCGTACCGCGCGTCCAAGAAGCTGGCCGAGAAGGCCGCCTGGGACTTTGTCGAGAAGGAGAAGCCGGGCTTCGACTTGGTGACGGTGACGCCGCCGTTGGTGCTGGGCCCCGTCGTGCACCACTTTGCGGACCTGAACAGCATCAACACGTCCAACGAGCGGGTCGTGGACCTGGTCAAGGGCAAGTGGAAGGACGCCGTCGCCCCGACGGGCGCGGCGTACCTGTGGATCGACGTGCGGGACCTCGCGCTGGCGCACATCCTGGCGCTGGAGAAGCCCGAGGCCGGCGGCAAGAGGCTCTTCACGACAGCGGGCTGGTTCAGCAACGCCGAGATCGCGGCCGTCGTGAGGAAGAACTTCCCCGAGCTGAAGGACAGGTTGCCGGTGGAGGGGACCAAGGGCGGGGAGCTGCCGCCCAAGGGTAAGGTGTACGGGTACGACGACAGCGAGACGGCCAAGATCCTGGGGATCAAGTGGAAGACCCTGGATGAGAGCATCACGGACTTGGTCAAGGATATCAAGGGGTTTGGCATCTAAAAGTTGCGCCTTGCGGGTGACGCTTAGGTCGAAACTCGGGAGCCGAACGATTTTGACAACACAAACTTCAAGACTCTGAGAAGACTGTAATTCCAGAGGTATTTCAAATAATTATCTTTGGGTCGCGAGGAACCTGCGATATTGTTTGTGTAGTACATAAGGACATGCGTGAGGTCCGTGGGTGAGATAGCATGTTTAGGGGAGCCGAGATGCAATGAAAGGTACTTAACGATAGTCATGGACTTGATGAAACATTAACCTGAAGAAGAAATACGAGTTTAAGCAAGAAACAAATGCAATGCTGGTATGGTATTTTTTATTTGTTTCTTTTGGGGATCTACATCTGATGGAGCTTGTCTCATGAAGCCGGGTCTTCCGATAACACGGGTTCGAATGAGACCAAGTGGCAGAGCCATTGTTATAATACGCGGGTGACGTGATTTCAGAGATTTTTTGGATCAGCGGATACCTTTCGTTATCTTTCATGGAGAAGAAGCCTAGACTCGATGTTGAGTACCATGGCCGTATGAGATCCACAGGGTCGGTCTGCCTATCCCATTCCAAATTGGAGTTCTCGTTCAAATATTGCCGCCCAGACATACCTCCTAAGAAGGATTACATGAGCGAATAGAAGAAATAAAGCAAGCATTAGCACTCCTCCGCCTGCCTGTAATGGCAAATATCAATATGGAACCATCATACATCTCTGATCTCTTGATCCCACTCGTACTGAAAGTTCCAACAAAGCACCACATGGTAGCTTTGGTCTGACTGAAAAGTTGAATGGGCAAAAGATGTGCTGCTGATAAGGTTATCCTCGTGAATCGGCCCCTATAGCTGTTCTCCCTGAAGAACTGACTGTGGCAAACGTATGGTTTAGCGTGGTGCCATGGGCATTAAGGACGTTGTGAACACATGACAAAGGAGGAAACCCCGAGTCTTACTCCTCGTCGAGTATCATACAATCTTGGCAAACTAGTACATGGATGTTTCTTCACAGTCCGCGAACACATCTGTTTCGTCTTGTTGGACCTGGATGTTGAGCACCCAACCTAGCAGACTTCACAACCACCGAACTCCATATTCCAAATATGAATAAGTCTATTGGCAAAACCTAACAACAATCCCGACCAAAAAGCCTCGATATATCGACACCCCTTACAAGGCAGCATTGACCCCCCAGCTTCCAAGATCAGGCCACCCACCACCACCCCCGTACCCAAACGCATCGTGGTTCAACACCCCCCTCCGTCCCGTCCCGCCCGGCCCGTTCCGATTATGCTCTTCACACAACGTCGGGTCCGGCGCGCGGGAGTCGACGCCGTTCGTACAGCCCGGCCGTCGACACTTTGCATGCGCCTGGCAGAAGCTCGAGTTCTCGGCGGGCCTCTCGGTGCATCCCTCCTGGCAACATGCGTGGGCCCGACAGTACGGCGACAGGGGCCAGTTGATGCCTCCCACCATGTCGGCGCCGCCAAACAACATCATGGTCTGCGAGAGGACCATGCGTACGCGCAGCTGCGGGCAGCCTATGACGGCGCACTTGTGGTCGGCGCAGTGCTCGCCGAACTGGTAGCGCTCGTTGTTACAGGTACGATGGGCGCAGATGTGATTTACGCAGAGGGGCGCCCCGTCGATGACGCGGGCGTCGCAATCTGGCCTGCGGCAACGGGTCTGCAAGTCTGGATACCGCGTTAGATGCTGTTTAGACCAAGCATCCCCGGTGACCGCCACGAGGCTCATGGGGAGACGGAATACTTACGCTCCTCGCACATCTCCTTCACGTTCTCTCCGTCAACGAACCGGAACCGGTCACACCCAGGGGTCGCGCAAACCCGATGCTTGGCACAATAGTGCTCAAACTCGCCTTTCAGCTCGCACCCAAGCCTCGCGCACTGGTGCCGGGGACAAAACTCCCCCAACCACCGCCGATGCCAGCAGTCCCTGATCTCACACTCGTGGTTCTTGCAGTACCGCGACCTCTCTGTCCGGTGCGTGCGGGGCCTCATGCAGCCCGCCTCCTCACATACGTGCGCCACGCAAACGTCCTCGGTGCCGGGGGCCCTCTCAGCGTCACACCCGCCCTCGAACCGGCAAAAGTGCACGCCGCAGTGGCGCGAGGGGACGCCCTGGTCGTTGAGGTGGGCGAAGCGCCGACAGCCTCCGGTCGCGCACATGCGGTGGCGGTCGCAGTAGCGGGAGGGGTCGTGGGCGTCTCCCGATGCGCCGGGCGGCGGGCAAGGCAGGCCGGGGAGGCGCAGGTGTGGGAAGCGCAGAAGGGGGAGGGGGCAGATTTGGGGTTTGCGCAGTCGGCATGGTCGCACCGGTGTTCTGGGCAGTATCTGTAGTCGATGCCGTTGGGGTGGTTGCGCTCGTTGGCGCATCCTGGGTTGAAGCAGTTATCTTGAAGGTGTTAGTTGTCTTTGGGAGCTGATGTGGAAAAGATGAAAGCGCCAAGTAACAGCAAGCGAATGGGAAGACGCGATGGGTTGCTGGAGACGTACGATACTGCGAACAAAACTTGAAATCTTTCGGATCATAGTTCTTGATGTAGTTGGTGCACCGCTGGTCGTTGATCGAGCCCGTACATACAAGATCTGTACATATAAATTCAGTTAAGAACCAAAGGGTGTAATACGGATCCGGGGGCCGCATACGCTGCTGGCAGTATCCCCTATTATTAGTCCTCATGTTCAAGCACGCAGCGTTGTTGTCAATCTTCTTGCAGCAGTGAAGCTTGCAGAAGCGGGACCCGAAACGGGCGCCATCCTTGATCAACGTGACTCTGGAATAGGGGCAACGGCCCATGGGCGTCGCGTAGCTGCAGAGCCTCTCCAGCTCTTGAGGGTGAGACGTCTTCTCCTGTTCATGTTGAGTGCTCGGGTGTGGTGATATCAGAGGCAGTTTCCAGTGGACTGTCATGAGTCTCTAGTCAAAAGACGGAGTCAAGGACATCGGTTCAATCTCGTGAGAATGAATGAAAGAGTGAAGCGAGGGCTCCTGGGGAAGATGGTGGCTTTTGGGAATATGCTGTGGGCGGATCTGGAGACCTCTCTCAATAGCGAGAAAAGTCGGTGAGCAGCCAGCCGTATGGCAGATTAAGGCAGAATCAATGATTAGATTTAGGTTTGAATAGTGCGAGTTACGACGGTGAATGCAAACATAGATGACGTGGTAGGGCGGTGCTCAAGGTAGGACGAGGACGGAGAGCTCATGTGAGGCCCCGGTCAAGACCCGATTAGGCGCTCTTTGAACGGGTCCTCTTGACTTGTGAGTTTCGAGGGGAGATAAAGGTATCTATCAGGTAACACGAGACCTTGAGGCAAGTTGATGTGTGTTTGGCCATGTTGCCGAGGAGCGGTGTGCCTACAATAGTTGCACAGAGGAAGTTGATACCCGTCTTTGGGTTCAACAGCCAAGTAATTTCGGAGGAAGTATGAGGCACACCATCTTAGCCTCGAAAAAATAGGATAAGAAAGTTGGGGACTATTGGGGTGGGTATGCACTATGGAACACCTGATGGGAAGCGAGAAGGGACGGTGTAAACGACAAGCATCACTGAGGAGGAGACGATGATCTCGCTCCTTACAAAAAAGAAGATTTAAATTCGGGCAGAAATCTCAACAAATGAATAATAGGGAGCAAATAGGATGTTCCTGAACTGATGGAGGAAGGCGGCAGCTGGCGAGGGCCAGACGCGGACAGTCAGGGTTGTAGGCCACAGGGACAAGTCAGAGAGGGGACGACATCATCCTCAGACGTTCTGGGTCTATGGAGCCTTGCCTTCTGTTCCGCAACGAACTGTGATAATGGTTTTTTTTGATCATTGTGTCGGGCAGTCATGACGTCGTAAGTCGCCTTTTCCCTGGATTTTGGAAGGATGGCATTTGCATTAAGCGCGTAGAGCTATGAGAATGGTTAAGCCAAGCTCCAAAAGATTGACTTCAAAAAATTCTTCCATGATTTGAAGGGTTACCGCGGGATACCTGGCTAGAGACATGACTATAAGGTGTTTGACGATCCGCGCCATGGATCGATGCACTTGGTGTTCGGAGCGTCTCTTGCTTGCATGGACGTAGACAGCAGACCTCGATCGCAGGATAGTCACATAAGATATCTCACCTGGCAACGCACAGGGCCGCTGTCCTTACCTTTCTTCACCTCTGGAATGCAAAATCCCAGAAAGAACCCCTATCCAATCTTTCTTTCGCCTTTTCCCCCCATCAGCCAGCTCAAGCAACCTCAAGCCAATCTCGGCCGCACTTACTACACTGTCTGCCCTCCCGTCTCCCGGCCTCGACGGGCGGGAGACCCCACCACGATCCACATCGACACAAAAACAACCACAATCCCGGTAAAAATGCGCGATATAATCACATTTGCGCAGTAACTCAGCAACGACCCACGATCCAGGAACACATTCCGGATTCACAGTCATCAAGCGCCGATGGTTTAGTGGTAAAATTCTCCGTTGCCATCAAGCAGCGTCGGGGAGCCGGGGTTCGATTCCCCCTCGGCGCAATTCTTTTGCTTTTTGGTCTGGGAGGGACTACTTAGTGGTGGTTTTTTTGTTATGTTTGTTGCCTGTCGTCGATGTGTAGAACCCAAGGTTTGTTTCGTGAGCCGAGTTGGATGGCGGTCGCAGACTGCTTCAGATGAACAAGTGATGGATGGGAATAGTAGCACACTGAGCCATGTTCACGTGGCATGAAAAGCCGGTATGACGTTCGACCCTGCCTACGGATTCGTCAGAAACCCACGTTGGATGATGACATATTGTCAAGGTCAACAGCACTCCAAGTGCCGACATCATGTACGTAGAACGGCCACTGCCATGTTCATTCGCGTCGATATCTATCCCCAGAATCCTTCCCTCTCTAAGACGGACTAATCGAATAGAGCTTCCCACTGCATAGCAGAGGCGTGTTTAAGCCTCATGCTCTCCCTGTCGTGTTGAAAACTGGTCGGAAACTGGGTATGCTATTTCCCCTCCCTGGTACGCTATGCCATGCAAGATAGTCTGGTCTTTTCCCCGTACTGTGGAACCGCAGATGTTTGTTCTCTAAGCCGAGTCGCCGCCCTCCGACCCCTCCGAGTTGTCGACCCCGCCATTGACAGCCTCGGCATCGGTGGTCGTGAGGCCCTTTCTGATGGCGAGGACGTTGTCTACGATGACTGCATCGATGCCCTCCTTCACTTGACGCTGCAAAATGATGAGTATTGGTCGCCATCCAACGGAAGAGTAGGGGCACTTACTTGAACCATGATGGGGTTGTTGTTCAACGTTCCGTAACTGACACAGAGGAGACCACTCTCCTTGACGACTCTTACCAGCCGGGGCTGTTGATGAGCGGCTCGGCGGCGCTGACGATTCCAATCAAGTTCCAGCGACTGGCAAATCGGATGGCCTCCTGCAGGGAGGACGCTCTGATGTCGCCGACGGGGGAGGTGCCCGCATCAGTCAAGAACATGATGGGGATCGACGGCTGCTTGAAACTCAAGCAAAGACAGATGTCAGGGTTGAAAGAGCTGAAGATGATGTGTCTGTTGCCTGCCAGGTCGTAGACCTTGGACAAGACCGTGTCGCAGAAGGAGTTCAGCTCGACGGCATACGTGTCCATCTCCTGCTCTTCACTCTCGTGAAGCATGGGGTACTTCATCTCAATGTTGAAGCCAATGTGCTCGGGGAGTTGCCGGAAAAGGTCTTCCAAGGTGGCGAACGGTGCCTGAATGAAATTGCCACGGGAGTTGGCCTTGTAGCCCTTGTTCTTGAAGTCACGAGTGTGCTTCATGCGCTCTTCAAGACCGCCTCCATTGAGACTGTCGCCAGCGTAGCCCATGGACAAAGATCGCTGCCTGGGACCCGGGGCGTTGTTGCGAACCTTTTCGATTCTTTCATTGACCGCATTGATACCGTTTGTGCGGTTAGAGTCGGGGTTGATGTGCAGGAATTGCTCCAAGGTCAAAGTGTGAACTGGTGCATCGATGCCGGTCTCGCTGACAAGGAAGTCGTGGTAGATAACCGGGACGTGATCCTTGGTAAGCTGCACGTCGAACTCGACATACTGGGCGCCCAGGTTGGCTGCCGCGATAAAGGAAGGCACCGTGTTTTCTCCAAGCTGAAGAGACTTGTTGCTCGTCATGTTCTTACCCATGCCGCGGTGACCAATGACCATCGTCGTGGCCAGTTTCTTCCAGTATGTCTGCTGAGAGTTGATCTCCATGTTGGGATGCGAGAAGGGGGTGACAACCAAGAAGTTGAAGTTGACAGTACCAATGACATCCAGGTTGTTCGCCAGGATTGGCACACAGACATCACCCTGGAGGTTCATGCGCTTCGTGCCCAGAGTGGGCCTGATGGAGGAGAGGAGGGCCACTCCACGTCCGATCTTGTTCTTCTCATTTCCAGAGTAAGTTGGAACAATGTCGAACATCAGCTTGACTTGGGAGGGGTCTGCCGCTGTGAACACAATGGGCTCCGTGGAGACGGTTTCATGGACGGGCAAGTCAACAATGGTGGGCTCGCCCTGAGCACCACTGGCCGAGACAACAATAGACAGAGCCGTGTCGAGTTCGGTCAAATGAGCTTCGGTCAAGGGCACACGGTCGAGCTTAACGGCCTCGAGGTTCTTGCGCATATCCATAGACCCGAGGCTGACGAGCACCATGCTCTTATCGGTGAGGTAGCGATGGCCAAACGTCTTGACCGGCTCGACCGGGCGGACGTATCCATCCGACTTACGGCCATCAATCGACGAAGTGTTCTCGGGCGACGAAGAGCGGGGAGAGCTCTCGTTGGAAATCTTGAGGTTGTTCGTAGGCTGGATAATTTCAGCTTCCGCTTGGTTCGCCAGGATCCTGGCGATATCCAAGTGGCCACGCAGCGCAGCGTGTTCCTTGGCGGTCCAGCCAGATGAGTCTGCCTTAGCGACGACTGCACCAGAGTCGACAAGCAACTGAACCATCGAGAGGTGACCGTCGACAGCAGCAACGTGAAGCGGTGTCCAGGCGTAGGTGTTCTCCGCGATTTCGAGGTCGGCCCTTTGCTCATCAGTGCCCTTGATCAGGGACTTGGCAATCTCGTCGTGTCCAAAGCGGGCGGCAAGGTGCAGTGCGGTTTCACCCGTCTTGTCCTGCCAGTTGATGTCAACGCCAGCTTCAACGAGCATCTCTACGATGACCTTGTAATTGGACTTGGTGGCCATGGCGAGAACTGCGCCAGATTTGGACACCGTTCGTCTCATTTCGGCCTTTTTGACACTGACACCCTGCCAGTTCTCTCCCTGGAGAAGGGCCTTGGTCGTCAGAGGGTGTCCGCCCACAACGCTCAAGTGCAGAGGGGCGTAGCCGTCGTTGTCCTGCCATTCGGGGCATCAATGCCGTTCTCGACGTCGAACTGACCCCACTCCTGCATCTTGGCCATGATGATCTGGCAGACAACCACGAAGCCGAATCGGGCGGCATAATGAAGCGGCAGTCGTCCAAACGAGTCTCTCGCAACGAGAGCTTCTCTGTGATCAGGCTTCAGGGTGTCGAGAAGATACATGAGAGTTTGAACTGCCTCGTCGTCTTTACCGAGCAGCTTAGTCTCATTCTGATTGAGCGCCCGAGGGGCGATTGTTTGCGAGACTGCTGGCTGAAGGTCGTGAGCAGTAAACTGAGTGCCAATCGGGAAGGGGTAAGATCTCGGCTCGTTGTCAGGGTCAGAAGACTTGGTGCGACCGATGTGGATGACGAGCCTGTGAATGCAGTTTCGCTCGTTAATGTCGTCGGGCTCGTTGATAGACGGCAGCTGATCGATAAGATAGGCGATGCTAGCCCTGGACCTTGCAGCAATGGAGCGCTGCAGCAGGTTCAGAAGCAAACTCTGAGATGCCTGCTCAGAGGTCAAATTCCCCTCCTTTAAACCAGCCTTCAACGACTCGACGTCGTCGGTACGAATAGCTTGCTCCAGAGTGTCGAGCAAGCCTTGTGACAAGGTCAACATGGCCTTGGAAGACACGCGACCGAGCGACCGCACTGATCTGTCGGATTTGGAGTCGTCAATGTTGCGAGCCTCGCCCAGGGCAGAGATCCATTTGTTGATCTCCGCAAGGAGGCGCGTGCCGGTAGTGTCCTTGGCAAAGGGCAGCGGGTCGACCTTGGTTGAGATGTAGCGGTGCTGAGAGGCGGTTTCGGGGAGCTTCTTATCGAGCTTCTTTGTGATCTTGACGAAGCCCCTGCGGTTGATTTCGGCGAACCAATTGAGGTTCCTCAGCATGATGCGCATCTCATATAGAGCGCCCATGAGCTCCTCGGTCTCATCCTCGTCGAGGTTGGAGACGAGGTCGTGGATGCGGCCATATCGGTCGCGTAGGAGGTTGAGACGACGAACGGCTTCGCCAAGCTTGCGATTGTAGAAGCTGTCGACATCTTCGAGGTTGCGGTCCAGGGCAAAGAAGAATTCTGCAACATGCGGTCAGGGGATGGGCTACGCCCTCACGGTCCGGTCCAAGTCCGCCCACCTGCAAGATCCACCTTCTCTCCATCCTTGGCCGACTGCGCCGCGGCCTTGATCAGCTTCTTCAGGCCTTTGTAGTTGATGTAAAAGGCCGCCCACTCAGGGACTTGGTTGCGGGGGAGGCTGGAATTCGGGTCAGCATTTTCCTCATGAAACGGCGAGAGAATACTAAAATGATGAGTTTTCTGAGGGGGTTTCCTCAGCAGAGGGGCACGCACTTTCTGCCGAACTTCATAGTGATGGATGTCTAATTCCGGGTATCAAGGGGTGTGTGACGCTGTGGCGTTCGGTGATAGCGATGATAGTTAGGCGATACGACTGAAGAGTGCCGTAACAACAAATAAGGTGCTGACGAGGGAACAACAAGAGAGAATGAAAGAGGATAGAGCAGCTGCTTAGAGGCAGATGGGATCGAAGCCGCAATTGATCATTTTCCTCGTCTGTGATGGTTTTTTTTGGGGGGGTAGTGAGTTAGTTGTTTGGCGACGGGACTTGTGTGTAGTAGGCAAGAACGGAGCGTGGGTGAAGAGAATCCGAGGTCATCAAACCAGCAGCCCCAGGATCCAGGAAGTTGCCAGTTTTGTTTCTGTTGCGTCAAAGGGATCCAGAAATCAAGGACGGTCCAGTCACGAGAATCCCGTCGAGTTTTCCAGGACGAAGGAGCTCCACATCCAGTTCTCCATTGACCGAGGGGGGAAGTATGGCGAGCAACGGGCCAATAGTTGAATAACCTTCTCCGAGTAGCCAAAGGAGGGGAAAAAGACAAAACCGAGAGAAGATCTGGGCCTCGAGGCATTTGTCGGTGGGCTGGAGGGGGATTTTGAATGAACCAGAAATTCAGACCGACCCGACAAGTTCCCCGGCGGTGGATTGACAAGTGACGGAAGCATGCAACAGGAATAGATACATAGAAGAAAGCGAGAGGAAAGAAGAGGTGTGAGCTCATCTCACATCCACCGCGCCGCAGGGTATCTGGGGCCTTGGCATCAAGTCTCTCTGGGCCGGTCGACAAGTACCCCGCACGCGGATTGTCGCATGGAAGGGACGACCGGGAGCCGGGTCGATGACTCGAGACGCGGTCGAGGGGTACCTGGGGCCACCACCCTCGCCGCCGGCGCCAGTCCCTTCTGAACGTGACGGGCAGGAGGGGCTGGCCGCACACAGAGATATGTCTACTACCTCTGTAGGAGAGAAAAAAGAGTGACTTGGATCCCAGAAACAGCTCGAGGTGCGGCGTTATCCGGTCGGTGAAGCTAGCCACTGGGAAGCCGCCGTTGGTCGCCCGTGGAGCGCCGCCCGCTTGTGATTCGCCGATCCACCAGACAGCCTCCCCACCATGGCTTCAGCTGGACTGCCTATCCATGATCACCCCGCCGTTGGTGTAGCACGGATTTGCGAGCCATCCCATCCCGTCCTGCCTTTTGCATCTTTTTGGGGCCGCTGGTGTTCCCTTTCACGAGCGAACTTCACAGTTGCTGGTTTGTCGACTGGGCTTTTGGTCGCCCTCGGCAGATAACACGTGTATGCTTCCTCATGCTAGTCCGGCCTACCGCCGATTGCACGATCGCGATTGCCGTGTCTACCGTACAGTACCTAGTCGCCTCCGCCAGTTCTTCCCTCTCCTCTCTCCCTCTCTCGCACCCCCTTTGTTCCCACCGACTGTGCACATCCGTGGTTTCCCCCTTTCCCACCTGGAAAGCTGGGGCCGAGTCCTGGACATATCTCACATTCCCAGCATGCCGGGTCAGATGGGCGTGCCAGAATTCCAGACCGCCTCGCGGCTTGTCAGGTTGTTCGTCCTCATGACCACCCAGGGGCGGGAAGAACCCTGAAGACCAGACATCGGTCTCTGCCCGTCGAGACAGACCTTTTTTGCTGTTTTGGCAGTCCGACTATTGAATGCTGCTTCTAGAAATGCCCACCTCCTACCGTCTCTCGCGCATTGCCAATGTGAGGATCTAGCTTGCGGCCCCAGGAAATGACTTATATAGACCCACCCAGGTCCGGTTCCGCGATGCGTGTTCCAAGTTTTGGATTTTTAGGGGTCCTGTCAGCTGACCGGCCCACGAACCTCGACATCCCGGCTCCCGTTCACTTAAGCGGAATGCAGATTGATAATAGGGGAGCTCGACAAATGACTTCGGCATCTACGGATGCCCTTACGCCTGCCTGTTGCTGACCAACTGACTTGCCAGTGGCGCTGGTGATGAAAGGATAGCTGGTCGACGCGGTGGACCTTGAAAACATGGATGGAACACGAGTGACGATGTCAGGGTCCAACTGCGACCCACGGCAACGGTACGACTATGTATTGTACTGTAGTGTGGTACGCCGAACTTTGCCATCCTGCCAGAGCACATGGAGGAGAAACCAGTTTTCGCCTGAAGCAAGAGTCAACCTCTTTGCCAACTGATGGCGTTGTGGCCAAACGGGGCCCCTCCCCGCCACCCATCGATTTAGACTCTGCAGTTCCTGGATTATTTCTTCTTCCAACTTGCGGCTCATGACATCTGGTCGTCCTCCGTGCCAACTTTTCTCCTCTTTGCAAGGCTTCGGGAGCCGGCCGCTCCTCGCCTAAGCTCCCGCTTGCTACGCAAACCCAAAGACTGATGCCAACTCCCCGTTCGAATCGCAACACGCGCCCGTCCAAACCGTGTCAGTTTAGGTTTGCTCATTGGATTTTGCTTTTCCTCAGCTGTCAACTCAAGTCAGGCCCGCGCCCAATGCACCTTTTCCCACCCCTCCAAGGACTCTTGACAAACGCAATGATATCACATCCAACTATCCCAACAAAGCCAATCCCTGCGGTCGGGACGCTTGGGACCGCAACCTCTTCCTCGCCTTTTTGCAGTTTTCCCACAAAACTTGCAACTGTAGTGGTTGGATCGCACTTTCTTGGCATCCACCGCAACCCCCAAATAGTCCAGGCACAGCAGCGCTGGCGCCGCGCCCGTTTGAGCCAAGACAATCGCCCCAATCACAAAATCCGAGGGTCGTCACCCACACTTTTGCTCAGTTCTCCCCTTTTTCCCTTTTTCCCTCCTTCCCCCCTATCCAACCAGCACCCAGTCTTGTCATCGGTGTATGCAACCCTGCAGATCGCGGCCTGGTCTAGGCTCCCCCGGCCCTCTTCACCACCGCCAGCGACCCCGGGTTCTCCGTCCATGCCGGGTGGCTGTATGCCCACGTCAGCGTCATCTCCTCGCGCGACCCCATCGTGTATGCGTCCGGCAGCTCGTCCGGCAGTAACCGCGGGTTGAACATGCCCGGCCACATGTGCTCGTTTGTCTCCTTGACGTTCTTGACCATTGTCGTGATTTGCTTCTTCAGCGCCTCCACCAGCGGGCCCGTCGTGACTTCCGTGTTCTCGATCAGGTCCCGCCGCCCGCCGACGACGTCGGTCCGCACGACGTGCCGCTTGATGTTGTCCGTCACGTTCTGCGGGAGGACCCCCTTGAAAGCGCGGTCGACGTTGCGGAGATCGCACAGGTCGAGATACAGTCGCACTTTCAGAAGCGTCACGGCCATCTTGTGGCTGAGCGAGCCGAAGCGCTTCGCAAACTTGTCTACCCCTTCAAAAACGTCCTCGCCCTTGAGGTTCATGTGCGGCAGCTCCATGTCGTCCCAGTCGTAGTGGCTGTTCTCAGCCGTCGCGGCCCACCACTTCACAAAGTCATACGCCTCCTGATCCCGGCCGAGACGAAGCATCGAATGCGGCGTGTAGCTGCGGATGCTCATGTTGTCGCCGCGGCACAGCCGCAGCATGTCTAGTTGGTGATTCAATGACATCTCGATGGCGTCGATGGTGTCGATGGCCATGAGCGTCCCGATATAACCGAAGCGTGCCCGCATGTAGTCCCGCGTGTCCTTGAGGCTCCAGAACTGCCCGACCGCCATGTCCCAGGTCCAGCCCCGTTCAGACTCATTGGCGTTGCGGAGGGCGCTCTCTTCCTGGAGATACCTCTTGTAATACTCCTTGGTCTGGTTGCAGTCGTTTTTGTGCGCTTTGCGGTCCGCGATTTGGTGGTCGCGGCCACAATAGTATACGACCTGGCAGCCCGCACAGCGGGAGAGCTTGGTGCGTTTATGGCAGACGGCACACTGGCGGGGTGGCAGACTGTCAGGAGGCTGTGAAACCATGATCAATTTGCCTGCGGCTATCCAATAATTGGTGGGCGCAGATGGGTGTTGTGTTGACGGGTTTGCAGAGGGACGTGGAACATGCGATCCAAGATACGTTGGTAGTCCTCACTAAAAGAGAAAGTTTCGAGATGCACCGTGTGCCCCACGTGAGGTGGCTTGCGGAGTGGCTTGTGATGCATCAACGAGAAAGGAATAGGTCCACCCGTCACCGACTACCTTATCTTCTTCCCTTCGGTAGACGCAGAGGTTATGAAAAGAAAAGACCAGCGATGAATAGACTAGTTAAGATGGGCATTTAGAGATTGAAGGGCAGACTGTGCCAATACCCAAGGAACGGTGGGTGCGGTGGGTGCGTTAGCCAAAGGGACAGGTGAGAGCCAGTATGAAGGCGAAGGGTTGTGGAATAACCGTCTGAAGTGGGGTCGAATATCGATAGGATGGTGCTACTCTATGAAACGTCGATATTGATGATGTCTCGAGGCGCTTCATACATAACTCGTGTTCTATAGTCTAAAATACAAGCCTCTTGACGGCCGGCTTCGTTTGCCTTGGTTTAGGGTCGTCAATGGAGCATATGTAAATAACATGCCCCCATTCACAACCTCGCAGATGGTATACTACATACATACAATTCCCCACCGCTCAGAAAATCGCACTCGCCGCTACGTCTACAGCTCTGTGAGTCGAAATCCTTCTCGCCACCTCGAGGCGAGCCCAGGAGTCGGCATTGCCCCCAGTGTGCAAGGGATTCGGCTTGCTGGGACTGACCGCTCTCAGGACCATTGTTTGCACCCCTTCACTTGCCTCTGGTTCCTTAGCTTCGTTGCTGTCGCCAGCATCGGCCGCCGTCTCATTCTTGGTCTTGGGCATACGTTTCCGATGTCGTGTATGCGCAATAGATGTCCCCCATGCTTCGGGGCCTGGCCTGGGTTCGACCAAATAGCCTCGTATGGTGCATAGTTTCGTCTCAAAATGCTCCAATTTGATCCTTGACTGCTCAACCAGTCTGACTATACGGGCAATATCCATGCCTCGTCTTTGTTTTCCGGATGGCATACTCGATGAAGGAACATCTTGGAGGAACGGAACCACAGTAGCCGGCGATGATCCTTTGATGCCACAAATATCCAACAGGTTCTGAATGCGTTGCGCAAGATACGCCTGATCGCATTCTCGCCAGAAGACTGCCTTGACTAGCTTGGGCTTGCTGGCCAACGCTCCCAAGATGCCCAATGCAGCCTTGGGGTCCAGCGCGCGAACGCAGTGGTCGAGGAGTTGTGACATCGTCCGTAGACTAAACGTGAATCCAAGTTTGAGGCCAAATGCCACCGTAGCCACAGCATTCCTCAGGTAGCGGAAGCTCAACATGCCTTCAATGATGGCAGCGAAAACCTGAGTATCGAACCAAGCCCTCTCGATGACGTATTTTTTGGTGACAACGACATCTTTCAGTAGTGCCCATCTCTGGAGCTGGGGATCTTCGAGCACTTCGTCAATCAACTTTCTTCGAATCTTGATACCCCGGCAGTCTTTGCCAGTCATGCGCTCGATGACATTGTTGAAGTTACCGCTGTCGTTTGTCTCTTTGAAGTGATTCAAGAGACAAACAATTGTCCCTTGCGTTGGCTCAAGCTTGGATTGGAATAAAGACTTGACAACGTCAGATGCCAAGGGATGAAGTCCGGCCGCGTCGAACCCTTTGATCAAAGTGTTGTATGTGTGAATAGTAGGAGGTTGCGACGAGACGAGAAGGTTATGGCACACCTTCATAATTGTTGCCCGGAGATTTGAAGGCTGTGCCACTTCAAAGATGCTCCTCAGTGACTTGTTCAAGTCCGTGCTACACTTCCTGAGAGCCCCAGAGTCCACTTCCCGCTCGTAGTGAGGGTAGTTACTCTGCCTCAGCTCGACGAGCTCTTGCTGCAAGTTTTGCGTGTCGAAGTCACCATTCTTTGCCTTTTCGAGCTCTCTCCTAACCTTCTTCGTGTCACCACTTCCGATAACTGCCTTCCCGAGCAGCAAGCTGGAAACCAATTGCTGCACGTTATTCTCCGCTGCCTTCATTTGCCTCAACGTTTTCGGAGCTCGGTGCTGAAGCTTCGGCATGGCCTCATCCTCGGCAAGTAAATGATCCAGTAAAGCATAGTCGGTACTCAGAAGCGCCCTCATCGATTTCCTTGTTGGCTCGAGTCCATACTCCGTCCATATCGTTTCCAACTCAGGAGACCTTGATGGGGCCTTGGACCACGATTGTGTACGGCCGAGGGAATCGAAGAATTCGGAGATCTCGCTTTGCTGCTTCTTGTGATCCCTCAATGCGCCCTTGTATCGGTTGGCAATGCTTCCAGCTGGTGCCGACTCGCGGGTGTCGGCCGGTGCGTTTTCCATGATCTTTGCGAATTCTGCCTTGGCCTCCTCGAGTTGCCGGTCCAGGTCCTTCCGTCGTTCGTCTTTTCTCTTCGCATCCAGCACGGCCGCTGTTCCCATAATGGATGTGTAGCATGCCGTGAACATCTCGCTAAAGGTCGGCTTCCGCCGTGTCGCTCGCGTCGCCGACTGTCGCATCATGCCTCCGGCAGCATTGAAACAGGCTTTGCAGCCGCAATGGTGCGCCTGGCCCGCTCTGGACCAAAGTGCCTGCATTTCGACGGCATTCCGGCTGCGTTGGCAGCCCCGATGAGTCGAATTGGTGGGCTGGGCGGGATTGATGTCGTCGAGGTGTCGAAGTTTCGTCGCCTGGAAATTATGGTCTGATTGAATGAGCGATGTGCTAGACCGAGTTGCCGGGCTCCAAGTACAGGGGTGAGCGAAATTATTGAAATGCAATTGAGCGAGGTTGTGCCCAGAACGGAATATTCGACAAAAAGATATACCCACTTACGGAAGTGACGCAACTGCCCCTCCATACC
This sequence comes from Colletotrichum spaethianum, assembly GCF_022836535.1. NCBI lineage: Eukaryota > Fungi > Ascomycota > Sordariomycetes > Glomerellales > Glomerellaceae > Colletotrichum > Colletotrichum spaethianum. Next base: position 585,983 of record NW_026054788.1, read on the forward strand.
CCCACCATTACTTTGATGTGAGCTTTGAAAGACACTACAGCTTCAAACGACTTGAATATCTATCCGCCCATAATAAACTAGAAATTTACAAGCAAGAACCGTCGAAATGTTTGCCCTCGCACTAACAGCCGAGCTCAACGGGTAAGTCCTATCGATTCCAGATCTTCAATCATAACTAACTCATCTTCAAACCCAAGGGTCACGAACCTCCGCCCTGATGACAGCGAAGGCAACCCCTTCTGGTACACTTTTAAGGTCCAGTGCACCTCATGCCGTGAAGTTCACGACAAGCCTGTTGGCGTCAGCCGTTTCGTAAGTAAATTGTGCTCTTATGACCCTGAACAGTTATTGACGCGCAACGCAAAGGACAATAACGAGATGAGTGGTAGCAGAGGCGAGGCCAACTTCGTCTGGAAGTGCAAGAACTGCAAGCGCGAGTCTTCGGCCTCCATCAAGGCTGCGCCTGCCTCCTATACGCAGGGCGAGCCTGCGAAGCAGCAGAAGCTTCTCGAGTTCGACTGTCGAGGTCTCGAGTTCACCGAGTTCATCCCTGAAGGAGAATGGCTCGCCGAGGGCGTCGATTCGGGCAGCAAGTTCTCTGCTATCGACCTTACGGATGGAGAATGGTATGACTACGATGAGAAGGCCGGAGAGGAGGTGAGCATCAAGGATCTGAAGTGGGAGATCAAACGTGCTTGAGGAGTTTGACTGGAATCCCGAGAGGTAGTATCGTATGGCGTCTGGTGTGGGGTGGTGGTGATGCGGTGTGGCGGGTGTTGCAAAATGTTGGCCTGTTTTGGGGTGTTTCTTTGCTCTTGTATCGTGACGATGGTATGCCTTGTTTGGACACGAATTCTGGCATTCACTAGTGATCATCCATGAACCGGACTTATATGTCAGCATGTATGGGTATTTAACCACTCTAAAGTAGCCTAATTCTACAAGGAGGTCTTTGCCGCCCTCTATTCCATGCATGAAATCGTCATATACGTCTTAGAGCCACCCAGCCCGCCCTTCTTCTTCCCCCCCTCTCAACGAGAGCGAGCCAGGGTCGAGGCATGTGTCTCGAAATCCTTCGTGGTCGTTCCGAGCAGACGAGCGAGTAACTCCATCTTATCTGGACCCAAGCGAGCCAGAGGTAAGCGGCAGTGCATGGAGTCCTCAGTGCTCATGCCCAGAAATCACGATACGACTGTAATTGAGCTCTATCGTGGACCCATGTCAAGTCCAACTCCAGCTGTGCTGCGTGACTGCAGACCGTTCATAGAAGGGTTTTCGGTCTGCAGCGAAAAAAGTGAACCATCTCTCGTCATCATGTGTCGTGCTGAGCTTCACAGCATGTTGTCTTGCTCCTCTTCAGGATCCGTAGTTATCATAATGGTCCTGTGTACTCAGACAAATAAAAGGCTTGTCGTCTTTTCAAAGCCTTGCCGCCTAATGTTGGCGGTCGGTGGAAACGCGTATGGCATCGGGCATGACAGTGAGCATCTGAACGTGAGTTCCCAGGGCCCTCAGCATTGCCGCTGCAAATTGGTGTACGTCTCCAGAATTCGGAATAGTATAAAAGGATTCTTCAAAGGAAGTAGTCACCAGGTCCGCGGCGGTTGGCGGGAACATGGCGCTGGTCATCAGGGACAGCGGAGAAGATGCTGAACTTGGGGTTCATGTCCTTGTCGACAGTCATGATAGATGCGACGTTGCCGCAGCGGTAGCAGTAGTTGGGAGCAGACCAAACGGTGACGACCGAGTTTTGAGGGAAGTGGTACTGGACCAAGGTTAGCAACGGCATAAAACACAATTCGTTGAACTCTAGCACGTACCTTGTAGCCCTCGTTGACAAGCTGATGAGCTCTGGCAATCAACTTGAGGCCGTTGACATGATTGAATTCGGTTGCAACCTTGTCGCCAAAGAGCCAACCGGCGCCACGAGGGCTGATAGCCCACGTCTCAACGTCTTCTGGGTCCGACCAGACAAGATCGCAGAAAGCACCCTCGTGGGGAATCTCTTGGGCACGGGCAACGACACGGATCTGGTCAATGGTACGAATCTCGGGGCTCAAGCCGCCGTGAACGCAGAGAAGCTCGCCGTCGACGATGGCGGCGAGAACCAGGAAGTCAAAAACGTGGCAGCAGGCCTTCCAGACGGAGGCATTTCCGTACTTCTGCTGGCACTCCTCATAGAATCCATAGACTTGGGTGATTTGACGAGACTCGTGGTTACCGCGGACGAGAACGATTCTGTCAGGGTACCTGGGAAGGGTTTAGTACACGAATGCAACTTGCTTCACCCAGACTTACTTGGCCTTCAAGCACATGAGAAGAGTGAACGTCTCGAGACTGAAGTAGCCGCGGTCGACGAAATCACCCAAGAAAACGAAGCGGGTCTCGGCAGATTGGGAGGTGGCGGAAACCTCGACGGCAGAATCAGCTCGGGAGGTCGCGCTGGTATCAGCGGCCGCAGCGTCGTCGTCATCATCCTCATCAGCGGGGGGGCTGCCAGAGTTCTTGACCTTCTTCCTGAGCTTGGGGTTCGTGATCTCGGTAGGAGGCTCGATATCTTCAGGGCTGATGACGGTAGTGGCAGTCTTAGGTGCCTCCACTCTGGTTTCGCCGGGCATTCCACCCGCGACGCGGAACAGCTCGAGGAGATCGTAGAACTGGCCGTGGATGTCGCCGCAGATTGTAACCGGAGTGCACACCGGCTGGATGTTAGATTCTAAAGTTCCCAAGTCAGTACATGTGAAGCCAAGCACGAAGACTGCGCGCCTTACCCTCCATGAGCACCTCCTTTACAAGCTCACAGAGCTCTTTCATAGCGCGCTCGGGCAAGTAGTGGCACTGCTTGGCTTCCTCCAGCCACTCATCCAAACCTGCGTTCGGCGAGAGGTTGGCAGGGCCGGGTCGGGGATGTGGCTCGCCATTTTGTTGATGACTTGGGTACGAACTTGGGAATTTGCCTCAACTTCGTAGGGATCGAACTCTTTGGAAACGTTTGGATTGAACTCGTTGGTCGGCTGGGCCAAATCGTACTCGAGATCGTCGGACTCGTAGTAGGCTGGATCAAATTCGTCGAACTCGTCGGCAAAATCCTCGTAGTCCAAGCTTCCACCACGGAGAGAAACGTCGAATGAGTCGTTGGCGGGGTCGTCGGATGGTCGAACAATGTGGGCGATTTGTGCGCTGCGAACCTCGGGTTCCTCAGCGTAGTAGAGCTCTTCCTCCTCGGTTGATGGCTCCTCTTTGATGGGTTCGGGGAGTGGTCGATTGCCAATCGAACCCGGAAAGACGAACGGAGGGGGGTTGGAGGAACTTGTCAGCGATGCGGACCGGGAACGGCGACTTGAGACCGCTGGGAAGGGCTCCTGCTGGTTGAAGGCGACCGGGTTCGATTGTAAGGGCGAAGGGTGCGGTGGAGTAGTGTCCTGGGCGGGGGGAGGGGCTTGAAAAGCACGGTCGGGTGCGACAGCTGTGCGGGTGCTGCTACCAGTGGGGGGCTCGGGCAGCGGCCGGGGGCTTGGGCGCTGCGGAACGACTCGACGACGAGATTCCTCCAGGAAACCTTCGAGAGTCAATTTGTCAGCGGCTTGACGTCGCAAAACTCTCTGGCGATGCTCGTCAAGAGGATTATCGTAGCCTCCAACGACGATGGGTCGGGGTCGGCTGAGGTTAGGAGCGCGGGGGCGTTCAGTGCTCAACGGGGGAAGAGTGGGGATGTAACCCGATTTGCCTGGAACTGAGATGCCTTGACGTCGGCTAGGACTGGGACTCGACGTGACAGTGAGAGAGGGAGTAGTCGGCGCGGTCGCGGCACACGTCGAGCTTTGCGCTTGAAGGTGGTTGTGATGTGCAGGTGGGAGTTGAAAAGATACTTCCGCGCTCCTGTGTCGTCCGCCTCCTGCTCCGGGTCTGCGACGAGGGCCGTTTGTCACGGGGTTATTCTGGTATTGGTTGGCGCGTCGTATCGCCGCCTGGATTTCCTCCTCACTGGGGATTTGGTAACCTGACTTCGTCGCGAGCCGGGACTTCGGGCTTCCTTCTTCTTTGGCAGCTGCTGAAGGTATTTTCGCCTGGTTGAATTCCGGAAATGTTTCCGGGTAGGCGTCGATAGGGACGTTGTCTTTGTCCTCGGAGGACTCGACTTCCTCATCCATCTTGATCTTCTGATGCTGGGTGAACCTCGGGTAAATTACAGTTTCGGACTATTATTTAACCGAGGCTGCTGATGTGAGAAGTTGTGATTTTCCGAGGTTTTTCCAGGCTGCTGTCTGGGTGGAAGAACAAACCCCAAGCCAAGGGAAGCTATCCAAAAGAGGCTAGTCCTTTATTATCAGATAAGATCCACTAAAAGACTGTTGCTCCCTGTGCGCCATTCTTTCCGATCCAGTGTGGATGTGAACCCAAAGCCCCGCGTCGCTACCTTGCCATCACATCAGTCTGAACATCTCTACCAAGACCACTGGCACGACCCTGTCATTCCGACCGCAGCAAACTCCATCTGGTCAATTTTCCTCAGACAGACATTCAATGTTTTGCACATTACTTGCTCCCAGGCCTCGCGACAGCAAACAATAACCAGACAAAGTAGCGCATCCCTCCCAGCGTCGAGCGACAAACACCTTGTGCAGCCTTGTTCCCTCCACCACACGAGCTTTTGTGCTGCGATGGCGGCGTCCGGCGCCCAGGGCGCATCCCGTAAGACAAATGGAGTCATCCCGGCCTCTGGCCAGCAGCCCGCTGCTGATGCGCCAAAGTCCAACAAGAGCCGAACTCCCATCGAAGGCGACAAAGTGATTATCCGAAGACTGCCGCCCGGCATGACGGAACAAGAGCTGTGGAATAACCTTGGCGATGAGTGGAAGGCCGGGAACGGGCTCGTCAGTTGGCACAACTTCGCGCAGGGAAAGATCTCACAGGAGTACGTGCTTGCTCCTACGGCTTGAAGGATTACCCATTAACTCTTGGTGCAAATAGTCCTGCGAAGCCTTCAAGACCAGGGAGAGTCTATCTTCACGTCCTGAAGCGCGAGAGCCTCAATACTCTGTCAACCTTGATTCAAGCCAAGTCTTGGGAAGACGCCAAGATGACGTCCAACAGTGCGTCTCTGGTCGGCCCTCCGGTACTCGAGTTTGCGATTTACAACAAAGTCCCGAGCGGTAAGAAGCGCACCGACCCTAGACAGGGAACGATTGACCAGGACCCCGACTTCATGGCCTTCCTCCAGTCCTTGACAAATCCGGAGATGGATAAGGAGAACGAGAACAGCGAGAATAAGGATGCGGAGGAGTCGAAGCCCGAAGCCAAGGTCACGACGACACCCTTGATTGAGTTCATCAAGGAGAAGAAGGCGAACAAGCAAAAGGAGGCTGCCGCCGCTAAGAGCGCTAAGCAGGCTCGGCAGGAGTCGAACACCAAGGGCAAGGCCTCGGCATCAAACGCGGATGATTCAAAGAAAGGCAAGAAGGACGCCAAGGGGGAGAAGTCGGCCGACAAACCTAAGGAGACGGTCAAGATTCTCACCAAGAAGGCCACCGCCGAAGCTGCCAAGGCCGCCGAAACAGTGGCCGGCCAGATCACTCAGGCCTCTTCGACCTCTCAGGATGCACCCAAGAGCCGGCGAGCTGGCATCGCGGCCGCCGCACGCATTCTGCAGAGAGACCTTGGCATCAGTCCTGGAAGTGCGCATAGGAGGGCACGGCTCGACGCTGCAAAGGCCGAGGCGGAAGCAAAGGCAACGACGAAGGAAGCAGCGCAACCCGCGGCCGAACCCGCGGCACCTAGTCCAGCACCCGTCGCCGCACCAGCTCAGTCATCTTCGGCCACTTCTCAGATATCGGAGCGGAGCACAACGCCCACCGCGCCCAAGTCAGGTCGTTCTCGCAGAGGGGGTGGCGGCAAAAATGTGGGTGCCAGCGATTCCAAGGGCAAGTCGACTGAGGCAAGCTCCACTACTACACCGGCGCCTGCCAAGGCTCCGGTCGTGTTACTCAAGAAGAAGGACGAGGAGAAGAACAAGGAGAAGGGAACCAAGGCCGACAAGGAGGCATCGAGCTCGGCACAGCAGTCAGCTGCACCAGCGACGAACGCGAAACCCAACCCCCCGACGGGCCCCAAGTCCTCGGGCAAGGGCGGCAACTCCAAGAAGAGCACCACGGCCGTCACCCCCGGCGCAACCCGCGGTTTCGTCAAGCACGCAAACCCCTCACAGGGCGTCACCGAGGCGCTCCTGAAGCAGGCCATGGAGGTCTTTGGCACTGTCACGTTCGTCGAGATCGACAAGCGCAAGGGCTTCGCGTACGTCGACTTCTCCGACCACGACGGCCTCACCAGGGCAGTCGCCGCGAGCCCTGTGCAGGTCGCCCAGGGCACCGTCCAGGTCCTCGAGCGCAAGGAGAAGAAGCCAGCCGCGCCCACTTCGAACGCCAAGTCGGAGCCCAGCAGCGCCAACGCCAACGCCAATGCCGGCGCGGCGAGCCCCAACCCTGCGGCGCCTTCGGCGTCCGCGTCGGCCAACAATGCGACGCCGTCCGAGAAGCCGGAGCACCACAAGCGAACCAGACGCGGCCGCGGGGGCGGTAAGGCCGCGGCGAATGCGTCGGGCAGCAACAGCGGCAACAAAGATGCGCGCAGCGAGCCGGCCGCCTCAACTGCAGGTACGGGCTGACGAGCATAAGAGAGAATTTTTCTTTTTCCCCCGCTCGCATAATCGACAGCAACCCGTAGCATGGGTTCCCACGTGCGCAAGTTTCCTCCCGCGACGCGCCTTGCATGAGCAGCGAGCAGGGGGGGTTGTTGTTGTTGTTGTTGTTGAGGGCCTCCAACGCCCTGCATACTTTGTGTACCTGCGTCTCTGCCCAAGACGACCCAACGGAGGCCCGCCACGAGAAAGCGATGGTAGGGAGGGGGGGAGAGACTCTCACGACCCGACGCGGCCCCGGTTCGCTGACTGCAGCCCACCCACCCCCGTACATAATTATGTCGAAAACGACGCAGCGCGGAGACCAGCAGCATGCCATGTGGTGTCTTGCAGCGGCGGCGGTGCGTCAGCTGGGGCAGTCCGGGGAATTGCTGGAGGCGGATTATTCGTAGAAGGACGAACATGGGAGGGCGACCAGAACTGTACTAGTGGCGAGTCATCGGTTCTCGCGGAGATTCAAAAAAGATATCACCAAGGGGACACAAGGTAGAAGACTAAGGAGCGTTCGTCAAAAACTTTAAGATTGTGGTTGGTGCCGGAGGATGCCGTCTATAACAGCATCCGCCGCTCGCTCTGCCAGCTTTACAAAGAAATGCCCAGTTATCCAACTTGCGTTTTCAAACAGACGCCCCCCCCCCCCAAAAAAAGGAGGGGGGAGAGGAGGCACAGGCTACAAAAAAACAATCTCTAACTTTTTTTTCGAGGAGGAACACAAGCACAACGCTTCCTCCTCCAACCGCTTCCCGGTTTACATGTAATCCATACACAAGTAACAAATGTTCAATTGGGCCAGATCAGGCTCCTGGACGGAGTCGCGCGCGCCCACCATGCGGTCCCCCAGATCGCAGCGTAGTACACAAAAACCGTGAACAACACACCCAAGAGGACACCGTCCGTCTCCCGCACCGCGCGGGCGAGCCTGGCCTTGGCGTCCGTCACCCAGAGGGTCTCGCCGGCGTCCCGCCGCGCGGCCCGGAGCCCGGGGAGGCCGTCGATGGAGGTCCGGTTGGTCTCGGCCTGGTACTTGTTGACCGTGTTGTTGTCGACGCGCTTCTTCCAGTAGAAGTCGAGGGTGGGACGCTCCTCGAAGACGGAGAGCTCGTCCTTGCGGTTGTCTTGTCCCCCGTCCTCGGGGGCGGCGTCGTCGTCTCCAGCCGTTGGTGGTGCGTAGAGCTCCTTGCGGACCATCGGGACGCCGAACCCGCAGCTCGTCTGCACTTCCCAGACCTCGCCTACGACGACGGCTCTCGTGCCGTCGTACGAGTCCCGGCCGGCCTCGCCTTGCGGGACGATGCGCTTCATCCACGAGTCAAAGTCCGGGTGGTCCCACTCGACGATCCGGCTCTTGCAGAAGAGGCGGAGGATGCGAGGCGACGGGCCAAAGGACATGAACATGAGCGTCAGGCGCCCATTCTCGTAGCTGTGGGCGATGGTCTCGCACCCGGAGCCGGTCCGGTCAATGTAAGCGACCAAGTTGGGCGAGAGGACGGCGAAGTGGGCGGAGAGGCCCTTGGGTGAGACGTTGATGTGGGGGAGGTGGGTGGGCGCCGAGGCCGTGAAGAAGACGGGCTGGCGGGCGGCCCAGTCTGCGAGGTCGGGGCTGATGGAGGGATAGAGCTTCATTTCTGTTGTTGTTGTTTTTTGCTTGTTTCGTATGTAGGTGCAGGTGTCGGTGTCGGTGTGAATGTTATCGATTGAAATACACAAAAAAGCCAAAAAGCCGAACGAGGTATATCGTCAAGCACGTGAAAAGGGGTATTGGGTATCGTATCGTGGATGAAAAGGAAAATCGGCTGGTACAAAAGTTTTGTTACAGGAAATGGGGAAAATGAGACCAAGAGGCGGGAGTCATCTCTTGAAATAAACAGATCGGTCCGGGAAACGGCCGCGTTCGCCGGGCCTTCGTGAGGAGGATGAGTCAACTAGACGGCGTCAACCAGTTGCATCTCATCCTGTCGCTCAATCAGTAAAGTCATTGCGCCCCCCCCCCGGCTGTGCGGGGACTACTCCAAGACGGTAAAGTGTAGGGCCGTCCTAGGCCCCGCACCGCTTATCGGATGCGTGCCTGGAATGAAGAGCTTCTCTGTGGCTGAATGCAGAGTGCTGTAAACGTATTTCGGCATTAAAAAAAAAAAAGGCTGCCCATGGTGGTGCGTCACACAGGGCTTGTTTTTTCTCCTGCTTTTGATTCTTTACCGGTACGACCTCCCGCGGGGAGGATCGGCCGGCAGAGGACTCGGCAGAGGGTGGAAGCGATAACTTCCGTCCTCTTGAACGTATTGCGAAGTAGTATCAGGGTAGTAATCATTGTCGTACTCCGGGTATGCTGGGCTGCGTGGCAGAGTGCTGTAAGCGGGTTCGGTGACGGTGGTGTAGACGGCCGGCCTGATGGAGTCGTGGTACGAGGTTGACTCGGTGCGTGCGTGACGGGGACGGCCCGCCGGCTCCACGGCGGGGCGGGAGGCAGCAGGACCCAAGGGTTCAATGTAGCTGCCGCTCTGTTTGCTCCGGCCCGAGCTGCTGCTGGAAGCGACGCTCTTGTCGTCCTTGTGGTCGAAGCGGCCCCGGAGGCGCTCCTTGTCCTGCTTGACGCGCTTCTCGAGCTCCTTGTCTTCGGTGGTCTTGCGCGGCTTGCTCTCGCTGCGGTGGTGCTTGGACTCGCCGCGGTGATGCTTGGATTCGCTGCGGCGCGAGTGCTTCGACTCCTTGGGCTCCTTGGGAGAAGGGGGATGGGCCGGGAGGGCCCCGACATCTTGGCCGACTCCCGAGGCGGGCTGGAGCGTGTCTTGCGAATATCCTCACGAAGGGCCTCAACCTCTGTGCGCAAGTTGCGCTTCTCGCGATCCAGAGCCTTGTTGTCGTTCTCCAGGACATCGATGGTGTTCTGCATGGCTTTCAAGCGGGCGTGGGCCTCGTGGAGCTGGGCCTCGGCGTCCTTGAGCTTGTTCCTGGTTGCCAGGTGCTCCTCCTTGAGCTTGATGTGGTTCTTCTCCAGGTCGAAGTACTCCTGGGCCGTGGGGCTCGAGCTGAAGTCGGACCCAACGCCCGAGTCGCTCGTCTGGTGACGGTGGCTCTTGGAAGTCGGGATGGTCTGAAAAGAGACCCGTTGCTCCTTTCTGTTAGCCGAAGACATGGTTGCTGGTTGTCGGCGGCCGGGCGGGCCTGTTGTCGATCAAGCGTAAATCGATTCGGTGAACCAAGTCAAGGCGCAAATGCCTTTTCGCCTTGTGCAGGCACAAAAAGGGAGGTCGTCCGTCGTTTGTATGCGCAGGATTCTATTTGAGCTTTGTTGGAATTGAAATTTTTTGAAATTCGATGTGGGTGGTGTGGTGTGGTAGGCGCGCGCGGGTTAATACAAGTCGTGGCCTTGTCGAGATGAGTCAAGTCGGGTATATAAGGGGGTGAATGCTGCCCAAGATGGGACCGGGTTCTTTTTTTGGTTTGGGAGAAGAGACGGAACCGCCGCGACCGTGAGGGAAGAGGCAAACGTGAGATGGATGGAAAGGGGGAGAAAGGAGAAGATGCGACGCCTTGGGACATTCTATTTATTTAGACACAGCACGTTGCAGCCTTCACGGAGTGTGAGCAGAGAGAGAGCAAGTCGCAGCCAGAGGGAGAGAGTGTGTGGATGAGAGGTGTGGGAGTGGATTGTACATTGCTGCCTCCGGAAGCCAAGCAGCGCAACTTTGCGATGCAAAGGGAGAACGGGTGCAGGGCAGGGGGGCACCGGACAACAACGAAAAGGGTACCTGGAACACGCCCCGAGGCCCGGGGAGATTGGCAGCATTCCAGAGGTATCGCATCGGTAGTGGCCATGTAGGGCTGGGCTGGTTTAGGCCGGTTGCCTCTTGGCGCAGTTGCGCAGTGCGCGTGTAGAGTCATCGCTCATGTTCGTATGCTACATTGCCTACCTATGTGTAGGGAGAGAGGTGTGTGTGTGTGTGTGTGTGCATGGTACCCGTAGGCAAAACGCACCCATCCGCCCGCAGCGGTTCGCTAGGCAGGATGGCGGCGGAATCGCGGGTTCATCCTTGACCAGGGATGGGATGACGAGATGGGATGGGGAATGGGTTTTCGGGGAGACGAGGGGGGAGGGAAGAGAGGGGAGGGGTGCGACGGTTGTGTTCTTGCTGCTGCTGCTGCTGCTGCTGCTGCTGGTTGATGCCGCGCGGGCGGACAAGGGTGTAGACGGGACGGGGCTAAAAGGGAGCGGGACTCGGGAAGGGGAGGCAGATTACCAGAAAGCAAAGTGGAAAAAAGAAGATGACCAGGAATCGACTCCCATTTCTTCTGCTGACTGATCCAGTCGTCTCTCGCGCCCAGCCAAACAGAAGGGCAGGAAGACGAGGAAAGGGGGGGGCATGTGGTGGGAAGCACTGCTTCGCAGACTGAAATTCTCGGTGGCAGGACAAGTCCCCATTGGCGCAGGGCCGACTCGCCGAGGCAGTGCAGGGCCAGCGAAGCCAACAAGGCAGAAACGAAACTTGTCGGTTGCCTGGTTCTGAAATTTTCAACCTGGACGCCTGATTTCGCCGCGCGTGTGTGTGTGTGTGTGTCTTCGTGTGCGTCCCGGGAAATGGTTCGCCAACGCGGATTCGGTACCCGAGAGACTGGTTCGCCCCAAACCCTGGCTTGCAAGCTTGCAAGCGGCAGGCTACGCTGCGCAGCGCTGCGCAGCGCGATGCACTTGCATCTGGACTTCGCATTTGCAGCAGAGGCGAGGGCGAAGCACGCAACTGCGTGCGCAAAGAGGTGAGGTGATGTGAGTGGCTTGCCCATCGCCATGCAGAGACCTCTCGTAGCTGTACCTGTAGGTAGGTAGGTAGATGCGTAGAACTGCCAGCTCGCCCCTCCCAGAAGATTTTGCGAGCTCTTGAAGAGACGTCGACGTCAACGGGGTCCCGCTTGGCGCTGCGCGGTCCTTTCCTGCAAGCCCTTTATGCGTGCCGCGAACTTGTTTCCTGCTCATGCCTACGGCCCCAGGGATCATGATACGCGTTGCGTGAGTAGTGCCGTGTCGGGACCAATAATCTGCAACGATCGTGGCCGAGATCGTCTTGCAGCCTAGCAGAGGCCGTCGCGAGACCCCTCGATGGCAGAGGTCACGGGGGGTGGAGGGGGGAACTTGGCCCACGCCGTGAGTCACTCATTCCCCGCTGCGTGTCTGGACCCCGCGACGAAACGCGGTTCGTTCGTGACGACGACGATGTTGGCGCCGGTGACTGAGGCCGCTGTCGCTCGCGACTCCGATTCATGCGCTCGATGCACGTCCGGCGATGGCGCGTTCGTGGTGGTGTTGGTTTTCCTCGCATCCCGCGTGTTCGTCTGGCACCGCCAATTGAGGACTCGCGCTCGGATCGGTCACTTCTCCGACACTGATGGCCCCGGGTGATGGCAGGAGCGTCGCGAGCCGCATTGCCATGGTGGTCAGGCTGTAGGTGGTGGTGGTGGATTGGATGGGATCGAGTGACGGAGAGACAAAGTGAGCTCGACGACTGGGACAGCTGCTGCGGAACCAAAACTAAGCACAGACTAACGGACACCGCCCCGCAGGCTAACGCGACAGGCAGTCCCCCTGCACGCACTCTGTCTTGACAGGCCTGTCAACTTTGACTTCCCGTCCAACTGCAAGTTCGGACGATGACGGCCAATGAGTGCCTTGGTGTCTGCCTCTGATGACTGACACACTCTTGACTAGATGTTGCTAGTGCCATCCTTTACGCCCTGCGGCCGGCGTCAACCGCCAGACTTTTAGGCGGCCACCTCACCAGGGGCTGGCGGCGTGTCCAGGCAAGAAACACACGACGGGCCAGGGCATGGTTTTGCTCTGGAGACGCGGGCAATTCACCATCATGGGCTCCAATTCTTTAGGGCTGCCAGGGGTCCGTTCCCCCCTACCTACTGTACTCGCAGAATCAAAAGCCGGAACGGCAGGCCCTTTCGAAACGCGTGGCGACACTAACCACTCGCCTCCCCCCAAACCCCTGGTCTTGCCGCCATCCAGCAAGGGTGGGATAGCCGAACGAGGGCTGCAAGTGTACGGCGTAATTTATACACTTTGAAAAAGCACCCAAATCCTTTGGCACCACCAAGATGGCAGGTACCGTGGTTCACCTGATGATGGCTCGATCCGTGGACCTTGCCTCGGGGAAAAGACAACCCTCGGCCATCCTCTCCCTCTGGCAGTGGGCAGCTAAAACGGCGACCCGGCCAAGGGTCCCCGCCGCCCTCGAACCCCAGCCCTGGCGCCTACGCCAGGCCGCAAAGCAGCGGCCGGCCATCACCGACTCACGCCCGCGAAGGATTTCACGCGTCCGCCGGCGCCCGCCCTAGCGTGAGCATTCCTTCCGCGGCTTCTGTATCTCAGTCGTACCTAGCCGTACCTAGTCGTACCTGGAAACGACTGGAAGCAGCCGGAGAAGGAGTGCGACTTTTGGCCAGCCAGATGATTTGTGCTTATCGGAGAATTCTGCGTGCAAAAGCCTGTCCCTGGGAGCCCAAGCCCGGGGCCGGCGTCCTCCCAATGACGGAATCCTCAGATCCGAGCACGCGTCTTTGGCTAGTCTTCCAGAGCAGAAGTTGCTGCAGGCAGAAGGAGCGAAGGGACCAATGATACTGTCATTACGTGAAAGCTTTGCAGCGAGCCGTGTTACAGACGTACCCGCTTGGAGAAAGGGTGGATTTCTACTCTTATTGTGCCGGTTGTGGCATGGAGGGTTCCAGTCTTTTGCGAAAATGCCACGCGAAATCTCTCTCATTCTTCATCCAAGCTCGGGCTCGGGCTCGTCTACGGCTCATTTTTCTGTCGCCAGCGCGGGTAGGTAGACAAAGTCCGATACAGAGGGTGACGGCGTGAGGAAGGGAAGGAAACGTGTAAGTTGATTTGCTAGAGCAAAGAGGTGGTCCGCTAAAGGACCCTGTCAGGGTTGGCTGTGCAGAACTTCCCATGTTAGGTACGTACCTCCACAAGCAGCAGGTAGTACCTACGTACGGAGCCCGCTGACACAGTCAGGGAAAGTGGTTGGATCCACTTGCCCTTTCCTTACCCAAGTTGGAAACTGGTTGCCTAGCACCCTGCTTTGCCATCGTCAACTCTACATGCTGCGTCTGCCCGACACATCACGGATTGTCCCGCGCCGAACCTTGAATGCAATATGTTCGTTCGAATTCCTCAGACGCACGGTGGACTACGCCCGTCCGAGTCCAGCAACGACCTCGCGATCCTCCGGCGTCCGCTCCTGTGTCTCCGTCGCGGGAGGTAGCCAGGTCAGATTCTGGCCACGTCGCTGCGCGGCGAAGGATTCGATGCGCCAAGTGAGAACCG